>NW_024423786.1:41255641-41435551 GCF_017311325.1 Ursus maritimus | reverse complement strand
CTGTATCTGGATCTGAGGTGCGTGTGTGCGCCTGCGCCCAGGGGAGGCCGAGTTTGCTAGGCAGTGCCCCTGGAGATTAGAGACCTGTGCCCAGCGCCCTAAACTGCCTTTCTGCAGGATGGAACTGTGATCATCCACACTGTACGCCGTGGCCAATTTGTGGCAGCACTACGGCCCCCAGGGGCCACGTTACCCGGACCCGTGTCCCATCTGGCGCTGGGGTCTGAGGGCCAGATTGTGGTCCAGAGCTCAGCGAGGGAGCGTGTGGGGGCTCAGGTATGGAAAAGGGGTGCTCAGCCAAGAAAGGGGTATTTGGGATTCTGTCCTTGCTGACATCTTCTTGCTTCTTCCAGGTCACCTACTCCTTGCACCTGTACTCCGTGAATGGGAAGTTACGGGCTTCACTGCCCCTGCTGGAGCAGCCCACGGCCCTGGCCGTGACAGAAGACTTTGTTCTGCTGGGCACAGCCCAGTGTGCCCTGCACATCCTCCACCTGAACAAGTGAGTTCCGTTCTTTCTGAGTTCATGGACCTTCAGGGTGGTAGTCATTGGCAGAGGATACTAAAAGGTGCTACCCTCCCAGCCCCTCCTCTGTATCCGCACCCCCCCTACGGTGGACCTACCCATAGCCCCTTTACATGTCCATGGGCACATTCTTCAGGGCCTGTCTCCTGTCCCGAGTGGGTTGATCTTGCTCTGGGCCTCCCTTAGCCACACACTTGCCGGAGGTCCCTTTATGTATTAGGGCTTCAGTTGAGCCATCCTTCCAATGCAGACAGAGAGGGTACACGGGAGAATGAAGACACAAAGCTCCCTTGCAGTTGACAATTCAAGTGTATCCCTCCCTCCCTGCAGACTGCTCCCGGCTGCGCCTCCCCTACCCATGAAGGTGCCCATCCGCAGCGTGGCTGTGACCAAGGAGCGCAGCCACGTGCTCGTGGGCCTGGAGGACGGCAAGCTTATCGTGGTGGGCGCGGGGCAGCCCTCTGAGGTGAGGATAAGGGCAGGGCAGGCCTCGGATCGGGGCGGGGAGCGCCGGTCCTGGCCCACCTCTCCGCAATCCTACCTCCCCGCCCTCGCCCCCCAGGCGCGCAGCAGCCAGTTCGCGCGGAAGCTGTGGCGGTCCTCCAGGCGCATCTCTCAGGTGTCCTCGGGGGAGACAGAGTACAACCCTGGAGAGGCGCGCTGACAGCCGCCCCTCCCCACCGCGCAGGCTCCTCCCCCAGCGGCCTCCGCACTTGGAGGCCCCGCCCAGCAGTCGGCGGGAATCCGAAGGAGGAGACCACGCCGCGGCCGTCGGCCCGGCTCCGGGGGTGGGCGGGACCCCACCCCCGCCCAGCTCAGGGATTGGTGGGCTGTTCACTCCAGGAAGTCCCGCCCCTCGCCGGCAGAGGGGCCGCCCGGAGTTTGGCACTGGCCTCAGCGGCCGCACAGCACTTTTTGCACAGTGTGGGGCGGGAGCCCAGGCTCCCAAACCCCGTCCCGGTGGAGCACGGGGCCGGGCTGTGGCTTACTCCTAAAGGCGGCCCCCGCTCCCACTCTCGGCAATAAACCTGGCCTAGTTTTGTAGCTGCCTCGCCTCCGAGTATGCGTGGCGCGCGACGGCCTCCGCCTGCCCAGGCCACCGCCCCGGCTAGCGTTCCTGGCCCAGAAGCCGTCCAGGCGACTCTCGTTCCTCCGCGTGGCCTCAGTTTCCCCAGGCGCGCCCTGTCCTGGGGGACTCCGTCCGCAGATCCTCCCCGGCGGGTGGTTCTCCGGCTCAGCGCCTCGCGACACCTCCGCACGTGTGCGCGTCCCTGCGCGGGGCGGGGCCACGGACGGCCGCGCCTCGCCTCGCGCTTGCCGCGCTCCCGCCTAGGCCGCTCCGTGGGCGCTCTGGCTGACTCCCGGGACCGCCCGCCCCGCCCCGCGCCTCGCCGGAGCTGGCCTCCCCAGGGACTGCACGCAGCCTTCCCGGCTGGCCCACGGGAGCCTGGCGGCGCAGAGGCCCGAGTCTCGCCAGCCCGAGTGGATCCTGGGAGCCGCGGAGGGGCGGCCGCCGCAGGTCAGGAGGGGGTTGGGGACAGAGCTCCGGGTCTTCCTGGACCGAGAGAGCCGAGGGCTGCTTTTCTGTCCCCCACCTCGAGGCCCGCCATCGTGCGGGTGTCGTCCGTTGTGGTGCCGGCCTCCGTGTTGGCATGCGTGGGCGTATTTTGTGGCCTGGAGACGGATGTGTGTGCGTGCGTGTGTAGGCGGGGGTGGGGGTGGGGGTTAGAGGCTCCAGCCCCGCAGCTCAGGGTGGGTTGAGCAGACACAGGCCTGGCGTGGCTAGGCGCGCGGGTCACAGGCCCACCTGCCAGCCAGAATCCGGGAAGGGCCCCTTATGTGGTAAGTGACACAAATGAACAAGCCTCACTCTTGGCAAGGGCCCCGCAGTCTCTGTCCCAGACCCACTTGCTGACTGGGCAGGGAAGTGAGTTTGGAGACCAGGCCGGATGTGGTGGTGGATGTTGGGGAGTTGGAGGGCCTGCCCCCAGATTTCTTTTGTAGGCCGCTTCTGGGCAAGATCCATTGTCAGCCCAGATGGGGCTTCTCTTACCCAGGCCTTAGGAATCGCGTCCCAGTAGGATCAGTCCCAGATGGGTCCTGGGACTAAGTAGTCCTGTCCTTTAGGTTTCTGGCCTCAATGCCTTCTGAATTCCCAGGGGAGAAAGGACTAGGGGGCCTCTGGGCCCATATACTCTCTGCCCTTGATGAACCCACCAAGGAACCCTGCTGTCCAGTTTCTGGGCAGGAGGTGAGGGCTGGACACTGACCCTGGAGGCAGGAGTGGGGCCATAGTCACAGGAAGCCCTACCTTCAGGACTTAGGGTGTTGGGTTCCTCAGGTTCATGCTGAGATGTCTGGGGGAGCCCCCAATCAGCAAGTCTCCGGCCTAGCTCTGACTGAGGTGAGGATGGGAGCCTCTGTGGTCCTCCGGTGCCATCCCTGGACTCAGACCAGGGGTTTGCCAGGGTTTCCAACCTGCTCTCCTCCATCCTGAGCTGCACCCTGGCCCCTCCAGCTTTGGCCTGTGGGGACGAGCTCTGTCGACCCCACCACCCCATCTGACACAGGAGGAAACTGGTCCGGGTTGGTGGGGGGGGGGGGCTAACCAGCCCTGGAGTGAATCACGATGGAGTGAGCCAGGAGAGGAGGACCCACTACACCAAGGGACTCCCGACATCTAGCCTGAAGAATTTCCCCCATCTTGCTACACATAGCTGATTTTGGACTCAGAGGAGAAGTCTCCCAGCTCCCTTGCCTGAGTGTTGCCATGACATTCCAACCCCTTCTCCAAGAGATGCAGTCCCTGGGAGCACTGCTAGCTGGCAGAGCCATGCTTCACAACTCCAGCCACAGGGAAGGCATGGTCCATGTGGGTAAGTGCCTTTTGATCCAGATTCTGGGCACTGGGTAGGTGGGTAGGTCACACACAGGTCCAGTCACAAGCTCTGGAGTCCCTGTACCCTATGCCCTGCCTGCGCTGGATTGTGGTGATAACTGGCCTCCAGGCAGAAGCGAGCAGCAGCATTCACTTGCCTTCTAGCTCAGCTTTATTTTGCGAAACTCTACAAGGTCTCATGTGCAGAGGCCCCCATAGGGACCAACGTGTATCAGTTTGTTTTCATGGCCCAGACGTGGTAGGAGAGACGGGACACACAGTGTAATGCCCCAGTAGACAGAGGAGGTACAGCCGGGGCCAGAAAAGGGAGAGACCGGGAGAGATCAAGGAAGCCTTCCCAGAGTAGGCAATACTTGCCAGTTAGAGAAGGTCGAACAGCAAGAGCAGACGTCTGGACACCTGGGAGGAGGGTACCCCGAGGAAGGGCTAGGTGTCCAAGAGTGGGGAGCAGAGAGGAGGCTGTGGGAAATGAGGGTGGGTAAGGAGCC
This sequence comes from Ursus maritimus, assembly GCF_017311325.1. NCBI lineage: Eukaryota > Metazoa > Chordata > Mammalia > Carnivora > Ursidae > Ursus > Ursus maritimus. Next base: position 41,431,638 of record NW_024423786.1, on the reverse strand, counting down.
AGTCTCAATGCCGTGGTATGAATTTTTGATTCTATGAATAGGGACTGTTGGTTCAAACCTTTCTGGTAGCAAAGTCTAAGTGACCGCTAGTTAGAGACCCTGGCCTTGATTCCTTGATCTTGATCCTATTTGTCCTTTCCGCTACAGATAAGACCCAGAGAGTACAGGACAGGGAAGGGGTATGGGTAGGGGGAGCTCTGGCCCCCAATACCTCCTCCCCATTCCTCCCTGAGCCTCCAGGGGCCTCAGGCAGCATTATCTCGGTCTACTGTGCCCTCCTGGCCGCTGTGGTCCTTGGTCTGCTCGCCTACGTGGCCTTCAAATGGTAGGTACTCTGGGCACTGCCCTCTGGCCCCCCCCTCCCCATCTGGACTCGAAGCCAGCTCCCTCTTTGTCTCAGTGAAGGCTGGAACAGGTTGGCGGGTCCCCCCTGCTCCCCACAGCTGGCGCTCACATAAACAAAGACAGCAGCTGGCCAAAGCTCGGACTGCAGAGCTGGGGGCCCTCGACAGGGACCAGAGGCACGGGGACAGCATTGTCTTCCTGGACAATCCCAGCAGTCAGGAGCCCTGCGCCCCCAGCCAGGGTGAGCCTCCTTCCCCAGTCTATAGACTTCCAGCCCCAGCTCTGCCATACCACCCAGCCCATCTGACCCTCGTGCCCCTCACGTCTCCCACCCTAGGGCCACATCCTGAACGTGGCTGCCGGCTCTACGTTCATCTCCCTCGGCAGCAGCAAGAGGAAGTGGAGCGGCTCCTGGAAGTGTCAGGCGAACCCGACAAGGGCTGGCAGGGCCTGGCAGGCCGCCTGGGCTACCAGGCTGACGCCGTGGAGATCATGGCCCGGGGCCAGGTGCCAGCCTCCACCCTGCTGAGGGACTGGGCTGTCAAAGAAGGCAGTGGTGCCACCCTCAGGGTGCTGGAGGGTGCCCTGGCTGCCATGGGCCGTGAAGATGTGGTCCGGGTTCTGGGCCCCCCGGCTGAGGGCTGCTCTGTGGTGTGAGTGACGCCACCACAGCCTGGCCTCTCAGGGAACCCGCTTTGGTGCTCCCCCTCCACCCACACACCCTTTCCCTTCTATGAGCTTCCTCGCATCGGTGGCCTCAGCCTGCTCTGTTGGGAGGGAACACGGAAGAGCCGGCCACCACTCACCTCCCCTTGCCCTACCTTCCTCGAGAACTGGGACCAGGACGTTGGGGGACTTAGCAGTGAGGAGTGGCCCTGCCGTCCTCCTCTCCACTCCACCTTCCCTTATTTAGCCTCAACTGGTTTTTCTACTTTTGTATCTCCTATTAAAGGCAGTTTTGGACTACCGTGCCGCCTCTGACTCCTTGGGCCTGTGGGACAGTTGGGCGGCTATGAGGCAGAGGCCCAGAACAGGGTCTTGCGATGTGGGAGCACGTGAGCCAGCAGGCAGCGCGCTCTGTGGAAGACGCGCGTGCACTGGAGGCCCAGGCTGGCGTTCGCATCCCGCGTCTGCCATTCACTGGCTGCGTGTGGCAGGGAGCTCTTTTACCTTTCTGAACTTGAGCTTCCTTAGCCAGAGAACACCAACTAGGATGGCACATTCAGTAGGCCCCCCGACCCCTTACACTGGCACCGAGGGGCCTTGGCATTGAGGCCGTTTTTGTGACTTCTGCTGTGACCAGTATCAAGGGGAAGCTGGAGGCAGACGCCCTGGGAAGCCAGCTACCAAGGGCATCAGGTCACCTTTAGATGAGAAAAAGGAAGCAAGACTCCCCTTACAGGACTCACGCTCCAGGCTCAGGAGGGAGTTCCACACATGCTTGCATAGCTGTGTCTGTGATTTCCACACAAGCCAAGGGCAGGCAGGTCATCCCAGCCCCCAAGGGGCAGCTGAGGGCAGAGCAGCTGCAGCCAAGCTGCCTGCACCCCACGCATCTGCAAGGAGAAGCAGACAAGCTGCTTACTGCCTTTGGAAGGGGTTACTACAGCACACAGGCCCCTGCCTAGGAAGGAACAATGGCCACCATCCTGGCATCCGTGAGGGTCAGAGTACTTATGCAACACAGCCACCTAAATTCAGGAGTTGTGGGATTCGGCGGTGGCCCAGGGAGGCCTCGGGTTGATCCTGTCCTCCTGCTGACACGTGACGGATTGGCTGCTCTGTGAGTGCCAAACATCAGACTGCTGCTCCTTAGAAACTGTTCACCGGGACTGCTTAATCCTGGCAATCTTGTCCTTGAGGAAGGGCAGGTTTGCAGCTCCCTCCATCCAGGGAGGACCGCTGGGCGATAACCCAGGAGAGAAAGCAGGAGAAGCTCAGCATTCGGTCAGCTGAAATCAGACCGGTGCACTTGGGAGAGCTCACACCTCCGTGGGCAGGGAGTCTGCCCCCGGGGCTCTCGAGGACTGGCCCTGAACGTGGAAGCCTGTGCAGAGTGGCACCCGACAGCTTCTGATCGGCTGGTACCCCTCATCACAACTGAGGGATTGGAGTCTGAAGGTGTCAAGGGGTGTGTGGAACGGGAGAAGTTTTCGAAAAAACTCAATAGGGAGCTAAGATAACTATCCCTTTTCAAAGGTGTCCTATCTGAAACTCTACAGCTCCCTGGTCGCCAACCTTTAATGAAAGGCCACCTAAATGTCCTTGGAACATCTGACACCTGGAGCCTCGGGTCAAACCATGAGTTTGACTTGGGTGTGAGCGGCAGCAGAGCACAGGGCCGCACCCCTGCACCACAAACCCACCCCAAAGACTACCACTCCCTTTTAATGTGCACAGTAACGGAGATATTCTCTGTAATAACTCTCAAATGTTAAGAGGGTTGAATTAAGAGTCCATCCATTTGATATCATGTGCTTTAGTTTTGAAGGCTGCAGAAGCATGGGAAAACACTTTGGCTACATTATTAAATAGCATGTCTAATGATTAGAACTTTAAAATAGGTGTTTTTCTCCTAACAATGAGGATATGAGTTCCTGAGCCTCTCTCAGCCTCAATTTCCTCATCCAAACAGTGCCAACTTCTGTCCCCAGGGTTGTCAGGATCAAGTGAGCACAACCCAAGCTCCAAGTGCCCAGCACGGCACCCAGCAGGCGAATGCTCTAAGCGCCATCTGCCCTGCCTGAGACTCAGCGGGCCACAGCCCCTTCCCCAAGGGCATTGCTGCAGGGAGCAAAACAGCCCTGGTGAGGAAGAGATGGGACCAATCTCTTTGCAAAGATGGCTCCAGACTGGCCTGCAGCCTACAGTCCTCCTCACAGCCCAGACAACTGATCCATCAAAGGGTGGTGGGTGAGGTGGGTCGGGCCACTGAGCCCTGCCTCCTCCAGGAGATGTCCACTCTCATCACAGCAGGTGCACTGTACCCCTTTACAGGGGTCCTCCCTCTAGTGTCCAAGCCCAGTGTCAGGGTGCATGGTGGGGGAAGTTGGGGAACCCACTCATCAAAAGAGCATTCCCGGGAGCTTGGGGAACTCAGGTTTTGGAGGGAAGAAGTTCAATGCGTCTCTCTCCTCAGCCAGGAGGTATAAAGGGGAAGACTCGTGCCTTTCTCCTGCCTGACCTATTAACCAAAGAAGCCCAGAGACAAAGAGGCCCTCAGCTCTGCTTCTTTTGCTCTGGAACACATGTAGTTCAAGTTGACTCCACCCTGAACACAGGCATAAGATCCCAAGGCCACAAGTGTCAGTCACAGTGGGACCTGTCGGGAATAAGGCCTGTGATGAACTCCAAGCTCAAGGATTAACTCTGGACTTTACACATCTGTGGCCACCATCTCTCCTTTCTCTCTCCAGTGGCACCACTATATACAAATATGCTTGACTAGCTTTTAGGGAACACACATGCCAACTTCTTTAATTGATTTTATTTTTTACATAAAAAGTTCAGTAAAAATTGGATAAAGTAAAGTGATTTTAAGCAGTAAATCAATCTTATCAACATAGCACAAGGCTGGCCGGAACCACAAGGCAGCCTGCTTTGGACTATTTACATGATAACAAATTAAACCTTGCAGGAGAACTTAAAACCGTCCTTACAAAGTCTTCCTGTGATCTAGCACGTAGAGGCTAAAAGCAAAACAAAAAACAAACAAAACCAGGAAAAAACAAATTATTTTCAATATATTCACATATACATTAAAATATAATACAGATCGTCAGGGCGAGGGATCGTGGGTGGGGATGCGCATGGGTCTGTGCGCTGACAGCACCGCCAAGGAGGAGACCCAGGTTTGGGAGTGGGGCTATGCCTGGCCAGGATCTTAGCGGGGTCCTTCTCTAAGCCCTTGCCTCTGATGGGCCTCCAACCACACCCCAATAGCTCATGACCAGGGATCACTTGTAGATGGAGCTCGGTTTCGTTGTTTTCAGATGCAATCTGCAGGTCTGAATTCCCCAGGGCGACGTGTCACCAGTAGCACAGCCCCGACGGGTTGGGGGGGAGCGGGCCCGCAGGGTTTCTTCTCCCGAGTCTGTCCCACCTGCTCACCTGTCCTCCCACCCTGGCCCCACAAGTCACTCTAATTCAGTGTCCTCTTTGGGTTTGTAAACGGCCCCAAACTTCTGCATGTACTTCTTAATGTACTCCTTGGTTTTGTGTTTCACATTCTCATTGCACTCCAGGTCCTCAGGGTTCTTACAGTACTTCAGCTCCTTATTCATCACGCCGTGAGTCAGCTGTCCAGAATACAGGAAGAGAGACCAGAGTGGAAAGGATTTCAGGGGGTGAGGCCAGCCTGGTGCTGGGGTCAGCAGAAAGGGGAGGCTAAGCTCTGCGAGTCTGTTAGAGGGCCACTAACCCCACCCTCACGTAGGGTGCCCTCCCTTCCCTAACCTTCCCGCCCTCTTCCTAGGTCCCCAGCCCGGGCATCTGGCAAGGAAAACCCACTCTTTCTGATGAAAGGTACACGGCTTGCCCAGAGCATCATCAGAACGGACAGAGGGGATACCTTGCGAGCTAGATGCTTGAAGTCTTCGGTTGTGGTGATTCTTCCCACTTTGCAGTCAGGTTTCCGGTAAGGGTTCAGGCACTGGACGATGAACTGGGACATCTGCAGGCAGGAAAAAGAGCACACGCTGCTCAAAAGTCCAGAGAGGGTAAGGGGTTGCACTGAGGAAATAATGAGACAGTCAATCCTTCCCTTTCCACCACTCAGGTTGGCTGGTTTGGACAGAAGAGTGCTACTAGGCCAGTGGGATAGAAGAGAAACGGATCCTAGGTCAGCCCTGAGAGGGAAGGGGCTGCCTTGGATAGACAAGCAAGCCTGACTGAGAGCAGCAGGAGGAGACCCAGCCGCAGGACTCCACTGCTGAATCTCACGGCAGCCCCCGGTCTCAGCTAACCAATCTCATATCCTTGACATGAAGAGACTGTAGCCTTGGAGGCAGAGCAGAGTGCGTCTCGGTGCTGCTAGGGTGCTGAGCAACCCCAGGAACACAGGCATTCTGTTACAGAAGGTCGCTCCGCTTCTGTGTTACACGTCCCTTGATCCACACCACAGCAACGGAAGCATGTGTAGGCATGGCATGCTAGCTGGTGGGAGAAGCCCCAGGGCAGGACCTTTCCCATACACGATGCCCAGCATCCTCCTGAGCGGTCTCTGCAGTTGTCTGTCCTACCAGTGGCTTATCTCAAAAGAGACCCCCCACAGGACCTCCGAAAGTCTCTGTGGTGCTAAGATCCCAGGGTACAGAGGAAGCAAAGAGGTCAATGATCACCATTTTGTCAGGGAGCACCTTGACTAGGGTCTACCAATCCCTGAAACTTCAGGAGGCTTTGGATGTTCAAAGGACAAGGCTCTATCACCAGGCAGGCACTGAACCAACAGCTGCCGGTTGGCTGAGCTGAAACAACAATCATTTCACACAGGGAGAGCGAGAAACTAAGTTTTAGCCCCGGGAAGGGCTTTTATTCAGTTTTTCTATGGTCTTCTGGCCTCCATCCTCTCTCGCTTCAATCCACTTCCCCAAATACAGTCAGGGAATTCCTTCTTCCCGGCTTCCAGTCCTGCAATGGTGCCCTGTAACTGCCAGACACACGGTCCCTAGATGAAGGCGCAGTACTGCTCGGCCTCATCTTCCAACACCGCTCACACACCCTGTGCTAATCCCCTGGAAAGGAAGATGATTTCCTCTGTTACTGTACATTCTACTGCCTGAAGTTACATCCCTCCTGATCTATCTGGTCCATTCCTACACCCGACTCAACAGCCCCTCCTGACACCCCGCGCAGTGGCCTCCAGCCCGAAGACGGCACGCTCTGCACACAGCCTGCCATTATTTCTTTAGGTCTGCTTCCTCCCACAGTCAGTGAATCAAGACTGGAGTTCAGAATCTAGATGCCCTGAAGCAGACAAGGCTGGTGTCCTAACAGCTAGAAACACACACTTCCAGTAGCATGAAGGGGAAATGCTTTTTCCCAGTCCCGTGAGGATGAGGCAGCCATCGAATGCAACGTCGCAGAAACAGAACTGGACGTTGAGCTGGAGGGCCTGGGTTCAGGTCGTCTGTCTAGAACTTACCTTCTCTGAACCTTAAGAGGTCCTCTCCCTGCGTAAGAAGAATGGCAATCCCTGTCTCGCCTATCTCAAGAGCGGTTACAGGGATGAAATAATAATGGACATGAAAGTGCTTATCACCCACCTGCAAAGGACCGTTCCAATGGGCCCCCCTCACATGACAACTACTCAGTCACACCACAGAAGCAAGGGAACACCCAAAGGCAGGGTTGCCTAACACTTAGGACAAGAAAGGAAAGGGCTCAGGCTTAAGCCTATGGAGCTCAGGGCCCACACCCACCCAACCTTACCTCTTTTCTGAATACTTCTTTGCTTTTCTTAGCCAGCTCACTGGAGGTGTCCGCTTCTGCTGTCTTAGGCTTTTTCGAGGTCTAGAAATGCAAAAGAAAACACAACAGTGCTGGCATGAGAGGTCAGGTCGGTGATGTCTTGCTGTTCCAGAACCCTCCTTTCTTTCTCCCAGCTGGGACACCTGACTCATAGTTTTAGGATCCATTTCGAATCCTAACTGGGCATGGCTTGGAGTCAGCTTGGCTGCTGTTACCAGTCCTACCTCACGTTTCAATCCTCTCATCTGGCTGTGGCCTCCTTCCTATAAACCACGTTCTCTGCCCTAAGTTAAAGTTACATCCTTGATGTTGCTAACATTTTCAGTTGTTCCAGAGTCGCCTTCTCTGCAGAGGAACGTGCTGTGTGATGTGCCCCTCAGGTGCCTGTTCTGAGCTTCAGTTCCCATACTGTCAAGTGAGGCCTCAGCTCGGTGAGTTCCACTTCTCCCGGCTCTGACATTCTAGGATTCCAGGACAAAGGCAAAGTGCTCTGTTCTGAAGACCTTTCACCACACAACTATCAGGTCAGACCACACCATGGTCCTACCAGGCCTCTCCACTCCCCCTGTGTACTCATCGCCTTTCCTCCCAAGGCAGAACTGGCTGGATCTGTGGGAAACTGTCTCCGCATGCAGCACAGGCTCCCTGGAGGTTGGCATCTCCAGCTCAGGAATGTAAAGACTAAAGACATATCGTGGTATGGGGGGGAAAGGAGACAAGAGTCAACCAAGTCAGCGAACAGATAAATAGATGCTAAGACACAGAAGATACTCTGTCCCAAGCTGGTAAGATGATGACAAACCTAAAAATACTCCTTTCCCACTGTGCTAGAGGGGAGGCTGCCAAGTTCCCCTGAACCAGACACTGCTGAGAGGTAAGGGGCTGGCAGCCCTGGCATTCAGAGCACCTGCCACGCAAGGCCTTCTCCCCATACATTTGCCCACCACCAACCATCAAGCCCCTCATTAGTAAATGTACTTTTCCATAGAAAAGATTTATGAGCATTCCCTTCTGAAAGATTTCAGATGGACGTAGAAACCACAGTTGCTATTATAGGTACTTCATGTTTTTGCTAGCCGCTTAGAGCGGAGAATTTTTCTACTCCCCCTCCATCCCCCAGTGCTGATTCTTCCATTTCCATAAACAGTCTGAAGGCACTGGTGATGAAGGAGCTGTTCAACTCCCTTTGCTCTGGACTGGCTCCAGAGAAAGGTGGCACTCCCCTGGCTTTGGGCTGCCACAAATCTGCTTTCTCTGATTTGCTATAAAAGCTTTACATATTTTCCATTTTTCTACTTTCTGCGGTTGTGGCAGCCGGAGGGGGAGGGCAGAGTAGAAAGAACATACAGATTCGACCTGTTTTTAGGAAACAAGACCAAAAAGCACACTGTAACTCTATTTTCTAATGTTTGGCTTTGGGATTTTGTGGTTACTTCTTCCAGGAGGAGAGTGCGTGGCTGTGCTTCACAATAAGACCTCGGGTAGCAAGGGATCAAGAACGGCCTGAATAAGCCCAGGAAACTTCAACACGCCCTCAGCTGTTCTCTTGTAGATCTCAGGAATGAGGAGCAACGGCTACTACAGAAAGCCCTGGAGGTATGACAACCATCTCAAGGCTCCTGAACCTACAAGAGAGGCCAGGCTCTCAGTGAGGGTACTGTGTGAAGAGAAACGTTCTGCTTCCCTCTGAATGGGGTATGTGTTCAGAAAGCTAAATAAATCTAGTGCATATTTAATAGCTTTCTAATTTAACCTCTGATTTGGTGAGGTTGGTAAGGCTTTAAAAACACAGTTATAGAGCACAGCCCACTGAGCTCTGTCTAGCTTTCGTGGTCCTTTTGAGTGCTGAGCAACTGGGACTGAGAAAGGAAATGTTCAAATGAAGGATGCCTAGACTTACATCATGGAAATCATAAACCAGATGAAGCACTCTAGGGAGTACTGAAATTATGTACCCCTCATGGTCTGTGGTCTGCAAATGGCATGAGAAATGATTTCAGAAACCGGTTAACACTTACTCAGGCCCAATGCCGAGCAACACCCAGAGCCAGAGTCAGAGCCAAGGATAGCACTTGATGGACACTGACACGAAAAACCTCTCTGACTCCAGAAAAGTCCCATTTGAAATGTAAGCATCTCTACAATATGTAAGCTTTTAAAACCAGTGTTATTAACCTTCTAAAATGCCTACTGCTGATTAAAAATCCTTTAGCACCAGAAAAGACCATGAGCCTGGACCAATGGTCCCCAAAATGTAACAAGCTATTTCATGGGGTAGAGAACATCTACCTGTCATACCAGTAGTGTCGCTGAGATTCCAGGAACCCATCAGAGAGGGGGGAAAGCCCTATGACAGGCAAAAAAGCCATGTTTTCCCAGGGCCTCAGCAATAATCAGGTTGCCTTTTCCACCCACTGGCTCATACAGGGCATCATCAGCCAATGGAGGATTTTGGCGGGAACCTATGTGAACAGTGGCCAGATGAGAGCACACAGTGAAATGTGGGCAGAGGGCCTGGTAGATAGCCAGAGCTTACTGCCTTTAGCAGCTCATCCTGCTATCAGCCTTAATCTGGATTCCAGGCAATCTGGCTGGAATATGACCAGATACGAATATAACAAGAAAGGCCTAAGTACCTTCATATTACCCAAGGTGAGGTTTCGAGTCTTTCTGGCTTAGAAAGGGAATGATTAAAGCTTATTGGATGGCTCTGGTAACCACACACTGGCTGTTTAACACAACAAATGCAAACTCCATCCTTTATTATACAGGCAGAAGTGACCACGTCACAAAGCTCATGTGCCTTGGAACTAGGGAGTGCAGGCTGGCTGGAAGAAGTCCTGACAAAGACAGCACGATATACCGACCTAATGCTTCTCTCTCCCTGAATTTAATTAAATATCCTTTGGAACATGAAATGTAAAACATTATTCAAGCAGGAACTTTATCTTTCAAGGCAGCATGAATCCAGAAGCAGAAGTTGAGCTTATCAGAAACACTATACACGATTCAACCTAAATTCTTCAATGCGTGAGCCTGTGTACATCAATTAAAAGGTGAAGTAAGAAGAAGCCTTGAAAATAATAAAAGCTCAGTATATTCTGTTTTGGAGTTGTGACCACCTTTGGTAGTAGAAAGAACAAAAATATTTATTTTAGTGTTTGGTTCTAAATAAGGCACCACACTTGATTCTGTCAAGAAAAAAAAATGGTGGGGACTGGAGAAGGACTGGACAGGAACAAAAAGATCTCTAAGGCAGTTTCTAGAAATAGTGTTTTGAAAGCCTGACTAGATTACACACAGGCTCCATCTATTTCCCGCAGAGAAAAGTGGAGCTGATACACCTGAAACTAAGGTCCTAAGAACCAGAAGGCCTCCTACTCCTTCCATCTGGCCATGAGTGTAGTACAGTCCTGGGAGTTTCTCTCTGGTCCCCCAGCTAATAACCAGGCTGTGCTTATTGGGCAACTAACCATCTGCTCTGCAGAGATCCAGGCTCTGGTTTTTGACAATCCTCTCTCAAATGTGATTTCCCAGATCCCTCTCCATTGCCAGGGAGTGATTTCATATGGAATCCTTTTGCAAATTACCCCAACACCAAAGATGGGACCATCAATTGAAAAGACTCTTGGCCTCTGATCCCATCCTCTTCCAACTCCCTCAACCCAACAAACACTCCACAACCACTATTTTAACACAACATAGTTACACTTACGACATCTACTACACTTGTGTCTGAATATTAATTAAAAGGCAGAAAGCAGCAGTAAAAACTGCTGTCGCTCAATCACGCAAGCAGTCAGGAATGATTCGCGTCTGGGGTCCTCAAAGGGAAGGCTTGACTTTACACTCACCACATGACGGATGATGGAAGAGAGCACAAGATGACCAAGAGGAGGGAACAACACTGGAGGAAAACAGAGAAGGAGGGCTCTCACAGATGCTTAGTCTCAGCATCAAAAGATTTCAAAACCACCCATCCAGCACCACATAGCACTCCTCAAAGAATTCTCTGCCCATTATACACCTTCCCCGTGTGGGTACCATATCCCCCTAATGTTTCAAAAAAACAGCAGTTTACTGATGACTCAAACCTAGACACAACTGTCTACCAGCCATTCTTATCCGGGGTCCTATAAGAAGCTCAAATTCCACACTGAACTTATTTCCAAACCTCCTTGTGATCTTTCCTTCATCCCCTAGACTGAATAATGGGATTTTATCACCCCAAGCCATCCTTGGGCCTTCCTTGCCTCTTCCATACCCACTTGTTTGTGAAGCCTTGACCACAATGTGTGTCAAATGTCTCTGTGTGAACCCCCCACATCTCCACTCTCGGTTGCTCACTTTGCCTAAGTTATTATAATACTTTCCAATCTGATCTCCCCACTACCAATCTCACCTTTTCAAATGAGCCTGTTTTGCTCAAGGGAAACACATTTGACTGATTCCTCTGCTACTCTCACACAGTAATCACATTAGTAGGACACCAAGATCTTAGACAATTTAAATCTGACCTACATTTCCATATTTTTAAAGTCCTGTTCACTACCCCATATGCACCAAATTATATTATTCCCTATATACACTCTGTCTTATCCTAACTTTATGCCTTTGCAAAAACTGCTTAATCTACCTAGAATGCTCTTTCCTGCCCACCTTGGCTATAGGTAAAATCATGTTTTTTGTGACATATCACTGATGCATCTTCTCAGACCATTAATAACCATGCTCCCATAGCATTTTGTACGTCCTTTTTTTTCTTTTTAAAGATTTTATTTATTTATTTTAGAGAGAGTAAGCGGGAGAGAGAACACAAGCAGGAGGTGCAGCAGAGGGAGAAGCAGGCTCCCACTGAGCAGGGAGCCTGATGTGGGGCTCGATCCCAGGACCTTGGGATCGTGACCTGAGCGGAAGGCAGACACTTAACCAACTGAGCCACTCAGGTGTTCCTGTACATACTTCTACTATAGCAACTACCCCACTGTGTTCTTGATATATAGATGTGGCTTTCTTTCTTTCTTTCTTTCTTTCTTTCTTTCTTTCTTTCTTTCTTTCTTTCTTTCAGACAGGGAGAATCTTCAGCAGGCTCCATGCTCAGCGCAGAGCTCAACGTGGGGCTTGAGCTCACAACTCTAAGATCATGACCTGAGCCAAAGTTAAGAGTTGGACACTCAACCGAGTCACCCAGGTGCCCTGATGTGCTTTTTCCTTAGAATGAACTTCCTGAAGACTAATATTCAGTTTTATTTCTTTCTATCCTTAATACCTCACACAAGGCCTATAAGTTAATGAAAATTCACAATGCTACAATCTGTATCTCCAAGGGGATTAAAACCTACATGAAAGCCCTAAAGATGAAAACAAGTTGGACAGAAGGAATAAAAACATACCCCACAGGCATCCTTCTCGTGTCTTTTGAGATGCTAGTGAGGTGAATACAGTTGTAAACTGGTTAGGAAGGTTGGATCCAAGTAAGTCCCTAGCTATCCGAGTCAGAGTAGATATTGATGCTGGAGACTATGGTCTGGAAAGGGATCCAAAGACTGACACCTCAAGTCTTTGACTTGTGCTTCAGGGCAAGTTTGGTTGGAAGATCAAAACTCATTTGTTCTTTCATCTGTTATACCCAAAGAGTTAATAACAAAGAACAGATGCCTTTTGTTTAGATTTTTCTCATAGAAATATAAGAATGGTAAAACTGATAAATCAAAGTTAAAAGGCTAAGAAGCTAAGACACAGAGTGAATGTCCAGAGAACTTTTTTGCTGGAAGCACATGACACTTATGGGGTTTCCCCCCTGGATACCTGTTTCTATAAAAACTCTCCTACAGAAACTTCATACACTGCTGGTATAGAAATGTACAATGACATAGCTACTTTATTTTTTAAGATTTGCGAATGAGAGAGAGAGAGAGAGAGAAAGAGCATGCATGACTGGCGTGGGGAGAGGGAGGAGTAGACTCCCCAGTAGACTCCTCAGTGAGCAGGGAGCCCGAAGCAGGACTCAATTTCAGAACCCTGAGATCATGACCCAAGCAGGAGGCAGATGCTTAACACACTGAGCCACCCAGGTGACCCTGATATAGCTACTTCAGAAAAATGGTTTGGCAGTTTCTTAAAAGCTAAACATAAATTAGTCCTATGACTCAGCAATTCCACTCCTAAGTATCCACCCAAGAGAACTGAAGATGCATGTCCAAAGTCTCACAACACAAATGTCCATATACCATTATTCATTACAGCCAAAGACTGGAAACAATCCAAATGTCCATCAACTGGTGAATGGATAAACAAAATGTGGTACATCTATGCAAGGGAAAATTATTCAGCCATAAAAATGAAATTTGGATACATGAGATAACAAGGATGAACTCTTGAAAACATTACACTATGTAAGAAGCCAGTCACAAAAGACCATACGTTATATAATTCTACTTATATGAAATGTCCAGAAAAGGTGAATCTATCAAGAATGAAATAAATTTGTGGTTGGGCTGGGATAGGTGTGGGGATTTAACTGTAAATGGATATGAAAAATCTTTTTGGGGGGCATAAAAATGTTCTAAGAGCAGATTATGGTAATGGTTGCAATAACTTGGTAAATTTATTAAAAGTCACTGAATTGTAAACATAAAACAACTGAACTTTGTTAGGTATGTTATAGCTCAATAAAGTTTTTGTTTGGTTTTTTAAAGCCCTTCCGCAGACTTGTGTTTCTGGCCATGACAAGTTAACTATTAACGAACTATCCCTCTCACTGTAAACAACCAAAACACTAGACAAAATACATGAAACAACAGCTGCCATATACTGGACATTAAGCAGCACTGGATTACAATCCCAGAAGCAAGCAGAAAAAGGAGGTATGTAAGTCCCGAGTATCCTGGTTTTCCATGTGTACCAGACCCAAGAGCAGGGAGAAAAACCTTAGCAGAGCTCAACATGCTGATCTCAGTGAGTTGAAGGGTAAGGCTGGAGTTCAAAGTGTCTGAAATGAGCTATAAATTAACAATTCCCAGAGCTCAAAGAGGCTGGAAAACATCTGTGCTTCTACCAGCTGGAGTGAAGAGACCTTGGTGTTAACCCAAGGAATTCAGTAGAGATCCCAGAAAGACCATCTCTTGGATAGTAGTAGTCATTCCAAGAGAAAAGACTATTCTGGACCCAACCTAACAAAGATTAAGAAAAAAACCCATCAATCTTTAATGGAAAATAAAACTGAAACTCAATGACATAACAATCACAATGTCTAGTGTTCAAATGAAAATTACTGGATGCACATAAAGCAGGAAGATTTTAATCTGATAACCACAAGAAAAATCAATCACTAGAAACATGCCCAGAAATAAAAGGGAAGCTGAACATTATAAACATTCAACGATATAAAGGAAAACATAAATAGCAAAGAAACTGATAGTATTAAAAATAACCAAACTGAAACTTTGGAGCTGAGAAATATAACTGAAATAAAAAAATCTATTTCCATATTTGATGAAAAGTATCAATCCACAGATCGAAAAAGCTCAAAAAAAAAAAAAAGCCAAAAAAAAAGCTCAAAAAACCACAGAAGTTAAACACAAAGAAGACAACACCAAGGTACGTCAAAATCAAATTCTTAAAAACCAATTATAAGGAGAAGATTAAGATTTTTCTCCATGCAGACAGAAAGAAGGAAAGACATTATATCTGGGGGAACAAAGATAAGTATAGTCTTCTTATTAGTAACAACTCTAAGTAAGGAAAAAATGGAAAAATCTTTTAAAGTGGTGAAAGGGGGAAATAAAGTATCAACTTAGAATTCTCTATCCAGTAAAAATATCCTTCAAAAATAAAGGTAGTCTGGCAGTTTCTTACAAAATTAAACATACTCTTATCATGTGATCCATACCTGTGATGCTGGATATTTACCCAAATGAATGGAAAATGCATGCCCATAAGAAACTTGCACAAACTTGGAAGCAACCAAGATGTTCTTCAGTAGCTACAGGACAAATATATAAACTGTGGTTGATCCAGACAGAAGAATATTACTCATGGCTAAAAAGAAATGAGCTAGCAAGCCATGAACAGATATGAAGGAACCTTAAATGTATAATGCTAAGTGAATGAAATCAATCTGAAAAGGTGACATACTATATCACATTCTGTAAAAAGCAAAACTAGAGAGACAGTAAAAAGATCAGTGGTTGTCAGGGATAGCGATGAGGGAGGTGAAAAGGAGGGAGGGATGCACAGAAGATATTTAGGGCAGTGAAACTATTCTGTTTGATGCTTATGATGGTGGGTACATGCCATTACACATGTATCAAACCCACAGAGTGCACAACATCAAGAATCTTAATGCAAACTACAGACTTCGGGTGATAATGATATGTCAGTGTAGGTTCACTGGAATAAATGGACCACCCTGGCAGGTTGTTGATAGTGGGAGGAAGCTGTGCATGTGTGGTGACAGGGGGGTATTATACAGAAACTCTGTACTTTCTGCTCAATTTTGACGTGAACCTAAAACTGCTCTAAAAAATAGTCTATTAAAAAAAAAAGAAAAGAGGAAAGACAAAGACCTTTCTCAGCCAAACAAAAACTGAGAGAATTCATCACCATTAGACCTGAAATACTGGAAATATTAAAGGAAACTCTTCAGTCTAAAGGAAAAGGATTCCAGAAAAAGCTCAGATCTACATGAAAGAATAAAGAGTACGAGAAATGGCAAATATGTGGGTAAATAAAAGACTTTGCTCCCAAGTTTAAAAAAATTCTTTAAAGCAAAAAATAATAATGAACTCTGGGGTTCACAGCATATGAAAGAATAAAAAAATTGTACAGCAACAAAAGAACAATGGACAGGAGGGGGCAAAATGTAAGCAGGTCCTTAGAATTATCGATTAAATGGTATTTGATACAACAGGAGACTGTAGATCAATATTCATATTGATGAATATGGTGGTTCTCAAATTTTTAGGTCTCAGGATTCCTTTTTGCTCTTCAAATACTGAGAACCCCAGAGAGTTTTTGTTCATATGGGTTCTATCTATCCAAATTTACTATATTAGAAATGAAATTCAGGGGCACCGTTAAGCATCTGCCTTCAGCTCGGGTTATGATCCCAGGGTTCTGGGCTTGAGCCCCACATCCGGCTCCCTGCTCAATGGGAAGTCTGCTTCTCCCTCTGCCCCTCCCCTCAGCTCTCTCTCTCTTGCTCTCTCAAATAAAGAAAATCTTAAAAAAAAGAAAAAAGAAAAAAGAAAATTAATTTCAAACAAAAAATATTATTTTAAAACAGCATTAACAAACCCATCATATGTAAATATAGTTTTTTTGTGAAAAGATAACTTCTTTTCCAAAACTAAAGAAATTGGTAAGAGTGGCACAGTTTTACATTTTGGAAATCTCTTTAATGTCAGGCTTAACAGAAGACAGCTGGATTCTCATTTCCTTATGTATTCAATCATGTCATGTACCCTTTGGAAAATTCCATGGTATACTTGTGAATGGATGAGAGCGGCAAAGGGATATGATATTTTAGTATTACTATGAAAATAGTTTTGACCTTATGGCTCCCTTGAAAGGGTCTTAAAAATCCTTAAGGTCCCCACACTATACTCTGATAACTGCTCCTTAGAGCAACTACTAAGAAGTAAAACAAAGAGGAATGGCTAATAAGTCCATAGAAAAGCCAATGAAATATTTTAGAGAAAAATATAAACTAATACAAAAGAAAGCACAAAACTCCCCCACAGAAGACTGATGAAAAATTAGAAAATAGTAAGGGGGTGGATCTTAAACCCAACCTTACTGACACATTTACTAAATGTCCACAGATTAAACACACCAATTAAAAGGCAGAGACTGTCAGAGTCATGGGTAATGAAACCATTCATAAGAGTCTGAACTGCTCTTCATTGGTGCTTACAATTTCCTCTATTTGTAGCCCCATTCCGAATTTTAGGGCTGCGACAGAAGCCTTGAGACATAAACATTGTAGAAATCAAGGAGCTACTCATTCAATCAATAAGTATAGTCTTCTATATGAATCAGAGATTCATTCAATCAATATTTTATTAAGTATTTCTACGCCATAGATAAGCTGAATAAACTGCCTTCTTTTTTTTTTTTTTTTTAATTTATTTATTTGACAGAGAGAGACAGCCAGCGAGAGAGGGAACACAAGCAGGGGGAGTGGGAGAGGGAGAAGCAGGCTCCCAGCGGAGAAGCCCAATGCGGGGCTCGATCCCAGAACGCCGGGATCACGCCCTGAGCCAAAGGCAGACGCTTAACCACTGTGCCACCCAGGCGCCCCTAAACTGCCTTCTTTTGTTCTTGATACGTAAAGAACCTAAAACCAAAATCTGTACAAAACCTTCTTAAATATTTAACCTGTTAAAATTTCTATATAGTTTATTTCTTCTCTGTGAGATTTTGAAAAATCTCTGAAGAACAGCTCTCCTAATGGCCAAAAGTGCCCTTCGCCACCTATAAATGTTCCTGAAGTCAGGCGGTTCACCCCATCACTGCCCACATCAAGATTTCCCATATGCAGGGGGCAGACTTCTGCTGCAGGTGCTGGTCAGCCTTCTCCCAGCTTCCACGGGTCCACAGCACTTGAGTGCATTTCACAAGTATTCTCTTCTACCCTCTGAGAGGATAACAGATCAAAACAATGCCAAAATCTTGCTCATTTTTCATACTCGAAGATCATTAGACTCTTATTTCATAAGAGCTGAGGGTGACTCAGCTTCTGGCTATCCAGAAACGAATATGACCGATTCTGTATGTGAATCACTAACTGAAAATCAAGGACAATTAACACAGGAGTCTCAGTGATCACCCATGACCAGGTAAGCTATCTGAGTGGTGGGGGCTCGGGTCACATCACTATCATCCCTTACTCTCACCCACAGCACACAGTGCTTTACACAGGACTCTCAATTATTATTGAGCTGTTCTCCTTAAAAGAATTCCCAGATTTGACGCTTGCCGTGTTTACACATAGAGAGAAGCAGAATCAAAGATTGTAATAACCTTTGACTCCCAAGTTATACAGGACAATATCTCTCTTTTTATGTTTATGCTGGTTTGACCTGCATTTTTGTTATTTACAACTGAAAGAGCATTTGCAAATACAAAGATATAATATTAAAGATGCTGCAAACAAAAAGTATTTTATGTGCAAGAATAGGGAGAAAAAATTTAGACGAAAGCAGAAAGACAGTTTGTTTTCCTTTCCTCTGAATTACATGGCTAGAATATTTCGAG
This sequence comes from Ursus maritimus, assembly GCF_017311325.1. Taxonomy (NCBI): domain Eukaryota; kingdom Metazoa; phylum Chordata; class Mammalia; order Carnivora; family Ursidae; genus Ursus; species Ursus maritimus. The sequence continues at coordinate 41,413,566 of NW_024423786.1, read as the reverse complement.
TTGGTTACCAAAGGTGTCATTTACATAAAATCGAACATTAGGTGAAAAACCTCCTCAAATTAATTTTTTTTAATTTATTTTTTAAATTTTTTTAGATTTTATTTATTTATTTGACAGAGAGGGAGAGACAGCCAGCGAGAGAGGGAACACAAGCAGGGGGAGTGGGAGAGGAAGAAGCAGGCTCTCAGCGGAGCAGGGAGCCCGATGCGGCGCTTGATCCCAGGACTCTGGGATCATGACCTGCGCCGAAGGCAGACACTTAATGACTGAGCCACCCAGGCGCCCCTCAAATTAATTTTTATCTTCTGCTCAGATAGAAATGGTACACCTATTTCACGAACAGTCAAATGCACTCAAGGAACTGAAGTTATAAAAGCCCTGTTCCGGTCTGACTCTGATTCCATGCAGGAGAGAAGACACCTCTTACCTATCACTATTTGTTCACAATAAGAACTGTATTTGTGCTCTCTCATTAAGATTTGAATCCCAAGAGAGAATTACGTATATATTTGTACTATGGCAAAGAAGAAGAATGGAAAAGTTTCTCTCCTATTTTCTCTGAAAGCAGACATCTTTGAATCTCCATTAGAGGTCTCACTCTGGGAATGCCTGGATGGCTCAGTTGGTTAAGTGTCTTGTCTGCCTTCAGCTCAGGTCATGATCCCAGGGTCCTGGGACTGAGTTCCGAGTTGGGCTCCCTGCTGCCTGCTGCTCCCCCTGCTTGTGTGCTCTCTGACAAATAAATAAATAAAATCTTAGAAAAAAAAAGGGGGGGGAAGAAGAAGAAGAGGAGGAAGAGGAGGAGGAAGAGGAAGAAGAGGAAGAAGCAGCAGCAGCAGCAGCAGCAATCTCACTCTGTAACCCCTCTCAGGCAATTAAGAGGTAGGAGGAATGTTTCCTCTTTCTACTTTCCCACTCCTTCTCATCCTTACACATGCACCATCCACTTATCCCAACACACAGGAGCAGAGCAACATATGTGAGTTATTTTTGAGTTAAGCATTGGATTTATATTTGCTTTTGCAGACCCCTGAATGGACTCCTTGTTGTCTGTTGCTTAACATTCCTGAAATAATTTAATGATATAACTGAAACAAATGTCAGGAGACTAACCTTTAAGAAATGCTAGACAAAGGCTACACTATGTGGGTTGGAGAAAATTCTAGTACTCTTACAAGTATATATTACAGTCCTTTAGTCAAACACCTCTCTGCTATAAATGCAAATGTGATTTTATTTTTTTTAAGATTTTATTTATTTGAGAGAAAGTACAAGCAGGGGGAGCAGCAGGCAGAGGGAGCAGGAGAAGCAGGCGCCCTGCTGAGCAGAGAGCCCGATGTGGGGCTCAATCCCAGGACCCTGGGATCATGACTTGAGCCGAAGACAGACACTTAACCAACTGAGCCACCTAGGCGCCCCTGCAAATGTGCTGATTTCTTAACTTTCCTGGTCTGTCCTTCTATAACAAATGAAGCACACCCTGAGGGATAAAACACACGCTCACACATTAAACAGAAAGTAACAGTATATAGTTAAGATATATTACTCTTTCAGAAGCCTATTACCAGGCTTCAAAAAAAGTGTTAAAAATACAAAGAGTTCTTTGTGGTCTCTTACATTAGACCACTAATTTAAATTTAAGCTAATGAGCAGTGTGGTACCATTATTTGAAAACAAAAAGTCTTCCCTCTCATTGTTGGTATTTTATTTATTTGTTTGTTTGTTGAAGGGGGGGCAGAGGGAGAGGGAAGGAGAATCTTTTTACCTTTTTTTTTTTTTTTTAAAGATTTTATTTATTTGACAGATACATCTAGAGAGGGAACACAAGCAGGGGGCGTGGGAGAGGGAGAAGCAGGCTCCCCGCCGCGCAAGGAGCCTGACGCGGGGGCTTGATCCCAGGACCCTGGGATCATGACCCGAGCCGAAGGCAGACGCTTAATGACTGAGCCATCCAGGCACCCCAAGAAAGAGAATCTTAAGCAGGCTCCATGCCCAGTGCTGACGCAGGGCTCGTTCTCACAACCCTGAAATCATGACCTAGGTGAAATCAAGAGCCAGATGCTCAATCAACTGAGCCACCCAAGCACCCTTATCGCTGACATTTTAGAAGAGGCACCAAGGGACACTCTTCCATTATTAGACAGGGGAAATCCCACCGTTCTGGTCATTCCCAAGTGGAATTTCATCTTGGGAGTCATCTCCATCTCACTACACAATTAAAGCAAAAATTGTAATTTTTAGTTGGTGGTTTAAACCCCTAAGTACAGCCCTATGAGAAAACACTTCTCTGTAGCCATAGAAAGCTATTTTTTTTCCTTCTGAAGTTCCTTAACCATAGTCAAGTTGCATCCACCATACTCTGACCAATTTCCTGGCTGAGGTCTGGCCCTCTGAATTTCACACAGGCTTTCACAACACAAGCACGCAGTAAGAGCTTCATATTTACAATTCAAGAAGGGGATACATACATCCCTGCACAGTCCACCTGTGGACTATTCTCTCCCAACTTTCAAATCTGATGAACCAAACTAAGTCTGTTACTTTGGCATCTATTAACAACAACAACAACAGTATTAATTCTAATCCTAACTTTGAACTGACACTCCAGTATGTTTATAGAGTAGAATAGTTTTCCACTAAAACCTAATTATACACCCACATATTTTTCCACAGTTGTCACTGTGAATATCATGTGAATTTTGGGCACTGCAACTTTTCTAGAATTCGGTATATGTACCTAGTGTAACTAATCTAGGGCAGGAGTTGGGAACCCACAGCCTTGACTGAAACATGTTACTTACTTTCTCTGTATGTTATCAGATACAACCTGATAAACAGACTCACTTTGAGCTTTTGCATTATACTTCTATAGTCAATCAAATGGTATTCTACAGACCAAAAGACTGAATCATAATTAACAGTTAAGATGCTTGATAAACTTGGTCTCAGAGCTCAGCTATATTCCTGCACCAGAGATCTCTTCTCAAACCTTCTGTTTATTTTTCAAAAGATATAACTAACATAGCTACAGAAGTCTGAGATACTGTGGTTTTTCGTTTGTTTGTAAGCTTCTGGATATTTTAAATGGCAGCTGCCTAACAATCCTGGGCATATTCCTAAATGATTCAAGAAAATGTGACAATACCATAGCTACAGTGATGTGGTTAAGTGACTCAAACAATTCATTTGAAATTTACCAAGCTTCACATGGACTTAACTTAAATGCAAACTTTGTTTGGCAAATATATGAAGGAAGAAAAACATTCCTCCCAAAGTGAATAAAATGTGAAAGAAGGTATGTTGTTTCCACTTCATTCTCTCACTCTAGCTTCTTCCTTTCTGCCCTCTTCCCTCTCCCTACCTCTCCAACGACTTAACTAGTTAAGTGACTCTTCTTGTTTAAAAAAAAAAAATACTATTCAGATCTTAGGACATAGAAATATGGTCTTTGATTTCACTCAAGACACCTCACCCTAGCGAGGGTGATAGCCAGTCCTGTTACAAACAGATAGGGATAAAAAATGGTTATAATTCAGTCACTGAGTATTTAATTTACTTGATCTCTAATCCTAATTACTGTCTTGTCAGAGCGAGAGATGTGGAATAAGCTTTTTGCCTTCTTTGTTCTAAAATAGTACCTCCATAGTAAAATATTTCGGTCCCAACTCTAAAAAAAAAAAAAAAAAAAAAAAAAAAGGTGGGGGTCTACAGAATACTCCTTTGGTGAGGTTTTATGTAAAGAGCTAACTTTTTTCCAGACCCATCAATCCTACTGAACTATACCATCTATGTAAGATTTCAATTAATGAGCTAAAACACATTTAAAAAGAAACACAGAGCATCAAGAAGAATGCAGCAGATTTACAAGGAAAGAGTTAAGACAGAGAAGACAAATATTTTTAAGATTTTATTTTTAAGTAATCTCTATGCCCAACGTGGAGCTTGAATTCACAATCCCAAGATCAAGAGTCACATGCTCCACTGACTAAGCCAGCCAAGTGCCCAAAGAGCTAAGATATATGAAAGGAGGTTATGATGGAGTATAAATACCACAATTGCATTTATGTGTTTAAAATGGGAAAAAAAAAAAAAGAGAGAGAAAGAAAAACACGTGTGTGTGTGTGTGTGTGTGTGTGTATTTTCCAGAAAGGTCTGGAAGAACATATGCCAAAGAAAGGTTTCACAACCTTGGCACTATTGACATTTTGGCTCAGTTCTTTGTTGTGGAGGACTGTCCTGTGCACTGTAAGATATTTCATGACTTCCCTGAACTCTACCCACTAGAAGCCAGTAGCATCCCCTCAGTTGTAACAACCAAAAATGTCTCTAAATATTATTATCAAATGTTCTCTGGGGAGCAAAATTGCTCTCAGTTGAGAATTCCCGCACTAGTTAACAGTATTTATCTCCACAGAGGAAAGTAAGACGATAGGAGAGCAGCTGAAGAGAAAGTGAGCGTTTTTTTTTTTTTTTCTCTATGTACCATACTTCTGTACTATTTGGATGTCCTAGCCCTCTCCAGCATTTATTACATGTGCTAATTCTCCAGAACAATACAGAATCACAAGACCACACGACTACTGGCCCTGCAAAATGACAAGACACAGACTCCAAAATGATCAGAAAACACGTGTAAGCCACACTCACCTTCATGGGGTTTTCATCATATGTTGGGGTTCCCAGGTCCATCTCAGCTTCATGCTCAAGGCTGGCATCATCTCCTGGGCTTTCCCAAGTAGGAGGATCCCACTGAGTCTGCCTAGAAGAAGGTAAGAACAGCCATGCTGTCACGGCCAGAAAGCAGAGAACTCTGGCACAGGCATCTCTGCTCATATACACATACAATGCAACATATATCTGAGGCATATTATAAGTCAGCTTCATAAGATAAAGACATTCTTTTGCTATCTTCCCGGCAGCATGATTCTATCCCAGAGACATACATCGTTTAGCCCACTCCATTTTTCTAGCCAATGAGGCTGCAATGTGTACTGGGTGTCAAAGAGAGCAGTAAAACCAAACATCCTATTTCTCACCTGGTTCTTAATGTTCTGGAAAAAGGATTCGGCAAAACCTAAAAAGTACATGGAGTCAGTGCTTGCCTCTGCCTCCCCTCTGCAGGTGAAGAGATCAACAGTGATTGTACCTAGCACGTACTTGGAGCAAAATAAAATAAATCACAACACACTCCTCACAGTCCTTGGCCATGTGAGAAATTGTTCCTTCCTTTAGGAGCCTTCTTGTCTGTGGTTGTGCCCCTTCGCTTTAATGACTGATAGCATGGAAAAGGCTTCAGGTTAAAAACTTGTGCCCTCGGCTCAAAATATCCTCAATTGACTACAAGAAGAAGGGTTCTACCATGAAAAACTCACTGCATTTTTATTAGTTGCTTTGAAAATACACAGGCATAGGTTTTTTTTTTTTTTTTTTTAAGCTAGATCTGTGAGATAACAACTGGCAGTAAGAAAATTCATGTTCAGGAGTCTGAAGTCAGCTGCCACAGGGGATGCTATAGGAAAATCACTTAAAATGTCAAAAGCCTCAGAGAACTAGCAGCCTATCTGGCAGGCCAGTCCTGCCACTGCAGTCTTGTGCTCTCCTACTGCCCCATCTTTAGTTGGCAACATCACAGGCACTTGATAAAGCATAAAGGAAAATATTTGACTGTATGAAATTTTTAAACTCGTAGGGCATTCAGGCAAAACCTAAAGACATCTGCAATACTCTTGATAAAAAGATCTAACAACAGTGACAGAAAATGGGTAGATGTCCCAAACAAGCAATTCACAAAAGATACAAGCGGCTGATAATTTACTGAAGATCCATTTCAACACAACAATAAAAGAATTAGAAATGAAAATAAGATTTCTGACCTACTAGAGATTTACAAGATTAGAAGAAACTACATGAAGAAAAAGGCACTATTGTATACTTTTTGTGGGAGTCTACATTGGTACAATTTTTTTTAATGGTAAGCTGACAATAATTATCAATTTAAAATGTCAATCTCTTTTAACCAACAACTCCACCTCCAGAAATCGATCCAAAGAAGGTAGTAAGATTAGTGTCTGTAACTCAAATCCTGTTAAAACAGTGAAAACCCAACAATGATGGTGGGTTAAATAAAATTTTGTACAGCCATACAAGAGAGCAGGAGATGGCAAAATTTTTTTCTATAAATGATCAGAGAGTAAATATCTCTGACTTTGTGGGCCATATGGTCTCTGTCACAACCACTCTACTCTGCCATTATAGGGTGAAAGCAGCCATAAGTAACTGCTAAATAAACGGGAGTGGCTGTGTTTCCCCAAAAGATTTATTTGCAAATACCAGTGGCCTATGGGCACAGTTTGCTGACCCCTGAAACAAAGTATAATCTTGCACTAAAAATAATGCAGTTCTATATATCTATAACTGATGAAGTTTCATATAGATTGGTAAAAAGATTATAAAACATGTACCCCAACAACTCACATAAGATTATATACCAATGAGTACACACACACACACAGAGAAAGCACATATATTCACATAAAGCTATCTGTCTGAAAGATAAATGTATTTTTTTAAACTTCTAGGTAAAAGGTAAATTGGGCTTTTTACATCAAACTATGGCTCATGGACCAAATCTGGCCTCTTGCCTATTTTGTAAATCACATTTTATTGGACACAGGACCATTCATTTATATATAGTCTATGGGCTGTTTGCACAACAATGGCAAAATTGAGGAGTTGTGACAGAGACTGGCTGGTAAAGCCTAAAACATTCATTATATCTGGGCTTTTACAGAAACGGTTTGCTCATGACCCCTGATACCTACACAATGTTAGATGAAGTCATTACCTTTTTAAACTCTAGTTTTCTCTAAGAATCTTGCAGTTTAAAAATACACCAAAATATATCTATCTAAAAAGGACTAAGTCTAAGGTATGACATAACACTTAAGATGTGATTCTGGAAATCTAGCAGCCCTCAAGCACAATGAACAACAGACAATGACATCAAGCCAATATCCATAAATCTCCCTGTAGGATGGCAGCTTCTTTGACCAACTGAAAGCTGACTTGGGATGCCTACACAGCCCTTCTTACCTTGTGATCACATGGTAGTAATAAATCTTCCCTTCTGGATCTCGGGCTGTCTTCCAGTTGGGAGGTAAGACGATGGTTTTTGGTTTGGGAGGAGAGGGGGGTGGCAGATCCAGAAGATTATTTGTCACTACCATTTCAGGCTAAAAAGAAACACACACACAAGTTCTTGATCAGTGACATCTCTTCTAATCCAGCTGAAAAGGACAAAGTAGCCTACTTAAGCAATATGTAAAAACATACATTCACCTCTTCTTTTAAAAAAAGATAAAGCAAAGGTCCAATGTGGGAAATGATCAGAGATGGCGTATATGAATAGCTTTAGGGATCTATCAGAAAATTGAAGTTGGCTCCAAGAGGTCACCATCCAAGAGATCACATTTAAAAATATTCAGCAGCTCATTTTATCTACAGCAGTATCTTTCAACCTTAATAAAACCAATGCTAAATGGCATACACCAACTTCAGGATACTGATGAGCTAAATTAGCTTTATATAGAGCGCTCTTTTTCTTTTTAAGAAAAAATCTGAAAAGCAAGTATGACAGAATGTTATGATTTATCCATTATCTATTTTTCTCTATGTCTGAAACTTCATATTTATATTTTAAAAAATTTAATGTCACATTTTGAAAAACAAAAAACTTCACAATCACTGTTAGGGACTGAATTATTTCCCCCAAATGCGTATGTTGGAGCCCTAACTCCCAATGTGACTATTTGAAGAGAGCGCCTTTAAAGAGGGAATTAAAGTTAAATGAGGTCATAAGGGTAGTGTCCTAATTCAACAGGACTGGTGCCCTCATAAGAGTAAGGGACATCACGGAATGTGGGCAGAGAAAAGGTCACATGAAGATACAGTGAGAAGACAACCATTTGCAAGCCAAGAAGAGGCCTCAGGGGACAAGAAGCCTGCCGAAGTCTGTTCTTATAGACTTCCAGCCTCTAGAATGGTGAGAAGATAAATTTCTGTTGTTTAAGCCACTCGGTTTGTGGCATTTTGTTATAGGAGCTCTAGCAGACTCGTAATAAATTACTGTAAGAATATATGCCCTTAACTGTTCATTCTATGTAAGCCAGTTACCACAGAATCATTTTTCCAGCTTTACCTTTTCTTGAGCAGTCAAAGAGGAACCCGAGATCCCAGGCTCAGACAAAATGTGACCATTTTTAAGCAAACACAGGTCTTTGTGTAGACCACTAACCCCTACTTCATGCAGCTGCTGTTTTTGGTGTCCTGCCTCAGTTCCTCTTCATTCCTGCAGTCCTCTAGCCTATAAAGTGACCTCTTTTCCCTAAGTTCCTTTGTCCCTTAGAACACTTCAAATCCAAAAAAAAAAAAAAGAATACTTCAAACTATTCAGAACTTACTAAATTACTAATCCTTCCCACACTTGGGAATGATTCTTTCCCTCCTCAAACTATCTGCACCTTTTGTGACACTAATCTCTACTTTTAGGATTATTCATTGTGATCCTCAACTCTCTTAGTGGACTGCCAGCTTTTAAGGATAGGAATTGAAGCTTAGGTTTGTATTCAGAGTTCCTTGAAGCGTCCAACTCATAGCAAGCCCTCACCTATCTGCTGGAAGTGCAAATGGTCTTAGCCTCCAGTAGTCTCACATGTGTCTTTATACTCCATCTCCACTCACTGTCCTACTTGTCGAGAGCCACCCTCACTCACCAGATCGCTGCAGGAGCCTTCTCTGGAACTATCAGAATTCCAAAGTGCTAGTGGGTAAGTTATTCTGTTTGGTTGCTGAAATGCTTCCAATGCCAGCCTCCTATATCCTACTTCATCAAGATTTCACTAGATCCTTCTCCATATGTGGCAGTACCATATTGTACATGTATAGTGAAGTATATCACTCATTTCTATACCCCTAGTCCGTGGTGTCTAATGTAATATCATATTCCAGTGCTCCATAAAATAAAAACAGCTACTTGAGAAAATTATTACGTTAGGAATTCATAGCAAAGTATAAAAACACAAGGTCCATCAGTTAAAATTACAAATAAAAGGGATACCAGGAACAAAATATGTATCTATCAACACTGCTGTAAATTCCACAGAATTTTTAAAAAAATGGTTGAGTAATGCTTCCTCAGGTACACAAGCACTTGAGTGAAAATGGAGACTATAAAGTTAAAAACAAAAAACAGAGTGAGAAAAACAAAAATAAAAACCAAAACCAAAAGTAAACCTTCTAAAGATGAGGTATGCAGCCAATGAGTATTTTATCAACTGAAATATTTCTTACTGGCTGTAAGGGCTGAGGCTGCCCTGGAGCAACTATTGTCGTTACGGCCGCAGCTGGCTGGACCACCACTCCTTGTGGGTGAGCTGTGAAAATCTGTTGTCCCTGGATATACTGAAGACTTGGCTGGGCATAACTCTAAAAGATAAAATAAAGAAATCCACAATTTATAGACTTTTTTAGCTCTAATACAGCAGTAATTAACTTCGAAGTTGGCATCATCTTACTGGAATCCACTAGTTTTTAAAAACTTTTAGTAAAGAATACCTGGATACAAATGTGTAAAAGTCTTTTGTTGCAAACACAGAAGTTTCTTTTTTTAATAATTCCCTAGTCATTTACTTACCTTGGTTTCGTCATTAAGAAAAAAAAAAAAAAGAAACCCAGAAAAAAACCGGGGGTCCATGGGGGGCCTCCTAAGAGCTGTCCGAGGCCGCAGTACTAACTGGAGTGTGGCACTTAGGATATCCAAGAGACCACTCCCCAGGGCTCTTTGCAGAGAGCCTTTATGCCACCAACTCCTAAAACTACCAGGCTGTTCTGACTAGAAAATGTCAGAGTGAGGGATTCGTAGCAGAGGAAGTTAAGATGGTGATCAAATTTTAAACTTGTTTTTTAGCTTTTTGTAGTCTTCGATAATACAACCCCTTCCAAGGAAGACAGCAGAATTCGTTTCATCCAAAATTCTTACCACACATGGATTCATACCGTGCTTTATGAAGCTTAGAAAGCCCTTTCACATACACTGTCTCATTTAGTCCTGACCACCATCAGAGGTGGGTATCTCCCACAACTGGAGTTACCTAAGAAAGTGCCATTTACCATTAGGGCTTTCAGTCAACGGTAGTTAAGTTTTGGGGAGTTAAAAGTCATATGCAGATTTTTGATTGGGGAGGGGAGTTGGTACCCCTGACCCCTGCATTGTTCAAAGGTCAATAGTACTTAATTCAATATTCTGGAACAGCTTAATCTACAAAGATCATAAACTAGACTCAATTGTCAAGGCAGAAGTATTATCGGAATATCACAAAATAGAAATGCTTTCATCTCTAAGTATTTGGATATGAGATGGGAAATCTGTGCAACAGCAAAGATTTTGTAGAAACAAATATTATCTCCCAACCTAATTCTGATCCCAAAGCCTGAAATCTGGTTAAACCAAAGACTTTTTACGCTGATGAATACCCAGACAATACTGAATCAGAGTTCAGTACAAAAAGATACTAGCAAAAAAGATGATCAGATACTGTTTAAGAAATTTAAAAGTATAGGGCGCCTGGGTGGCTCAGATCCCAGGGTCCTGGGATCGAGCCCCACGTCGGGGTACCTGCTTGGTGGGGAGCCTGCTTCTCCCTCTCCCTCTGCTGTTCCCCCTACTTGTTCTCTCTCGCTCTGTCAAATAAATAAATAAAATCTTAAAAAGAAATTTAAAAGTATAATCTCAAAAGTGAAGTATAATCAGTAAGTTCAATTTCAACTTTACTAAAAATAAGCCATAAAACAAAACATATCTAACTGGGTTCTACTCTACGATGACCAATTTACCTGGAAACTGAACTTCTAAGGGCCCTGATGCCCAGTAGGAAGCATCCTGAAGAGTGGATACAAGAGGCAAGTTACTGTGCATGGAGGGGTTAATATATATGTGTTGGTAAATCCTATTCTGAGTAAAAACAGTTTCTGAGGGGGTACCTGGGTGGCTCAGTAGGTTAAGCGTCGGACTCTTGGTTTTGGCTCAGGTCATGATCTAATGGGTGGTGAGACCAAGCCCCCCATTGGGCTCTGTGCTCAGCAGGAAGTCTGATCGGGATTCTCTCCCTTTGCCCCTCCCCCCACTCATGCACACACACATGCACGTGCACTCTCTCAAATAAATCTTAAAAAAAAAAAAAGTTTCTGGGAGGCTGAAGAAGACAGTAAACATGTTATCTCCAGAGTGATCGGGAGGTTAAGCACCCAAATCTACAACAGAAAAATGCTAATATTTTGGAGGCTAAAAATTCCTTTGACCCTCAGTGAAACTTTGCTCCTGGAGAATTTGTCTGACAAGATCAGAGTTAGTAAGTAAGGCTCATCAATGGAGACACTTTAAAGGACCTGATTAATGTGAAATAAAGCTATGGTTTCTTTGGCATGAAGACTCTGGCTCCAAATGCTGGCTGTGCGCAAACTTCTGAACTGAAATGGCTTTATCTAGCTTCATCATTCCCTGTGGCTCCAGACAAATTTCACCTGTTTCTAAAATGCAAACATATATTTAAAGGATAATAATTTATCATCAGGAAAGAATGTAACACATACTGGAAAAAACTTCCAAAGGAAATGCCAAAAATATGTGAACAGTATCAGCCTTGCTAGACTTAAAAAAAAGTCACCCAAGATAGCAATAATCATTTAGAGGTATAGTATTTAAAACCCAGACTGTCAAAAAGAAAGAGAAAAATGAACATTCTTCGGGTTCTATAGAATCTATCCAAACCAGCTGACAATCACATGCCAATACCAAAACCAACAATAGCAATAAAAAGGGAAAACGGGTTTGCAGTCCCACTGCAGTTCGTATGAAAGATATACACACTTGCGAGACATAAATAGCATATGCCTATCAAGTTTCTCTACCTGCTGGGGGAAAATCTGTAGGAGACTGGCTCTCTCCTTCCAGAGATTTGAAATTACACAAAAGCTACTTTCTCAAACATAAACCCAATCTATAAATATCGTTAAAACGGGACTTCCCATGGAAATTACAAGAGAAATGTAAAAAGGCCTAAAATGTTATAGAAAGGAAAACATAATTATTCTGTCCCTACTTCTAGAGAGGGAAAAAAGTCATTATTACTTTATATCTAAGTCACTTCACTTTATAATGTGAAAAATTATAGTCCTTAGCACTGCATTTTTTGAGATGTGATTTAGTATGACTTTGTAAGAACAGGTCACAAAACCACTATAAATCATAAGGCCTCAGTTGAAATGGGGCTTTTATGTTTAATAAGCAATTATGGCAAAAAATGAAAGTCACCTTCTGATCACATCTGCTCCAAATGTCAAAGATACTGCATATGTACACACACACAAATCTGTATTATAACACTTCACATACTACCTTCACTGTCAAAGTTATAATATCTTGCAAACTCTCAGTGGCCCATGTCGGCACAGTCGATACTACGCTCGAACACAAACTTGAAGGCCTTCTCCTGGAGGTCAGATCTTTAGACCAGACACCAGATAGATGACCCTGACTAGGAGCATTTCACACCCCACTAATGTCAATACTCTCTCAGTATCATTAAGGTAACTGAGTAATAACTATAATTAAATCTTCAAGGTACATGGTGCTTTAAATCTATCATTATTAGTATCCATTACCTCATGCAAACCTCAATCACTCTGAGGCATTCAGCTCATTTCATAGATAAGAAAACTAAAACTGGAGAATATAAACTAAGCGCCTGTCTCCAAGACGTACATTAAATAATGGACAGGGGCTCAAAACACATACACACTAACAACATGTTCTATGTTCTCATCACCCAAAGCCCAGCATCATCTCTGATAACTAATCTTACAGAGAAGGAAAGGACAGTCTGGACCATCCAGCTCCATTTATCTACCACTCTAGCACATACGAAATAGATTAGGGAGCCAACAAATGACTCCTTGGAAGCAACAGAGTGGAAAATGGTAAGCAAGCAAAATTGTGATGCTTGAGTCTCAAGGCTGTGACTAAATCTTCTGCTCAGTGGGATGGAAAAAATAGACTCCATTTTATAAGAATGGCCAAATGACCAGTGACCTCTCTCCTTGGGAGTCTGCTAGGTATCCTCCCCTGCTGTTGCTTATGCTTTAAAACCCAGGTTAAGGACATACTTCAGGAATAGAAATGGGACAGAAGGAGACCATATTTCTTACATCTGATACACATTCTCAGGGGAAAAACTCAAAATGAATGGCTTGGTCCAAGAGAGAATATGGCAAGACAGCCGGAGAAGTCAGAATCTAAGAAATTTGTTTAAGACACTTAAAATATTCTGTAGGAGGCAAAATTAAAACATACAAAAAGAAAAACAATACTTAAAAAATTGATACCTGATGGCCAATAACACCCATTTTCTTTCTTTCTTTTTTTCTTAAAGATTTTTATTTATAAGGGGTGCCTAGGTGGCTCGGTTGGTTAAGCATCTGCCTTCGCCTCAGGTCATGATCCTAATGTCCTGGGATCAAGCCCCGAGTGGAGCTCCCTGATCAGTGGGGAGCCTGCTTCTCCCTCTCCCCACCCCTCGCTCATGCTCTCTCTCTCTCAAATAAATAAACAGAATCTTAAAAAAAAAAAAAAAAGATTTTTATTTTTAAGTAACCTCCACACCCAACATGGGGCTTGAACTCACAACCCTGACATCAAGAGTCGCATGCTCTACCAAGTGAGCCAGCCAGGCACCCCAACACCCATTTTCTTACTAGCCTTATTTAGCACTATAACATTCATTTTAAGCCAAACATCAAAGAAAAAAAAAAATCTAAGAATGTTCAGTACAATGTTATTTATAATTACAAAAAGAACTTTCAAATGACTACCCTAGGAAAATAGATAAGCAATGATTTGATAAGCAAATGGGATATTATATAGCCATTAAAACACATACGTGTATGTATATTCACACATGCATATATAAAAATACAGAGTAATTTGGGAAAATGGTTAAGAATCATGTTAAGTAGAAACAATGGGATAGTTTCAAGTCTTCAAAATAACAAATACATAAAATATATAAGCATGTGTATAAAGAGATCATACAAAATGGAAGTAGTTAACAGAGTTAAAATTTTAGGAATTAAAACTGGATACTTTGTCATGGGTTTACAAACTAAATTTTGATGCAGCTTCATCACAAAAATACTAACAGAAATAACATTATTGGTCAGTACTAAGCAACGTGCGCCGGAAGTATCCCTGCGAGTCTCCCCCATCCACAATAATTCACCTTTAAGGAGCAATGTGAGAGACGCAGGAAAGTGGTGAGGATGATGCTTTATATATTCTTCTTTTTTGCTTTTTTAAGCTTAAAATGTACTGCTGTATTCTACAGAAAAGAAGCCTGATTAAAAAAGCACAAAAATACACCTTGAAATATAAAATCAGTACACTCAGCTTTTAAATTTAACATTACTATTTCCTACCATAGTGATATCCTTAGGCTCAGTGCATCAGAGACACTCTGGCAAACTTCATGATGATAAACATGTAGGGGATAAAAAAATAATACACACTAGATCTAGGAAGAAGAAAAGGGTAAGCCATCTCCTGACTCAATGACCATGACAAAGGGTTCTCCCAATGTAGGGTTATAGAAGAATAAACTGTGTATTATTCACTGTCTATAAGCAAAAAGGAGAGGAGTATCGAAAAGCCTCTCTCTGATCACTTCCTTTGGGGGAAGTCAGCTGGAACATTGTAAGAAGCCCTACTGAGAGGTCCATGTGAAGACAGAAAATGGAGTTAACAACCATGTGAGTGAGCTTGAAAGTGAATCTTCCATCCTCTGCCTAACCTTCAGATGACTACAGCCCTGGTTAACAGCCAGACTGTAATTTCATGAAAGACTCTGAGCCCGAACCATCCATTACGACAAACGACTTCTGAATTCCTGACCCACAATAACTGTGAGATAGTAATTACTAGTTGTCTTAAGCTGCTGAATTCTGGTGTAATTTGTTACACAATAGTGGACAGATAATACATACACGATTGATATGTAAAAGTAATCAGTGGCAGGACTTCCCCTTCACATCAGATTTAACATTCCATAAACAGACCAAGACAGACAAGAGAGGTTCCAAAATTAGTTACCTGTACAATTGGTGGAGTTGTCTGTGAATAGGGTGATGTCACACCATAGACAGTTGGACAAGTCTGTCCTTGATAATATATGGTTGCTTGAGACTGTGCAGGAGAATACTGCTGCTGGACACTGACTGACTGTTGGTTTGAATCCCAAACACCATAATTCTGTCCTTGGACTGGGCCTGGGGCTGGCACTGGCAAGACAGTGACGCTAGAGTCTTGGTGTACCACACCATCACTTTGGGCCACATACTGTGAACTGGAAACTTCCACAGGGGCTGCCACGTGGGGCACCACTGGCACAGGTGGAGGGGCAGCAAGGGGTTCTGTAGAATGTCCCACCAAGGGCTGAGAATGATCGTAAGGAGCAGGAGAACACACAGGGTCCATGTTGGGTGTGGGAAGGAGCACCTTTCCAGCATTAGGGTTGCTGGGATCCACATAGGCCTGCATGGGATAACCTGGTGGGTAGCCAGCGAAGGGGTGATGAGGGGCACTGTAACCAAGAGAGTCATAGGGCAGTGGAGACGTCATTCCCAGGGTCTGCAACTGCTGCTGTTGTTTCTGAGCCTCCCGCTGAGCCACCTCTTGCTCAAACAACTTCCGACGCTCCTCTGTAGAAAGTTTATTGCGGTCTTTAATTCGTACTTTCTTTTTAGAAGTTGGTGTATCATATCTAGAAAGAAAATAGTAAGAGCATCACAAACGTTTTTCCAAATCAAGGACACAATCAAAGCATTAATAAAGGTTATGTCACTCAATACTAAACCACTAATCACACCAACTCCAATTTGGCATTGGTTAAAAATCAGTCAAAATTACTTAAGGAATCCTGCAGATAAAAGAGAATCCCAAGAAAACATTTAGATGAAAATAATAACTTTATCTTTATTCTCAGATTCTAGAACTTCAAATTAAAGATACATATAATATTCTAAACGGGTTCTTCTTTATAGTTGCATAGTCTTCTATACAGTTCTAGGTCTACAAACTCTGAAATTAAAACAAAATCCACGAATAAAAGCTACAGAATTTGATGTTTATCTGACCACATATATTTATGACAAATTCAACAAAGAGCAGTTAAGTGAAGGATGAGAATGCACACATAAAAGTATGGGGAGTTATATGCACCTCCTCTTCTCTGTGCAACACCAAATATAATATTTTACTGCTAAGCCTAATGCCCTGTGATGGTTTTGACAAGGCCTCCTGGAAACCATCAGCTCTTAACATTCACAAGAAGAGAACTGAGGGCTTAAAAGAGTTTGTTGTGAAGTTCTATGGAGTGAATCAAACTTTTGAGAAAGTACTCTTGGCAAAAGCTTAAAAACGACAACTAATTTCAAGAGGTTTCATTGCAAAGAAATATCTAAGAACAGCTTCACGGACATTTATCCAAATAACAAAAAACATACTGTCTAAAAAACTCTAAGCTGAAAATTTCCTTTAAAATGTGAATGGGATGGTAGTATCCTTAGTTGCCTGCCAGAAACAAATGCAAATAGTCTACAGAAGAAAGCACCTTAAATCCAGGCTTCAGTGAATTCCCACAGATCAAATTCTGAAGAACACGATGAGTTCATTAGAAAATAAAATTATACATATATCTATATAAACAAATGAGAGGAAGAAACCCACAAAAGCTACTGGTACTGGAATTATGCAATACATTAAATGTAAGAGACATTTAATATGTTTAATGAAATAAGAGGCTATGAAAAATATTACTAAGGAATGGGACCATAAAAAACTATCAGGTCGATCTGAAAAAGAACCCCACGAAACATCTAGAGAGGAAAACGAGTGGAAATTAAAACCAATTATCATATAAAATAGAGCATGCACATACCTGACAATCAACAATTCTACTCACATACCCAAGAGACCCTGTCGCACACGTACATCATGTACACCAAAATCAGATAACAGCACTACACATAATAGAAAAAGCATCACAACAAAATGTTACACACAGCAATGAGAGTGAATAAACTGACACAGAAAATTGTGGATAAATCTTAGCAATACAATAACAAGTGAAAACAAAGTACCCTCAAATTAAATGCAGAAGAGCAGACTTTTCATAAAGTTAAAAACTAATATATTATTTTAAAATATATATTAAAGGACATAAAATGGTATTTTAAAAAAGGAAAGCCAGGGTATAATGAACACAGGATGCAAGATGACGTCATCCCAAGTAGTAAAGGCAGGGGATAGTATAGAAAGAAGGGGCTTAGCTAGATTTATATGATGGTTAAGATGACAGCACAAAAGCATTATAATATATGGAGAAGTTGATGCACCGAAATGGTAAGTGTCATGAACCAAGAAATAATCCAACCTTCAATTCAATGTCCCTAAGATCCACAGTATGGTTAAGCAAGAGTTCAGATCTGAAGAGAATTAGTAACATAGAAAACGATCCTCAAATTCAAAAAGCTCAAGGAATTTCAACCAGAGAAAAGAAAAAGAAATCCTCATATAAACATAGGGTAGTGATACTGCAGAACACCAAATACAAAGAGAGCATCTTAAAAGCAGACCAACAGAAAAGCCAGGTTACTTAAAGAACAATTAGACCAAGAAGTTTCACAAGAGAAATAAGGGAAGCCAGAAGACTAAAGAATAACAGCTTCAAAGCGTTGAGAAAAACTTTTATTTTTTATTTTTTATTTTTTTTTTAATTTTTTTTTTTTTAAGGATTTTATTTATTTATTTGACAGAGATAGAGACAGCCAGCGAGAGAGGGAACACAAGCAGGGGGAGTGTGAGAGGAAGAAGCAGGCTCATAGCAGAGGAGCCTGACGTGGGGCTCGATCCCACAACGCCGGGATCACGCCCTGAGCCGAAGGCAGACGCTTAACCGCTGTGCCACCCAGGCGCCCCGAGAAAAACTTTTAACTCAGTAAAACTTCCTTTTAAAAATGAGAGTCCATGTTCACATAAAGACTCATACATATACAAGTCTTACACTTGTCATATTCACAACAGCCATCTGGAAACAATCCAAATGCCTATCAACTAATGATTTATAAACGAAGTCTGGTATACCTACCCAATGGACTACCACTCATTAATAAAAAGGAACTACTGAGACAGATAATAACATGAATGGATCTCGAATGCAATCTGCTAAGTGGAAGACACATCAAATGCTATCTAGAGTATGATGCCATATATACACGACAGTCTGGAAAAGACAAAACCAGAGGGTCAGAGAGCAGAGCAGTGGCTGGCGGCCAGGAACTAGGGGTAGGAGAAGGGGACCACCTACAACGAGCTCAAGAGAATTCTCTAAGATGACAGAAATGTCTATATGATGACTGTGGGTGGTTACCTAACTGCAGGCATTTAAGTAAGTAAGACAAGTAAGTGTAAGACAAAACACATTGAATATTTCTGTAAATAATTTATATCTACTCATTAAATAAAGCTGATTTTTAAAACTGAGGGTGAGCAATGCAAACAAAGAAGATATTTTAGACAAAAACTGAAAAAATAAGATGAACAAAAAGTCACTAATATAATCTTTTAAAGAAAGGTCTGAGGAGAAAGAGGAGAACAAAGAAACTGATAAATGTAAAAAAATTAGTAAGCCAGTTTGTGTACATACAAAAAACTGACAATAACTGACGGGAAGAAGGAGCAACAAGAAATTATAACACTGGACAATAACAGCATATAAATTGGGAAGGCTGAATGATCAGAGTATCCTAAAGTACTAATATTGTTCAGGACATTGATTAGCTTTAGATTTTACTTAAGTGAAACAACAGGTTAAAGAAATGCCACAAAGAATTAAAAAAAAAAAATCAGCCATAAAGCTATTTATCTATCAGACACAGAAAAGCTGAAAGTAAAAGGAAGGAAAAAATACATATTGGTTATACCCTACCAACAGGAAGATAGCATACTTCTATTACCATCAAATGAAACAGACTCTAAAGCAAGTTCAATAAAATTGAAGAACTGGTATAATACAAACCGATTAATGGCAATTAAATTTGAAATTTAACAAAAATTTAAATATTGCAAACCATAACAGTATCTAGAACTAGATTATTATAAAACTGCACTATCAAAAGAGTAGTTCAAATAGTACTTATGGAGAAATTTAAATTCTTTTTTTTTTTTCTTAAAGATTTTATTTATTTATTTGACAGAGAGACAGCCAGAGAGAGAGGAAACACAACAGGGGGAGCGGGAGAGGAAGAAGCAGGCTCCCAGCGGAGGAGCCTGATGTGGGACTCGATCCTGGAACGCCGGGATCACGCCCTGAGCCGAAGGCAGACGCCTAACGACTACGCTACCCAGGTGCCCCGAGAAATTTAAATTCTTAAACACTTTACTTTGAAGAGAAAAATGCTGAAATTTAATGAGCTAAAAATCCCAATTATTCCAATTAAAAATTGAAAAAGTATATACAATAACCCCAAAAAAGTGGAAGAAAATAAAACATGACTAGAAACCAATTACCAAAATAAAAAAATACTGTTATTCTGTGATTTATACTGGAGGTACTTCTAGCAAAATAGCAAGAGCAAGGCAAAAGGACTAGAAAGGAAAAACAAAAATTTACACGATGGGGACTACTGACAAAGACAAAAAAAAAGGGGGGGGGCAAAACCCCCTATACTTTTGAAATATCAGTGAGAGTTCTATATGGTCACCAAACACAAGATCGATATACAAAAGTCAACTGCATACTACACACCAGCAACAAGCTGAAAATATAACAAAAAATTAAGGTCCTCAGAAATGAATATACCAAGATACCTAAGTCTTTCTGGAGGAAACTATAAACAAGGAGATTAATGAAAAAATATTTAAAATATTAAAGAAGACCTAACTAGAACAGAGCATATCCGAATACTCAATTTGAATATAGGAACAGGAATACTCAAAACTATAAAGATGGCAAGTCTCCTCAGAATCATCTTGGTGGGAGGGGAGGTAGGGGTAGGTGGAGAGGGGGTAGAGGGAGTAGGAGAAATCTGAAAAGTAGATCTTAAGGAGAACAAGTCTCAGAAAAGAAATGACATCCCAGGAGATCAAATAGGGGTTTGCCCTACTTGCTATCAAGACTTAATATGAGATCCAAAACAGATCCTCCCACATAAAAAACTTATTAGAAAGAGACTGCTGCAATCAAGGAGAAAGGATGGGCTTTCAAGTAAATGGTGCAGAGACAATTGGGTATCCACTTAGAAAAAAATGAAACCATATCTCTACCTCACAACATATACAAAAATTAATTCCCAATAAATTAAGCACAAGAAAAGAAAGGAAAGGAAAGGAAAGGAAAGGAAAAGAAAGAAAAAAGAAAAGAAAAGAAAAGAAAAGAAAAGAAAAGAAAAGAAAAGAAGAGGTATCATCACCTCAATGATAGGGAAGAATTTCTTAAAACACAGCACTAACCACGAAGGAAACATACATGTGATATATTCAACTACACCATAATTAATAAATTCTATATATCAAAAGACACGAGAGCTAAAATACAAGCCACAAACTGGGAAAAAAATACTTGCAAAAATTATTACCCAAGCAGAATTATATTTAGAATATAAAGAATCCCTAAAAAATAAATCCTAAACTCCAAAAGATAAATACTAAATGAACAGCACCTATAAAAAGACACTTCACAGAAGAGGAAACAGGAATGGCCAATCAATATATGACAAGATGGTCAATCTACTTAGCAATTAGGGTAATGCAAATTAAAATCATGATGAATATACTATTTCAAACCCTGACAATCCCAAATTAAAAATTTTGGCAATTGCACTATATGACTGTAATCAAAAAATAAATTTTATTTTTACAAGATTTATTTATTTGTTTGAGGGGGGAGCACATGAGTGGGGGGAGGGGCAGAGGGAGAGGGAGAAGCAGACTCCCTGCTGAGTAGGGTTAGGGTTAGGGTTAGGGACTCGATCCCAGGACCCTGGAACCATGACCTGAGCTGAAAGCAGACGCTTAACCAACTGAGCCACCCAGGCACCCCCCAAAATAAATTTAACTTTAAAAAAACTTCTCTGGAATAAATGTTTTCTAGTACCCAGTGGGTCATCATGTGGCTTGTTTTTCTACAAGCATGACAAAGACAGCCTCTGACATAGGGATCAATCAGCATTTTGACTGGTATGGCACAAGATTCACTAGAAAACAAAGTTCTGGCTTTTGAAGATTTACCATTATCTTTGAAGAGTTATTTCCCACCAATCTCCACTCCCCTTTAAAGAACAAATCTTTGGCTTCTCAAATAGCATTTAAATGTTATCAAGTAGAAACCTAGTCTTCACTGTCAAAAAAGATTCTACCTCAATATTTATCAGTTAAGTTTTATACTCACTGATTATCAAGAAAATATATTTACTCCAAAACCCCTTGGTGCCCAAAATCAGAAGTATTGACTTGGGAACTTTTTGACTGGCTCAGAAAAGAGAGTAACTCACACAGGCCACTTACCTGTCATCTGGCCTTTTTGTTCCCCGCTCATAGGCAGAAGAAGGTGGTGAGAGAGAGCCCCTTCGTTTCCTTTTCTCTTTATTTTGAGTTTGCTTGTCTGGGTCTCTCTCTCTTGACCTGTTAGGAGTCTTTGGGGCAGCTGTTTGATCTCTGAAGCCAACAGCATCCCTTCCTCGTTCAGTTACTAAGGGAAAAGGGTTTTTAAAAATTTACTTGGCAGACTCTTCTCCATCATGATAGCATGTCAACTGTATAATACAATTTCTATCCAACAAATGGGTCTATGGACTCCTCCCTCACAGGCCCATCTGGAATTTGGATGAGACACAAGGTGTTGTGTGTGCACACAATCTACTTCCTGAAAGTCTCTGCCATGAATTTTCTTTTCCACCTTCCCCAAACTCTCAGTCCAAGCCTTCAACGTTTCTAACAAGTTCTGTGGAACACACACATGCAAAATGTTCCCATTACCTTTAACAAAGCAGTCTGCTTGTAGTTCAAAATGTAAAAGCCTTCTACTGGCCCTGTAACTCTGCACATTTACAGTTTATAGAAGAGCAGTCTGGCATGCTAAGCATAAAAACCTCAAAGGGAAAAAGTCTCTTCAATAAAAAAAAAGGGGGGGGATTAGACAATTTTTTTTAACAACTACCATTTCAAAAAAAAACAAAAAACATTACAAACACAGGATGACGATAGGTGATAACTCAGCAAGTTATCAAAGCCAGAGAGCTACATCTTCAAAAAAAGAATGCCATTTTCCTACTGAAAGATAATACTACTAACCTTTTCTACTCAGCTTCTTTACCTAGAATGGTCCTCACTCAATTCCACTGTCACTGCTCCCAAAAGCTGTGCTAGGTATTACTTTTCACTGACCACACCTCCTACTTTCTCATCCCCCTAAGAAGTCTAGATCCCACAACTGAATATTTTAATATAAATTAATTGGTACTACATGCTGCTGCTTTGTTAGCACTGCTACCCTGATTAATCAGATAGCCCTCTTCTTCTTAAGAGAATTTCTTATAAAATATCTCTCATAGCACAAAGCAGATTCACAATAAACATGAACAATTTTTCTTTTTCTCACCTCAGAAAAACATCCTATTACTTGTTTTCTTCCCTAGAGTCAGGGTTAGGTTTACATATGCCATTCTTGTAGTTCTCCTGTTGGTGGGCTCAAAACTCCATTTATTTGCAAAAACGGTTAATCAATGGCCATGTATGAGCATTTGTCAGTGAGAACAGAACTCATCTCTACCACACACTAGTAGAAAACGCTATACAATTAAAACAACTGTTCAGCTCACAGGGTATCGGAGCACAACACCCTTTTGTGAAGTACTACTATCTAGTTTTATCTGGGTCGGCCCATGACTACTCTATTTCCTTCTTAAAACAAGGTTCTTTGTGCTGGTATTAACTTCCTTAAAATGTAGCTATTTCTTCACTATATCCTGGTAAAGTAAGAAAAGGAATCATACTAACAGTTCATATTCTGACTCTGCGTCTTAGAATATGTGAGGTAGAGAAGTAGTTTCATTTATTCTGGCTGATTATTTTCATATTATAAAATGAAAGTAAAGCTAGACTACATATTTCCCAAAATATTTAACAGTGCTTAGGAATTTTAAAAGTTCTGAGCTCTTTAATTGCTTGACATTGAGGGGTAACACAGAAGCCAGGCTTTAATTATAACTATTTCTTATAAAAAGCCTGAGACTGATGGGGGGGGGGGGTGTATGTGCAGGAGAGACTAAAGTCGGCACACAAAAGGGGCTTCCTGAAAAGACTATAGTCATCCATTATAGACAATTTTCAGAAGGCATCTCTCAGAGGGCACACCAGACTAGGTATCTGCAAAATATTGGGGGGAAACCCTCATAGATATTTAAGTTTTGCCCATCTTGCTAATGATTTCAACTCACTGAACCCAAGGAAGCTAGGCTCTGATGGCCAAGTTTACAGTGCCACTGGTTTTGCCAACCAGCACTCCTCAACCCTGCCTTTTTCTTATGGGAGAAGTTCTCTGTAGCCGTAAATAGGATGTTTGGCTTTGAAGAAACTAAACCAATAGAGTTAAAAATATCCAAAACAAAAATAAAACCCCAACAACGATGCAAGGTACACCTCACACAGCTTTAACCTATAAGATTATTTAACCAATAAGATTTAAGATTATAAAAAGCTCTTCATGCCAAAAATAGAGAAAAAGACCAAAAACAAAACAAAACAAAAAAGAAACAAAAAGGATAAAAACCCAAAAATATGATCACACTGGCTCCTTCCCTCTATTTATGTTGGGTCAATACTGGAGGGCTCAAGAGATCGACAATAGCCACGATATTTGATCTACTGCTTTCATCTTTAAAGAAGCATATTGGAAAATAACCAAGCGGTAAAACCTAGAAACCAGACTACCATAGCCTACCTGTTATCTTTTCTGTAATAATGATTCTTTTTCCTTTTTCCCCCCAAGATTTTTAAGTAATCTCTACACCCAATGTGGGGCTCGAACCTACAACCCTGAAATCAAGAGTCATCTGTTCTACCGACCTAGCCTGTCAGGCACCCCGGTAATAATGATTCTTAACCTTGTAAGGGATCACTGACTTCCTGAGAATCTGATGAAAGTTCTGAATTTTCCCCAGAAAAATTAATGTAAATAAAGGATTTTGCATATAAACATCTATAGGTAAAGACTTACACAAACATTTAGAAATACAGGTTTAACAATGCCTGCTCTAGAGAACAAATAAATGGAAGAAAAGCTACTAAAAGCCACGACTTCAAGGAAAGCAACAACACAGGCAGTGAAAAGGGACATCCCCTGTGGCAAAAATTCATTAAGAAAGAATAAAAAGGCAAGTTTCCAAA
This sequence comes from Ursus maritimus, assembly GCF_017311325.1. Taxonomy (NCBI): domain Eukaryota; kingdom Metazoa; phylum Chordata; class Mammalia; order Carnivora; family Ursidae; genus Ursus; species Ursus maritimus. Next base: position 41,389,019 of record NW_024423786.1, on the reverse strand, counting down.
CGTCTATACCAAATATTTCATTTACCTAATTATACACTGTCCAGTTTCAAAAACAAAATAGCTAAAGTTCTTTCATTTACCTCTGCATATTTCCAAAAGAGTATTTGTAAAGCCATATACACAGAGTACCTCTGAATACCTACTTGTGTTCTCCTTTTCAGTTTGACTTTTCTTTGGAATTCGATATACCTCCTGCAAAAATAAACCAAGAGAAGGGTTATTAGTATGGAGTGGAAGTGGTGATTGTGTTGAAGCTGACCGAATTCACATGGCGACAAAGAAACAGGAACAGGCTAGTATTTAATTATTCTCCAAAATTTGACTTACATCTAGCTTTAAGTAAAAATAGATGCTGGTCCCTTAAAAACAAGTAAAAATTTGTAGCATATAAGCTACACATATACACATACACACACACACATTTATTATGTATATGTATGTTTCATTTTGTTTTTTAAACATCTACCAAGAGGTTTGCATGATCTCATTAGCCAAGTAGCAGACTAAGTAACTGGGACTTTATATTTCTGGCAGGAACATACTTTCTGATAATCTTCATTTTCATATGCTTTCTGCATATATAATGAAGTCATCTATAGTTTCTTTACTGAGAGTATTCATAAGAACAATTCTAACCGCCCACTTGCCATCCCTATTTAAGGGAAGAAGGGTTAGTAATTACTTAGCTACATAAAAACACCTCAGAAAAACTGTATAAAACCGTATGTGTAAAGACAATGCCTGTTGTTCAGATTTTTCTATAAATGCAAAACCAACGTGACTAATGGCCAAATGTAATATTTCCTTTCATACTGTTATTTTAAAAAAGATAAGCATTAGATCATTGGTGCTCTTGAAACAGCATCTAATAGTGTACCAAAATTGTTCTTGACAAATGTAAGCTATGTTTTTAAGCCCTGAATACCTTTTCTTGATGTAGGAATCTAAGGCTTAGAACGTGTTATGTCCCCTGACAATCCCTTGCTGTTCCAGTCATCAAGTAGCTCAACATTTCCTTATCCAGTCACCTTGGTTTAAGTGGGCGAATGGCAAATCCACACATTCTCAATGGTATATCACATGATACTCTCCCTTTAGAGTAATCTCTTAATATTGACCATATCTATATGATTTGGTAACTCCATTTTTTTTTTTAGCAATTACACTCCAAGAAAATCAAAGAACTCCTCTTTCCACATGATTATTGGTTCTAGCATATTTGTGGAAAGTAAGAAATAATCCACATGCCATACAACTGAGGCAGGGTCAAAATTTAATATTCAGTTACAATTAAAGATAATAAATATGGACCACACAGATCCCGGGCAATCTATATGAATGTAGATTTTTTAGAAAAAAACCTTCAATACTCCACGCATGTTGATAAATTACCTAGTAAAGATGATGATTGTCATGATTAGATGTGTACTTATCCTGTGTGCCAGGTTATCATATTAAGCATTTCAAATGCATTACTTTTTTTGAGCTTCAAAACACCTCTATGAGGTAAGTACTATCATCTCCATTTTACAAATGAGAAAACCTACTTAAAAAACCTAGCAACCTGACCAAGGTTACAATGCTATCAGACAGCATGACTCCACAGCAATTTTATCTTCTGTACTAGATGATACAGGATATGGTAACAGTCAGCATTATCTGGGAAGGAATACCACTTTAGGAACTTAAGCATAAATGCAAGTGGCATCCTCTATTCCCCCAAGCCCTCTTTCCTATGTAGGACTTCCACTAGAGCTGTGATTCTCCACTCTGGCTGCACAATTAGACCACTCCAGGAAACTTTCATAGAAATACTGTGCCAGACAAATAAAATCTAAAATTCTGGGCATGAGTCCCAGGCATCTGTATTTTTTTTTTTTTTTTTAAGCTCTCCACACGATTCTGATGCCTACATGTAGAAGTTTGAGAACCGCTGAACTACTAGCTTCTCTTAGCAGCCTTCACTCATTCCTCCTCACAAGGGAGAATCTGAGAGAACAAACTGTGTATGCCTGTCCTCAGCTCAAAGCCACCTCAGGGTGGCTCCTCAGAGGAATGTCTGGAGTTGTCTAGCTGTCAGTGTCTAGCTGTGGGTAATAGTGGATCAGGGATAGATACAGTAAAGACAAAGCTGACACTCTTAGCTCTGACTCCTCTGTCCACCCCCCAGGGGGTTACCAAACTTGGGGGAAAAGTAAGAATGCCACTTATCAGCACCTACCCACACGGTAAGAAAAAACAAGTATTCTATAAATTTTTAAAGGCTTGAAAATGACTGCTGCATTTGGTACTCTGTAAATCTAGGCACTCCCAAAAGGTAACATGTTCATTCATAAAGGGTGCTTAGAACATACAGATAATGCATGTCTGTGTTAACTAAGGATTACACAATTTTTACCTGTTCAGTTTCTTTTGCCTAAGGTCGGGCATTGCAAGTGTTCATTACAAGCATTTATACTAATTTATCACACAGATCTCAAGTTAGGACCCATTCTATGGTGGCAATGACCATACCAGAGGAAATGTTTCTCAAAAATATATTCTTAACTCCACCAAAAGTTTAGAGCAACTGGGGGCTACTGGGTGGCTCAGTCAAAAGTATCTAACTTTTGATTTCGGCTCAGGTCACGATCTCAGGGTTGTGGGATCATGGAGTCTGCCTGAGATTCTCTCTCTCCCTCTACTCCTCCCCCACCCCCCCAAAAAACAAACAAAAAAGCTTAGAGCAAATGCTAAGTAGAAAATGTATCCCGATGTTCACAAAATGGATAATTATTACTGACTTGTGACCAAGAGCTACTGACTTTTACTCTGTGCCTAATACTATGGGGAACAATCTCCATCGACATGCACCCAAGTACTTAGGAGATACTAACTCGATCCTCCTCTTCATATAGTTAAAGCTGTGTATAAAATTTAACTGGAAACTCAAATTATCTACTTGGAGGCCCTGAATTTTTCCAAGGTCTCACAATAATGCAACCTGACGGAAGTAGTCATGTGAAGATTACTATAATATTTCTTAAAATCATTCTATCTTGTGGATAAATAGCAATAAGGTTAGCTTACATGATATGGAACACTGGAATAATGTCACACACCTGCAGGCCATTCCAGAAAAATGTTTATCTGAGTTGGCTTCATTCACATTAACCCTCCATGTGAAATCACTTTCCTCTGTTAAAAATTCTACTCAAGAGACTGGCATGTTGAGAAACCACACTCATTTGTCAGTCAGGAGGTCTGGGTTTGGGGACTATCCCTGCCCTCAGAGGGGCCTAAAAGAATCTGGTTTCCCACTCCACCTAACACTCTTTACCCATCACCCTGTTTTACTTCTTTGGTGTCTAGGTGCTGCTCCTAACTAACACACACTCACATGCACTCAAAGCTATAATTCTTATTTTTTTAAGTGATTTTTTTTCTAGTTGTTCCAGCATAATATCTTTTTTTTAATAAATTTTTTTATTATGTTAGTCACCATACAGCACATCCCAAGTTTTTGATGTAAAGTTCCATGATTTATTACTTGCATATAACACCCAGTGCACCATGCAATACGTGCCCTCCTTAATACCCATCACCAGCCTATCCCGATCCCCCACCCCCTTCCCCTTAAGTAATTTTTAAATAAGATTTTATTTATTTATTTGTCAGAGAGAGAGAGCACACGCACAACCAAGAGCAAGGGGAGTGGCAGGCAGAGGCAGGGGGAGAAGCAGGCTCCCTGCCGAGCAAGGAACCCTATGTGGGACTCGATCCCAGCACTCTGGGATCATGACCCGAGCTGAAGGCAGACGCTCAACTGACTTAGCCACCCAGGTGTCCCTCAAAGCTACAATTCTTAAGGGCCAAGACTGTCTTACTCTTTGCTATATCTCTAGCACCAAGAAGATGCCTGTCACATAGGCAACACTCAACTACTTGTTGAACAGACCAATAAGAGAAATTTTCATAATTTGCAGACATTACCACACAGTGCTAAATAACTTCAAAATATCACACAGCTCATTTTTTAAAAATCACTAAATCTATTCCTTCATTCTCTTTTATCCCTGGTAAGAATGCTGTTTACAGGCCTCACATATAACCACAAATGTATTTGTGGGGTTGTATTTCCAGGGTCAGATTAATAAGTGTGCCTCTGCAACATTTTGAGCACTTATCAATGCTTAGAACACCCCACCCTTGGTCAATTAATCATTCCTCTTCAAAGGTTCAAAATCAATCTTCAGAAATTGTTTGATAAACAATGAATCACCGATAAGCTCATGCACAAGCAATGCATCCAACAGCCCTTTATGAAAGTACGTAAATATGTGTGGAGTTGTTTTTAATTTGTAGACACAAAGACAGCATGAGTTCTCTAATGGCTATTTGTGGAAATATGGTATGCTCATCTATAGAACAAGTATTTAGGTAGAAACTAGGTGTTAAAAGCACATATCAAGGGTCTCCTATTTTTAAAGGACACTGGAGATACGTAGTAGCAGCCACCATGAAGTTCACAGGCTAACGACTGTGGCTGACGATTCTTACTGTGTGCCATGTCCTTTAACTGCACTCTCATATACTCTTACTCTGCTATGAGAAGTACCTTTGCTGTATCTACAGTACATAGCAAACAGGCTCAGAGAGGTCAAATAACTATGCTAGGGTCATATGGTGCTGCAGTGAGTTATATATCGAACCCAGGATCTAAGCCTAGATTTGTCTCGGTCCAAAGCATACACTTTTAACCACTACTACCACCTCCTGAGCACTCAAGGAAAAGAGAAAGTAAACATACAATATCTTATACTAAAACTGGCCTTAGGAGAAAAGACTGGAAAAATCATCCTGAAGGAAATAAACATTTGAATTATATTGAAGGATGACTAGAAGTGGAACACAGAAGAAAGAGGGTGAAGATAAAAACATGGTAGACTGAACACGTGTTTATTCCAACTCCATCCTGAAGTCCTATAAAATGACAGTGAAAGAACAAAAAAGGTATAAACCCATCTGTATTATCTTTTCTTTCTAAGAAATGAGTACTGAATGTATGTGTACACTTAAGTTTCTTCTATTCCATGCATTCTCTTTCATGTTCTTTCATTTGAGGATTCACAAACAAACAAACAAACAAAAAAAACTGTATCCATGAAATTAGATGCTCTTTAAAAAAAAGATAGCAAAGGGGTGCCTGGGTGGCTCAGTCATTGCGTGTCTGCCTTCAGCTCAGGTCATGGTCCCCTAGGGTCCTGGGATAGGGCCTCACATTGGGCTCCCTGCTTGGCGAGGAGCCTGCTTCTCCCTCTCCTGCTCCCCCTGCTTGTGTTCCCTCTCTGTCTCTCTCCCTCTGTCAGGTGAATAAATGAAATCTTTAAAAAGAGAGAGAGAGAGCAAAAATAAGAATAAATAAGAATTATGATAGAAAAAAGAGCTGAATGTCACCCAGAAAGCAGAACAAAAAGTCAAGAAAGAAAATGGAAGATCAAAAAATAAAATCAGGGGTAAGTGCTAGATGACTTACATCTAATAGCAGGTATGCTAGAAAGCAAGGAGAGAGAAAACGAAGTATAAAAAAGAAAAAATGAAAAAGAAAATTTTTTAGAACTTAAAGACATGAGTCACCAGATGGAGTCAGAGCACCTACAAAGGAATCAAAAAGGCATCAGACTTCAATAGACAGCAACACTGTCTAGAAAAATAAGCTAGAAAAATGATACGATGTCTTGAACATTTTAAAGAAAAATTTATTCCCAAATGATAATTATATGATCTGCCAAACAAGCAAGAATAAAATAAAGGCATTTTTCAGATCTATAGGGTCTCAAGATTTTATCTACCAGAAGAGAATGTTGAAAACCAAGACTGGAGGATCTAAAATTCAAGCTCCTCAATTCTGTGTCATGCATTTCATAAATGATCTACAGTATAAATAGTGCCATACTAGATACTTAAAAAAAAAAAAAAACTATTCCTGAGAGAGCAATGGAAAAACACTGGCAAGTTAATGTAAATCAATTACTTAGCATTTAGAACATGACACAGACATATACATATTTGCATATAAATTCAACAACTGGGTATTCAATAATATAGATCAGTTACCCAAGCTCTACTTTTTCCGCAAATAACTAGGAAGTGGTGGCTACTTAAAATAACACCTGCAAAAGATCTAAAGATGTCATTCAAATCTGTCATAATTTGGAAAAAAAAAACTATCTTCCAACAATACTATCCCTAACAGAAAATCTTAGTTATCTAGAAACTGCATTTTTAGAGTGACTGCTACAATTAGCAATAGCAATTTTTTTAAAAGATTTGAGAGAGTGTGTGCACAGACAGGCTTACACACCTGAGCAGGGGGAGGGGGGAAGAGGAAGGGCAGAGGGAGAGGGAGAGGGACAAGTAGACTCTGCACTAGGCTAGAAGCCCAACACAGGGGCTCGATCCCACCACCCTACCCCGAGACCATGACCCAAGCCGAAATCAAGAGTCTGATGCCCAACTGAATGAGCCACCCAGGCGCCCTAAGCAATTTTTTAATTAAAAAAAAAAAAAAAAGAGAGACAGAGAGATGGATGTTTTGAATATGGGTTACTAAGAAAATGATGCTATTAATAAAAATGTACATCAGAGAATGATGAACCAGTTTGTAAGAGATTATGAACTTGTGTCTGAAAGGCAAGTGGAAGAGTCAACAGAAAGCTGAAAATACAGATCTGAAATTTAGGAAACCGGCTAAGGAAAGAGATCCACATTTTCGGAAAATTTTAAAAGACGATAACTTATATTGATTATGGTACTTAGGAAATTGCTAAGAGAGAAAGTACATAAAGAAAAATAGGCTGACTTGAAAGAAAATACAATTTAAAGGTTGAGGGTCTTTATTAGTATTAATTTATGCAGTATGTTTTCTATTTTTTAGTAAATACTTGCCAGCCATCCCACTGCTGAGCACGCATACAGAGAATGAAAACAGGATCTCCAAGAGAGCTGCATTCCCATATTCATGGCAGCATCACTCACACTAGCCAAGATATGGAAACAACCGGGTGTCCGTCAACAGATGAATGGAGAATATGCAGTGTACAATTACACGATGCAATATTATTCAGTCATGAGAAAAAAAGAAATCTCGCCATTTATGACAACGTGGATGAACCTGGAGGATATTATTCTAAGTGAAATAGTGAGAACGCAGAGAAATTGAAAACCTTATACACTACCCGTAGGAATGCAAAATGGTACAGCTATCATGGAAAAGCGTCTGGCAGTTCCTCAAAAGTTAAATATGGAGTTACCACGACTCAAAAACTCCACTCCTAGATATATACCCAAGAGAAACGAAAACCAGTATTCACACACAAATTTGTACATAAATATTCATAGTAACTGTATTCCTTAGAGTCAGAAAGTAGAAACAACACAAATGTCCATCAGCTGATAAATGGATAACAAAAAAATCCATACAAGAGAATATTACTCAGCTATAAAATGGAATTAAGTACGGTAAATGCTACAATATGGATGAATCCTGAAAACATTATGGTAAGTAAAAACCAAATACAAAAGGCCGTTATTATAGGATTCCATTTATCCTTGTTCACAGACTGTGCAAATTCACCAACTCACTAAAATTTCTTTGTAATCCTCAAATCAGTTAGTTAGAAAAAAATGTTACGAATTCTTCCCTAAGAAGTTAAGACCACCACTGATGTTTTTTGGTGTACTTTTTCCAAATAATGGACTGATAACATGATGCAACACTATTCCCCAAGTCTCTCACAATCTTTTCACTACTCTTTCTGGAAATGCTTCTAGTATACTCATATCCTTGTATATTTTCTTTCCAACTTCTTTAATATCATTCTGACTTTATGAAATCAATGCATTTTTATTTTGTAACAGGTCTACATTGTATTTGTATTGCATTGCCTAATTTTAAAAACAGTGAGACTTTAGCTAAGAACGATAAAACCCTTTAGAAAGACAGATGCTAATGTTAACAGAGATGGGATGTTTAGATGACAATTTTTTAGTGTTCAGCTCATCAATTAATGTTTTTTGTCATAATGCCTGTTTCTCTAAGCAATCTTGAAACTGAAGATTAAGATACTAAGAACACCATTTATTTGTGTATCTGTGTGTATGTACATATGAATGTGGACTTATTTAATTACATGTGAGAGAGAAGCTTTTCCAAGGTAACTGAATGTTTGAAAGTGATTTCAAAAAACCCCACCACATCCCAGGATTTTTAGGTCTTTGTGAAGTTGCAGTGTCAAAAGCAAACATACCAAATATTTATCTGGATTTCCTGAATGGTAAAAATTTAGAAAAAGAGATAAGAACTTAGAAAAACATACAACAGCTTTGGGTAGGATATGACCATGTCATGGAACCTGATTCACAATTCTGTATACTAGTTTAAAGATTAAAAATCGGGGCTGGGTGGCTCAGTCAGTTGAGCATCTGACTCTTGGTTTTGGCTCAGGTCAAGATCTTGGAGCTGTGGGATAGAGCCCTGCATCAGGCTCCATGCTCAGTGAGCAGTCTGCTTGGAATTCTCTCTCCCTCTGACCCTCCCCCTGCGTTGTGCAAGCTCTCTCAAATAAATGAATAAATTGAAAATAAATAAAGATTAAAAATCCATTTTCTCAATTAAGAACAAAATCAAAAGATGAACATACAACATATAGCCTCAAAGTCTATGGCCCTACACCACCCCAAGGCCCATTCAAAGAAAAAAAATTACTGGACAAATACTGCTGTGTACCCTAGGCTCCTTTTCCCAGGAAAATCAGCACAAATTCTGTGAAACACCTTCAGTGGTAATGGTTCTATAACCAAGATTTAACTTCCTTTAACAGAAGGAAGAATTGTTAACTCCTATCATCATGTCCTTGCACAGCGTAAGGTCAGTGGTTTTACCTCACAAACTGTATTACAAATGGTGGGAGTAGAGGGATCTCCGTTAGGTCACATAGGTCTTGAGATCTGACTATAGGTCACAGAGGTCTTGAGATCTGACTACAAAGAAAATTTAGAGGAGAGCATAAATGTCTGGAGATTTCATAAAATCACACACATAAGAGGGGCAGAGGAAGGGAGAGTGAAGAAAAAGCAGAGAATAATTTCATTTATTCTTTTAAACCCCTGAAGATACTCTTCTAACTTCAGACAACTGGGCTCCCATGAAATGGAAGGTAATAAGATTGAATTTCAGTTTTCAGCCACTCAGACAAATGGGCAAAACATATGGTCACAGTTCTTAAAATAGGAAATACAAATGTAAAGACACTCAATACTTCATGCATAAGAGAAATGCAAATTAAAACTACAATAATATTCTATTTTTGCCTATCAGTCCAACCAAGATAAAGTTAGATAATACTTGTGTTGGCCAGGGTGTAGTGAAATAGGCACCCCATGCATATATATTGCTGATGAGAATTAAATTGTTATAACTATAAAGATCAATTTGGCAAGACCTATTAAAATTACAGATAACACAGACCAGGACTCATATATACTACTTTTAGTAATTTATCCAACATGTATATTCCAAACAAGTATATATGAATGTGTTTGAAATGACTTACATAAAAGTTCCATGCTAAGCTAAAGAAAGGAATCAATCACAATGGCCAAAATAGGGGACTGGTTAATATGGTTAACAGGAGACTGATTTGGGCATATCTTTAAAATAAAACCATGCAGAGCTACGAAAACTGAATTCTTTAAAACTTGGTATAAAACAAGCTTCATAATGTATTAAACAAAAAACAAGGAGCTAAACAGTGCTGCCAGCTTTATTAAAAAAGACCAAATACATGCACACAGTATGCACAAATGATCTCTGGAAGGATACACAAGAAGTTGGTTGTGCTGGCTGCCTTCAGGGAACAAGACAGGGGGCAGGGGTAGGAGCAAAACATTTCATTGTATGCCTTCTGAACCCTGTATCATGTACAGGAATGGCCTATTTAAAAATGAAAATGAAAAGAAGAGAAAAAGATAATAAATATGCCTCAGAAGAAGCCCTCAACAAAGTACCAAAAGACTTTTTGGGCATTATGGCTGTATTCATGGTAAAGAGCACCGCCTGAGGGTTGTGAGGTCTCAGGCAGAGAGGCCTAAGGAACTGGAGACTCTCAAAACAACTTCTAAATGCTCTTCAGCAAGCGCCATACCTTGAAAGCCCTCCCAGGTCACTGCAGTTCACTTTAAACTTGTCCCCCCGGCCCCTCCTTCTTCTCCAGCCTTACCCAGCTTAGCTCTAATTCAAAGAATCTATCTTAACAATGCTCACGTTTATTCAACACACACCTAAATGCGCTGGGTTTAAGCTAAGTACTAAAGCACAAGGTGAACAGTGGACACAAGTCCCTGCTTTCAAGGCCTCTCTAGCCCGATAGTAAATATGTATGTAGAAAAATAAGTGTTTCATGCCGATAAATATCACTGAAGAATAATTAAGGTCATGATGATTAAATGTTTCTCAACTTCAGAGTTTTGTTTTCTATGCAAAGTAATTCCAAATCTAAGATTTCTCCTTAACACCTTTCAAATTTAACTACCTCTTATATAATTTTTCTAATTAAAACTTAAAAATCATCACAGCCCTCCAAGTGATTATACTGAAGTTGTATGTTGCACCGGTCAATCCAATGCTGCAGTTAAGAGTAGGTGGTCATTATTTAACATAGTACTGGAAGTCCTAGCCACGACAACCAGACAAGAGTAAAGAACAAAATGCATCCAAATTGGTAAGGAAGATATAAAACTTTCACTATCTATAGATGACATGGTACTATATATAGAAAACCTTGAAGACTCCACCAAAAAACTACTAGAATGATAATTATTTTAGTAAGGTTGCAGGATACAAAATCAACATACAGAAACCATGGCATTTTTATATGCCAATAATGAAGCAACAGAAAGAGAAATTAAGAAGGCAATCCCATTTATAATTGCACCAAAGATAATAAATACCCAGGAATAAAATTAATAACCAAGGAGGTAAAAGACCTGTACTCTGAAAACTATAAAACATCAATGAAAGATACTGAAGACAACACAAACAAGTAGATATTTCATGCTCATGGACCGGAAGAACAAATATCCATACTACCAAAAGAAATCTATTGATTTGATGCAATCCTTATCAAAATGCTACCAACATTTTTCACAGAACTAGAACAAACAATCTTAAAATTTGTATGGAACCAGAGAAGACCCTGAATAGCCAAAACAATCTTGGGAAAAAAAAAAAAAAAGCTGGAGGTATCACAATTCCAGATTTCAAGTTACATTACAAGGCTGTAGTAATCAAAACAGTATGGTACTGGCAAAAAAACAGGCACACAGATCAATGAAACAGAACAGAAATCCCAGAAATAAACCCACGTTTATATGGTCGTTTAATCTTTGACAAAGGAGGAAAGAATACACAATGGGAAAAAGACAGCCTCTTCAACAAATGGTATTGAGAGAACTGGACAGCTAAATGCAGAATATTCAAACTGGACCACTGGCTTACACTATATACAAACATAAATTCAAAATGGATTAAGGACCTAAATGTGAGACCTAAACCATTAAAAGCCTAGAAGAGAACACAGGCAGTAATTTCTCTGACACCATCCGTAGCAACATTTTTCTAAATATGTCTCCTGAGGCAAGGGAAACCAAAGCCAAAATAAACTATTGGGACTTCATCAAAATAAAAAGCTCTGCACAGTGAAGAAAACAATCAACAAAACTAAAAGGCATCCTACACAATGGAAGAAGATATCTGCAAATGATATATCCATTAAAGGATTAGTATCCAAAATATATTAAGAACTTACACAACGCAACACCACAAAAACAAATAATCAAGTTTAAAAATGGGCAGGGGCACCTGAGTGGCTCAGCTGGTTAAGTGACTGTCTTTGGCTCAGTTCATGATCCCAGGGTCCTGGGATCAAGCCCCATGGCAGGCTCTCTGCTCAGCGGGGAGCCTGCTTCTCCCCCTCCCTCTGCCTGCCCCTCTGTCTGCTTGTGCTCTACCTCTCTGTCAAATAAATAAATAAAATCTTTAAAAAGAAAAAAGTTTAAAAACGGGCAGAAGACATGAACAGACATTTCTCCAAAGATATCACTCATCATCAGGGAAATGCAAATCAAAACCACAATGAGATATCACCTCACACCTGTCAGAATGGCTAATATCAGGGGTCCCTGGGTGGCTCAGTCGTTAAGCGTCTGCCTTCGGCTCAGGGCGTGATCCTGGCATTCTGGGATCGAGCCCCCATCGGGCTCCCTGCTCGGCGGGAAGCCTGCTTCTCCCTCTCCCACTCCCCCTGCTTGTGTTCCCTCTCTCGCTGACTGGCTGTCTGCCAAATAAATAAATACAAATCTTTTTAAAAAAATGGCTAATATCAAAAAGACAAGAAATGAGTTGGTGGGGCGCCTGGGTGGTTCAGTGGGTTAGGTGTCTGCCTTCTTCTCAGGTCATGATCTCACGGTCCTGGGATCAAGCCCTACTTGGAGCTCTCTGCTCCCCAGGGATCTGCTTCTCCCTCTCCCTCTGCCTCCCACTCATGCTCTCTAATAAATAATTTAATCTTAAAAAAAAAAAAGAAATGACTGTTTATGAGGATATGGGAAAATAAGAACCCTCCAGCACCACTGGTAGGAATGCAAACTGTTACAGCCACTGTGGAGAAAGTACGGAGGTTCCTCGGAAAGTTAAAAATGGAACTAGCCTACAATCCAGCAATTGCACTATTGCGTATTACTCAAAGAATACAAAAACACTAGTTTGAAGGGATAAATGCACCAATATGTTTACTGTAGCATTATTTATAATGGCCAAATTATGGAAGCAGCCCAAGTGTCCATCAATAGATGGATGGATAAAGAAGATGTGGTATATATACACAATAGAATATTATTCAGCCATAAAAAAAAATCTTGCCATTTGCAACAACATAGATGGAGCGAGAGAGTATAATGCTAAGTGAAATAAGCGAGTCAGAGAAAGATAAATACCGTATGATTTCACTCATATGTGGAATTTAAGAAACAAAACAAATCAGCAAAGGAGAAATTTAAAAANNGGAAAGAGAGAGACAAACCAAGAAACAGACTCTTAACCATAGAGGACAAACTGATGGATACCAGAAGGGAAGTAGGTAGGAGGATGGGTGAAACAGGTCATGGGGATTAAAGAGTACATTTATCATGATGAGCCCTGAGTATGGAAGTGTTGAATCACCATATGGTACATATGAAACTAATATAACACTGTATTTTAACACTACTGGGGTTTAAATTAAAAACGTCAAAAAAATTTAAAAGAAGAGTAGGTTGTCAACCCAGCACTGCAGTTAAGAGTAGGAACCCCCCAACCCCCCTGGTGTCCCACCCAATCATCTAGAAAATACTTTTTGGACCATAGTTCATTCCTTTCCCAACTCACACATATACACATCCCTGTTTGAAAAGCTGCTCTTATTCATGAACTCTCGCTCCACAAAACCCCAGTTTTGCATATGATTTCAGGGCTTCTGAAAATTCCCTGAAGTTCAATCATAGATCACAGGTTGAAAATCTCCACAGCATTAAGGAAAAAAAGATACTTGGACAAAACACTAAAATGGTAGTTTCTACGATTTCAGAATGAATTTGGACTTATTACAGTTTCTAAATCAGAAGCAGATTAAGAGAACATCTGAAGTATTCATCAAAGACATATAATTATGTGAAATGCCTAGCAAGAATACAGAAATCACTATTTACTGAAACAGAAAAAGGAATGGAAAGAATATGGGATTTAAATCAGAAGACCTGAGTCAATTTTCAGCTCTGTCACTTAAAAGCTAAGTCACAACCTCATGGGCCTGTTTGTTTTCCTTTACAGGGGATAAAAACACCACAACTTACTTCACAGGGTTGTAAAGATTATATGACACTCATTCAAATGTTTTCTGATCATTTATCAAATAAAATACATGCACCACAGATTCAATAAGCAGTGTGATACCACGGAAAAAGATGGACCTTCTTCACATCTTCATTCAAAGATCTCTGAAGTGCCGAAGGACATACAAGGCTCTCATAGTACCCTGGGGAGACTTGAATGACCAAGACAGAAGTGTTCTCTGACCTCACACTCTGTACAAATATGAAATGTTATGTGCTATGGCTGGAAAGGATGTTATGAGAGCATATAGAAAGGGCAGAACACTCTTAGAGGAATGAGAATGGCTTTCCTGGGGAAAGGATGAAACTTCAACGAGAAGAGACATCTAAACAAAAGAGTGTTTTCACAACCGAGTGAATGTGTGTTTGTGTGTGTATGAACATTAGTAGCACAGACCCACTGGTGGGCGAGAATGGCTTTGAGGTGATACAGCATAAACGAATAAGGACTAGACTATGCCACTGTATGAAAGCCTCGTAAGAAAAACGGATTTCACTGGAACAGTGTTAACGAGGAACCATTTAAAAGTTTTCAATAGGATAGTGATACGAACAGATCTGCAGTTCCAAAAGATCACTCTGGCTACTGATTGTAGGGGCACATAGTAGTCATTCACTATTATTAAGAGGTATTATTATAACCACTATTTAAAGATGCCATAATAAAAGTAACCCTTAGTATAAAAATCAAGAAATGGTCCCTGCCCTGGAAGATGCCATGGTGCAGTGAGGGGAAATAAGCACCTAAACAACTAATTTTAGTAGTACAGAAATACAGAAAAGGACAAAGCATCACAAAGGATAAACCGCAACTTATAACTCCAGATAAAGGACGATTTTAAAAAGGAAAGAAAAAAAGATGATATTCCAAGCAAAGAGAACAGCATGTACAAGGACACAGAAGGGTGGGTACGTATGAACAGCCTGATGTGACTCATGCACTGAACGTGTAAGAAACACTGCTGGGCAAGAAAGTTAGATAAACGTAGAAGTACCTCCCATGCAATATACTAAAGGCTCTATCCTTTAATTAACGGAACTCTGTGATGCTACTAGAGGTTCCTATTGATCACATCTGTGTTTTTAAAAAGATAACATCATAGTGTAATAAAGGATAACAGGAAGGGGGAAGGAATGGGAGCAAGAAGGACAAACAGGAGGTTCTTGCAACCATCCTAGCAAGAAATGACAGAACTGAAAATGGCAAAGAGGAGACGATGTGACCTATTTAACATGTAGGACAAAAGAAATCTCAGGTGCTCCAAGAAATACCACCTTTTAAGGGATAGGCAGAAAAAGAACGATCAGTGAGAGTCACAGGGAAATTCAAATGATTCAGAAGAGGGTGTTGTCTCAGAGTAACAGAACGAAAGACAAGGAAATGATGGGCCAAGTACATTATATGTTCACACATTTACTCATATATAGGAAAACACATATACATATATACATGTAAATATATACATATGTATATGCATATATGTATATATATAAATACATGTATTTATATGCAAGTATGTATATAAATATGGATATAGTTACAGTCTGCTGACAGCTCCTATAAGCAATTCCCCAGTAGCAAAGACTTCATCTAAAGCCCAGATCTTGGTTTTTAAAGATCATTTTCCATCACAGGAACCAGAGCTTCTTGGACAAATGGCCAATTCCAGGGCTGGGTAAGGGAAAATACAAGATAAGCCTGGAACAGCATATTGTACCAGATTTTAAAAAGTAATGGCAACATGTCAAAATCACACAGAAGAGAATTTAAAGAGTCTCACACTGGCTAAACAAGGGACAATTTAAGGAAATAAATAATGAAATTGATGGGTCATAATTCACTGTATAAAACAAGAATCCATGAGGCTCTGCAGCATAATTTAGGTATTGGAGGAGCTCTGGTTGTCACACGCTACAAGATGGGTTTCCCTGAAGCTGCCAGTTCTTTTAGAACTCATCAAATTGAGGCTGCTCCAACCAGATCTGCAGTTGCTAGATTTAAGGCAAATCTTGTCTTTGAGGAGACTGAGAAGAAGCTTGAAGAGGAAGGGGAAGAGTTTGTGAAGAATTTATTTGCCTTTAAGGCGAAGGATGGCCCTGGGGTAAAGAAGCTACCAGGGTGGTGGATGTGAAGAACACTAAAGGATCAGCGCTTCCTAACTCACGTAAGAAGACTGAATATACAATCACAATGGCTGACCCGAACTTGCTGGCTTTTTAATGACCGGTAGAATGAATGCTCAAGGCAAATTGAAAATCACTGGCAACATGGATCTGGCTATGAAGTTACAAAGTCTTCAGCTTTAGCCAGGCAAAGCTAAGCTGTGAAAAACTCCCTTGGCCTACCTTTGAAAATTAAGATGAGATATACAGACATATATCCATATATTTCACTGTCAGAACTTAGAAACTACACACTGGCAAACAGTATGAGATTTGTTTTTAATTTCCTTTTCTAAGTAGGCTCCACATCTAACATGGGGCTTGAACTCACGACCCTGAGACTGACAGTTGCATGCTCCACTGACTGAGCCAGCCAGGTACCCTGAGATTTGTTTTTAAATGGCTGTGGCCAATTCTGTTCTTCCTAAACTCTGGGTGAACAGAGCCTAATGGTATACTACTGCTTTGCTGAATTTCATACAACAGTGCATTACAAAGCTAATACGGTAATTATGGTTTGGATTAAAATTGAGTTTCAGAAAAAAATTAGGAAAAGCAAAATCTAACAGCTATGTAAACAAAAGCTCTCATTTTGCTTATAAAGTATATTTAAGCATCATTCTGCTGAAGATTCGATTTAAGTCTTCCTTGGGAGAATCAGGGAAGAAACAGAACACCAGTAGCTGGCCAGTAATTAGTGTGGTGCACTTAATGTTCTTCATCTACTTTCCATTAATTGTTTTAAAAATTCTGTATTAAGATGTTTAAAAGAAAACTTTTAAATTTTGCATTTCATTCCATCAAATGGTATTTTCTTCCCAAATCAAAATAAATCTGAAGGAAGTTTTGGGGGAAAAAAATCTATAGCTGAACGCAGGCCTATTTTTGAAGTAAAAATATTTTTTAAACGTGTTTCCTTCTTGAAAAATCAGTGTGTATTTTTGTTGTTAAAAATAAATGAACAGGGGCCCCTGGGTTGCTCAGTTGGTTAAGCATCCAACTCCTGATCTCAGCTCAGGTCTTGACCTCAGGGTTGTGAGTTCGAGCCCCTCTCCCAAATTAATTGAACAAATAAAGTTTGCTCTGAGATGCACTTTTCAAATTACAATCTCATATTTAATTAAATGGGTAAAGCTCTCAATCCTTTGTTTTAATTTTCCTTCTTCATATAAGTTTAGTTTAATTATCCATATTTAGCTTTCTTCCTAGTTTGTCTAATGCTAATGTAAATTCTTATAACTCAGTAAGATACAGGGTAAAATAATGCTTTTGGAAGAATGTTTAATAAAAAATTAAAAGAGCAAAACACACACACACACGCACACACAAACAAAAGACCAAGAATCCATGAGTCTAAACTTATATTAATCAATGAATACAGAACTACATGGGAGAGAAGGGAAAGCTCTTGCTTATAAGAGGGTCAACCAAAACACAGAAGTAAAAGGGATGATGGGTTAGAAAATCACCACTTGGCAACCATCATAGTTGTAAGTGTCAGGCAAATTCACCAGATGTTGAAACTAATGAATAAATTTGATAAAAAACGGAGTATTTACATACTTCCAAAGGTGATCCTCTATGACACTTTTTAATTATAAGAAGAAAACAGTAACTTTACACTGGAAAAACCTGGCAGACACCACCTCAACCAAATGATCAAAGCTGATGATGCCAGCAATGGGACAAATCAACATCATGTGAAGAACGCTATTTATTTTAATATTCCTAACAAAATGCAGGACCTGAATCCAAAAGAAAACTTCAGACAAGCCCAAACTGAGGAATAGACTAAAAAATTCAAAAATATTTTAAAAAAATTTGAAGTTTATAAAGGCAAAGAAAGACGGAAGAACTATTCCAGATTAAAGGCTACTAAAGAGATACAACTCAATGTAACACTTAAACTCAGATTCTGGATCAGAATTTTTTTCTTTTTTTTTTGCTATAGAGGACATTATGTACACAACTGGCAAAATCTGAATGAGATCTGCTGGTCAGATAACAGTATTAAGTCACCGTATTTTGCTGGTTTTGATAAATATACTGCAATCATACAGAAGAAAGTCCTTGTTTTTACAAAATATACACTAAAATATCTAGAGGCAATGGGCTTCACATCAGTAATTTATTCCTTAAAAGTTAAAAAAAATTAAGAGAAAATGACTAAGCTAATTTGGTAAAATGTTAACATTAGGGAATTTGGGTGAAGGGATAAGAGGAATTTTTAGCAGACTTTTTTCTGCATTTGTCCCTAGAATGTGTATCACATGCAAAATACACAATAGTATTCTTACAGTTTTCCTGTAAGTCTGAAATTACATCAGAAGTTAAAGTTAGCAATATTAAGAAGGAAAATTTATATATTTTTATTATGGTTACATACAAGACTAGATTATACCAACTTATCTATACTCGGAAAGTCCCTTAAGTTTCCAACTAACCTGATTATGGTCCTGAGGAAAAAACAACATTCCTTGAAGGTCTCTTGGCCCAGTAGTTCAATTACATATATCCTCTCCCACTTCTCAGTCTTACCTCCAAATTATTTAAAGTAACTTTTCCTAAACAGACTCAAGATTTTTTTTTTTTTTTAAACTTCATGAGCTATAAATGACTTCACTCAAAATCAGAATGTTCCAGGGAGCCTTGGTGGATCAGTCAGTTAAGATCTGCCTTTGGCTCAGGTCATGATTCCAGGGTCCTGGGATCAAGCCCCGCATCAGGCTACCTGCTCAGTGGGGAGCCTGCTTCTCCCTCTTCCTCTGCCTGCCACTCCCCCTTCTTGTGTGCTCTCACTCTCTCTGTCAAATACATAATTAAAATCTTTAAAAAAAAATCAGAATGTTTCAAGCAGTCAAGCTCTGAACTTTACAATTCAGATCACTTATTGGCAAACTTCTGTAAAGGACAAGACAGTAAACATCTCAGGCTTTGTTGACCATCCAGTCGCTGAAGTAATTGTTCAACTCTACCCCCACAGTGCAAAAGCAGCCATAGACGATATGTAAATGAATGAGTATGGCTCTGTTCCCAAAAAAACTTTACAAAAACCGGCAGTGGGGCAGATGTGGCCAACCCCTGATTTAGACGAAAGGATTTATCTAGTAATAACAAAAGAGACTACTAATAAATTTTAGACCGGGTTTGTCTTTTACCAAGTCTGATACTTATATAAAAATTTCAACGCAGTAGTATCCAAAAAACATGTTCTTTAGGGGCAATTCTCAATTTTAAAGAAAAGGATAATAGTGATCCTTATGGATACAGAATAATCTCAATGAAGGATTTTGAAATTTATTACAGAAATCCAGGGCACATAATTTCATTTTGAAATGTTGCATAGCAGATTCCACATACAATATTTGTTACACACTGAAATTCCAAGTAGTGACTCTAAACTTTTCAGGTGGGTAACTCTATATTTTATTTAAACTTTCTATAAAGAGTTAAATGCTTAACTTTCCAGGCAAATAATACCTTGTTGAATTAAAGATAATGACTTGAGATAAACACAAAAAAGATAAGAATAAGAATATCATTAAGGGTGCCTGGGTGGCTCAGTCGGTTAAGCATCTGCCTTTAGCTCAGGTCATGATCCCAGGGTCCGGGAACCGAGCCCCATATCAGGCTTCCTGTTCAGCGGGGAGTCTGTTTCTCCCTCAACCCCCCTTCCCCCGCTCATGACCTCCTCTCGCTCTCTCAAATAAACAAAATCTTAAAAAAAAAAAAGTATCATTAAGAATAGTCCAACTTGGGGCAGCTGGGTGGCTTGGTCGGTTGAGTGTCTGCCTTCAGCTCAGGTTGTGATCTCAGGGTCCTGGGATCAAGCCCTGAGTCAGACTCTCTGCTGGCAGCCTGCTTCTCCTTCTCCCTCTGCCCACTGCTCCCCCTGCTTGTGCTCTCTCTCTGTCAAATAAATTTTTTAAAAAAATAGTCCAACTTATCACATATACAGACTGTTGCCCTTAAATCATCTAATCCAGGTGTAACTATAACTACCCAGATCTCTTTATGAGGAGAGATGCACGTCCTATAATCTCAGTATTTACAAGAGAGGCTCTGGAATCACTAGCCATCATAATCTACTGGATGTTTAACTGAAACGAAAACTGCCAAATTCATGGGAACCTTACCTCTTCTTCTCATGATCCAAATGAATGAAGACTTTTCCAGTCAAATTATAATTAATCACCACTTACAACCAGCTGTTTTGCCCTGTGAAGTCTAGGGTAGATTTTCAGCATGAGGGGCGATGTACAATAATTCTTTTTGCAAACAGAAATACATGCACATGTCCCTGCTGAAAATGTAGCCTGGTAAATTTGCATGTGAAAATGAATCCACGCTTATGTGTAGCAATGTGTTAGGTGATGTTTCTTGTTGAGGTCTACTTTAGGAGTCAAAATGTATAAGCCCTGTGAAGCCAAGGCAGCAGTCCTGTGTATAGAGGTATAGAAAAAGTAGCTCACTTAATCCTTTCTCGCCAGGAGTCGGGATTTTCCCAGAACGACATCCATTGTCGGCAATGGACGTACCAAAATAACGCCGGCGCCAGTGAGTTAACCACCTCTGTCCTCTTTTCACCTATTATATTTTTCATGCATCATCCAACTTCCCAACCATCTTCCTGTTTCTTCACAGAATGCACGCTAGGTTCTTGTTTTTCTTCAGCACGAAGTTGAAAATGGAGTTGAGAAAAGGAGACACATGGTCAGCTGGTGATGTTAACAAGCTCCTTGCTGCCCTGAGAAGCTAGATGGAAATGGTTCAAGTTACAAGGGGGATCATCATCAGATCTGGGAGGACAAAGAGTAATTCATGAAGCTTCATTCCCTTCCCTCCCACCCTCTCTCATTTACTGATGATCCCTACGGTCTGCTTTCACAGCAAAATCAAGATTAAGGATCTGAAGCAACCTCTTTCAGTTCTTCACTCCATCCAGTGTGTAGAAAGGCCAAGTGGAACACATGTCCAACAATGTTACAGTGGCCCCAGAAGGTCAGGGAAGCTTGGAGTGGCTAACCACAATCTTAAATCAATGCTTTTTAGTATGATCTTGGAATTAACATCAGCAACTAACACAGTGCGTGGCAACAGGTGCTTAACAAAGGTTGGTTGAGTAAGACATTTTCTTTTCTGCCAACGTCTACTTGAACACATAGGTGGAAATCAGACAGAAGTAGTTAACTCTTTCAATGCCGGGATAGTATGGGTATACAGTAATCACATCAAGTCCATGTGTTTATCTAAGACATGTTCATATTATGGGTTTCTGATTTCAATGTTCTGGTTAGATGCTAGCTAAAATATTTAAGGACAACCACAATCAGAGTCTTGGAATTAGAACCATGGTAAATGTTAATTAGAACGATAGATGAATTAAGAGCCCCAGCAACAATGTGTAACAAAACATCACAGTTCAGTCAAGTGACAACCTCTTTCAATAATGCAATTCTAGATGGGTAATGATTCCAGAGCAAACTAGAAGTTTGAAGAAGGAAAATCTTATTTAATGGCTTCCTTGATGCTAAGAATCAGGATAAATCCAAAGTATGAAGGTTAGGAAGGATATATTTTAAGTATGAATAAAATTTTAAACCTCAAGTCAAGAGGATCATCAAGCTACATAGTACTATGCAACTGCTTTGATCTTTCAGATAGGAGGAGGAAGGACAATAAGCAGGGGAAGAAATAATTTTGTAGGACTCAAAAATGTCTACAGTGTGAGTTTAAATGACCAGTTATAGCTAATTGAGTTAAGGATAACCCAGAGAGTAATTCATACGACTACCATGACAATAAAAATCTACCATATAGAGAAAGTATTTACTTTTTCTAGATTTTAAGAGACAGGTTTTCAAGAAATGATGATTATGTCTCATTTTAAAAAATTATGTCAACCAGAGACCTAGCAGGCAAAAGTGAACTCCTGGGTCTGGCCCCCACTCTTGCTCTATAAAACCATGTCTGTAAGGCCTTTTTATGTCCACTTGTGTACATGTTTCCATTCCCACCTTCCTTACAAAGCCAGTCATGCCAGAGGCTCTACTAGCCGTCTCCGAACATAAGAGGGACTTCTTCCAGACTCCTGAGCCCTCACAAAGCAGGCCTTAAATGAAGGTCCACCCAAGTGACTGTCCCAGCATCTCTTTCAATTTAACTGCAATTCTGGTTCCTGCAGTTCACATATCGTATCATAACCAGATTTACTATGAATCCTTCCTTTTACTAAAGTTTATATAAAGGAAGGATTTCATAAGGTTATAAGGTTGAATTAACGATAAACTGTAAGTGGTGAAAGAGTAGCATGAGTAGGAGCTCAAATAGGTCAATGAGAGCTGAAACCACACAATACTTAAAGGGTCTCAACACAGCAAACTACAAATGCCAAAAGTAAGCACAGTGCACAACCAACCAGCTACTCATTCTGCTCAGTGTAAGGCCAGTTCCGTATGGGTCAAATCGCAGATCTAATGGGTGAGAGCTTTGCAGTCGTAACTGGGGACAGAAAGGATTCAGATGTCCATCTTGCTGCAAATAAACCTGTACTGCTGGTTTATCTGGCTGCTCCACTTCTGGCAGAAGAGAGGAACAGAAAAATTGAAGCTAGCAAGTAACCTGTTCCCATAGGATCCTCAAGACCTGAATCCCAGATCTAGGTCACTTACGATCAAAATCTAACACCTCTCTCCTAGGCTCATCCTATTACTCACTTCTGTGTTTATCCAAGACCCACCCTGGGTTTTCTGCAAAGCAAACCCTGCACATCTTGCATTCTTTAACAAGAGATTATGTATGTATTAAGCGTAAGGGTTCTACACCCCTCTATTTTTCCTCTAGATAACATCTTTTGTCCAAAGAAATAGGCATTTAAAGGTAGGCCTATTTCAGAAACAATAAAGGAACTAAATATCAACTAGCTCCATATAAAGTTGTTTTACTGGAATAGAAATTTATGTTCATTTTTGATGAGAAGTTGCTAAATTACCTTGGTTTTCCAATTAATTTAATTTTAATTTCTAGTTAATCCAATGCATTAATTTACAATTAATTTAAACATTCATTTCTTTACAAAGAATTTTCAAATGTAGGGGCGCCTGGGTGGTTCAGTCGTTAAGCGTCTGCCTTTGGCTCAGGGCGTGATCCCGGAGGTCTGGGATCGAGCCCCACATCAGGCTCCTCTGCCATGAGCCTGCTTCTTCCTCTCCCACTCCCTCTGCTTGTGTTCCCTCTCTCGCTGGCTGTCTCTCTTTGTCAAATAAATAAATAAAATCTTTAATAAAAAAAAGAACTTTCAAATGCAGAACCATATGTTTGTTACTCAAAGGATTTCTGGTTTTGTTTTTAATGTAAAGAGCACATGAATAACTGAATTCACTGCTGTGCTATGCTTTTCTAAATGAAGAAAAGGGGACATCTGTATATTAGTTTGGCTGCTATATCTCTTGCCAAGGCTTAAAAGGTGTTTGAGACATTTATAATCAGCTGTCAGTAAGAGAGATGGTATTCCATTTTTTCAAATATATGCATAGCTAGAAAAGTAGGTAAATCAACTTAAGATTTGTGGAACTCTAGACCTGAGTAATTCAGGTTAAAATAAACAAAAATGTTTTCTTACCTTTAGGTCTTTCCAACTATCCAGGAGCTTGGTGGCCAAATCACTTATATCTACTGTTTTATCTGGCTGTTCCTGGCTCCTCTCACTCTCCACATCAGATACACCCTCCTCTTCATCTTGGGACGGGGTTTCCTCAGCAATGGTTTCTTCCAGTTTTGTGCCATTGCCCTCTTTGGGCTCTATTTCAGTGTCAGCCTCTGGTTCAGATGTGGGTAGCTTACTGGCTTCCACAGTGATTTCACTCTCAACTTTAGATTCAGGTAGCTGCTGTGTGAGTAGGTGTTGTGACTGTAACTCTTCCTCTTCTTCTACAGGGACGTTTTCTAACTGGTCAAGGTCCTCTTTGCCATCCTTGCCTTCCAGCTCACTGGTAGCATCAGAGATAGCACTGTCCATGCTATTTTCACTTATAATTTTAAGTCTGCGAAACATGAGCTTCTTGGGGGTGTCTGTGTCAGCTTCTATGCTCAGTTTGGTGGAAGGATCAGGTGTGTTGAGTGGCGTGTGAGCACGTGACGTATTCTCACTTGAATACCCATCTCCTTCACTCAACTGAGGAATGGCAGTTTTGGTCTGAGACCAGCGCTGAATAATTGGAAGTACTTTGCTTTCCTCCAACATATTTTTAGTAGGAATGGGTAAGTGTTCCAAAGTCTTTATAATCTGATTAAACACAATAAAAAAAAAAATCACATCACTTTACACAGTTGACTTTTCAAATCTCTGGTTGGGACTCAGATCATTTCTGAAAGAGCTGTGGGTTTTCTTTACTGTCTTATTAAAACCTAAGTCTCTACAACTACAGAAGGATTAAATACCATAATATTATTTTCCTCTAGAAGGGAAGGAAACTTTTTAAAGACCGACCAGCAAGAATAAAATGTGGAGCAGATAACTGCTTATAGTATCAAACAGGACCGATTAATATCCTCTACCAGTTCTCAAACCTGTGTAGATTTTTAAAAAACATCTATACTAGTGGACCTTATCCTGGCTATGTTTTTCCAGAAAGTTTTCCAAGTGACTGCAATATAGGCTTGAGAACTATGCAACAACATATATTTAAGTGATGTTTTACCCACAAAAAATGCAGCTATTACTTACCTCTTTTAGCCTCTGAGAAACAGCTAACAAAGAAAGGCTCTCTCTTCAGAGATAACCATCCCCTCCACTCTGAAATCCAAGAATGTCTTCTAAAGTACTCCCCAATGTAGTTCTACAGAAACCCCAAGGTAGGTTGTTCCCCTCTACTTTCTAGATGGGACACTGAATTCATTTAATCATTAATCATACAATCATTTAATAACGTCAACTGGATCTTTACAAAAAGGAAGGGAGGGAGGGGGGTGGGATGAAAGGAGGGAGGGAAGGAGGGAGGGAGGAAGGAAGGAATTCCAATTCTTCCTCAACTTCTACTTATTGCCAAATCTCCTGGGAGAAGAACAGAGGCAAGACAACCACTTATTTGCTCATTCCTGTTTTGGTTTTTAAAGTGCATTATTAAATGACTTTGGTATTATATTAGAAACTATGATTTAAAAATAACTACATTTACACTTGGTTAAAAATATTATTTCATGGGAAGGTATAAATATCACAACTCCACTAATGACACTGCCAAGGAACATTTATTTAGATCTTTAAAACACTTACTGACTCCTCAAAATGTTCTTACTCTTGCCATTCCAGAATTCGGCTCTTCACTAATTTTTTAAAGCCCCAGAATTTAAGTTTCACATGGTTTCCAATTTGTTTAAAACTATGGCTTTAGCAACAAACTGGATCTTTCACTTAACTATGATTTATCTTGCTCTTGCAATTCCCAACTATGCGGTATCAACTATAGGGATACTATAAGAAAAACCATGGGGTAAACTCACTACTAGCAAGGTCTATGTAAAAGGTTATAGTTACAGGAATGATACTGAGATGATAATATTTATTTAATACAGTGGTAAATATAATGCTAAATTCATTATCACTGACATTATCACTTAACCTAAGCAGTCTACATAGCGGTTTTAAGAAATAAGCAAGTTGAATGTGAACTGACCTCTTCCTGAAGCTTCTGGTTACTTTCCCGGCCATCACCTAGCTCTGCCATCCAGATCCACAACAAAGACAGCCCATGACGTTCCAGGAAAGACTTCAGACAAGACTGTGAATGTGTGTTCTTCCATGGGGGGAAGGGAAGCAGGATGCAGGGTATTGGGGTAGGGACGGGATGGGATGGGGTGGGGTGGGCAATACCGACAGAACATTAAAAAGGGTCCACAGAGAGGAATAAAAAGTTTGTTTATATTCACAAAACACCTAGAAACTCTATTGTGATTAATGCAACTGAAAGTGTACAAATAATAAATGCTTTGAAGTAAGAGATTATAATCCTTTTTGATACCTAAATTGTATCCAGTCAACTTGGACTTTATATAGACTTTACAGAAAACCGTAAATATCAATATGTCATTTACAATGAAATTCAATTCTGAAGGACTAAGAACCAAATTACATTCACGATTTTTATTGAAAAACCTAAAACTATAATAGTCTAAATCGTTTTCATTTCCCTCTTCCTTTCAGATGCTTGTTCAAAAGGCTGTTTTCTCTTAGTTTTCTTTTAAATCATCCATTTTTTATTGTTCAACTTCTTGTGGCATACTTAATAAACTGGAGTAAATAAGACTGCCGTTAAAATTCCTTGCTTCAAGATCCTGTGGTAAAAATGGCCTTGGCATACTAATAATCATGGGGGGGGGGGCGGTATCAAATGTCCTGAATTGTTACAGAAAAAAATCCCACCATGTTCTTTGACTAGAGAGAGAATGCAAACAAGATCTACTAAAAAACTAAATGATGCTGAACTCTTAAGCCATTTTTAAGAGTACAAACTTTCAAAGTCATATAGAATTCACAAAACATTTTAAAAATAAGAGTAACTCTTCTCAGAGTTATCCCTTCTCCTGTCATCATTCTAGACTGTAGCTTAGATGCCCCACCTCAAGTTCAGAAATAAAAACTAAATTAACATCAAAGAGCTCACCTGTATTAGCTCAAGACAGGTAAGTTTCTGCTCCAAAGTTTCAATTCTAACCATCAGCCGGGATAAGCTGAGCACCTGGTTTTTATCAGAGAGACCCTCACCATTCTCCATCAGAGCTTCTAGTTCTCCATCCACCTGCCAAAGCGAAGAAAAATATCTGGTTATAAAAACAACTACAAACACGCCACTCATCTAAATCAAACAACCTAAAAAGATGCTCAACCTTGCCAGTGATAAGGAAAACACAATTAGATCCACAGGGAGAAACCATGTCATATTTACTAGATTAATCTAGGGGAAAAAATTAAGTCTGATAATATCAAGTCTAGGCAAAGATGCGGATCAAAAGGAATTTTATATACTGTTGATGAAAGTACAAACTGGTATGATCAATTCAAAAAGCATTTCATTCACTCACCAAATATTTACCAAGTACTTATTATATGTCAAGCATAATCCTAGGTGCTAAAGTCACTGCAATGAACCAAAACAAACAAAAATTTGCCCTTATAGGAGGCAAAGAACAAATTTATGTTAGGTGAAAAGTACGCCAGAAAAAATAAAGCACTGGCTTCAAAAATAAAATATTTGTATCCCCTAGGCCTAGCATTGCACACCTAAGAATAAATCCTAGAGAAACTTCTACACATATGTATTCCCAGAGTTACACCAAAATCACTGAACGAGTAGCAAAAAACTACTAACAAACGTCTGTGGCCAGGTTGTATAAATTAGCATTTTCATACAATGGATTATTCTAGCACAGTGAAAGGAATCAAGTGCAGCCCAATGCAACAAGATTCATCAATCTTATGAAAAAAGTTCCAGAAGATTACATGCTGTATGACTCTGTTTTTGTAAACCTTAAAAACAAAATTTTCATAGATGCATGTCTGAAAAATCGATTTTAAAAAGGCAATGGAGGTAAGACACAAAATTCAAAACAGTGGTATCCTTTAGGGGCTAAGCAGGGAGCAGGAAGGAGAGAAGTGCTCACAAGTGGTTCTTTTATAATTATGCCTTATGGGCGCCTGGGTGGCTCCGTTGGTTAAGCAACTGCCTTTGGCTCTCAGGTCATGATCCTGCGGTCCCAGGATCGAGTCCTGCATTGGGCTCCCTGCTCAGCAGAGTCTGCTTCTCCCTCTGGTCCTCCGCCCTCTCATGCTCTCTCTCTCTTAAATAAATAAATAAATAAAATATTTTAAAAAATAAAAAAGTAATTATGCCTTATAACTTACATATATTCTCTGGATGTTTCAAATATTAAAATATTGTTTTTATTGTTTCAAATATTAAATAATGGGGAAACAACAACAAAAAAACCTACCAATGGTTGTTTTCCAGCTGTGTTATAAAAGATACAAAGATGCCTTACAGAACTATTGGGGAGATAAAATTAATTCATATGAAAACAAACAATGAAGCATTAACTGTAAATGTTAAAAAAATTCGAAGGAAGGGAGTGGTTAGAATGAGAGTCATCACAACTGAAGTCACAGAAGCAGGGTTAGCAATAGGTAAGACAAAGAAGGGAGTGAAGAGAGGGAAAATTTGAACACAGGGAAATAGAAAATTATGATAGTGCCTAGCTTGGCCTGGCTGGAGCAGATAAGGTGTGGTGAGGAAGGGAGAAAAACCTCATCAAAATGAAGGCTGGGGGGCGCCTGGGTGGCACAGTGGTTAAGCGTCTGCCTTCGGCTCAGGGCCTGATCCCGGCGTTCTGGGATCGAGCCCCACATCAGGCTCTTCCGCTATGAGCCTGCTTCTTCCTCTCCCACTCCCCCTGCTTGTGTTCCCTCTCTCGCTGGCTGTCTCTATCTCTCCGTCAAATAAATAAATAAAAAATCTTTAAAAAAAAAACAATGAAGGCTGGTGTTAGATGAGGAGATCTTGGAGGTGGTATGTAAAAGAATCTGTATTTGATGTGACTGAGTAAGAGAGCTCTATTACTGAATTCAAAAAAGGGAAATAATCTGATCAAAATGGAATTTGAGAATAGTTCGTGTGGCAATAACAGAATAAAATCTACACAAGACAGCAACCAACACAGAAGAGATATAAAGACAGCATTAAACCAACATGGCCTGAAATGATAAAAGTCTAGAATGCACTGAAAATAAATTAGAAAAAAGCAAATCTGAAAGACAAGAATCTTAAGGAAACTTTCCGTTTTTTAACTAATTTTTTATCATCTAAATATAACTTTAGGCAAGGCACTTAACATTTCTATTTTGTATACCACAAAACTCACATAATTCTAAGGAACAAAAATAAGAAAACATGAAACGCTACTTGCAAGAAGCTGAAGAAATGTAAACTCATTTTTTCCTTCTAAAATGTACATTTAAGGCTCATTTCTTTTTCATTTCCATTATCACTTCTTATGATTTGAAGCGATTAGGGACATATTCAGGAAAACCAATTTATGGTTAAATATTAATCCAAGACAATTTCCTTAAAGATGTTTTCTCCCCTGCATATCCTAAATGTAAAACTACCTGTGTCTCAAATTCTAGAGGATTAGAATAGGAAAGATCAAGGGCTTTAAAATTCCACTTTCCCCCCAAATGCAACAGCCAGAACCTCACTTTGGACGGTTTTGAGATGCAAATACTACTGGGCTAAGAGATGGGGTTTTTCTGGGGCACCTGGGTAGCTCAGTTAAGCCTCAGACTCTTAATTTCAGTTTAGGTCATGACCTCAGGTCATGAGATTGAGCCCCGCATGGGGCTCTGCAGTCAGGGCAGAGTCTGCTTGTCCCTGTCCACCCCCTGACCCCCGGCCCAAAAAATAAATAAACAAATCTTTTTTAAAAAAAGAGAGAGAGGTAGGGTTTTCTTTTCATAATTAGGCAGGAAAGGATTCTCTGACTCTGAACATTTAAGAGCTAAAACTGAGTTCTTACTTTTTTATTTAATAAACATTTATTGAATAGATACTATAGTATACAGAGCGCCACTGGTAAATAACAGTAGCACTCCTCTTAAGGAAATAAAAGGTAAAAATGTAGAAACTGAAGTAAAAGTAACAAAAAATACTCAAGGTGAACAACCTTTGAACATTCTCACTACAATTACAAGCTTCATGGTTGTACTGACATACATAAAAGTTATCATGCCAATCCCACATGATACAGCTTCCATACTTAGGGTACTCAAGTGGACAATCAATTGTGAATTGTGGGATTAATAACTTTTAGGATACCTGGGAGGAAGGGAGCCAGGAGACCAACTGATTGCTTTCATTAATTTACATTTACTACAAGTATTTATTTTTAATTTATGGGTCACCACCTTCCAGAAAGGATTCGAAGTAACTAAAAATCAACATAAAGGTATAAAAATGATTAAGGTATATTTTAATAAATTATTGATAAGTGAACATCTATACATATATGCAAAAGTCTATAGCACTTAAAAATTTATTCTGTTAGGTACTTAATCAGTCCAAGAAATTATTTACTCTTTTTTTTTTTAAGATTTTATTTATTTATTTGCCAGAGATAGAGACAGCCAGCGAGAGAGGGAACACAAGCAGGGGGAGTGGGAAAGGAAGAAGCAGGCTCATAGCGGAGGAGCCTGATGTGGGGCACGATCCCATAACGCCGGGACCACGCCCTGAGCCAAAGGCAGACGCTTAACCGCTGTGCCACCCAGGCGCCCCTACTCTTTTTTTAAATAAAAGATTTTATTTATTTGTCAGACAGAGAGAGAGAGACCATGAGCAGGGGGAGCAGCAGGCAGAAGGAGAGGGAGAATCAGGCTCCCCCCTGAGCAAGGAGCCCGATGCGGGGCTTGATCTCAGAACCCTGGGATCATGACCTAAGATGAAGGCATATGCTTAATCGACTGAGCCACCCAGGTGCCCCTATATTTACTCTTTTTTAGTACTTTAGTATTTTGGCCATGAACTATCTTTAATGGCTCTAAGCAGTATTTTTAATACTTTCTGATGAAATACAGTATACATAAAGAAAAGTACATGAACAATTTGTAAACAAGTAAGTTTAATAAACGGGTGAGCAATATCCATGCAATCAATATACAGGTGAAAAGAGGACTGGGGGATGACAACATTGCCAGCATCCCTGAAGCGCTCCCTGTGCCCTCCCCTTGTTAGAATACCTTCTCTTTGCTTTTGAGATAACATCTCCTTAACTTTTTTAGAAAATCATTGATTTTTTTTTTAATTTTGTACTTTTTTAAAAAAAGATTTTATTTATTTATTTGACAAAGAGAGACAGCCAGCGAGAGAGGGAACACAATCAAGGGGAGTGGGAGAGGAACAAGCAAGCTCCCAGCGGAGAAGCCTGATGGGGGGCTCGATCCCAGAACGCTGAGATCACGCCCTGAGCCGAAGGCAGACGCTTAACGACTGCACCATCCAGGCGCCCCTGAAAATCATTCTGATTTTTAAAATAGGTTTACCATCTGTGTATAAATCCCTAAATATTATAATTTAATTTTGTCTATTTTTTTAAATCTTTCTGGAAATCATACTGGACAAAACTTCCGTGTCATGCTCGTGTTTCATTCATCCTTACATTTTACAAGTCTTCCACGCTATTGCATGCAGCCATAGTCCTTCACTTTTATGACTAATTTTTCAGTCTAGGATTACATTATAATTTGTTTATGTTAGTGTTAATGGATATTTGAGTTGTTCCTACTTTTTATGATATAAGCAATGCTGCTGTGACTCCAGATACATCCATTCACTTTCAGTAAATAATTCCAAAATGTTTTCAAAAGTGGTTGTACCCAGGGACACCTGGGTGGTTCAGTAGGTTAAGCGTCTGCCATAGGATCAGGTCAGGATTCTGGGGCCCTAGGATCAAGTCGCTCAGCGGGGAGCCTGCTTCTCCCTCTGCCTGCTGCTCCCGCTGTTTGTGTGGTCCCTGGCCTCTGACAAATGAATAAATAAAATCTTCAAAAAAAGAAAAGAAAAGAAAAGAAAAGAAAAGAAAAGAAAAGAAAAGAAAAGAAAAGAAAAGAAAAAAGTGGTTGTACCCATTTACACCCCCACCAGCAGTGCAGGAGATCCTGTTCTTACAAGTCATCAGACTTTTTACCAATTTGATAAGCATGTAAATGACATCTGATAGTTTTAATTGATACTCCCCTGATTACTAATGAGGTTGAACATCTTTATGTTTATTGGCTATTGGCTATTTGGAATAGTGAAGAATCTGGATGTTGTCTGTTTATTTTTCTTTTGTGTTGGCTTTTTTCTTATTGATTAGTAGGAGCTCTCTTTATATTCTGGATATTAATACTTGTTTCTTCTGTGTTGAAAGCAAGTACGTACCTTTTCACCCTCTTTATTGTGTAATTTAGTTCTCATTAGTTTCGCAAACTCAAAAGAGACTAAGAGAAGTTTCAGGCTATTTCCTGTATGTACTTTATAAACAACAAATATCATCAGATAATAGGGACTTAATACACCTCCATCAGCTAAGTATTTAGTTACCTAGTAATTACATCAGGTAATTAATTACCTGGTTTGTGACATCCCCAAAAAAGACAACCACCTTCGATTGGAAGAGCTTATAGCTTTGTTAAGGAGATGACTATATATAGATGCAATCATAAGAGCAAGAAATAAAAAAATGTTTACCAATCAAGGGCTGATACGGGGGATGCAGGCTCTAGTACTATTAACATATTCTTCTTAATAGTTAAAATATGCAAAACTACACTTTAAACTGCACTATCTTGTCCTCTCCATGGCATCCTCTCCCAAAAGAATTCCCAAGATTCTCAACTATAGCTGACTAGAATTCAGAATGTAAGCATGCAGAAGGGAATTTCAGTAGGAGACAATCCAAGTAAAACTAAACTAGAGTTCAACTCTTCATTATAGTCAGGCCAAATAACCCTCCTAGGAACCTAGAATCATTCTAGGTCATTCCTCTATCTGGGCAAAGTTTTATCCAAAGCATTCTAATTCCAGAATAACTTCAAATTCATACCTGGAGCAACCCATAATGACTGGATTCATGTTACACCTAATTCAGTCTATAATGCCAAAGCCTATACAGATAAGACACACCATTATCAGAATAAACACAAGCAAAGAAAGAAAAGGAATGCCTACACTTTCGTGCCTTGGGATTGTTCTCGAATCTTATCAGATAGAAAGCCATCTGATAATGGTATGATGGAGGTATAACACTGCCTAAGAAACCATCATATTACAAGCATACTCCCTACAATAATATAGTTTTTAAAAAATGTTTATTCTGTAAGTTTTGAGAACAGGAGATAGCCAAAGGGAAGTTTTTATGGCGATTTTAGCATAGGTCAACATGTTTAATGACGACTTTGTGGCTGTTCTGATAAACTATCAATTATAAGAAAATGAGAGTTAAAAATAAAAGCAATCTTAATGAAGTTTCGAGAAAAATTTCCTGCAACAGTCAAGTCAAGGTGGCTAACAGGCTATGACCCAGTGACTCTACTTCCATGAATACACCTTAAAGAAACATGTGCAGAAGAGAAACGTACAGATACTAACTGTGACATTAATAGCATAAGCTTAAAAACACTACTGTTCATTAGCAGGACTATATACAAACTTCTATGATGAAAAACACAGCAGTTAAAAATACGTTTACATATTTATCACTGTGGATCAAATTTTAAAATAAGAGTTAAAAAAAAAACCCAAATTGCAGAAATAAACATACTATACCATTTCTAAAACTCTACACAAAACAACTTAATCAATTTTATTTTATTATTATTATTTTTTAAGATTTTATTTATTCATTCGACAGAGAGAGAGACAGCCAGCGAGAGAGGGAACACAAGCAGGGGGAATGGGAGAGGAAGAAGCAGGCTCATAGTGGAGGAGCCTGATGTGGGGCTCGATCCCATAACGCCAGGATCACGCCCTGAGCCGAAGGCAGATGCTTAACCACTGTGCCACCCAGGCGCCCCACAATTTTAAAATTTATTTTCTGGCACACAGCAACATTGGCTGTTATGACCACAACTGTTTGAGTTGGGAGAGGATGAAACTGCTCTCTACAACTTGCAGTACAACATAATGGTTAAGAGCAAACACAAGAGCTAGTTCATTTTCATTACCTGCTGGGTGATGCCTTAGTACTCTCATGTGTAAGAAAGGAAAAATCCTTGTACCCAATTTCAGGACTTACTGTGAGAATTACATGAGTTAATGTGTCAAGTGCTTAGCTGAGTGCCTGGCAGACCATTACGGTATATATGCTCTCCAAAAAGACAGCTGAAGCACACACAATACTCTACTCTAAAGAACATGTGTTCATCTTGGGTGGTCTGCCAACACCCATATTTGTTGAAACTTTGCTTTTTGGCACTTTTTAAATGGCCTTTCTTATTTTTCAACTGCCCTCTCCAATGTTTTTTGCTATCTATATCTTCTTACAGAATTCAGATGTTCCATAATTAATTCTCCCCAATTAATTTGGGCTTACTGACATCACCTTTTAAC
Organism: Ursus maritimus; assembly: GCF_017311325.1. Taxonomy (NCBI): domain Eukaryota; kingdom Metazoa; phylum Chordata; class Mammalia; order Carnivora; family Ursidae; genus Ursus; species Ursus maritimus. The sequence continues at coordinate 41,354,754 of NW_024423786.1, read as the reverse complement.
TATTACACTTTTATCCCCTTGCCCCAATACATCTTCTATCTCCTCATCTAAGCAGTAATTTATACTTAATTTATGTAGCCATTTATAATTCTTACCGTACTGGTTCCTGAAAAGCCCAGGCATGAGCTAACTGCTAAAGAATCATAGGGGAATTTGCTGACTAATCCCCTTAGCCCCCTAGCCCCTGCTCCTAGCTCTCCACTAAGATTCATAGATCTGGGGATGGACCCAGAAATGTGCCCTGCCAGGTGGTTCTGAGGCTGAGAAATACTGTTCTGGTGAAGGGATCCTCTGAAAAAGGGAGGGGGGATTTTAATAAAACAACACTTAGACCTTGTCCCGGGTAAAAGTCCCTTTATTAACAAGAGAGCTCCTTCCTCCAGTAGTAACTACGGTGAGCTAGGGTCCAAAAAAGGCTATTGATTACTATGCTAATGTAGTAAATGAAAAGACCACTTTCATCATTCCATTCTCACTCTTGGGTTGCCTGTCACCTCTCAAAACTCACCTTATACTCCAAAGAGGTTTTTCAGAGTCTGTAAGAACACTTGCAAACTTTTAAGAGTTGCAAACAAAAAACAAAGATTAGGAATGCCTTAAGTAAGTTAGCAGATAAACATTTCATTTGTACTTAGGATTACGAGTTTTACAGGCTCCAAAAAAACTATTAGCCCATGTGTTTACAAGACGACTTTAATAGTTCTCGGTAACTAATTCTAATCTCTATGAACCTGAAATAAAAATAGCAACCATAATTCTTTTCCTGGTTATCTCATCTGATCCTGACTTTCCCTGGTTGTAGTATGACTTTTCAAATTCCAATCAGAAAAGCTACCCCCCTTCTTAAAACATATATGGTAAAAGTTGAAAGAGAGGATGAAACACTTACTGAATCCTTCTTACGGGATCGTTCCTTCTTCATTTTTCCTCCTGCTGCTCTGATACTGACTCTGTTCTCTCCTCCCAGGTAACCTCGGCAATTAGCCGACCCACAGAAACATTTCTGAGCTTCTTTTCTGTTTTAAAGAGCATTGGAAAGATGTCAGTTATGTGAAAGTAAACCATATAAAAATGTCAACAATACAACAATCACATACAAAAGAGAAGTCAATTCAGCCTAAAACAAGTAATTACTTTAAGAGACTCCAACAAAACTGATACTAATTTAAAGGAAATGCCTGACAACTGCTCTTAAAAAATATTCATTCTTTTTCCAACCTTCCCTTATTAAAATCAGCCAAGAAGTTAATGAGTAATTTCTTCATTTTATGAGTACACACTAATGTATAAAAATAAAAGATCATAACATATTTGAGCTGAGAACAAAACTGCTTAAATAGTTCAATATCTCTTAATATGTAAATATTTAACTGGCACACAGAACAAACAAAATGTATTGTTATAAATACATATACACAGATACAAAATTCAATATGTACAGGATACATAAAAGGAAACACATGATTATTAAAAGTTACCACATAAGGATGAGATATTAGATAAGAAACACAGTAATACATAAGTATAACCATGGAGTCAAGGAAAAGTGGTGGAAAGAACACAGGCCTAAGTCTACAAGCCTGGGTACAAACCATCACGGCCATTTATTTATTCTGTGACCTGAGGAAAGCATGAAAAACTGTACCAAAAGTAAACTGATAGATTTAGTTTATGACATTACTAATCAAAGGCATAAAAATAAATTATTCAATCAATACAGCAGGACATCACAAATAGCACTTGATTTCTAGTACCCCTTCCTTCAAAGAGGGCAGTGCAAATACACGTGGAAAAAATACAACGTAGGAGCCCTACATACAACCTGGTCAGCACTCATCCCCTGACTGCTACACCACTGACTGCCTAGATCCATTCGTTCACAAGGTGCTGCAAAACGTGATACCATTACTACTTCATTTATTAGCTGAAATGACCTCCAAAAGAAGAACTTCCTCTCATCAACTATTTGGTTTAACCTAAAGAAGAATTCACTTGGGGAAGGCAGGATAAATGCTTGACTTTTTTTTTCCTTTTTTAACTTTTAAACTACTTTTTAAAAATCATGAATTGATTTATTCACCAATATTCACTGTAGCATTATTCACAATAGCAAAAAAGTGGAAACAACCCAAATGCCCACTGACAAATGAATGGATAAACAAAATATGGTATATACATGCAGTGGAATATTACTTAGCCATAAAAAAAGGAATGAACTATTGGTACATGCTGCAACATGAATGAACCTTGAAAACACTGAATGTTTTCTAAATGAGGTCACAAAGGACAACATTTGTATGATTCCATTTATGTGAAACATCCAGAAAAATCCACAGATATAGAAAGTAGATTAGTGTTTGCCAGGGACTAGAAAAAGGGGGAAATGGGGCATGACAGCTTAACACAAATGGGGTCTACTTTTGGGGTGATGAAAATGTTCTGGAACTAGAGAGTGGTGATAGTTGTACAAAATGTGACTGTACTACATGCCACTAAACTGTATACTTTAAACATGGTTAAAAAGGTGAACTTTATGTTATGTGACATTTTCCACGATAAAAAATAGCTAAAACATGAAAAAATAAATAAAAATCATGAATTGGATCCCTTCTATTACGACTAATGTAGTTTTATTTTTAAAATATCATTAAATCTCATGGCTTTTACATAATCGGTTTCAAACCACTGTAGTTATTACGCTTATTGATGCTTAAGTGTTAATAAGAACTCTCTCACTATTATGAGAGCTTATTCAAGCTAGGTCCAAGTCCTTTTGACATGACTCTCATCTTTTATAACAGGTTTTCTGATACAACAAAATAATCCAATATCACCTTCTTCAATTTCTGTCTTAACGTGAAATCAGACACTTCAAGGAACCCTGTTCCTTTTAGTGGGGTTCTATGAAACCACAATATAGATGCTAGGGGTATTCACTGCTACTTCATCAGTCATTATTTTGGTTAGAGAGAACAAGTAAATTATCTTTCACAGTACAATGTGGTATAGATCAGAAAAGATTAGTCATGAGTTGGTAACAGATAAATGATGGATACACAGGGATTTATTATACTATTCTCTTTACATTCACACACACGCGCACACACACACACAGCAGACATTTCCATAATAAAAAGGGTTTTTAAAAATTACATATGAAAGATAATTATATGAATAAAACAGCATGAAATTCAGAGAAAGATTATGTAAATCCCGTACAAATCCCTTAACGGCCACAAGTGTCATACAGTAGGAAAAACACACAAAACTGAAAGAGTAAAGACCTGGTGGTACATATAACTTTTCAGTAATTCACATCAAAGTTTTATATCTCTATATCTAAACAGCCCATTTCCCCATCAGAAGCAGCAAAACAAAATAAGTACAATACTCACCCATATCTTTGGAACTGATAGTCAAATGTTAACTCCGAGCCTGAAGGAACCAGTTTGGTGGTAAAAAACCCAACCCTCAGTTGTCCATTCACAGTCCACTGAGATGTTGTTTTTAAAAGAAAAGAAATTAATAGTAACTGATTAATCTGTGTGTTTTTCTTTAAAGATCATCATCTGCCTTAATTATGCATGTGCCTTTAGACAATAAAAGCTTTTCCAAATAGCAAATAGGGAACTTTTTTCTTCAAATAAACTATCATATTTAAGTGTTACTCTTTTTTTTTTTTTTTTTAAAGATTTTATTTATTTATTTGACGGAGAGATAGAGACAGCCAGCGAGAGAGGGAACACAAGCAGGGGGAGTGGGAGAGGAAGAAGCAGGCTCATAGCGGAGGAGACTGATATGGGGCTCGATCCCATAACGCCGGGATCACGCCCTGAGCCGAAGGCAGACGCTTAACCGCTGTGCCACCCAGGCGCCCCTTAAGTGTTACTCTTATTTCATACCACCAGATTGAGTATCATCTATAATTTGTCTCTAATAAAAGTAACTGCTACTTTAACTTGTCTAAAATACATTTCCACACAGTAAATATTCACTTGTACTAAAAACAGACAAATAGGGAACGCTTGGTGTCATTGACTATTACAGGCAAATTGGTATTACTTTATGTTATGTTAAAAGTAACATCTTATTCTAAGATGGAACATGGAACTATATAAACAATGACGCCAAATGTTTAATTTCATGAAGCGGTGGTCATATGACTGAGTGTAGTGAAAGGGAAGGGAAGCATGAGAACAGCTGCCTGAAACTCAAGAATTAAAATGGGAGTAAATACACAGGGGTTAGAACTTGTAGCTCCAAAACATGTAAGATGTAAGTCAACTGTAGAGCTCCTATCCAGACCATGTGAACATGTTACTGATGAAAAAACCCAGATTTAAAGAGATGAAGGGACACAGTACAACTGCAGTCTCACAGTTAGACACATGGCCACCAGCTGCAGGCAAAACTAGAACCAGAACTTAGGTTAAATGATTACAGACTGGGTTCTCCTATTTATTATATGGCTTGGGTCTTAGAAGGGCCATATCTAAGATATATTAGTACATAGATCAAAGGACAAAAAATATCCAGGAGTGAAAAACAATATTTTAATATGAGAGGGAACCGTGATACTTCTCTAGGGAGTGGGACTATAGCCTTCTTCGCCTAAAAAAAGAACCAATGTTCTAACATATATATATTGTTTCATCTAAGCTCAAAACACAAATTAGAGAGTACTAAAATCATTACTTCAAAATGTTTTATCAAATTCAATAAACGAATGTATCAAGTGTCAACTATGTGCCAGGCACAGGGACAGAGAGATAAGCAAGACCCAGAGCCCAGCCTTGCTGAGGAGAAGCACTGTAACCACATGCATATCACATATAATCCCTCTCATCTATGGCCATTCAGCCCCTTATGTTATTAAAACCACCTAATTTGGCACCTGGATAAGAACTGATAAAAATCTCAATATAATAGTACACGCTGGACTTCAAAATTAAATTTGTTTTGTATTTTGGTACCTTTGAAATAATAGCTAAAATTTATGGGCAAAGAGAGGTGACAATTAAATGCAATGGGAGTTCCTGGATTGGATCCTAGTCCAGAAAAATGACAGGTGGCAAAATCTAAATAAAGACTTTAAAACAGTCGACAGTTAATAGTATTTCTTGGACTGGGTAATTGTATAATGGCTATGTAAATGTGAACATTTGGGGAAGCTAGGTGAAGTACATGGAACTCGGTACTGTTTTTTCAGTATTTTATAAATCTAAACTTATTTCAAAATAAGATTTTTAACAACAGAGTAGGAAAAAACGATTAAAATGATTAAAAAATAAAATCCATGGGTACCCTTGATGTAGAATCTAAAATTAAGAGAAGAGCAATCTTAACAAATATCCCAAACTTTAAATCTACTTCGACTTACTTTTTGAGTTTCACAGTTTGGTTCACAGCTGTGATTCATGAAACGAGAGCAGTTTCCTTTCTGAGTGGCATCTATTATCTAGGGAAAGGGATCATTTTAAGAGTTAGAAATGAGACCTTAAAATACATGTATGTTTTGCAAAGGAAAGACATTAGGCAAATGCACGACCTGCATTCCCAACCCCTCTTCCTCTTTCATGTATAGACACATCCAAGTGACAAATATCCAACTGCTTCCTCAGGGAGATCTGCTAACTATCAACATCTTACTTACAAGCAAAATTATCTCCATACCTACCAATATCTCTGCCATTTACTTTTAGCTACTTCTTACATCCTCTTATATTCCAATTACACTTCAAGGGTATAAAACGCCATTTTAAAGTGCACAGTGCAGTAGCTCTCAAACTACAGTGCATATCTGAAGTCCCTGGAGAGCTCCTTAAAACTCCTGCTGGACCCACCCCCGGAATTAGATTCAGCAGGTCCTGGGGTAGGACCTAAAATTAGGTTTTCCAGGACTGAATAGAGAGACAGATATGAGAATCTAGTTGAATTTTATTACACCAGACATTAAAGAGATTTGTAAAAACGTAAAACAATGGCACTCCTCGTGTTTAAAACAAAAATTATTTGAAAATGCTTTATCTTCATAAAAACATTTATGTCAACATATAATGGTCTTGTTACTCTTCGGTGGTTTAATAAATATTTTTCAATTTCTCAGCTTTAATTTTTATGTAAGTATTGACAAATATAACTCACATCAAAAAAACTCTTTTGGGGGTATCAGTAACTTTTAAGAGTTATAATATGAAGCATGTATGTTTACATTTACATATATATGTAAATATTACCCTCTCCCACTCTTTTTGTAAACAAAAACTATCTATACTATTCTGCTCCTCTTTTTTGTCACTTAATGTCTTTTAAAGATCTGTCCGTATCAATGACCCTTTCAAACTCAACAATTTCCAGATCCGTTTCAAAGCAAACACATTCATGCTGCTCACCTCATCGTTCTTCAGGGCCATGAAATAGTAGTGGATGTTTTTGTTTCGTGCATATTCCTTTACCCGGGCTTTAAACTCTTTATGATCAAGTACTTCTCCACAATATTCTAGGACGAAGGTGTTCCTGGCAAAACAAAAGGGAAACAATAGCACTTCCTGCCTAGGAGCTATATGGAAAACATACAACCATGTAAAAAAATAATGGATTTAATGAAATATTGCTAAGTGAATAAATGTGGTATTATACAGGAAACAATTAAAATATATGTGAAGTACCTAGCATCTGAGTTTTTCTCCTTTCTAATACTTTTCCAAAAATGTTGATTCTAAGACACTTCTACATTTATACATACTACCAAAATGTGTATCCCTGATCTAACTAGATAAACATTCAAATCTGGTTTATTATCATGAAAACAGTGATTTACAGCTGAGAAGCAGCTCTGAAGAAATCAGGAGCCACTGAAATATTAGAGGCTTTATGTCCTAGGAGAAAAGACGGCAATTTAAACATAGCAGCCCTTCTACTGCCTTTACTCAGAGGTCTCTGATGATGTTAAAGGTCAAACAGACCTTTTCTCTCACTGCATTCTCTGTGAGTTTTCCCTAGTATTTATCAATAATTATGATTAATCTCTCTCCTTGGCGTCTTTCAGTTACCTTCCACCCGATTGGTCTTTCCTTGCTTATTTAGTATCTTTGATAGCGAAGAAATAGGTATAATAATACAGAGAATGTTATGGTATTTAACACTAAGTAGCAGATTAGTTCCAAAGTCCTCCTCATCCTTCGCATATCTGACAATATGTCCTGTTCAATGGAAATGCTCTACCAGTGAACATCTAAATAGTTTGTAACTAAAACATGAAACTGACACTCCCATCAGCATATGGAAGTTATACGAGTAGGAAAATGTGGGAAACCTGGAAACACTCTTTCCTAGTGTATTTTACCAAAGCAGCGTTCTTTGAAAGAAGCTTAGAAAAGCTAAAGGGCTTTGGGAAACAATTTAAAATACATATATTTTTAATTTTATTTATTTACTTGTCAGAGAGAGAGTGTGCAGGCACAAGCAGGGGAAGTGGCAGGCAGAGGGAGAAGCAGGCTCCCCACTGAGCAAGGAACCAATTCAGGACTCAATCCCAGGACCTGGGGATCATCATCTGAGCCGAAGGCAGACGCTTAACCAACTGAGCCACCCAGGCGCCCCTACAATAATCATTAAACCTCAGTGTAACAGACACATTATTTTCCTACAAAGTAGCTAACCAACTTCAATAACACAAAAATGAAGTGAAAGAGGATTAAAACATAACTTACGAAGGAAGGTCTTTGGCAGCTCTCAAGCCCCAGCCTTTCTTCTCTGTGAGTATGACTTCCACATCTGCGTGCTGCTTTCTCTGAAACCGTCTATTGGAACAATAATCCCCATTTGGACACCGAGAAGAACTGAAATGAGAAGTGTAGAAAATTAATTCTTCAAAGCAGAATCTCTAATGACACATAGGATGTGGAAAAAAACAAACAAGTAACAACAACAACAACAACAAACAAGAGACACAACAGCGCCTGCCTGGGTGCAGATATAGGAAACAAGGCCCACTTGAGGAAAGGAGAACAAAACAGCAGAAGATGACTGGTAAGAAAAGTGGGCTGCTAGAAGATGGAAGGTTGTTGATCTACTATGAAGAGCTCTGAACACCAGCTTAAATTTGAACCTGATCCTGACAACTACTCTAAGTTTGACTGTGGGAAACACATGAAGAAATGTATCCTGTACTTCCTATCTCTTTAGCAAGGTTGGAAGGAAAAGTCCAAAAAACGCAGAGGCAAGAGCAACAATGTCAAGTTAGGAGAATAATGCTAACTCTTGTGTCTCCTCTTCCTACATGTGTACTGTCATCTCTATTTTTTTTTTTAGATAAAGTAATACCAAAGTGCTTTCTCTTTATTTTTCTGAGGTATAGGTTTTATTCTCATAACACTAGAACATGAGCAAAAACAAAAACTGAGTTTGAAAGAAAACACTTTTTTAACACTAAAAACAAGGTATCTACATTATACATCATCTCCATATTCTCTCCATGTTAAAAATGATACAATTTTTCATCAAAGTGGTAAAAAAAAATAATCACACATTTTTTAATGTAAAGATGTTTATGGTTTATAAAAAAAATATAAAAGCAAATGTCTCTCAATAGAAGATGAATAATTATGAGTTAACTATAAACAGACTATATAAAGCAGCCGAGGGAAGATTCAGCTAGGTCTGTATGTGTAGCTCTGAACAGGTCTCCAAAACATATTTAATTGTGTGTTCATGTGTGTGTGGGACAGAGTGAGGGGGTAAAATTTTAAAAAGTACATATGGTAAAGATTTCATTTCTATACATAAAAAGTGGAAATAGCTATGAATGTTGATATAGGCATAAAAAGTATCTGGAAAGACCAGAAATAGAGGGATTGAGGTTTGGAAGACATTTTACTTTATGCACTTCTGAAACGCTAGGGTTTTATCTCATTTTATAGTAAAAGCTAGAAAGTATCAACACTTACCTCTCAGGACACGAACAGCGTAAGAGCTAAAAGGTTACTACGTTAGTATGAGGGCTACTTTACAAAGCACTGACAATGTATACTATAACGTACAACGCAAGGGAAATTTGTCTCCTTATAAACACTATTATACATTAGAGATTTCATTGCTTATAAATACTTGACAACAGGTAGAAGAGAAAGGTTAAATCTGACTCATTATTAATTCTTTCCACTATTTTGAGACATTTAATAGAATGAGCAAAATCAGAGCATTTTAATTTACTTACCATTCAATCATGAGGAGACGATTAAGACAGTCTTCTCCACACGCTATTTCACCTTGAGCTCTTTCATCTTTAGAAAGCGGTGTACACTCACACTGCATCCGCTTAATATCCCGATGAGATTTATTCTTCTTTCTATTAGGTAAAAGTTCGTAAGAATTGATTTAAGAAATCTCCTGGCAATGATACAACATACACAATCAAATATGTGCTAAATCTCAGTTTCACATTTAATGATTCTGGTTAAGTCAAACATTCAAAAGGAAGAAAACACATCCTCACTAGCATCTGTGAGACTGAAAACACTAACACTTATGTTGCAAAGAGAATGAGAGGCAACCTTTAGCCCTGGCAAATGGGAGGATAGGGTAAGTTCAAGTCTATCACTTTGGACTCAGCCCTCATTTCCTAGTCCATTTCAGCTAAGCCTCAAATTCTGAGCAATTTCAAGTGTTAATTGTCATATTTGGCTCAGGAAAAAAATAGGAAAACTTGTGAGAATCAAAAAGTGACACAGCTGATTAAAGTGGAGAATCAGTCCTCCTGGATGAGCAAATAATGGTTGAGGAAGAAAAGATTATTTATTTAATTTATAAAACATAAATAGAGACTGAGGAAGAAAAGAAGTTGAAAAAAATAAATTAAAAAATAAGAGTTTTTTTTCTTTTAGAGAGAGTGAGCGAGATGTGCACACACACAAGCAGTGGGGGAGGAGCAGAGGGAGAGGGGAAGGGGGGGGAGAGAGAGAGAGAGAGAGAGAGAGAGAGAATATCAAGCAGGCTCCATGCCCAGCTCAGAGCTCCACGCAGGGCTCAATCTCAAGACCCTGAGATCACTACCTGAGGTGATACCAAAAGTCAGACGCTTAATAGACTGAGCCACCCAGGCACTCCTGAAAGATAAGACTTTTTAATTACGAGTTTGACTCAATAAATCTTTCGGAGAATCTTTCAGTAACACTGCATAAATCTTGTTTAAAAGAAAACTGAATGATTAAAAAAAAAGAATGAAGTATAATTTACAGAACTGTATTACAGAATAACCATGTATCACAGAATAATCAGAGGACTAAATTTTCTCAACACAGACTAACTTATTTGGGGGTAAAAAGGGAAACTTTTCAAACAGATTGGGCTCATAAATCCCTATGCCAGGGTTTGCAAAGAAAAAGTGAAAATGTGATTATTTCCTGGCCTTTATGTTGAACTTTCTGACCCTTGCCAAAAAGAAAAAAAAAAAAAAAATCAAAGCTGGCTGAAGAAGATCTCGTTCTTAAGATTAGGGCAGTCTGACTCTCCAACCATCAGTGAAGAGCACAGCTGCTCTATGTGGCTGTCTTAATCTCCTAACTAATCTGCTTTCATCTTCAACATATGTTCCATTACAGTCCCAATTTATAAAGTACCTGAGAGTGTCCTGATAGCTTCAACTAAGTTTAAGTAACAAGAATGACTCATCTGGATCAATTCAAGGTATCATTCACTAATGAGCGTATGAATATTCTTAGCCTGAAGAAACAGAACTAAAGATAAACCAAGTACCTATTTACAAGTACCTTAAGAACCGTAATTTTGAAAAATCAGCAGTAGCTTTATTTTGTATTGCTCTATAAGGACTAATGGGCACAGATTCGGGTAACCCTATTTTCATTAGACATAAGAAAATTTTTTCACTATTCTCAATACCATTTTATAATAATAATTTGTGTTCTTGGGGGCTCCTAAAGGCCCAGCAACAAAAGGCACTTTAAAAATGTGAGTACATATAAATGGTTCCCACTCCAAAATGGCTCTCTAATGTTCCCACCAACCAGATTTATTTGCATGGTCTTATATGTACCTGATCTCACTGCTGAGTAAATCCCAGAGGGCTGGGTTGATTAGTTTTACTTCTAGTCTTTTACAAAGACCCTGGAGATTTCATCAATGTACTCACACAACTCCTAAAAACTACTACTTTAAATATTCAATATTTTAAATTTAAACCTAAGTTACTAGATGTAAATGACTATAACTGTAAGAGGCTCCCTATATCATAAAAAGGTTTTTATTTTATTTTTTAAAGATTTATTTATGTATTCAGAGAGAGAGAAAACACGTGTGCGGAGGGAGGGGAAGAGGGAGAGAGAGAATCTCAGACTCCATGCCCACCACAGAGCCTGACACGGGGCTCGATCTCACAAACCTGACATCATGATCTGAGTCAAAACCAAGAGCTGGATGCTCAATCAACTGAATCCAGGCACCCCAAAAAAGGTTTTTTGTTTATGAAAAACTTTTCAAGAGACCTAATTTTAACTCTAACCACAATGAAAAATTTCATTATAAAAAAAAATTTTTTTTAACACTTAAAGGGATGATGGCTAGGTAGATTCTTAGATAGAGGAGAAATTTCCAAAAGGAGAAGGTAAAGGGTTGGAAGACTACAGATTTTTTTAAAAAGGCACATTCAACACATACTTATATTGGGAAAACAAGAAGACTGTTGAGGAAGGGTGAAAGAAAGCAAGCTTCGAAGCTCTGCTCTAGAGGAATATGGAGAAATTTCATTACTCCTGTTCTCATTATACCTGTTTCATGTTAGGAATCTGTAGTAAACCGTTTTACCACTTAATTCTAAAATAGTGGTTATGCTACTGCCAAATTTAATCTATTAGCAATAGACTAAAAAACCAGACAGAAAATGGTGTTCTAGTCTAGTTCCAGCTTCATAAAGTATCTTTCAAAGATACTTCATTCTGAGCATTTTCGAGAAGGAAAAAAAAATCCAGGCAACTACCTTCTTCTTCTCTAAGCGCAGACTACTTTGCTGAAATTTTGTTTCATTTTTCACTAGTTACACATGTAAAAGGAATTTAAGAAAAATAGGGCTGGCCTAAATCATACTTTCAGAACCAAAGAGGTAATGAGACCCCCCCCAAATAAAAAATAATTTAGACATCCCCTTCCTGGGGGGGGGGGAAGGGATACTGAAGGAAAGACCCTATGACATCAAATCTAAATAGGTAAATACTTTTTCGACTTTTTAATGTATATCACGAAACTATATTTCATACAATTGACCTCATATATTCTGAACTGTTGAAAGCTAACTTTTTTTTTTTTAAACAAAAAGAGGTTAAAATTTGTTGGACAAGTATTAAGCCAGCTTACCTTTCTGTCAAATAAACATTTTCTTCAATTAGATCAAAGTAACAGGGCATCTTCCCTTGCTTGGCATATTCTTTCCATCGCTGTGGGTCCCTGAAGTCCTCCATGACACAAGAAGGCCCAACCAGTGCTGAGCCTGGGGGTACTGCTATTTCCCCCGGCTCTACCGCCACTCGAACTTTCTTTCTGTCCTGAAGTTCACCATCACTTTCAGAATCACTCTCCAATTCCTGTCTCCTTTTTTTAGGAGGCCCTCTGTCTTTCATATCATTTTTTTCTAAGTTTTTTGGAAGATCTTTCTTTTCGTTCACAGCTAGAGTGTCCTTAATGGAATTGCTGCTTATTTCAGGTGCTTGTACTGACCCTTTGTCCTTCTGAAGGGATAGAAAAAACTTATTGGACTGGCTTGAAAAATGAGATCCTCCACGTTGATCCCAATTCTCCTCCTCTTCACGGTCATCTGTTAAGGAATCTGGTACCTGCCCTTGAATTCGATCATACACAACCCCAGTTCCAGGAGGTCTACCTGCTGATCTGGGATCCCAGTAGCCATTGCCTTGCCAGTAATTACGTGTCCCACCATAATGTTCTGCACTTTGCTGATACTTGTGTCCACCACAGGCTCCATAGCTGCTGTCTGGTTGTTGGTATGTGGTAGTAGGCTTTTCTTGTTGAGAGAACTCCCACCCTAAGCTTCGGAGCTCTTCTGATGAGCGGAAACCATCCACTCGGGAGATCTCACAAGAGGGAGAAAAACTCAACTCTGTTTTTCCCAGTCTACTATCTGGCCTGTTAGGGAAAGTGATCTGTTGCCGAGACTTATTTGGGACATCTTCAAAATCATCAGAAGAATAAACTGGCAGCTCTTCTTGCTGCCTAGAAGCTATTTTGGTTTTTGCAGTTTCCTCAGAATTTGGATGACCTAGAAAGTCAGATTTCACATCTGTATGACTTGTACTATCAACCCCATCACTCTGAGGATGAGCCATTTCAGACAGGTGGTTATCTATTTGTTTTCTGCTGGGCTGTGTGAAAGAAATTTCCAGATTCTTCTCTGTCCCTTTATGATGGAAGAACTTCTCAGTTTGAGAATAGGGTTTGCTTGCTAAACTCTCAAATTTTTCCTCATATGAATGTCTCCTTGACTCCAATCTCTCATCTTCCCAGTGGTCAGAATAGTGTCTGTAACTTTGACTGCTCCGAGAAGAACAAGGACTTGTTTCTTCCATGGGCAAAGTAGAATTCTTTGGCACTACCACAACAGACTGAAGACGGTTTCTTGGAATACTGCTATCATCAGAATCTGTATCTTCAGAGTCACTTTCATCACTTGAACTTTCAGAAGAACCAGAATAATCTTCATGGACAGTAGATACAATCTCTGAGGCATGCCCACTACTGTCACATTTTAAGGTATATGTTACACCATCACTGTCTTCCATGGTTAAATTCAAGTCACAAGAAGAAAATACAACTTCTGAGTCATCAGAATTATGCGCATGTCCTCTTCCTCCTCCTTCATCCAAAGAGATTTCTGCTCTTCCTCTTCTATCAGGCAATATGGAATTCCCTTCTTCTTGAGCCTCTTGCACACATTTCCCAGATAACCCATTATTATGCCTGTTTTCCCAAGAAGCAAATCCCTTTCCTGAATCAGGCAGGCCGCTACCTACTTCTACTGTTTCTTTCTCTGCATGCTTTAAAAACTCTGTGCTTTTACTCTTCAGCACAGCACCCAAAACTGGAGATGTGTTCTCTCCACACTGCAAGAGAGTTAAACTGTCCACTTTTATTCCTGGTGGAAGACTTGGAAGAGATGAAGCAATGCCTGAGCTCTCTATAGGTGGATATAAACCATCAAAATGATTAACAGAAGCTGTACTAGTGCTACCAACACTCTGCTTATATTCTTCACATGCAAATTTTGAGTGCTGATCTGTCAGATTTCTGTTATCACATATAACTGTTTTTGATTTCAAATGCACATTCATAAAGCTATTTGAAGAAATCTGTGTAACTGAAGGCTCAATCTTTTCAGCTTCAGAATGATGCAAAGAAGGGCTGTTGTCATTTGAAGTACGGTATATCTCTGAATCTTTGGTTTTACAGCAAGAAACTGTCATATCAACTGGTTCTTTAATTACAGTTTTAGAATAATCTATCGTCATAACTGGCAAAGACATGAGTTTATCTTGGTGTGGCGACACTGGAGGTTCTGCTTCTCTAAATGGGCTTCCTGACTTACTATGTAGCATGCAAGTATCATCCGAGTCTTTCTCTTTACATCTATTAATATTCTGAAATCCATTTGATGGAAGCATGCATGCTTTGACCAAAGGGGATACCTCCGATCCAGTCACACTATCATCAGAAGACATCAAAACAGTGTCAGTTTTAGAAGTGCAAAATGTTGCCAAATCAGATTCTGCCCCAGGAGATCCATTTATATTTAATTCTATGGGACAATAACTTCTTAATTGATCATTCTTCACTTTAGATAAAGAGTCTAATTCCTTAATACTATCATGGCTATCATGTCCTATAAATTCAGATTTAAAAATAAGTGATTCATCTAGCTTTTTAAAAGTAGGTGAATCATTTAATCGATTTGATGGAGATGGAGACCCAGTCTTTTCTCTTTCAGGAATTTTACTAATCATTCTTAATTCACTACCTTTTGAACAAGGAGCCTGTAAATTAAAAGAATGAGACGGTTTGATTTCCTCATTTAATTCTGTACAACAGAAAGAATTTTTAAATTTATCAGACTTGGATATAGATTTTGAAAGGGCAGATTTATAACGGGAAGCACTGCTATCATGCTTGGAATAGGATGACCCCCGTCGGAATCCCAGTTCATTAGGGGGAGAACAACATCTTTTCATGGCTTCATTTTCTGAAGTCCTTTTGGATTCTCTTTCTAGTTTTGAAGAATACTTTCCCCTCTTCTCCATCTCTAAGTAAGAGGACTCAGTTTTGCAGTCCCGATCAGATTTAGAATAGGATGATGATGTCCTTAGGTCTCTGTAAGAGAAGGAATGAGAGGAGGTGCGCCTTGAGTAGGTCTTCTTATACTCCTCTTCTGAGTCAGAACTCTCTCGAGCTCTGTTATCTGTATATGGCCGAGAATAGCGTGCCCTCTCTCGATAAGGGGAACTCCGATGGTAGCGACGATCAGAGTCATAATAGTGGGATCGTTCCGACCGGGAATAGGATAAACTAGTTCTAGAGCTTCTGTCAGATCTAGAACGAGATCTGCTCCGCCTTCGCTCTCTCTCTGATCTACATCGAGAAGATATATACCGAGTATCTCTTTCAAGTTTTGAATAGCTAAAATATTTATCATCTCTCTCTGTTTTAGATCGTGACGATTTCCCTACGTCCTCACTTTTTAAAGGTGCTAAGCTCTTTTTTGAATCTCTTTCCTTTTCAATGTTTGCTGAAAATTTTAAATCATGTGATCTTTGACTTGAGGAAGTCCGTACAGAATCTTCATCAGATTCTGAAGCAAGAAAGGTGCCTTCAGATTGTGAGGATTTCTTCTTAGAGCCTGTTTTTTTGGAGCTCAGATTACTCTTAGAACTATCTGGAATTTCTTCTTCCTTCCCAATATGGGAATCTTCTTTTTGTGAGGGAGTATCTACTTGCTCATTCGAATTCTGAGTTATGTGTTCTTCTGAACTATTAGATACAGCAGCATCCTGCTTAGTGTCCACTTCTGAAGATTCTGGTACAGCTGTAACTGGTGGTTCCTTCAGTGATCTAACTGCTACATCTACTGGTGCTGTCATCAGAACTGGGATTGGCGTGTGTGGCAAGGCCACTGGCTCTGTTACTGGTGCTGGTGGTGAGGGTGCTGTGGCCTGGGGAGGTGGAGGTGGTGGAGGTGGAGATGAGGGTGGCGAGTCTACAGTTGTTGATTCTGCTATGACTGCTGGTAATGGTACTATGGGAGGAGGTGGAGAGGCCACTGCTGTGGCAGTAGTCAGCAGTGGCCTGGAGGTCACATGAAGCAGATGTTTCTTAAAATGAATTTTGCCCAATTCTACCCTTGATTTTGGTGGAGAAGATTCTTCTGTAGTAGATAAGGTATCTCCAATGTCCATTTTAATTTTAGGGGTCAAGTCTACTTGAAGAGGTCCAGCTGGGGAGTTTGGAGTATCATTTTGCTTTTCATTGCCAAGTGCAGTCAGAAACCTGTTCTGCAAAGTTTTCTTTGTAAGGCTGAAGCTGAAAGACACCTTCTGTCGTCCCTGTTCCTCCAAATTAACTTTTGTCTTGGTGCCTTTGGGTAAAAATCGACTAGAAGCAACACCTTTGAACATTGGTCCTTTGATGAAACCTGTTTTCTGCACATTTTCAATCTTTGCCTATAAATGAACAAAACAAGCAGTTACTACAACAATAAAGTTACTTTCAAATGACTAGCATCACAGTTTAAAATGTCAGGAAAATGAAAAGTCCTTTTTAAGAACAGTATGAACTTCACTGAGGTAGATAAGCCCTTCTTTATTATAGAAAATTTCAAACGTACTCTAGAGTATAGAGGATAGTATAATAAATCCCTAAGTACCCACCCCCAGTTTCAACAATTACCCATATTTTTCTATTCTTGTCTGTTAAACAAAGAATTTATCCATTTTTATAATTTTTTTCAAGGCAGAATTTTTAATAAGAATTAAAAAAAAAATCCTATGTACTTCAAGATACAACACAAAAAGACAAATACAGAGCAATAGCTAACAACTCAATGAGGAGAACAGTTTGTTCCTGGGTTCTATCTGAGAAGAAAAGAAGTCATTATAACCAGTGGTCTCCTGGCATCACATAGAATCACTTAGATGCTTAGTAAAATATGGTTCGGTGACAAAACTCCAAGGAACAGCAATTCACTAGATCTAAGGTAAGGCAAGAAAGTATGTTCTGTTTGGTTCTGTTTTTGGGAAATAAGCATGTGAGGCAATTCCAATGGACTTTCCAGATGTGAAAACCACTGGTATAGAGCAGTTTCCCATCTTATTTTATAGATAAGGTAAGCAAACGAGGACCAGACTTTTCTGCCTTCCTGTAAATTACTCCACCCTAGCACACTACCACTGTCTCTGCCTGGGCCCCACATACTCAGGCCATGCTAATTTATCGTCCAATCCTACTGTATGAGTATGAACTACAAAGTTTACATCTAAGAAGATTTCTCCCTCCATTATTTGCCAAACCACCAAAGGCAATAGAGGGCTTTAGAAGTTAAAGGTATAACCTAGGTGGTAGAGAGAACATCAGAAAAATTACAGCAACACACTCAAGCCTAAATTAAAGATGGTACACTGGCCATCCGCAACATTTTTCTAATTGATGTTCTTTAATCAATTCTGGCTGTTTAAGAGAACAGTTTTCCCTTTCAATATGGTAAAATCTGAAATCAGTTTTCCATTATACAGTAACAATTCAAGTGGGAAAGTAAATGTTTTCTCACGCATTATCATAGAGCAGTGGTCTTTAAATACTTTAAAGAAGCAGAATCCACTTGTCAAATGAAATCTTACATGGTAGCTCAAAACATAAAAACAGGTAAAATGCTGTCTCCAGAGCTGCCAGTTTCCTCTACCTTGCCTAAAGCTTTTGAAGCTCCAAAGTGTAAAAAACATTTTCTCAAGATATAAAACGTTCCGGGGCGCCTGGGTGGCACAGCGGTTAAGCGTCTGCCTTCGGCTCAGGGCGTGATCCCAGCGTTCTGGGATCGAGCCCCACATCAGGCTCTTCTGCTATGAGCCTGCTTCTTCCTCTCCCACTCCTCCTGCTTGTGTTCCCTCTCTCGCTGGCTGTCTCTATCTCTGTCAAATAAATAAATAAAATCTTTAAAAAAAAAAAAAGATATAAAACGTTCCTCACTGGAATGAGTTACCATAGATCTAAAAATACAGCAAAAACTATTACTTCATTTCACATTCAAAATGATAGTTAGGGGTGCTGGCTGGCACAGTCGGTGGAGTGTGCACTCTTGGTCTCAGGGCTGTTGAATTTGAGCCCATGTTGGGTTTAGAGATTACTTAAAAAATAAAAGCTATTAAAAAAAAAGACACCTAAATTTTGAGTTATTGTGGGGGTTTTTTGTTTTTTATTTGAGAGAGAGACAGAATGCACACATGAAAGCAGGGAGTCGGAGAGAGAATCTTAAGCAGGGTCTATGCCCAGCTTGGAGCCCGACGCGGGGCTCAACCTCACAACCCTGAGATCATGACCCGAGCCAAAATCAAGAGTCAGATATTTAACCAACTAAGCCACCCCGGCGCCCCATCAATTTTGAGTTTTTAATCCAATAATTACTAAATAACTCGTTAAATTATACTTACCTCATTTTCTTCTTCTCTATTGCCATCCAGCCAAGAAAGCATGCAAAAGAATAAACAGAAATCATAAATACTTAAAACCGATTGAAATCAAAGTTGTTTTTTATTAAAACCTAGGATACCTACAACCTATTCGATCTGGTATTCAATTATGGGCTGTCCATTACTTCAAAGTTTCAATTACATTAGTATAGCAAATATTTATTGACTATAGCACCATGTACCGTGAAATAAAAGGTGAATAAAGCAGAGTCCCTACCCTTAAGAAGCTTACAGTGTCCTGTTAATACAAAATGTAATTTTGTTACAAAAGTTAATTCCAACATAATAAAATACATACAAGGATAGAAATATACACAGTGTAACAGCAAAGAGGGAGATAACTCAGTTTAATAACCCATTTTGGTAGAAAAATAGGAAAGCAAAGAATCCTTCCTAAAAGAAGAGTAGTTTCTGAAGAATATACCTGTAGGAAGATCCTAGGCAGAGGGAGATTCTCCACAAAGGCACAGAGATTAAAACATAGAACATGTGCAAGAAAACTCTGAACAGTTCAACATTACCTGAGTATAAAGTATAAGGCAGAAAGAAGTCAATAATTAGGTGAAGTACGGGGCAGTAGCCAGGTCCAAAGGCCAGTTACTCATGAGGAGAAATATATTTTATCTTACGGATTAGGTGTTCTCAATCCTTCATGGTATCCATTAACAGTCCTTTCGCTGATTACAAGGTATACACTCTGTTCCATGTCACAGCATGTGGCTCTCTCAGCGCAAAGTTATGTCCTAACAAAGCTAACCACGCTGTGTCCTGAGACTAAGGACTCAAAAGCCAGAAAGTCTGGTGTACACCGGTGCACCAAGGCATACTGGGGAAAGGGAAGCTACAAAAGGGCTTTAGGTTATGACAGCCAAATTAGCATTTTAAGCAGACCACTCTATAGGCTATATGGCAAGACTGGAATACAATAATGTTTTAAATTCCCCTTAAAAGAAATGTACAAAAACCGTGTCTCCAAATGTAGGCCTGACTCCATCATAATTCAGTCTATTCACCAATGCCTATGTAGCCATACAAAAACCAAGTAACAAAGGGAAAAAAGTTGGCAACATATGGAGGAGATGTGACTCAGGGTCAAGGTTAAACACTTTGTTATACTCCAAAACCACTAAAAACTTCGCAGATGCAATCTTAGAACTGTATTTCATTAATTCTGTGATGTGTATTTTCCCCACATACAACACCTCTACAACACACCATCAATAACATCATAGTTTGGCAGCATTTTTTCCTTTCTTGGTGGTTCATAAGATAGTTGTGTCTTACAACCTATGACATACTAGATTTGATTTCAATTAGTACCACGTGGAATTTTTTCAAGAACATAAAAGGAACCTGGACACACCCAAGCATTTGGAATGTCATTCATATTTGTACTCTCCTTTCCAGGGTACATTTAAAGAACGTTCATGCTTGTCTGCATGGTATCCATCTATATCCACACAGAAGTGCTGGAAATACTGAGGTGACCAGAACTCTTTCCTAAGCCTGAGCAGTTCTACTTTGGACAAGCAAATAAACAGGATAATCCTGACAAACTATAATCAAAGTCATCACATGGTCAAAAAGCTGATGAAATATTATAAATGTGGTATTCAGGGGTGGGGAAGAAATAATGGTCCATTTCAGAAATCAGAGAACTGCTTGACAGAGATGGCAAGACATTTCCCAGAACGTGATAATAAAATGTTTATAATAGGAAGAATATAGGCATGTACAGAAAACATGAGGGACAATATAAAATGTTCTCATTGTAAAGGCATGTCATATTGATAGAGAAAGATCAAATTACAAACAAGCAGAAGGAAAAGTCCACAATCCAACATCCAGAGACAACTGCTATTAACACCTTGGTGTAAAGAGTCTTCCAGTGCTGCTTCTGTGTACATGGTGGTGGTGGGGAGGAGAGGGATAAACACAGATCTTCCTTTTTAAGTATAGCAATCACACCATACAAGCCATTCTGTATCTTGCTTCCTTCCCTCATCGTAAATAGAGCAGGTGGCAAACAAGGTGTTTAGATCACAGAAAAAATATGGAATCACTACAACAGATCGAAGGGAATGATCTTGAAAGAAGGGGATACAGATGAGTGAAGACATAGTTAAATTTTAAAACAAGGCAAGCATGTCCTTTTGGCTTCTATTTCTCTCTCACATCCTCATTTGAACATTGAGAGAAGGAACAGGGCAAAATACTTAAACAAAATTCAAGTTTTAGGAACAGAAATGGAAGCGGGTTATAATCCTCAATGATGCTGCCCAAAGTTGGACATTACTAATTTATAATACAGCTTGTCAGCACACTTAGTCTACTTTTGCTGGCAGCATTAAACTATCTAGAAGCAACTAAAGGAAACAACTGGTGAGTTACTCCACCAAGTTGGGTGGGACAAGAGGGGTAGAAGGCAAGGAGATGAGAACTAAAGGTATTCCCCAGAATATGTAAATGACTGACCTAGTAATCCAGAGATAACAAAAAGAGTGAAATCTGAAAGAAGGTGATAAACTGAAAGAAGGGTAGAGGCAAGATACTACTAGCTTCGAAGAGTAAATCTGCTGAAAACCAGAAAGAGAGGCAGAAGGGTAAGGTGAAAGAATTGGAAATTATGGTCAGAGCACCAGAGTTGGGGTACATTTCCAGGAAATGACAACACCCAGCTGTGGCCATGGAAGCAGACTGCCACTGCAATAAGAGGACAAGACTTTTTTGAAGAAACAAAATTGTGAGGCCACAATTAACAGCAAGAATCAGCCACAAATGTTTTTTAATAAAAGAATACTTTGTTTTGGTAAATAATGTAAAATAATGTTGAAGGAAGGTTGATGGAACAAGGATATGGAAGCCAGAGCTAGGAGTACAGAGTCCCCAGCATCTCTGCCATGAAAAATAATGAGGCATGCAAAAACAGCCATTTAATTCTCTAGCATAAGATCGTGCTAGAATGGCCTTATTTCTTTTGAAAAGCTAATCCAGAAGAAAAAACAGGAAGACTGAAGCCAGTTGTCTGTCAAAAACGTATAGTATAAATACCTGCAGCTTGCTGAAGAACTATATTTAAAGAATGTTGATTAATCCACGTCAGCATGGTGACAAATCTCCACTAGGTCACAGGGCACACGTGGAAAATGACTTAACTAAGAGATATAGTCATAGCAAGTTCAAAGAACCAATGAATGACATGACTATTAAAATCAACCAACTAACTACCCAATCTCTCTGGTTAGGACACAAAAACTAAAGTTTCCAAAGGGAAACCTGGTATAAGAGATTTGGCCATATCAAGAATATTCACAAATATAAATAGTTGGATAGTAAGGGAATCTAGTCTAGATACCATGTCACACAAGAAATGATACAGTTAAACAGAAGTTTTTTTTTTTTTTTTAAGATTTTATCTGTCAGAGAGAGAGAGAGACAGAGTGCACAAGCAGCGGTACTGCAGGCAGAGGGAAAAGCAGGCTCCCCACTGAGCAAGGAGCCCGACTTAGGACTCGATCCCAGGACCCAGGGATCATGACCCGAGCCCAAGGCAGACACTCAACCGACTGAGCCACCCAGGAGTCCCAAACAGAAGTATTTTTATTTACACTGGAAAAAAGATTACTTACAAAACCATAGTGATTTATTTTAAAATACCAGAAAACTTAGAAGATAAAATAGTCTTATTTTGCACAACTCCAGAAGTTTGACCTGTGACCAACAGAAGTACAGAATGATAGATTTTAGCTCATTTTAAGTTTGAACATTTTAAATTCATTTTCTTTATTTGAAAAATACACGCACTCAGGGGGAAAATTTAATATAAAGAGATTTACAACTCAAATTAGACCTCTTTCTCTGGTGGCAACTACTGTTAAGTTCTGTACATCCCTCCAGAAACTGTGTGCATATATGAGCATATGAATCTCTTTTTAGGGAAAAAACACATACACGAAAGGAAACATACCTTTCTATACCTCCATTTAAAGTCTTATATATCATTATATATCTATCTATCTATCTATCTATACACGGAGCTTCATTTATAGTTCTACCATCATAATAGCTTTTCATATTTATAAAGTCGTTGGTATTTTCTTTTTGCTGGAAAGTGCTTTTCAGGTCCTCTGCCAATCATCTGAGTTGTTGGTCTTTCTTACTGATTTATAAAAGTCAGATGTGAGGCATCTGCAACTGAAATGTGTCACTGTATGGGGCACTGAAGTTTCCTTGTCATCAGAAATGTTTAAGAAGAATCTGGATGAGAACTTACCTCAAATGAGAGAGAATTCCTATCCTAGATGTAAAGCTAAAAGTGAGGTTCTAGAAGGTCTCATTCCAGGCCTTCAGTTCACTGAATCTCCTGAACCACAAATCAGACACAGCATTTATTACTTTAACTTGATTTTAATAAGACTTTAAAGATGAGGTGGGAGAATCTTTATAAAGATTTCTTACTAAAACTCATAGATTCCTCAAATGCTCAAGGTCAGTGTTCCTCACATTTCAGTGATATATGGGCCTTTTTTAAAGAGACAAAAAATTGTCAGATATCGAAGCTAGATCTCAATTTAAGAATACTGACTTAAGAATCTAAAATTAGTATATTAAAATTTATTTTACTTGAAAATTACCACTGAAATATGGTAGTTTTCAAGTGAAATCAATTTTAAAACTTCAAACTGGTCAAAATAATTTTTAAGGTGTGTGGGTTAGAAAGCAGTATTTTATCAATGTTAATTTCTCAAAATTGGTAACTACAGTGATTATATAAGAGAATGCCTTTGTTTTTAGAAAATACACACTGGAGGATACGGGGATAAAAAGGCATCATGACTGTAACTATCAAACATTTCAGAAAAATAAGTAATGTGCGCATGTACGTGTGTGCGTAGAAGTATGACATGTTAAAATGTTCACGTTGGCGTGAAGTAGGTATACAGAAAATCTCTATATTATTTTTGGCCATTCTGTAAGTCTGAAATTATTTCAAAGCTAAAAATTGTTTTTTCAACTTAAGATAATCAAACACGAAAAACTTGTAAATACCCTCACAAAATCTCCACCCCTTACGAATTTGTTAAGAAAAAGGCTATGTGGACTCAGAGATCCTAGAGCCTCAGCTAGAGAGAAACACTACCTCTAAATTTTCCAAATTCATATTCTGGAAGGCAGGGATGAGAATAAGTTACATAAAAACTAGACCCTATACTAGACTGAAATTGTGAACACAGGGTATTGTGAAGAGCTGAAAACTCAAGAGATAAAACAAGGGAACTGTTGATAACAAAAGGAAGCCACCAATGATAACCTGAACAGTATTTCCCAACACTGCTTATTAACATATCCTTGCCCAGAGGTACACTCAAGTAGTAGTCTGACCTGTCTGGAAGAAAGGTAAGTTGCTGTGTGTATCCAGTCCCAAGGAAGGGTCACAGAGAAATACTGGCAGAGAGCCCTTCTCAAGTACTTAAGTGGTTATGTTTATCATTAGGAAAGAAATGGAATTTCGTAGCTTCAGTCACTCTCCTTCTACCCCCCCCCCCATGTTTCCATTTTAGGTTTCTACATCTGTGACCTGCTCTTCAACAAGTACAAACGAAAACATCTGTGTGGAAAAAAAGTCAGAATGAATGCACTGAAGTCATGCATGTTTTGACACTTTTAGGCACTTACAGTGTCATACACTTAAAACTTTAAATGCCTCAGATATTCAATGATATGGAAAAGTAGTACATCAGGGAAAAAGTCTACATAAGTAAAACTTTTATTATAAAAGATCAAAACTACCTAGTTCACAGCTTGACCTATGGTCATACACATTTGCAAACTGTATTAATCCTTCTGTAGGCCAAGGTTTTTGTAGGAAATCGATGTCCTCGCTAACTACCATAAGTTAGGTAAGAGACTACATCACAACATGCTTTTCAACAGCACACAACCACACTGATGGATTGCCCAATGACTTATTTTAGAAAGGCAACACTATTAACTACAAATATCAGAACTCATATCAATCACAAGACTATTTGTTCAACAATTATTTAAGGATCTATCCTTCTGAAGGCGGTGTTAGCTCTGTTAGGGCAAGACGTCAAGTTCACAGAATTTCATCCTTTACTTGAAATAATATGGCATAGAAGTATACCAAATAACTATAGTACAAGGTAATAAGTAATAATCACCATAACTGAGAAGGCTAATGAGGGGCTTTTTAATCTTCCTTTTTTAAGTTCAACCTCATCTCACTCTCCTGACTGTCCCTCATGAAAACACACCTTCTTTAGTATTTATTACATTAGGATGGCAATGTAACACAGCAAAGAGATCAAACTTGGATCACTCCTAGGCTGAAACCCTGCCTGTCTCTACCATTTACACACTCTATGACTTGTGCTACTCCATTCCCTTTCTTACTCTACTAGATGCCTGTTTCACACATCTCCCTGCCCCAAATTTCCATCACTACCATCACCCTGACCACTCTCAATTGAAGATCCCATCACTTTACTCAGTGCCCCATCCCTTTGCCTTCCATTTCCTATTTCTTTCCTTTCTCTATCATCAGTGTCTGTTTCTTTTTTTCTTCATTCTCATTAGTGAAACAGCTTTAAAGATACCTTACCTCAGGGCACCTGGGTGGCTCAGTCGTTAAGCGTCTGCCTTCGGCTCAGGTCATGATCCCAGGGTCCTGGGATCCAGCCCCGCATCGGCTTCCTGCTCAGCGGGAAGCCTGCTTCTCCCTCTCCCACTCCCCCTGCTTGTGTTCCCTCTCTTGCTGTCTCTCTGTCAAATAAATAAATAAAATCTTTAAAAAATAATAAAAATAGAAATAAAGATACCTTACCTTAAAAAAAAAAAAAGGCAGGGGCAGAGGCGGGGTTGTCATTAGGGACCAACATCTTAAAAGCCAATGGTCAGTTTCTTTTTGGAGAACACATTTTTCTGTTTTCCTCCTACCCTCACCGGCTATTCCCTCCCTAATCTTATTTGTTGGCTCTTCCTACTCTACCAGACGTCTTCAAGTTGAAGTACCCCAAAACTTGATCCCTCTTTGGCCTTCTTCTCTTCTCCATCTACTCTTTTCCCTCTAACTTCGTCTCATCCAGATTCATGGCTTTTAGTATCATCTATAGACTGGTGACTCCCCCATCTCCAAATCCAACCACTCTGCACTTATTTACCCAAGTGCTCACTGGACATCTCTACTTGAATATCTCATACATTTCTTAAATGTAACATGGTCAAAATGGAGCTAATGGTGATTATTCCATACGTGTACACGCCAATTAAAATGATTATTACATACATAAATTTACATTAACAGCCAGATGACCTTTCAAAAGCATAAATCAAATCATGACACATACGTGCTTACTCTCTTTCTGACCTTACCTCTTTTCACAATCCTCCTCATTCCCTAGGTTCTAGCCACATAATCCCTCTCTCTGTTACCTCAAACATTCCAAACTAATTTCTGGCCTTTTCACCTGAAGGTGCTTTCTTAGAATACCATTCCCCTAGATCGTCAATGGACTGCTCCTTCTCAATAACAGGATGACAGCTCAAATGTTATCTCCAAGATTCCCCCATCACTCTACCGCATTTTATTTCTTATTTTATTCCTAGTATTTATCAATATGGGATTTTTTTCTTTTAAGATTTTATTTATCTGTCAGAGAAGAGAGCACAAGCAGGGGGAGCAGTAGGCAGAGCAGGCAGAGGGAGAAGTAGGCTCCCCGTGGAGCAAGGAGCCTGATGCGGGACTCAATCCCAGAATCCTGGGATCATGAACTGAGTCGAAGGCAGTGCTTAACCGACTGAGCCACCCAAGGGTTCCTCTTTTCTTTTAATGTAGTGCCTGCTTCCTTCCACCAGAAACAAGCTCCTCTGGGGCAGGAGCTTGGTTTATCTTACTGACAGCAGCATTTTATTTATTTATTTATTTATTTATTTATTTATTTAAAATTTTTATTTATTTGAGAGAGAGCGCATCAGAGCAGGGGGAGGGGCAGAGGGAGAAGCAAACTCCCTGCTGAGCGGGGGGGGAGGCAGAGGGAGAGGGAGAGGGAGGAACAGACTCCCAGCTGAGCAGGGAGCCCGATGCGGGGCTCCATCGCAGGACCCCGGGGATCATGACCTGAGCCAAAGGCAGACACTTAACTGACTGAGCCCCCCAGGCACCCCGACAGTGGCATTTAAATGCCAAAAACCCTACTCAGAACATAGGAAGTACTCAGTAAATATCTGACAGCATCATTCCCACTTTTCTATCTAGCTAAGCTTGCTTTACACTAATCCCCAGAAGGAATTTTAATGGTTAAGATGGTCTCCTCCAAATTCGAACATAGATCAATCTCGACTTCAAGTAATTTTTCATACTGCTCTTTCACTCTACCATCCTTTTCCCTCTCTCCCAGCCTCCATACACATATATCACTCACCGCAAACCCATCTTAATCCCCTCAGCCACTTTGGTCTCACTTTCATTTACTTTGCAATTACCTGGTATGTACTCAGTACTGAACTGCCTCTTGCTATCCCTTTCCTTACCACTCCAGACACTACTACTAAACTCAACCCCTACACCATGTACTTTGCAGAGCGACAATCACATACAACCGTGACTTCTATTTACTGTTTCTGCCTTCCCAACTAAGGTTTAAATTACAAAGACACAAAGGCAACATCTTGCCCTTATTGTGTAATCTCCCTGGGTTGACCATTCCCATTCCTGGCATAAATTCTCATTACTTTTTGAATCAAAAATATTCCTTAACAATAGTACCATGTTTTAACTTTCTCATTTCAAGCAATTCTCAAAGGAAAAGAAGGAAACACCTAAAAAGTGACCTGTAGGAAAAAACAAGCCATACAGGCCATAAATAAACTTATAACATCTGCCATACTCTCTCATCCAAAACATAGGACCCAAGAGGACAAGTGAATTAAAACATCCACGAGAAATATATGTGATTTATGTAGACAGTAAAGCCATGAATACCACCCTGCTTTTTATGAAAGACCTGGAAACTTTAGGCAAAGCACTTTGGGATGAATACGCTAACCTGAACCAGTGCCAATGGACCTGATAAACAGAAGCACTATTTCTCACTTGCTTTAAGTCCACATCTTCAACTAGCATAGTACCTCAAACATACAGAGAGCTCCTGACAGAGGCTCATATATACAGATTAAATCTAGAAAAAAAATTAATGAAATGTTATTAAAATTACCGGCAAGAATATTTTCAGAGGAAATAATCTGATCAAACACTATCTCTGATATGTATAGATCAAAATAACTGCTCTCTCCCCCAGTGTCATACCCATCAACCATTCTCATACCCAAGTTGAAACTTTAATATAGTGTCTACATATGATAGTTAGTAAAGCTATTAACTTATTTTCTTTAAACAAGCAATCACTTTGTAAACAAACACAGATGATCTCAAATGTATCCTTGTAGAGTTCCACAGTCAGTGAGGAAAGGTAAGAATATCATCCAAATGTTAAAAGAATTACATATTTACCTGAAATGTTTCTAAATTTGTCTTCCAAACTGGTCTGCAGAACACCTGCATAATGTGAATTATGTTCTCCCCTTCAAGCAATCTGCTTTTTCCAAAACCCATAAATTAGGATGTGTGGTGATCTAATTTGAACATTTTAGGGCCTATTATATACAAATGAGTTTCACTATTTTTAAAATCTCTTAAATTACTTGTTTTATTCTCCTCATTGGGTAGATGTGGGAGGGGGATACCCATTACCAAATAATCTTCAAAAGACAGAAATGTGTAAATGCTGAAATTCAATTTTAGTACCAGCCAATGAATCACAACAGAAAGAGCTGAGGATAAGTTCTTAGTGAGCTGGTCACATTGTACTACTTACTGTCTTATAGCTCCCATTACTAGGCCACCATCACCACTATCAGCAGCTAACAGAATATTTTGGGGATACTAGGTTAAATGCTTTACATACATCTAGTTCATCTGCAACCCTTAAACCTATGAAGGGTATACTATTTGTATTCCCATTTTGCAAATGAAGAAACTTAACATCATAGCTAGCAAAGTGACAAAGCCAAGTATCCAGGCTTTTTGATTGCAGAGCCCTTGCTCTTTAAATCAAATATTTATTAGCTATTACACAGAACTGGGAGCAAAGGGCAAAAAGTTTCAGAGAAACATATTTTGATCCAGTGTACTAGTAAATTATCTGCCTAGCAACAGAAGGGGCTGTATCATGAAATAAAAAGTAACGGTCCTGATGATCGTGTGTCTAAAGAAACTCCCAAACTGAATGCAAGAAATCACTAGGTTTTGGGGGTTTCCCCCCAACTTCAGACTAGATTCTTCTATGAAGAAATACTCTACTGGAAGCAGTGTGGAATACCAAGAGTCTGAGGGAGATGGCTTACTATAAACAGACTATAGGATATAAAGTAGTGAATGTTTAAAAAGCTGTACCTATCCTGTATTTTACCAGACTGAATACTTAATGCCAGCCTTCTAGTCCTACTTTTGCTTAACCACATTAAACAGAAATGTGAAAACAGATGGTGGTCAGTTCCACAGATGGTGGTCAGTTCCTTCATGTGGTTACGGACTCTGATGCAAATTAGCTCTTTAAAACCCACCTTCAGGGGCGCCTGGGTGGCACAGCGGTTAAGCGCCTGCCTTCGGCTCAGGGCGTGATCCCAGCGTTCTGGGATCGAGCCCCACATCAGGCTCCTCCGCTATGAGCCTGCTTCTTCCTCTCCCACTCCCCCTGCTTGTGTTCCCTCTCTCGCTGGCTGTCTCTATCTCTGTTAAATAAATAAATAAAATCTTTGAAAAAAATAAAAATAAAAATAAAAAATAAAACCCACCTTCAAAATTAAAACAATGAAAGTAAAACATATGATGTGATTAAACCTACACACGAGACAGAAGACGTTTCTCTTTTTATACACAAAGATAATAATTCAGGATCTTTCTCTTCCATAAATACCTGCTTTCTTTGGTGTTAATATTAAAAATGCTTCTGAAAATAATTTCATTCTTTCATGTTTCACAAGCAAGTTTTTTTCTTGTTAATACTATTAAAAAAATCTACATGGGCTGGATTTTATTTTGATAACACAATGAATACAGCAACTCAGAAAGATCTTAGAATTACCTCCAGACCAAAATCAAAACACACAAAAGGAATGAAACTCTGTTTAAAAAAAAGTTAGAGAGAAACTCAGTTTTCTTCAGGAACAACAGCTTAAACACAATAAAACAGCCATCATTTATTTTCTGATTGTTATGAAGTTTAAGCATTTTCCCAAAAATAGCAAATTAATGTTCGAGGTGTGAAAGAGAAAGGTGTCAAGTCAACTAATACAAACACAAGTATGACAAAGATACCCATGTCTCAAAACAAATCCCAAAACACTTATTCTTACAAGGCAAAGCCAATGCTAATGTAAGATCATTGTCAATTACAAAGCACTGAATACACCACCCCTCACCATTTCATGCATGGAAAATGAAGATTAAAATAAAATGCAAAGGTTATCCATGCGATAGCAAAAGACTGGAACTGGCCTAAATGTTCATCAAAAGAGTGGCTGAATAACTCTCGTACACCTATTCAATGAAGCAGTATATAGCAGGACAAAGCAATGATGAAGAGCTCTGTATACTGCTCTGGTATGATATTCAGAATATATTGTTAAATGAAACAGCAAGACACAAACAGTATGTTTTATATGCTTCTATTTTCAAAATGGAAAATCAAAGACTCAACAAAATTAAACATAATGATTACGTATTAAAGGAAATGGTGAAAGGAGAACAGGGATGAAAGTTATTCCTCTTTGAACATTATTCTTTTATTGTAGTAACTTTGGAAATATATAAAACCTTGCATTTTTTAAAAACGAGAAAATTAAAAAAAAAAAATTTCTAGGGGCGCCTGGGTGGCACAGCGGTTAAGCGTCTGCCTTCGGCTCAGGGCGTGATCCTGGCGTTATGGGATCAAGCCCCACATCAGGCTCCTCCGCTATGAGCCTGCTTCTTCCTCTCCCACTCCCCCTGCATGTGTTCCCTCTCTCGCTGCTGTCTCTATCTCTGTCGAATAAATAATAAATTTAAAAAAATCTTAAAAAAATTTTTCTAGAAACTCAAATTATAAAAAACTATACCAAATTGGTGATTGTCATAAACACAAAGAAAAGCTAAACTAAACTATTTTGACTACAAACACCTTACTGAAATATATCCTGAGGGTAAAAAAACAAATCTTAAACTGTTAGTAGTCCTTTTTTTTTTTTTAAGATTTTATTTATTTGACAGAGAGAGACAGCGAGAGACAGTGAGAGAGTGAGAGAGAGAGAGAGAGAAAAAAAAACACACAGCAGGGGAAGCGGGAGAGGGAGAAGAAGGCTCCCTGCCGAGCAGGGAGCCCAACGTGGGGCTCGATCCCAGGACCCTGGGATCATGACCTGGGTCAAAGGCAGACGCTTAATGACTGAACCACCCAGGCGCCCCTAAACTGTTAGTAGTCTCACTGTTATAATAATACTGCTAATACTACCAAAACTATCATATATAAATAGATACAGCAAATAAGTTATTCCATTAATGTCATTAGAAACTAAGATTTCCAACATAAAAATGATAGAAGTTTTAAAATAAAAACTCTTAAATATGACTTGGAAAAATCCATACGGACTTAAGTTTTTTTTTCTTCTAAAAAATACATGTATCTTAACTGTCCAATGAAAAGACCTAAGCACTGACAGCCCAGTAGCCAAAAGTAACATGACTAGTATCTAGACTATGGTCTCTAAATACCATTTTCACTAAAAGGAACCAAGGCTCACAAAAGATATGGTTGACTCTGGGACTGAGATAAAAAGTATATAAATGAGCTAAGGCCAAGGAAGTTATCAAAGATTACCAGGATCATGCAAAAGGTCAGAGAAGCCAATCTGAAAAGACTTCCACTGGACAAAAATGAGGCAATCTGAGCAACACTAAGAACAAAAAATGAGCGCAATGTATTGAAGTACAACAAATATATAAACTCATAAAAAAAAAGTAAGTCCCCACTGATCAACTTTGGAGGTTAGACTGCCAACAGGACACACACTTAATCTGAAAATTAACAAAGGAAAAGAACTCAGTATTTTTCCTATCTTTCTCATAGAACTGTATTTCAGCACAATCATTAGCATTCTATCTAATAAATTCAACAATCATCAATGGCAGCTAAAACAAGTAGGTGAAAGGTTGATGGAGAACTTTGTAACAGATGGATCAGGATGACTATACCATAATCCACTGGCTAATTTTGCTATCACCAAAATAAGACTACCTGATACGTACCCCCTGACACAATGCAACAGGTAATCAATAAAAAGCTGGAGCGGGAATCTGATATAACCGTATGATGAAAAAGATGTAGGAATGCCTGGGCGGCTCAGTCCATTGAGCATCCGACTCTTGGTTTTGGCTCAGGTCATGATCTCAGGGTACTGTGATGGAAACCCACATGGGCTCTATGGTCAGCACAGAGTCTGCTTGTCCCTCTCCCTCCCCCTCTGCTACTCTCCCCGCTTGCTTGCTCACTCTCTTTCAAATAAATAAATAAAACCTAAAAAAAAAAAATCAGAGGGGTGGGGGATTGGGACAGGCCAGTGATGGGTATTAAGGAGGGCACATATTGCATGGTGTACTGGGTGTTATACGCAAATAATGAATCATGGAACATTGCATCAAAAACTGGGGATGTACTGTATGGTGACTAATATAACAAAATAAAAATTATTAAAAAAAAAAAAGAAGAAGAAAAGAAAAGAAAAAGACCTATATAGTTCAGCATCAGTTTTCCACTCTAGGGCCTTTCTAGTGCCTTCCTACCAGAAGGTATGTCCCAATTCTTTTTCTCCTCCATTATGTGTTTTCAAAATACCAGATGGGGAGGCATTAACAGTCTAAGAGGTTAAAGCAAAACTCTGAAAGTCAGTCAACCCGGATTTGAATACCAACTCCAGTACTTTTTAACACTTA
The DNA here is from genome assembly GCF_017311325.1 of Ursus maritimus. NCBI lineage: Eukaryota > Metazoa > Chordata > Mammalia > Carnivora > Ursidae > Ursus > Ursus maritimus. The sequence goes on along the minus strand of NW_024423786.1, from coordinate 41,321,955 downwards.
CTAAGAGAAAAGGTGGCCAAAGAGTTTATCTATAAAACTGAAATAGTAGTACTATATTTACTTAAAAGAGAGGCTCAAAGGAGAACATCTATTTAAAATTCTCCATATAGTACCTGGCACATGGTTAGTACTCAATAAATGGAAACTGTTAGCAATTTGAATTACATATTTGTAAGATTCTTTCATTAGCAACGGTCTTTACTCATAATGTATAAAAATATGAATCACTATGAAATACACCTGAAACCAATAAGATATTGCATATCAATTATACCTCAATTTTAAAAAGTCTCCGCTTTTAGAAAATAAGCATAAATAGTAAGGACCTTGCTCATTTTCATATCCCTGGGTCTTAGCACTAAAAAGGTGCACAGTAAATAATTTTGAACAAATGAGTAGAGAAGTAGAGGTAGAAGATGAAAGATAAAGATTGAAGAGCATGGTAAAAATACAGAGTAGCTGCAGAAGGAAAAGGGAGTTAACACTTAACTGTAGTCTTTTGGCCAGTGCCAACTGGCTAAGTTTGTTACCAAGTACAGAAATTGAGACTAGAGTTTGCAAACTTTTACAGCAATCTGACCTTGACCAGTGATCAGTAGGCTTATACTTTTTTAAGCTTTTTATTTTGAAATAATTACAAATTGACAGGAAGTTGCAAAAATAGTACAAAGAGTCTCTGTACACTTCACCCGGCCCCCCTCCCCCTGTGACATCTTAGGTAGCTGGAGTCCAATATCAAAACCAGGAAATTCACATTGATACATTACTGTTAACCAGACTAGACCTAATTCACTTTTCACCATTCTTCTCAAACTGCATACATATTCATTTGTGTGTGCATGTAGTTCTATGCAAAATTATTCCATACATAGATTCACGTAACCACCACCACAATGAAGATACGTAACTGTTCAACCAGTGGTGCTGGATTCTGAATGTCTTAATTTTTCACTTCAGGGGTGCCTGGGTGGCTCAGTCAGTTAAGTGTCTGCCTTCAGCTCAGGTCATGACCCCAGAGTCCTGGGACTGAGCCCCACATTGGGCTCCTGGCTCGGTGAGAAACCTGCTTCTCCCTCTGCCTGCTGCTCCCCTGCTTGTATTCTCTCTCTCTTTCAAATAAGCAAATAAATAAAATCTTTAAAAATATGTTTTTTCACTTCATTTTTCTAGGACTTCATTTTTAGTGTATGGTTTTGGGTTTTTTTTTTTTTTAAGATTTTATTTATTTGAGAGAGAGAGAGCACACAAGCAGTGGGAGCAGCAGGCAGAGGGAGAGGCAGAAGCAATCTCCCTACGGAGCAAGACCTGGGGCTCAATCCCAGACCTGAGCCGAAGGCAGATGCTTAACTGATTGAGCTACCCAGGCGCCCTTTAATATATATTTAAAATATACCAATCCATGACACACTAACAGTTAGTTTGAGAAACACTAACAAGAAGATGTACAAATTGGTTTTATACTATTTTGGAACCCCGTATTTCCTAAATAATTGATAACTAGATTTATTTTTCTCCAGTTAGGTAGCAGACAATCCAAAATTGAAACATACACAGAAAGTCCCCACTTTTTATATTTTGGGGTTTTACTGCTATCTAACAAAGTTCAGATATTCTTCATTTCTCAGTCTTTTACTCCTATCCTACCCAACAGATCAAGGTAAACAAAAAGCCAGGATTTCACCTTAAAACAATTCCTCCAAAAGAATGAAATGTTTCGGGCGCCTGGGTGGCTCAGTCTGTTAAGCATCTGCCTTCGGCTCAGCTCATGATCCCAGAGTTCCAGGATCAAGTCCCTCGTCAGGATCCCTGTTCAGCAAGGAATCTGCTTCTCCCTGTCCCTCGGCTCCTACCCCCACTCATGCTCTCTCTCTCCCGCTCACTTCTTTCTCTCAAATTAAAAAAAAAAATACAAAAAAAACCCTGTTTTAAAAAAAGAATGCAACGTGTGGGGAATAAATAGACATCATGACCTAAAAAGAAAAAAAAAAAAAAAAAGCTCCAGATAACAGCACAATGCTCATCCAAAATTCTTCCCTTTGGATTTCTTTTATACCTTCCCAGATTCCTGAAAATATACTAGAATCATATCTTACCTGGAGCCTGGAGAAATGTTTCTTCCTTTTTTTTTTTTTTTTTAAAGATTTTATTTATTCATTTGAGACAGAGAGATACAGAGAGAGAGAGGAGGAGCAGTGGGGAGAGGCAGAGGGAGAGGGAGAAGCAGACTCCCTGCAGAGCAGGGAGCCTAATGTGGGGCTCGATCCCAGGACCTGGAGATCATGACCTGAATCAAAGGCAGACGCTTAACCATCTGAGCCACCTAGGCGCCCCTTGCAGAAATGTTTTGATATGTTTAGATCACCTGTCCTTTATTAAGATATCTTCTTTGAGCTCCTAGCACACACTTGGTACACACTTGTTTGTGACAGTATGATTAGGACCCTGTAAACTACATTTTTCCTCTGGCACAAATAGCATGTGCTAGAGGAAGACTGCAAGGCTGGAAGAGTAAGAGGGGAGTATGCTCCTTCCTGTTGGTCACAGTTCCTACACGTACTGACCCACCAATACATTTCACCCTGGCGTTAATTCCAGTTTCTACCTTTCTCCCCACAGTCCCAGACCAGCCTGACTGCAACCCCTCCGATGCCAGCACCAGTTGTCAGGTACCCCTTCCTCAGAGGTCTCAGCTCCTGGTGCCCTACCTACTCCAAGCTTCTGAGAACCACACCTTCTTCCCTTTTCCCTCCAGCCTTAGGATAGGCAGCTACTTCCTGCCTTTCTGTTGTTGTTACCTTCAGCATTCCCTTTTCATTTTCTCAGTTCTCCAGCAGCCCTTTCAACCAATTCCTTACATTAAATTCTATCTTCTGACTGACAAACAGCCTGAAAGCGTAAGCTCCTTTCTTAAAAGTTTATAATAAAATAGAAGTAATTAATCTAACATAACTGTGAGATTCATCACTAATGCTACATTGGGGTACAGTGAGCTTCTTACCAAGCCACTCTAAAAGGCACGAAACGCGGATGGGCCATGCCTTCCTGAAAATTTAACATATTTTAAAACTGTACATAAGCAATCTTGCAAATTAGACACTCAATATATTTTTCATCAGTGTTCTAGAGCAAGCATAGGCAAATTTTCTATAAAGACCAAGAAAGTAAATATTTCAGGCTTCGCAGGCATGTAGTCTCTGTCAGAACTACTCAACTCCGACATTTTTGTGGGAAAGCAGCCATATACAATAAATGAATGAGCATGGCTGTGCTCCAATAGCTATTTACTGACACAAAACCTTCAGTGTCATATCATTTTCACATGTCACAAAATACTGTTCTTTCAATTTTTTTTTAACCATTTAAAAGATATAAAATCATTCTTAATTCATAGGCTATACTAAAACATCCAGGCAGGCTGGATCTGGCCCACTCAACAGTCTGCCAACCCCTGTTCTAGACTGAACCTCTTATAAAAATCAAAGTATGATATTCATTGATGGGCTCAAAAAAAATTTAGTTTAAACCTATGCTTAGGGGCGCCTGGATGGCTCAGTCGTTAAGCGTCTGCCTTCAGCTCAGGGGAGCCTGCTTCTTCCTCTCCCACTCCCCCTGATTGTGTTCCCTCTCTCACTGGCTGTCTTTCTCTCTGTAAGGTAAATCTTAAAAAAAATAATTATAAAAACAAACAAAAACCTATGCTTAAGCTGTAACTAACCTGAAACTTCACTGAGACAAAACAATGTATAAGTAACATTCCAACTTTCTTTCTTTTTAAAAAATATTTATTTGAAGGAGAGAGAGAGAGAAAGCATGAGCAGGGGGAGGGGCGGAGAGAGAAGCAGACTCCCCACTGAGCAGGGAGCCTGATGCGGGACTTGATCCCAGGAACCCAGGATCATGACCTGAGCCTAAGGGAGATGCTTAACTAACTGAGCCAATCAGGTGCCCCAAACTTTCTTTTGATGAAGACAAAAGATTAGAAACTTTACTAACCAGGAAATTTCAAAGTATGACCTAGGCTCAATTTAAGCATTCACCAATCTTTTATATCTTCTTTCTCCCTCTATAATACCATAAAAATAAGCACTGGTTTTTATTTTGATTTTTTGGTTTGTGTGTGTGTGGCTGTGTTCCAATAAAACTTCGCTTATGAGTAGTGAAATCTGAACTTCATATAATTTTCATACATCATGAAGTATTCTTCTTCTTTTAATTTTATCCCCACCATTAAAAAGTGTAAAAACCATTCTTAGCTCATAGGTACAGAACAGGTGGTCAACCAGATTTGGCCTGTGGGCCATGGTTTACCAAACCCTGTTTTAGTTTTATTTTATTTTATTTTATTTATTTCTATTCAGCTCCATGATGTAAGCATTGTTTTTTGTTGTGGTGGTTGTTGTTTTTTGAGGGGAGGGGGCAGAGATAGAAGGAGAGGGAAAATCTTTTTTTTTTTTTCTTTTCACATTCTTTTTTTTTTTTTTTAATAATGATTTTTTATTATATTATGTTAGTCACCATACAGTACATCCCCGGTTTTCGATGTAAGGCTCGATGATTCATTAGTTGTGTATAACACCCAGTGCACCATGCAATATGTGCCCTCCTTACTACCCATCACCGGTCTATCCCATTCCCCCACCCCCCTCCCCTCTGTAACCCTCAGTTTGTTAGGAGAGGGAAAATCTTAAGCAGGCTCCATGCTCAGTGTGAGCCCCCAACACAGGGCTCGATATCATGACACTGAGATCATGACCTGCGCTGAATTCAAGAGTCAGACCCTCAAGCAACTGAGCCACCCAGGCACCCCCAAGCATTGGTTTTTAAATTAACCTTGAATAATGCAAATTTCTGAATCAGAGAATCATTAAATTAGGGTCTTGATGTTCAACTTAGAACAAGTTAAGTTAAAGCAATATGGTCTCATTTCCCAAACAATTCAAATAGAAAAAAATATCTACAGACATCCAAGCAAGTTAGGTACAAGTTTATTTCAAAGTAACCATGATTACACAGCCTCTCCTACTAGTCTACAACTACTCTGATCAGCTTCGAGGAATGATGTCTCTGACATCTTATGCTCTCACAAATATGTTCATCATTGCTACTTGTGAGCTCTGTCCATTTGTCCAAAAACCGTGAGTTAAAGTTCTAAGAGAACCCTTGAACTAGAACTACCTCATCATGTGGACAGAGCATGAACTGGTAAGATAAAAAGAGCACAAGCAAAGGTGCAGTTTTATGCAGGACATGAAGAAAGGCAAAAATAAACATTAGCCCTCTTAACAAAAGGCAAGTTATCTACCTATCTACTTCTCCTGGTTCTCCTTAATATATGGAATGACAACAAACCAAGGCTGGAGTTTCACTTTAGTACAAGTTCCTAGAAGCTCATTTCCAATGAAGATTTCAGACTATTTAAGGCCCTTGGCCAAAGGAGCAGATCTGGATGGTCCACATACCCAGGGTAGCTTTAGCGCAATGATGTTCAGCCATCTAATCCTCTAGCATATACATAAGCAAAGTCAAAGAAAAGAAATAACTCAAGGAGGGAATCCCCTGCACCCTCCAAACTGAACTGCTATAAGCACCTCAAGACTAACCCAGAAACAAGTTAACTCGGAATACAGGAATCCAGCTGATTATAAATGGCAGCTATTATATTATTCCTTAGTATCATTAAAAAGCTAGTCTTGGGGCAGCCGGGTGGCTCAGTTGGTTAAGTAACTGACTATTGATTTCGGCTCAGGTCACGATCTCAGGGTCATGGGATCGAGCCCCTTCTAGGGCTCCAAGCTGGGCATGGAGCCTGCTTGAGATTTTCTCTCTCCCTCTGCCTCCTCACCCCATCTTTAAAAAAAAAAAAAAAATGCAGTTTTAGACAAATTGGTAAATGAAAAGACCCTTGCTCAAGTTGTGGTACTGTCACTAGCTAGTGAACATAGCTTGAACTTCTTTGGGCCTGCTTTTCCTACCTTATTCATAAAAATCAGAGTCACATCTTCCATGCCCTTTAAAATCACAGCCATGGTAAACCATGGTAATAAGTTAAAGGGAAAAGTGGGAAGCCACAGTAATGACAAGTCATTAGGTAAGGTAATAAAGCCTCCCTCCATGAGATACCACTTACGCTGCTCAGCAATTTAAAATGGGGCAAATGCAGAGGAGTCTAACTGGAAATGGACATAGGGACAATTTTCCCTATGTACCCTAGCCTTCAGCATGGTCCTTGAGCATCCTCCATCCACCCTTTTGCCTAACTCCCATTCTTTCAGGCTAAGTATACATCCTCTGGGCAGCCCTCCCTGACTACCCACCCCTCTACTCCACCAGCCTGGGTTAGGCGTCCCTGCTATAGCTTACTATACTTACTTCTGTATCCTTATCACGAGGTAGGAATTCAACAAATGTTTGCCGAATAGTCAAGAGTTCAATTCAGCTAGTTTTTCTTTACATCAATCAGGTTTAAAAGGTTCGATTATAAGAAAAAAAACTTTGAATATAACTTTATAATTGCTTCATAGAGTTTAAGGCTTAGCCTATAAATTTTTTCAGTTTTCTAGATATAAAAAGCACCAGCTAGCCTAGAGAACAAAAGCCTCAATTTCAGAGTATCAAGTTTTCTAACATTTTTCAGTGTCACAGCCTTATGGTATACCCGCAAACACCCCTTGATTTATCACTGCAACCGTAGTTGCCTCACTTCCTTTTGGCCCCTAATATTCATAAAGAGATAAATGAGACTATTAATCGAAGGATTTGAACAGAAAGACAACTAAGCAAGTGTAAAGAGGTATAGTTTAAATAGATTATCCATCCTGGAAAAAACACAAACACAAAACAACAACTAAAAAGGCTGGGGGGAAAAAAACTAGTCTAGCACAAAACACAACAGACTATCCTACCTTAGGAAGCACTCATGTTCTTTCTCAGACCACCATCATGAGAGCTCCAATTTTCATCAGTTTGTCTCCACAAGGACCAACAGAAGCAGCATAAAAACTTCTCTCAGCACCAATCACACTCATTAGCCCAACTCATACCACTCAATTCCCTTTCCCTGTCCTAATGCAATAGTTATTAAGGATGTCTTATGACAGATGCCAGTAATTATTAATGCTGCTATTCACTCTATCAGAAAATTAGAATGACAGTTATGAAGAATAAGGTCAACTCAAACATTTATTAAGCACATACTACTATGTACCCAAATACTAGTTACTGGAATTCCTCCATATAAAAAGAGTAAGTCTCTATAACATATTTGTCATGTTCCTTGGATTTGCTAGTACATGGGACAAAATCCCTTAGGTCCTAGCAATAGATAGAACCAAACAAGTCTGTATGATGCAGGAGAACGGATGAATGCTTATATAGGCAGGCTCCAATGAAGGTTAGCCTTTCTTGATGCTTCATATTAGTAACCACCTAAAGGATCTTTAAAGTTGGAGAATTATAAAAACACACATGGATGTAAATATATCTTTTAAAATATTAATGTGGAAAACAGTAATGATGTAAATAAAAGTACTGAAGCAACAGGTACATTTCACAAAAAGCACACAGCTAACAAATTTTGCAGCTATCATATGCACAGCTGAAAAAATGCCAGGTTCCAACTCCTGCCCCAATTTTGTATCTTCTAACACTGTCATTATCTTCTCTAATAAGTAAGAAAGGTAGTCAAAAAAGGATAGATGGACATCAAGTATTTCTTGGCAGTGTGTCTCTCTAATGAGCACAAGCAATATTATAACTGGGGAAACACTGTTTTATATTTAACCTACCACTGTTTCAATGTGTTAATATTCAGCTATTAACATTACTTTCTTATACAAACTAATATTAATCTGCCAGAAAGACTACATTGTACTTTTCATGATTGCAGCAATTAGTTTCCTGAATAATTACAATAAACAATTTTCTAATGGACATGCTAAACTTAAGCTAAAGAGCATACCTATTAAGGTTATCTTGGGGGAAACTTCAGTAGTACATTTTCACCTATTTCTAACAAAATGTTTTACTGTACCTCAACAAAATTAATCTCTTTACTACAGATAATTTTCAGCACAGAAGCAGTACCATAAAACATGCAGCTTATGTTTTAGACTTGATATAGATACTCTGGTCTAGAACTGATAAAATAATGGAAGAGGTATATTTTTAACCAAGTAATTTTAGAAAGTCTGTGTGTGATCCAGATTAGAATAAGTGGATTTCCATAGAAAAGGTCCACAGCCATCTCTGTAATTTATGAAAAATAACGGTAGCTCTACTTTACATTCACACAAAATTCATAAAAATTTTAACCCTGGCATCATCTGCCTACTAAAGTAGAGAGTATGTAATTAAAAACTATTCACTAAGAGGCCAAATATCAGACAAAAGACTCAAAGTACAAGTTAGTCCATAGGTCTCCACAACGAGCTAATCATGAAACAAATATTGGTGATTACTATACAACCAACCCTCCCCCAAAGAGAGGATCTAATTGCACATGGCAGGAAGCGGGCAGCAGGAAGAGCTACAGTCAGAAACCACCAATTGCTCCAGGTTCTTGAAGCCCATAAGCAGTGCTCCCAGTAAACAGACCTCCCAGCAGCCTGCCAGCATGATCACACTCCTGTCAACACCCACACCATCCCAAAGATATTTTCACTTGTGAGATGTTAGAATCTGACAGAAAAAGCACTCTAAAATAAAAAGCATCTATAAAAATTTAAACCAACTTTAAACTTCCATCTCAATGACAAACATATTTGCTTAGCTGGAAAAGACACTGAAGTAACCACTAGTTTGATTTAAAAAAAAAAAAAAAGACTATCAAATTAAAATACATTATACTTGAATTCCAAACCTAAGGGACTCAAATACAACATTTCACTAGATATAACCAAAAATCACACAAGGTAAACTGCCTCTTGTTTGAATCCACGAAAGCAGACTTCCAAATATAGATCTATTATGAAAAACAACAAACCTGTTGAATTTTCAGTTGGCGAGCTTGTTGGCCAGCTTCAAACCAACTATTTTCAAAAAACTCTACTTAAACGCCTTGAGTTTTCTTTTGAAATAACCAAGCAACTAATCAAAGTAGGGCAGGAATAAAAACTACTTAATCCTGGTGCCTGGCTGGCTCAGTCGATGGAGCATGTGACTCTTGATCTTTGGGTTATAAATTCAAGCCCCACGTTGGGTGTAGAAATTACTTAAAAATAAAATCTTTAAAAAAACCCAAAAACTACTTAATCCATCAGCACCAGACAGGGCAAACAGAAATATATATACGATATGTTTTTAAAAAGAAAAAAAAAGTATAGAAGTCAAAGTCTAAACAAAATCATGAAAACACTATCATAAATTACCAGATATACTCACCCAGTGGGGAAACATATTTGCAAGGAGACACCTTCCACACAGCACAACATGTCCTAAGGTCTTTTTAAACTGCTTAACATGACAACCAGACACCGTAATAAAGCAACTCAATATTGCCTGTTAAAAATGAGTACACCTTATATGTAAATGCAAATATGCAGAGGATACAGTACACAGAAAAAAGACAGAATGATATATGTAGTATGACTCCGCTTATATAAAAACAAAAAACAAAACGAAAAGGTCTGGAAAGGTATACACTAAATTGTTAGTAGTGGTTACCCTCTTGGATATGGGATTTGGAGAGGTGGAGCAATGAAGAGATGTAAAGGGTGGATTTTTACTTTTTCCTCTATTAATATCTGTATTATCTTACCTTACTGCAATAAGCATTTATTATTTTGGTAATTAAAAAAAGGAACCATTTAAAACATACTACCAGACACTGTTATTGTTCTTAAAATATCACAATTATGGTAAATCCAAAGACAACAGTAAAGTACCTCCAAATCTTGAATTTTAAAGCTCTATCTTCTGAGATTAAAGAGGACTAAGAGACATCACAATTAAATGCAATGTGTAACCTTAGACTGAAAAGAGAGGACAACTGGTAAAATTTAAATATGAACAGTCTAAGAGTTAACAGTATCATTATAAATATTAAATTGCCTGGTTATTGGTTATCCAAGAGAATGCTTCTTCTTAGGTAATATTATGAAATATTTAGGGGTGAAGGTTCAGGAGGTCTGCAACTTGATTCAGCCAAAAATAAAAACATGTATATTCTTTTATATAGAAAGATAAACCAAATGTGACAAAATTTCAATTACTGGTTAATGCAGGTGAACAGTATATGGAAATTCATTATGCTATTCCTGCAACTTCTCTGTAAGTTTGATTTTTTTTTTCCAAATAAAATGCCTCCCTAGACCCCGCTCTGGCTCCCGCCCCCCTCCCACCCTACCCCTTGCCCTGAATCTCTCTCAAAAAGGAAGGATTCTAAACTTGATGTTTGGTGACTACAGATGTAATGGTTCAGTTTCTAATATGAATGGTCTCTCAGGGCCTTACAATAATAGCTCTTAGTGTATTACAAAATAAGGTACTCTACAGTACTCTGGAAGAATTAACAGAAACGAAGCTAGTCAACTTTTGATTCTGTAACCCAGGCTAGTCATTCTTTGCCATCCAGTAGATGACTATCCTAGCTTCTCTGCAAAAAGTGACAATACTCACAGAACACCAACAATTATCAAGTCAAGAAAAATTATAAATATCTGTTAAAAAGTAAATTATAAATTATAATACATTTCAGTCTTTTTAAAGGGAACAGATTAAATCAGTCAGTACAGTGAAAAGTGGCAGAAAAGATACGGGAATATCAAAGTTCCAGTGAGGAAACTAGGAAAGTATGACAGACTAACAGGTATAAAGTATGTCTTGGCAGTTTGAACATTTCTTAGTAAAACACAACTGTATCAACAGTTGCTTGATACCTTTCTAAAGACATAATGTGTCAGTATAAGAATGGTCAGCCTGAAATCTAGAAAAAAGCAAAGAGGAACAGGAATACTGAAAAGGTAACTCTCTCCCAAGTACTAGGACAGTTCATCAGGCTTTCTCACCAGGAAACCCTCCCAGTAGTATTTTCTCTTAGTTAGCTTCTTATGGCATCTCCATTCCCACGGTAACTAAGGTGAATTATGAGAATTCTTTGAGAACTTGACTAACCTCACTGCTTTATATTTTATTAGTACATGTAGAAATATTTTTTCCCAGTTAATAAACTTTATTTTGGCCAAATTCATCATGCTTTTCCTATCATGATGCCTTGTACTCTTCTTTCTAACTGCATCTTTCCATCCAAATACTAATAATAAAAAAGTTAACACTGTCCTAATTCTTAAATTCTCATAAAACCCTTTGCAGAAAATACTATTATGATCCCACTTTATAAATAATGACACCAAAGCACAGAGTAATTATGAAACCTGCTCAGGTTCATAAAGCTATTAAGTAAAAAAGAGGTGATATTCTAAAACCTAGCTCCAAAGCCCAGGGTTTAACTTTTTTTTTTGTGCTTTGGACAAAAAAATTTGGCAGTCTGATGAAGCCTGTGGATTTCTTCTCAGCGTAATATTTTTAAATGCATAAAATAAAATACAAGGATTACAAATGAGATGAGTTATGTTGAGGACAAAAACCCCAAATGTGTGATACAGTAATACATATGCTTCTTAACAATGTAGTGGTAGATCTCTACTATAATATAGAGATGTAATGATGTACATAATGTAATGTTTATGTTACATCAATGTTTTGATGTAATGATAAACATAAATAATATTTTGAGATATCTACAACCACAGCATATTATTAAAATTATTTGACTTGTACTAGTAGTAAAATCACAAGTACTGTTGGTAGTACTGTAGTTTGCTGTTTATACTGGCAATTAAAAGAAATGCTAACTTCTAGTTAGAGGTTAGTGAAGGGGTAATTTTTCCTCCTAAGTTTAAGGATGCCATCCATGTTAAGACCCCTACACTGCACACTATAATAAAACCCTCTTAATACTCCAATTTAAAGGGACCACTCCCAGGTCCTTGTCTCTTTCTTCACAGGCTCCCTTGGTGATCTCTTCCAGTGTTGTGGTTCTAATACTAAGTTGATGACCACAAAATATATCTCTAGTCCAGACCTTTCCTCTGAACTTCACGGAACTGAATTGGTTATCAATTCAACCCAAATGTCTAACAGGCATCTCAAACTTAACCATGTCTAAAACTGAACTGCTAATCCGTTTCCCAAACTTGCTCTTGTCACAGTCATACCTACATACTACCGTGGTTGATGGCAACTCCATCTTTCTAACTACTCAGACAAAAAACCTTGGAATCATCCCGGGCTCCTCTCTCACATGCCACATCTGATCTATCAACAAATCGTATTGGTTTATTCTTCAATGTATATCCAGAATTCAATCATTTCTCACCATCCCCTGGTTACCACCTTTACAAGTCACCATCAGCTCTCTTCCAGATTGCTAACTTCATTACAAGTTTCCTGCTTCTTCTGTTCTCCCCTGCAAAGGGGGTGATCCTTCTGAAGCTGAAAGCCGACCATGTCACACTTTTGTTGAAAACTCTGGGCAAAGTCCTTACAGTGACTCTACAGAGCACTGTGAAATCTGCATCCCACCCTGACCCAAGTTACTATTTATTGCTCTTTTTTGTTCATTCCATTTTAGCCATACCAGGGAGAATTCACTAGGTCAGCCTCGGCACCTTGGAACTATTCCCTCTACTTGAAATGCTTTCACCCCAGATATTAACATGGCTAACTCCCTTCCTTTTAAGCCTTTGCCTAAATATTATTCTCAAGAAGGTACACCAGTCTACCTCATTTTAAAGTGTCACATCTTCCCCAGAAATTCTGGATTCCCCCTTATCCTGCTCCATTTTTCAAAGCACTTACCTTTGAATATTCTGTATCATTCACTACTACCCATCACTAGAAGGGGGTGCCCACAAGGGCAAAATTTTGTTTTGTACACCACTCACTTCTAATGTGCCTATGTTTGGCCTCAAATAGACATGCGTATGTTCAAAGAACAGCACTTCTATGGCTGTTAAGTACTTGTCTCTCTCATTAGAAGAGTTCCTTAAAGACTTTAACTGGATCTAATTTGCAGTGTCCTCAACACCTGGCCCCAACAGCAGACACCTAATGCACACTCAGGTGATTACAACCATTTTCACCTGAAACACAATCCTATGTGCCACAGGAAAAAAGCCAGGTCTCACAGCTGTGACTGATTAAAGAGCGGGTACAAGACAAACACAGAACATCAGGTTCCAACAGTTACTTCAACCAAACTGAATTTATGTTTCGTGCCTCAATTTCTTCATGTGTCTAAGAACCATTCCAAACTACCTGAAGTCTAAAAGGGGCACTTGTTCATTCCTTCCCCCAGCCACATCACCCCCTCAAGCCCACCTAATCTTTCCAAGCTAGACTTAAAATCCTCTTAAGTTTTCCCTGATGACCCCAGCTAGAAGCATTTATACATGCCACACTCAGTGCCAAAGGCTTTTCATACTTTATTCTCATCCAATTCTCCCCAAAGCCCTATGAGGTTGCTACCATCACAATCCCTATTTTGAAGATGGGAAAACCCAAGCTGAGAGAGATGAAGGCACTTGTCGAAGGTTCAACTAGTGTTCAAAACCAGGGATGTTTGACTCTGAAATCCAAGTTCTTTAACCCTACACTGTACCGCTTTTCCCCCTCCAGTGGTATAATGACTAACTAGCTTCTACATACTACCTCAGAGGGTCTCCTGTCACTTCATTTCTCTAGGTTTCAGTTTCTCCATCTGAAAAACAGGTGATGTTGTTCAGGATGCCTACTAAGATCCCTTCTAGCTCTTACAGTATTAGAACACATTTTATAATTCTCTGTATACTCCATGCAGGTTAATACACACACACACACACACACAATTTGGAACTTAGTCACTTAAAAATGCAAAGCAGTGGCAACATGAAAGCAGTGGAAATAACTCCAAGACTTTGTGTCAAACAATAAACGTTCTTGATTCCTCCCCACTCAGGTCCAAAGATGCACTTCTGAGTCCATTTTCCCACATTATGAAAAACTATGTTTTCCCCAAGAAGTGTAAGGATGTGATCCTTAAGGCTTCTAGACTTCACCACACAACCTGGTAAAAAGAACGGTAAGCAGGCACTCAGTCCAATGGGGGGGGGGGCTAGAATGTTATTTTGTACAGGACAACTGTTCAATAAGTGTTTATTGGGTCATGATACAGAATGGTTTGAGGTTCTCCAAGTCTCACACCAAAAGCCTATACAACATGAGCTTTGTAACTGCATTGATGATTGTGCAGTAAATTAAAACAATCTATCAAGGTAATGTTAACCTAAAAGCAAAGAACCCATGAAAAGACAAAGCCATGTTGAGACAACTTAGTATCAAAAATAAGAGTTGGGTTTGTCAGAAAGGTAGTATAATTATTTCTCTTTGTGTGCAGAAACAACCATCAATATCCCAACATAATCCTTCTGTGTTGAAAGTGAACCTAAGAACTATCAAGTAAGATCCAGACATTACTGGACCAAGTTGAAAAGCTTTGGCAAAGGGTTCAAAAAAAAAAAAAAAAAAGCGATAGCAGAGCTAAGGTAAAATGTGTCAAAAGAGCAAATCTCTTGGAATCCTTCTGCTCATAAAAGTGACAGTTTCATCTGAAATCCCTACCAACCGCTAAGTTTGAAATGAGTCGTATATTCGTAGGTCTAGACTTCAACCAACACCAGCAAATGGAGTTTCAGATAGCTTTTGAAAACAATAGTCTTGTGAGGGCGTAGGGAAAGAAGTGAATCCAGGCTCTGGAGTGGAAGCTCTCGGAGGTATCAGATACAGCAGATACAGACTTCACGGAAATGTAAAAAAAAAAATGTCCAAGGCTGAAAAAAACACTTTCGGGCCAAACTGTATTTCAGTTTTCTAGAATGCTGTCTCTTTAGAGAATCCTCAAATGATCCTTGGTTTTTAAGTAAGTCTTTATGAGAAGTAGAAAGTCATCCATTTAGGGTAAAAGGGTCCTGTTACCAAGGAAGTAGTGTCCGAGAAAGTGTGCAAATCCCACAATCTGGAAGAGAACGTCTGCCCCTCCGAAGGCTTTCATTTTCAGGCGGAAAAACAAACCCGGTGTCACCTCAACATCGGGGTCACACAATCCTCGCCACCATTACAAAACCGAAGTGCCAAAGGTGCAGAATCTGAAGCCGGAAGCACTGCGAGGCCAGGATCGAGTTCCAGGAGAAAAAAAATCAAACCTGAGAGCGCAGCGCAGACCCTCCGCGGCCCCGGGCCGAGGGAGGCACGCTAGGCCCTTCCGGTCCGAGCCGCCGTCGCCGGGAGGCCGGGCGACAAGCCGGGCGACGGGCCGGGCTTCCACCCGAGCCCGGGGATTCGCGGCCTACCCTCGCCGGTGCCCTCTCGCTGACTCCGACACCGGCAGTTCCTCCGCCTCGGCCCCTTCGCCTGAGGTGAGGCCTGCGCGGGCCGCGGGGAGTCGGAGGAGAGCGCCGAGCCTCGGGCCAGCCGGGTCGGTGCGGACGCCGCGGCGGCGGAGGCCGTGGCCGCCCCTCCCCCACCGGCCCGGCCCAACCGCCGCTGCGACGCGAGCAGCCGCGCCAACGCCGGGCCCAACCGCCGACCCGCCGCGGCCCGGGCGAGGCGGCGGCGGCGCGGGCCTGCTCCCCACGCCGCCCGCGCGAGTCCGCCGCCGGCCCGTTACTCCTCGCGCCGGCCCGCGCCGCCGCCCGTCAGGACGCGCCGCCCTCGGGGCTCTGGCCGAGGGCTGCCGCGGGGGGCCGCGGAGCAGATACTTACTCAGGGGTCGGGTGCTCGGGGTCGTAGAAATCCCCCATCTTCGGAGGCGGCTGCGGCGGCAGCTGCTTCATCGGGAGCGGCTGGAGGCGGCGACGCGAGCCCCCTCCCCGCGGCAGGGCGACGCGCGGGAGGGGAGGGGAGGGGAGGAGGCCGCTGGTCCGACCGCGGCGGCGGCGGCAGGGGCGGCCCGCGTCGCTTGCTCGCTCGTTCCCTCCCTCCCTCCCTCCGGCGCCCGCCCGCCGCTCTCTCCCCCACACACTCACACGGGGAGCGACGCGCACCCCGCCAGCCCCTCCGCCTCACAGGCCCGGCCCCTTAAAGGGACACGCACGGGCCGCGCGTCCGCCGCCAGTCGGCGCTCCGGCAGCTGCGGGGCGACCCCAGGCGGGGGCGGGTTGGCCGGCCCGATCCTGCCGGCTGCTTCCCGGAACAAAAAGCGCCGGACCCCGAGTGGCGGCGCCGCCGGGACCCCTCCCTCGGGCCCACCGAGGCGGCCGGGGACTGAGGCGTGACCCGGCCCCGCCCTGTTGGCTGGCGACGTCGGGGGAACGACCCGAGCCTACCGGGACTCTACCCTTCCTGCCCCGCCGCCCGGGAAGACCTGCCCGCCCGAAGCGGCGGAGTCCGCGGCGGCGGCGCCGTGGGCACCTCCCGCGGGCCTCCGAGCTCTGAGGTACTGCGGTCGCCAAGCCTCTGGCCCTTCTCGTTATTTCTCCTCCTCGCTTTCTCTCCCCCTTGCCTCTTCATCTCACCCCTCGGCAGGTTACGGAAAAGGAGCCTGGTCGGGGATTCGCCCGGAGGCCGAGCTCCCGGGACTCCCCCTCCTCCTTCCCGCCTCCCTCTGGGTCTTCTGCCCCCACCCCAACTCTGCAAGGCCACAGCGCCGGTCTTCCGCGGGGTTCTTAAGGCCTCGGAGCAGATGGCCTTTGTCAGAGGCTGTTCATCACTTTCCTGCGAAAATGACGAGGTGAGAGTAAATAGGACAGCCTGAAAGGGCTACGGTTTTTAGTTATTTTTGGAAGGAGAAACCAGAATGCATAAAGCCTTTATCTAAACGCTCAGGACGTTGAAGAGTTTATGGCAATTGATCATTTTGTAATTGGGAGTTCATAGGATCGACCAGCTTTGGGCGGGGGGGGGGGTCACTATAATTTTAAATAGGATTGAATTTTACCAGCAAACAGTGGCATGGAAGTATGTGTTGTGGACTGTTTGTGTGCCTCCTGCCCACCCAGTTTATATGTTAAAAATCCTAACCTCCCAGGTTTTAGGAGGTGGGGCCTTAGGGTGATTAAGCCATAAGGGTGGAGCCCTCCTGAATGGGATTAGTGCCCTTATAAAAGAGACCCCATTGAGCTCTCTCCCTGTCTGCCCTGTGAGGGAAGATACTAGGAGAAAAGGGCAGGCTACAGCCCAGGAGAATTCTCCCACCAGCTCTCAGCCATGCCTGCACCCTGCTGTTGCATTTCCAGCCTCCAGAACTGTCAGAAATAAATTTCGGTTGTTTATAGCACCAGTCTATATGGTATTCTGTTACAGCAGCCTAAATCAAGACAGTATGTGTCCTAATTACTGAAATGTGATCTAAGTGAATAGACACCCTTTACTAACTCTTTTTTTATATCCTGTAAATGTGTGTGCTTGCGCATATGCATACGCCGGCAGTGTCTACTAGCGTTTTATCATCGTTTCTCACTTGGGGATTATTTTAACATTTTTTTCTGTTGCCTTTAGGCATAGGGTCCGTGTACAGGGTCCATCTGATTCCCTAGGTTCAAGTCTCTCATGACCACTTCTTTACAGACCATGAATGTTACATAATTTCTCTGTGCTTTTTTTCTCATTGTAAGATGAGAATATTAACATGGACAGATCCTGTCACTGTTGCAAGGATTAAAGGAGAAAATATCTGTAAAGCTCTAAACTTCCAGTAAATGTCAACAGTTAATCAGACATTTTATTTTAGTGCAGTGGTTAAGCGGTGACTCTACTTTGCAGGTATACCAGCTCTGCCACTTTCCAGTATGTGACACTGGGCATGGTTACTTTTCTTGTAAGATCATTGGAAGATTGAATACTATTAAATGCCCTCATCCGTTATTGTACCAGGGTTTTTTGTGCATGTATTTTAAATTCAAAGAGAATGCACCCTCAGAACATATTCTTGAGCCTGGCCTCTTGATCAAAGCTGTGGAATAACTTGATCTTTAGTATTATTAGATATTGACTGTCTCCTATTTTATTACATAAAGCCTTCTGCAAATGTGTTTGAAGGAAAAATGTTAAAAAGTCTTAAGGTGAAACATAAGAGGCATTCATTCCTAGAGTGCTAAAAAACATAAAAACCTTCATAATTGTTCCTGCCATTACTGCTTCCCGTTGACCCAGACCACCCCATCCCAGGGACCCTAGGGTAGCCTTTAGTGACCCTGAAACAAAGTTGACTCAGACATTTCTTGCCTTAGGGGAGCCTTTTGGCCCAAAGTTAGACAGTTGATCTCTTGAGCACGGTCTCCAAACTACTATTTGTAAAAATTTTTAAGGTAATATATTGGCAAGACAGTTCTTAGAACTGACACACATAAAAGCCATACAATCAAGATAGTGAGGTACTCTAAGGTGCCACCAGGTGGTACCCCTTTTTTTTGCCAATGTACCCAGGCCAAAGCTCTACTACCTCACACGGGAATGTGGCCAAAGCTCTAAAAGAGAGAGAAATGGTCATTCCCCCTTAAACCCACAGCTGGAGCTGAATGGGGAAGCCACTCCTACCCACTTACTCTTGCCTCTTCCCATCCCACTCTTCCCAGATGAGGATTATTAGGGGACTGGTTGTGTTGTGCTCCTTAAGAGATGCCAATTTGGAAAAGACAAGCAAGCCCTAGGCCTTCAGTCCGAGGACTCCTCAAAGTTCTTTGCTTTGCCAAGAAGGGGCAGAGTTGGCAACAAGTCTAACATTGGGAGTGTGAGCAGAGCAGTGTGGGAAACTGTATCTCTACCCACATGCTCCCACAAAAACTCTCACCTTGGCAGAGTCAGGCCTATTACTGGCAGCCATAGACTGGAGTTAATAGTCATCTGCTGATACATGAAAGGTTGATATAGTATCAGAGAGGCAGTTTGGGAGTATACATGAATAATAGACACAAGGCTGGGTTATATCAAGATCAAATGTTTGAAAGCTCAGGCTTGCTGGTACAAGACTCATGTAAATCACAACAATTTGTGAGATACTAACTTGATTTCCTTAGTTATTTAAATATTATCTTGAATCTGTTCCCAGCTGTCAATGATCCTTATCATCTATTTGTTCTCTTTTCCCCCAGTGTACTTTTGAATAGAGGAATGGTCTGTATTACATATTCCAAAAACGTATTTTTCTTTGTTTGGTCCCTAGGAACCCAAAATTGCCTGTTACTATAATTATATATTAACCATAAAATCATAAATACATACAGGTCCATCCTAGCATTAGAATAGAAACATGATTGGTTGTGGAGCCCGATTAAGGTTCTCTCTCTCTACCTCTCTGCCCTTCCCCACCCTTGCGCATGTGCGTGCTCTGAAAAAACAAAACAAAACAAAAAACATGATGTGGGTATTTAGAAGCTGTTATATACAGCTTTTAATGGTGATTTAGTGTTTGGTTTTAGTAGATCAAAAAATTATTCTGTTATAACTGAAATGAATTCGTTTCCATTAATTAAAAATATAATGAGATAGTTTTTAGAACAATGTATGTTATTCTACAGATGAAAAACTTGGATCAAGTGGTTTAAATGTGTATTTACTTTTCTGTAGGATAGAGCTTCTCTGTAGATACAACCAACGTCTTAGCATTTAGGGAACGTGAAATGTGATAATGTCTGAGAAAGTACCTAGTACATGTAAACTACTAGCCATGCACTAAAAAATAAGCTACCTTACAAATTTATGTATTTACATAAGGCTCAATATATTTGAATTTTATTTTATATTTAATCAATATACAAAATAACGGTAGTATCATTTAGAATAATGGTTATTCTGACTGTTCTGCACAAATCTATGGCTCTGGAATTCCTTAGAGAAAAAAGTATAATTACAATTGATTTTTAATCATGTTCAGTCTGCAGATCTCAACACAAGAGGAATCTAGAAAACAATATGCAACCTATATTGAACCCTACCCCATACATTATTTGTATCAAGTTAGCACCTTCCTATATGGTAGTATTGTAGTCTGTAGTTGTCTTTTCCTCTTCCGTACTTCTTTGTTAACTGACTTTCATTCTATCTTCCGAACTCTTATAAGTTCATTGTAGGCAGAAGCTTTATTGTCTTTAATATTTTATAGTGTTTGGCCCTGTATATGCCAGGTGTTTAATGAATACTTACTTTGCTACTCTTTTGAAAGCCTTAATTTTTTTTTTTTTTTACTCTTTTTCTTTTAGAAACTCTGAAGTATTCACATTGGATTTGTCTGTCGAGACTAGATGGTTGAGCAGCTAATAAGCTACTGACATCCAGGTAAGCACTGTCTTCTGTGAAGTCTCCTTCATAAGCTCTTAGGAGCCAACCATTTCGTTGGCCTTGAAAGCGCTGACTTGAAAGAGCCATACACTTAACCCTCAAGTACACAGGAATATTATTAATTTCTTTTCAATATGTGTTAATCTTGTCTTCCCTGTGAGAGTACCAAACGCTCAGGGAGGTGATTACAGTGTTTGTTTTGCGGTGTTTTGGATCTTGGCACCCTTTCAGAGAGTTCATCTCAGGAGCTGCTTATTGCATCTTCCTTCCCAGCCTTGTGTCTCCCAGCAAAGGAAGAAACTCGGTTTTACAAATTAGTAAACCAAAGATCCCAGCAGTTAAGGTACTTATCTAGGGTCACGTGACTAAGGAAAGGTAGAGCTAGGATCTGAACCTGGCTATCTGATTCAAGACATTTTCAGACCAAAAAATCTGGAGTTTACCACCAACAGAAAATACTCCCTTATATAAGAAGGAACGATGAGCAAAGAAATTGGCAAATAAGTGGTTAAAACTAAAAAAGTAACAAAGTAATAATAAGAATACATAATTTGTGTGGTTAATAAAGTAAAGCAAGATAGAAATAATATCCAGGACAACAAAATCATAATTTGGAAGTGGGAAGGGTGGGGTGGTGATTGGAGTTAAAGTTTTCCAAAGTCCTTGTATTGTTTGCAAAAAGGGTAAAAATATGGATTAAGCTTATTTCTTTTAAGTACTCAAGTTAAAACATCTCAAGTAACTACTAAGAGTTTTAATTTCTAAGTTCACAGAGAAATAGAATAAAATTACAAAAAAAAAGCATTGTATGAAATTAGAAAAAAGAAAGCAATAGTGAAACAAATAGAAATCACAAATAATATGGTAAAAAATAAATGTAAATATTTCAGTAACTACAATAAATGTAAATTGAATAAAGTCTCGTTTTAAAAAACAATGTAATATAGACAAGGAAACAAAATCCAACCATATGCTATTTTTGAGACATTCTTAAAACCAAGAGCATAGAAAAATGTAAAAGGATGGAAAAACATGTCAGGCTAATATATCAGGAGAAAGCTGGTAACACCAGACTAAGAGTAAATGAAGGTTACTAAATAATGATAAATTCAGGACCCTAGGACTTCAGAATTCCTTTTTTTTTTTTTTTTTAAGATTTTATTTATTTGAGAGAGTGAGTGAGAGAGAGAAAAGGAACAGGGGGAGGCAGAAGGAGAAACAGGCTCCACGCTGAGCAGGGAGCCTGATGTGGGACTCGATCCCAGGACTCTGGGATCATGACCTGAGCTGAAGGCAGATGCTTAACCGACTGAGCCACCAGGATCCCCTGGACTTCAAAATTCTAAACATGCATGGACATCATTACATGTCCTTAAGATACAAAAAGCAAAATTCAACAGAACTACAAGAAAAATGAATTTCCCAGTATAGTGGAGATTTTAACACACCTCAAAATAATGGATAGATCTTACAAGAATCAGAAGATATGAACAACATAATTAAAAAGATTGAATTAATAGACATATGAAGTGTTGCACTCAACAGAGCACTCATATCCTTCTAATGTGCCTGTGTGGAATGTTTATGAAAATTGACCTGGGTGCCTGGGTAGCTCAGTCGGTTAAGCGTCTGCCTTCAGCTCAGGTCATGATCCCAAGGTCCTGGGATTGAGCCGCATGTCAGGCTCCCTGCTTGCTGCTTCTCCCTCCCCCCCCTTGCTTGTACTCTCCCTCTCTCAAAAAAAAAAAAAAAAAAAAAAAAAAACCTTTAAAAATAAGAAAAATTGACCACATACATGTAAGTCCATGTAGTAATTCTCAACAAATTTCAGATGACTGATGTTGTATAACCCATGTTCTCTGACAAAAATGCAGTTGAGTTAGAAATCACTAACTAAGGTGGCGCCTGATGGCTCAGTCGGTTGAATGTCTGCCTTTGGCTTAGGGCGGGATCCCAGGGTTCTGGGATCAAGACCTGCATCCAGCTCCCTGCTCGGCGGGGAGCCTGCTTCTCCCTCTGCCTCTGCCATTCCCCCAGCTTGTGCTCTCTGGCTCATTCTCTCTCTCTCTCTCTCTCTCTCTCTCTGTCAAATAAATAAAATCTTAAAAAAAAAAAAAAAGAAATCACTAAGGGGGGAAGAGCACATCTGAATATTCAAAAGTATGCTTGTAAATAACTCATTGGTCAGAAAAAAAACCATAATGGGAATCACAAAGTAATTGGAACTAAAGAACAATGAAATGTAAATCCTGGATTCTCATCACTAGGAAAAAGAATTTTCTTTTTTTCTTGTTCTCTTTTTGGTATCTATATGAGAAGATGAATGTTAGCAGAACCTACTGTAGTAATCACAAAATATGTAAGTCCATCATGCTGTATGCTTTAAGCTTATATAGTGATTTATATATAGTGATTTATATTATTTCTCAATTACACTAGAGAAAAATAGTGAAATGACTAGCAAAATGGTAGAATATAGCTAAAGCAGTAAGTAGAGGGAAATTAGGGATTTAAATGCTTATGTTACAGGGGGAAAAAGACAAAATTGACAAATGACATGTCAAACTTAAGAGCTAAAGTAGAATTAAAAAAAAGATGAGAGCACAAAATCAAAGAAAAAGCATACAATTGAGAAGATGCACAAAGCCAACAATTATTTCTTTTAAAAGACTATAGACCAACTTCTGACAAATTGGGGGAAAAAATAGAAGATACAAATAAATAATGTAAAGGAGAATAATGTAAAGAACATGCAAATAAATAAGGAAAAGAGGGACAGAATTATGGAAACTATAGAGATTATAAAATTAATTTTAAAAAATGAAAAATTTGAGACCAATAAATTTGAAAACTTAGATCAACTTGAACAACTTTCTAAGATAATGCAAATTAGCAACACTGACTCAATGAGAAATGGAAAATCTATCTGGTCCTTAAACCATTAAAAATCAGTAGTCAATTTTCTCTCAAAAAGAAAGGAAGGGATGGATGAACAGATGGACAGACCCAGGCAGGCAAGGATAGGACAAGAAAGGAAAAGTTACAAGCTATTCTAATTCTTGAACACAGATGGAATAATCCTGAACAAAATATTAAAGCAAATCCAGCAATTTGTTAAAAAGATAAAAATCAAGATCAAGTTGAATTTATTTGAGGAATGAAAGTTAGAGTTCAATATTGCAAACTTTTTAAAGTAATTCCTCATATAACAAATTATAATGGTGTGGTAGACAGAATAGCTCCCCAGAGATGTCCACTTCCTAATCCCTGGTACCTGTGAATGTGTTTGTGTGGCAAAAGGGACTTTGATGTGATCGAGTTTCAGACCTTGGGATAGAGAGGTTATCTTGGACTATCTGGGTCTAATCTAATCACAAATCCTTAAAAATGGAAGAGGAAGGCAAACGTGTTGGTCAGAGAGATGAAAAAGACAAGGACTCAACCTGCCCTTTGCTGGCTTTGAAAATGGAGGAAAAGGGCCATGAGCCAAGAAATGTGGCAGCCTCTGCAAGATGAGAATGACCTTCACTCATTTTACAGGCAGGGAGAAAACAGGGACTGTGGTCCTACCACCTCTAGAAACTGAATTCTGCCAGTAACCCAATGAGCAGGAAATAGATTTTCTCCCAGAACCTCCAGAATGGAATATAGCCTGCCAACACTGTTTTTAGTTCAGTTAGACCCATACTGGACTTCTGGTGTGCAGAACTAAAAAAATAAACTTGTTCTGTCTTAAGCTTCTAAGGTTGTAATAATTTGTTATAGCTGAAATTGAAAGCTAATAAAGGTACAACCAAACACTTTTAGATGCTGGCAAAAATATTTGTTAAAAATCAGTAACCATTATTTATTTATTTATTTATTTTTAAGATTTTATGTTTTTGAGAGAGAGCACAAACAGGGGGAGCAGCAGGCAAAGGGAGAGGAAGAAGCAGGCTCTCCACTGAGCAAGGATTCCCCCCACCCCTGCCCCGATGCAGGACTCGATCCCAGGACCCAGGGATCATGACCTGAGCCAAAGGCAGATGCTCAACTGACTGAGCCACCCCGGAGCCCCCATTCTTAATTTTAAAAAAAGAAAAAGGAACCAAAAAAACCTTTAACAAATCAGGAATAGAAGAAAATTTCCTTAACCTGATAAAGACCTAGAACAAACATTATACATAATTGTGAAATAAAGCATTTCTTTTGAAATTAAAAATAAAATGTTTGCTGTCACCATTTCTATTCAACATTGTATTTGAGTCCTAGCCAGCAAAATAAAACAATGAAAGAAATAAAACATGTAAGGGGATCCTGGTGGCTCAGTCGGTTAAGCCTGCAACTCTTGGTTTGCTCAGATCACGACCTCAGGGTCATGGGATCGAGCCCCACATAGGGCTCTGCACTCAGTGCGGAGTCTGCTGGAGATTATTTCCCTCTCCCTCTCCCTCCTCCTTCACTCCTCCCTCTCCCTCTCTCTCTTTCAAATAAATAAATAAATAAAATATTTTTTTAAAGGAAATACAACATGTAAGGAATGAAAAAAGACAGTTGTTATTTACAGGTGGTATGAGTGTCTGCTTAGAAAACCCAAAATAATTTTCAGAATAATACTTAGAACTAATGACAATTCTTCAAGTTTTTCAGATAAAAAAAATCAACTGCATTTCCATAATCCAGCAGATAGAAAGCACAAGCAAATAAAACATACCATTTACAAAAACAGCATCAACACCAAACTATTAGAGCTGGGTTATCTTACTGGTTATCCATGTGGAGAGAAAGTAAAAATGGATCCTTATCTCGTATTTAACCCAAAAGTCAATTCCAGGTGGATCGAAGACTTCAATATAAAAGGCAAAACATGAAAAGATTTAGAATAAAATATAGAATAATACAATATCTTTGGGACATGCCCATGTGATAGAAAAAAAATGTCCTTAAAATTCAAAGTACAAACCAAAGAAGTAAAAATTCAGCTCCCTTGAAACTTTGTCATAAAAAGACAAAAAGTGAAAGAAAAAAAATCATAAGCTAGAAAGAAAAATCTGCAACACACATAACAGCAACAATGAAAGTATCCAGAGCTACACCCCAGTACAGTAGGTATTAACAACAGTAGGCTGTTGAGTATTTAAAATGTAGGTAGGCCAAATTAAGAGGTGCTGTTAAGTATGAAATAGATTCCAGATTTCAAAGAGTTAGTACAAAAAAAAAATGTTATGTATTGCATCTTGAAATGATAATATTTTGGTAAGTAGATTATATTATTAAGTAAAAAAAACTATTAAAATTAGTTTTGCCCAGGGACGCCTGGCTGGCTCAGTCAGTTAAGCGTCGGACTCTTGATTTCAGCTCTGGTGATGATCCTCAGGGTCGTGGGATCGAGCCTCACATCGGGCTCCCCACTCAGCGGGGAGACTGCTTCAGCATTCTCTCTCTCCCTCTGCCTCTGTCCCACTCTCTAAAATAAATAAATAAATCTTTAAAAAATAAAATTAATTTTGCCTGTTACCACTTTTTTTAAACGTGGCTACTAGAGCATTTTAAATTACATCTGTGACTTGCACTTTACTTCTGTTGGACAGCATTGATCTAGAATATACAAAGAACTCGTGCCAATCAGAAAAAGGTAACCCAGTTTTTTAAATTGGCAAATACCGCCAAAGAGGAAAAATTAATAGCTAAGAAACACTTGAAAAGATGTTTCAGGGAAATCAGGCACAGTGCAGTGTTAGTGGGAATGTTAATTGGTATAATGGCTTTGGAAAACAATTTAGCATTACTTTGTAAAGTTGAGTATGGGCATACCCTACAACCAGCAATTACACTCTTAGATACACAGATTACAGAAACTTGCACATGTACACCAAAGGCCATGTTCAGGAACGTCCATAGCAGTATCGGCAAATGTCCATACAACATAGAGTATTTATATAATGAATGATCAAACAGCATTGAATATGAATGAACTTTTCAGCTCCACCTATCGAAATGGTTAAATCTCAGGAACATAATGACAAGGAAAAAAAGGACGTAAAAGAATATATAATTTTTTTCGTTTATATGAAGTTTTACAAGCCGAAATTAAAGAACAGATTATGCAGGGAATTAAGCATAACAGAACTCAAAGGGAAAACTTAAGGGATAAGTAAAAAAAACTCAGGATTTTTTTTTTCTAAAGGGGGAAAAGGAATTGTGGGAGCATCAAGGAGGCTTCAGAGAATCACTAAAGCTCTATTTCTTAAACGAGGCGGTAAGTCCATATATATTTGTTTTACTGTTATTTTGTCTACCCCTGTTTGATTAATAACTATCTATTTATTATTTAATAAAACCTTGTGTGTATCCTTTGACCAGCAAATTCTATTTCTGAAGTTCTAGTTTATAGAAATAAAAGTACTAGTACAAAGAATAAATGTACAAAGATATTAATTGTATCATTGTGTTGGGGGAATAAATGGTCATAAATAAGGAAATGCAGGAATACATTTTACAATATCCATACTAAGGAGTATTATTACACTGTCATTTAAAAGAATGAATTTTCACTGTACTAGAGATTCTGGAGGAGTTTCCATGAGGTTTTGGGGTTTG
The DNA here is from genome assembly GCF_017311325.1 of Ursus maritimus. Taxonomy (NCBI): domain Eukaryota; kingdom Metazoa; phylum Chordata; class Mammalia; order Carnivora; family Ursidae; genus Ursus; species Ursus maritimus. The sequence continues at coordinate 41,295,069 of NW_024423786.1, read as the reverse complement.
GTGGATGGGAAAAGCAAGACACTTAAACTTATATATACATGTATATATTTGTTTGATTTTATGAGTATGGGGAAGGCTACGAGTGGATATATGCCATTTAGTTGAGTTATCTTGATTTGAGAGTGGGGAGAAATGAAGGAAGGAGGAAGTGACAGAGAAAAAGAAAAGGGAGGGGGCGTGCCTGGGTGGCTCATTTGGTTAAGCATCTAACTTTGGCTCAGGTCATGATCTCAGCGTCCTGGGATTGAGCCCCATGTCAGGATCCAGGATCAGCACTCAGTGGGGAGTCTGCTTCTCACCCTCTACCTCTCCCTCTGCCCACCCTATCCCCCACTCATGCGTGCTCTCTCTCTCAAATAAATAAAATCTTAAAAAAAAAAAAAGAAAGAAAGAAAAAAAGAAAAGAAAAAGGGAAAATTACCACCATACTCCAGTAAATATATTGTGGTCCCATGTATATGTATAAACTATAGATATTTGTATATATCTAGAGATCCATTAAGAAATTGGGAGGAAAAAAACAGTTGAATCTATATTTACTGATATAGGGATATCAACTGAAAAAAGTAAGTTCCAGATTAATATGTGTTTGGAGTCTGTTTCAGTAAAGCCAAAAGCCATATATATGCATAGTATGTAAGTGCTCGTATATCTGAACAGTGAATATGCAGAAGATTATACACCAGTCTTAATATTGCTGATGGTTTGAATGCAGAGAGCGAGAGAAAGAAAGCAATCAAAGATAAATCTTAAAATTTTTTACCTCAGCAACTGGGTGATTGGTGGAGACTAATGGAAATTGGAGGACAAATAGGTCAGGGGATATGGGAGTAATAATTCTGCTTTGAGGGGCATCTGGGTGGCTCAGTTGGTTAAGCGTCCAACTCTCGATTCCGGCTCAGTTCATGATCTCAGGATTGTGCAATGGAGCCCCACATTGGCCTCTGTGCTCAGTGGGGAGTCTGCTCCAGATTCTCTCTCCCTCTCCCTCTGCTCCGCCCCTCCCCCCCACGTGTGCACTCTCTCTCTCCCTCTCTCTCAAAACAAATAACTCTCTTTAAAAAATGATTCTGGTTTGAACATATAAACTTAGAGAATGCTGCTAAACATTCAAAGGGAGATATGAAGTGACCAGTTCAAAATACCAGTTAGGAATTTAGAGGAATGCTATAGATACACAAACATAGATTTTGGAGTCACCAGGATACAAGTCTGTATGAGATCTCGTAGGGAGAAGGTACAGCTAGAGAAAAGGGCAGATAAAAGGACAGGGCCCAGGATTAAGCATTTAGGAACATTAGCATTTACAGGTCATAAAGAATGATAAGCCAGCAAAGGGACAAAGGTGAAGTTGAAAACAGACAGAAGAGTGTGGTCTTGTGGAAGCCATGAGAGGAAACCTTTTAAATGAATGGATAGAAATTCAGAAGCAATATGCTTCCCACTCTCAACTACTTCTCAGATTTATCTTTGTATCAGTTTTTAATTGCTGCATAACAAAACAGTGACAAACTGAGGGCTTCAGAGGGGAGGGGGGTGGGGGATTGGGATAGGCCGATGATGGGTATTAAGGAGGGCACATATTGCATGGTGCACTGGGTGTTACACGCAAATAATGAATCATGGAACATTACATCAAAAACTAAGGATATACTGTATGGTGACTAACATTACATAATAAAAAATTATTAAAAAAACAAATCCAAAAAAATAAAAAATAAAACAAAAATAGTGGGGTGCCCGGGTGTCTTAGTCAATTAAGGGGCTACCTTTGGTTCAGGTCATGATCCCGGGATCCTGGGATCGAGCCCTGCATCAGGCTCCCTGCTCCGTGGGGAGTCTGCTTCTCCCTCTCCCTCTGCTCTTCCCCCACCCCCGCTCATGCTTACTCTCTCTCCTCTCAAAAAAATAATATCTTTTTAAAAAACAAAAATAGTCATTGATTGTGCTCACAAATTTTCAGTCTGGTCAGGACTCAGGCAGGGAAGGTTCATCTCTGTTCCACATGGGATCAGCTGGGACAGCTCTACTGAGAGCTAGCACATTTGTTTCCAAGGTGGCTCACACATGTTGCTGACAAGTTGGTACAGGCTATTATTGGCTGGCAGCTCAGCTAGGGCTGAGGACTAAGGTCCTTAGTTTTTCCAGTTAGACCTCCTCATGTGGCCTGGGCTTTTTCATTAGTACAGTGGCTCTCTCTAACAGTGAACCTCCTAAGAAGAGCCAAGTGAAAACTGCATTGCCTTTTATGATCTAGCCTTAGGAATCACATAGCATTTACTTCCACTGTACTCTATTAGTTGAAGCAATCAGAAGGCCCACCCAAGTTCAAGAGGAAGGATCATAATTCTACCTCCTAATGGGGGAGTGGCAAGGTTTTGGAAGAGCACTTTGGATGAGAAATACTGTTGTTACCATTTGGGCAAAATATCTACCCAAACCTGGTCAGACATGATAGCTAAAAAGTAAAGCCTAAAAATGTCTGCACAGTTGGGTACCAAATTTATTGACGGAGTATGTTAGAAAGAAATATTGCAACCAAGTGTATAAGAATCACATTTAATGCAGTACCTCAAAGAGTTCTGTGCAATATGTATTTCATAATAGAAGGGGGAAAGCCTGGGTATAAGAGGAGGCATAGATTAAACTTGTTTAATATTAAGTGACAGGGGTGCCTGGGTGGCTCAGCCATTAGGCGTCTGCCTTCGGCTCAGGTCATGATCCCAGGGTCCTGGGATCCAGCCCCGCATCGGGCTCCCTGCTCAGCGGGAAGCCTGCTTCTCCCTCTCACACTCCCCTTGTTTGTGTTCCCTCTCTTGCTCTCTCTCTCTGTCAAATAAATAAATAAAATCTTCAAAAAAAATTAAGTGATAAAAAAAAATTAAGTGACAATGACCATAACATTATTAATATTAACAACTATTATTTAAATTTAGTATGTCCATATAAAAGGATCTTTTTTGAAAAATCATGTTTAGTATTACCAGTTGTTCTTGGCTATTTCATTTATAATTAAAAAAAAATTTTTAATGAAATAAAAAGTAGACAGTGGAAGATATTCTTGGAAAAGTGAAAATCCCAAACTTGGATCAAGAAAAATCAGCGAGAATAACTACAGAAGAAATAAAGGGTTGGGGCACCTGGATGGCTCAGTCGGTTTAGCGTCTGAGTCTTGATTTCACCTCAGATCATGATCTCAGGGTTGTGAGATCAAGCCCCATGTTGGGCTCCATACTCAGCTGGGAGTCTGCTTGAGATTCTCTCTCTCCCTCTCCCTCTCCCTCTGCCTCTCCCTCTGCCCCTGCCCCTGCTCACACACACACACACACACACACACACACATGCACACACACCCACACACATTCACTGTGTCTCTCTCTCAAATAAATAAATAAATCTTAAAAAAAAAAAGGGTAATCAAATATCTATGCCTAAAAGATGCAGACTGCTTCATTAAAAGAGAAAAAATTATATGATTATCTCAATAAATGAAAAAATATTAATGAAGTTTAACATTCATTATTGATAAGTACTCTCAATCAACTAGAAGCAGAAGAAAATTTAATATGAAAATGTTTACTGGAAAATTACAAAAACATCATAGTTAATATAGAACATTGGGAATGTTCCCATTAAAACCAAAAACATAATGGGGCTCCTGGGTGGCTCAGTTGGTTAAGCATCCAACTCTTGATTTTGGCTCAGGTCATGATCTCAGGGTTGTGAGATCAAGCCCGTGTCGGATTCCCCACTCATCAGGGAGTCTGCTTGAGGTTCTCTCTCTCCCTCTCCCTTTGCCCCCCCTTCAAATAAATAAATATATATTTTTTTAAACTAGAAACATAAGGGGCACCTGGATGGCTTAGTTGATTAAGCATCTACCTTCGGCTCAGGTCATGTTCCCAGGGTCCTGGGATCAGGCCCCATGTCAGGCGCCCTGCTCAACGGGGAGTCTGATACTCCCTCTCCCTTTGACCCTTCCCCCTGCTTGAGCTCTTATTTGCTCTGTCTTGCTCAAATGAATAAATTTAAAAATCTTTAAAACACACACACAAAACTAGAAACATAAGTATATTGATAGCATCATATAGAGGGCCTAACATTAATTAAAGCCTGTAAATAAAGAGGAAGAGGAAAATATTACACATTTTCTGCAGCAGTATGACCTAGAACATTTAAGAAAATCAACTGGTAAACTAGTAGCTCTCATAAAAGTTTAATATCAATGTGGTTGGATGAGAGATTAGCCTATTTTTTTAAGGTTTAGGAGTCCCATGCTCATTCTCAAGTTAAGTGGTTTACTAGAATGATTCTAGTACTTATTGGGGCGCCTGGGTGGCTCAGTCGTTAAGCATCTGCCTTCGGCTGGGATCGAGCCCCACATTGGGCTCCCTGCTCCACTCAGAAACCTGCTTCTTCCTCTCCCACTCCTCCTGCTTGTGTTCCCTCTCTCGCTGGCTGTCTCTCTGTCAAATAAATAAATAAAATCTTAAAAAAAAAAAAAAAGACTTATTAGCAGGTTATACTCACAGCCAGGACTTATTACAGCAAAAGATACAGAGTAAGAGCAACAGAACAAAAATATACATTGGGTGAAGTCCAGAGAAATCACACATAGGCTTCCAAGTCATTCCCCTCCTGGGACCACACAAAAGATACACTCTTTCTAGCAGGAAACTGGAAGGACATGTGAAATGTCTGCCAAAGGAAGTTCGCTCTGGTCCAAGGGTCTGAAGCTTTCATCAGAGGTTGGGGGCATGTAGGCAACTGTTCTGGCTACATGACCATCCTTGGTAACTGAAACTCAGGACCCCAACAGTGAAATGAGGCACATCATCAATTGTGATATTTGTGCAAAACAATCCTAATAAACTGGTACAGCATCAACCATTGCCCTGGGCATACAGAATGTCATCAAACATAAAGAGCATTCTGAAGGCCATATTCTCAGTTGGTTGGCCAAGGGTTAACAGGGTTCTAGGCTTCCCAAACACTTGCAACCAGACTCCTGTATTAACTCTTTTCTTCTCAAAAATTAACAGTATTAGCCAATTTTTAAATGTAAGAAAGAAAAATAGAACCCCATCCATAAGGGCAACAAAAGTTATAAACAATAAGAAATAAGTGCACCCTATATTAAGAAAACTTGAAAAGTAAAGTTTTAAGAAACAGGGAAATATATATTGTACATAGACAGAAAGACAACATTGACTTCTGCTTCTGGATAAAGAGAGAATAAACATACATCCTATTCCTCTAGAAACAGCAACTAAAAAAAGCCCTTAACATTATACATAAACCAAAATGACTCTGTAACCTTACTGGCTTGGGACCTTGGGAGCACAAAATGACACAGTGATGAGATACCTGGGTTTTCTCTTCTTGTCTCCTGTACCCCAGACTGGGTGCTAGAGTAGCTGGCAACTGAGAAAGGCCAACAGGAGTGCTCCTCAAGCCACTTCTCTAGCTAATGGCCCAAGAAACAGGCAATCTACCAAGAGAGAGATAGACAATACTTCCCCATCCTACCAAACAACTTCTGTCAGCAATACCTTGGAAATGGGGAACCTAGAGTTCCACTCCATCCCAGCTGTAATGTGGGTGGTGTCGGAGAAGACTGAGTGGGAAGTTGGGATTTTTCTTTCCTGCCTAGTAGTATTAAGGCTCCTTTATAGTATCAGTGGAGGCCACATGGGGGTTCTGGACTTCTCCCCACCAACTGTATAAAGGTACCCTTCTCTTTACCCTTCAGTATCAGGGGAGGCAGAATGTGAAGATGGCACTTTCACCAACACCCAGCAATAATGAGGCCTCCCCTATTATAATGTAATTGCAGGACCTAACAAGTCACCCCCACCTTCTTAACCAAGGCGGTGTCAGGCATAGTGGGAGGCAAGATACCCAACTTCCATAAGAGGAACAAAGCACCAAGGTATCACTTCCCTCTGAGATGCCAAGAAGGTCAAACAGGAAGTCTGGAATTTTGCCCTCATCGGGCAGAAAGAAGGTGGGTACCCCATTCCTCTCTGATATGGTGTCAGAAAGAACCTGCTAAAATAGAAGATTTATATAAGATCCAGAGTCTCATGACACTAAATGTCCAGGATACAATTTTATCTTTTTAAAGATTTTATTTATTTGAGAGAGAGAGAGAGCACGAGAGCAAGCAGGGGGAGGAAGAGGGACAAACAGACTCTGCACTGAATGTGAAGCCTGATGCAGCACTTTGATCTCAGGACCCCAAGATCAAAACCTGAGCTGAAATTAAGAGTTGGACACTTAACCGATTGAGCCACCCAGGCACCCCTGTCCAGGATACAATTTAAAAAGGAAAATTACTCATCATACCAAGAACCAGGAAAATTTCAACTTGAATGACAAAATATAATTTTAAAAATGCTGACACTAAAATGAATCAGATGTCAGAATTATCCGACAATTTTAAAGCAACCATCATAAAACTGCTTCATCAAACATTTATGAACCCATTTGAAACAAATACATTTAAAAAGTCTCAGCAAAGAAATAGAAGATAAAGTAGAACTAAATGGAAATGTTCAATTCAGTAGGTGAGCTCAATAACTGAATGGAGAAGACAGAGGAAAGAACCAGTGCACTTGAAGATAAGACAAAGCTACCCAATCTAAACCACACAGAGAAAATAAATTGAAAAAAAAAATAATGAACTGGTCCTTAGGAACCAGTGGAACTATAACAAAAGATACACATTTGTGGAATCAGAGTCCCAAAAGAAGAGAAAGAGGGTGGGGTGGAAAAAGTATTCAAAGAAATGATGGCTGAGATTTTCCAAATTTGTCAAAATACATAAACCTATAGATTCAAGAAGCTGGACAAGTCATAAACAGGACAGACCCAAAGAAATCACCCCAACATACATCATACTTAAACTTCTTAAAACTGGGGTGCCTAGGTGGCTCATTTGGTTAAGCATCTGCCTTCAGCTCAGGTTGTGATCCTGGGGTCCTGAGATTGAGCCCCAAATCAGCCTCCCTGCTCAGCAGGGAGTCTCCTTCTCCCTCTCCCTTTGCCACCCCCCCCACAGACTCATGCTCACTTGTGCTCTCTCTCCCCCAAATAAATAAATAAAATCTTTTTAAAAATAAATAAACTTCTTGGGGCGCCTGGGTGGCGCAGTCGTTAAGCGTCTGCCTTCAGCCCAGGGCATGGTCGCGGGGTCCTGGGATCGAGTCCCACATCAGGCTCCTCTGCTGGGAGCCTGCTTCTTCCTCTCCCACTCCCCCTGCTTGTGTTCCTTCTCTCACTGACTGCCTCTCTCTCTGTCAAATAAATAAATAAAATCTTTAAAAAATAAATAAACAAACAAACTTCTTAAAACTAAAGACAAAAAAATCTTGAAGGCAATGACAGAGAGATAACACCTATAGGGGAAGATATTTTTGAATGACATCAGATTTCTCATGAGAAACCATGGAGGTAAAAAGAAAGTTGCCTATTTTCCAAGCACTCAAGGAAAAGAACTGTCAACCCCAAATTCTACATCTAGTGATATTATCCTTCAAGAATGAAGGGACACTACAGAAAACTTGGAAGAACTAAGAATTTGTCACCACCAAACCTACCCTAAAAATTGCTAAAGAATGTTCTCAAAATATAAGGAAGATGATAAAAGATGAAAACTTAGAATATCAGGAAGAATTAAAGCACAATAGCAATAGTGAAAATGTTGGCAAATACCTTCCTTCTCTCAAGTTTTTAAAATTATGTTTGATAGTTGAAGCAAAAAATATAACATTGTCTGATGTGGTTCTCAGTGTATGTGTGAGAAACATTTAAGACAATTATAAATAGGGGAGGGTAAAAGGACTTAAAGGGAGGTAAGGTTTTTATACTTCATTTGAACTAAAATATTAAAACCAGTAGACTGTGGTAAGTAATGTATGTATAATGTAATATCTAGAGCGACTACCAAAAAAATTTATACAAAGAGACACACTCGAAAACACTATAGTTAAATCAAAATGGAATTTTTTTTTTTTTAAAGTAGGCTCCATGCCCAGCATGGACCCCAACGCAGGGCTCAAACTCACAACCCTGAGATCAAGTCCTGAGCTGAGATCAAGAGTTGAATGCTTTTTAAAAAAATTTTTTAAAGATGTTGTTTATTTATGTATTTATTTATTTGTCAAAAGACAGAGCACAAGTAAGGGGAGCAGCAGGTAGAGGGGAAGCAGGCTCCCTGCTGAGCAAGGAGCCCAAAGTGGGACTGGATCCCAGGACCCTGGGATCATGACCTGAGCCAAAGGCAGACCTTAACCGACTGAGCCATCGCGGTGTCCCAAGAGTCAAATGCTTAACCAACTGAGCCACCCAGGTGCCCCACCAAAATGGAATTCTTAAAATCAATTAACTCACAGAAAGGCAAGAAAAAGAAAAAGAAATGGAAAAGAGGAGGAATAAACAAAAAAGAAAATGGCAGATTTAAGCCCCAACATACGGTGATTACATTAAATATAAATTCTCTAAATATAGTAATTAAAAGACAGAGATTAGGAGAGTAAATTAATAATCAAAAGATCAATAACCCAGTTTTTTTAAATGGGCAAAGAAGTTGTATGGTGACAGATGGTAGCTACATTTGTGGTGAGCATAACTTAACATACAGAGTTGTCAAATCACTATGTTGCACACCTGAAACTAATGTAACATTGTGTGTTACCTTTACTTCAATAAAAAAAATTGCTAAGAGGATAATAAAATGTATATGCAGAATTTAAAAGTACAGGAAGAACTAGGGTTTTAACTTTGTAACTGTAATGTATCAAATGTTAATTTTAGAAACTAAACTTTTTTTAAAGATTTTTTTTTTTTTAATTTTTAAGTAATCTCCACACCCAACATGGGGCTTAACTCATAACCCCAAGATCAAGGGTGACATGCTCACTGGCTGAGCAAGCTAGGCACCTCTAGAAACTAATTAAACTTCTGGGTAATCTCTTCTGTGCAAAAATTAACTAGTTAATTAATAATTAAAAAATAAAATGGGCAAGAGATGTGAGTAGACATTTCTCCAAAGAGGATATACAAATTTACACGAATAGATATATGAAGAAAATTAGTCATTAGGGAAATGCAATAATGAAATGCTGATTAACATCCATTAGAATGGCTAGAATTAAAAAGGCAGACAACAGTAAGTTTTGACAAGGGTGTGGAGAAATTGGAACTCTCATACATTGCCAGTAGGAATGTAAAATTGTGAAGCCACTTTGGAAAATAGTCTGGGCGGTTCCTCAAAATATTAAACATAGAGTTAATATATGACCCAGCAGGGGTGCCTGGGTGGCAAAGCGGTTAAGTGTCTGCCTTTGGCTTAGGGCGTGATCCCGGCGTTACGGGATCGAGCCCCACATCAGGCTCCTCTGCTATGAGCCTGCTTCTTCCTCTCCCACTCCCCCTGCTTGTGTTCCCTCTCTCACTGGCTGTCTCTCTCTCTCTGTCAAATAAATAAATAAAATCTTAAAAAAAAAATATGACCCAGCAATTCCATCCGAGTATTAAAAATATGCATCTACACAAAACTTGCACATGAATATTCATAGAAGCATTACTTATAATAACTAAAAGTAGAAACAACTCAAATAAGTACATTAACTGATGCATGTATAAACAAAATATGTCGTATCCTTACAATGGGAATATTATTTGGCAGTAAAAAAGGAATGAAGTCTGATAATAATGCCACAACAGAGATGAGCCTTTAAAACATTGTTTTAAGTGAGGGAATCCCACTGCAAAAGACCACATATTATATGATCATATTCATGTGAAATATGCAAATAGGCAAATCCATAGAGACAGGGCATAGAGTAGTGGTTGCCTATGGCTGACACAGGTGAAGTGGAGAAATGGGGAGTGACTGGTAATAGACACGAGCCTTTTGGGGAGGTGACAAATAAATGTGCTCAGATTGCAATGGTCTGTGGATATACTAAAGTCCACTGAATTACATTCTTTAAGAGGGTGATTTTTATTGTGTGTGAATTATATTGTAATAAAGCTTTTTATAGAAGAAACCACAGGGGAAAAAGTCAATTGTATTTTTATATGCTAACCATGAACAATTGGATATTGAAATTAAAAAAAGACTGTATCAATAATATAAAAATATGAACTACTTATGGATAAACTTACAAAGGATGTGAAAGATCTGTATACTGAAAACTATAAAATACTCCTGAGAAAAATTAAAGAAAACTTTATAAATGGAAAGATACACCTCCTTTATGGTTAAAAGATTCAATATTGTTAAGGTGTCAATTCTCCCCAATCTTATCTATAGATTCAGTGCAACACCAATCAAAATCGTCAAAACAACTTGGAAAAAACAATGTTGGAAGGCTAATACTACATAATCCCAATAGTTATTATAAAGCTACAGTAATCAAAACAGTTTGGTTTTAACATAAAGCTAGGAACTTATATATCAAAGGAATAGAAGAGAGTCCCAAAACAACCCCACACATGTATGGACAACTATTTTTAACAAAGGCATAAAAGCAATTTAGTGGAGAGAGGATAGACTTTTCAACAAGTGGTACTTGAACAACTGGACTTCCATATGCAAAAAAATAAACAAACAAACTTGGATCCGTATCTCACACCACATGCAGCAATTAACTCTAAGTGAATCATAGACCTAAATGTGAAACCTTAATTAAAAAACTTCTAAAAGAAAATGGAAGAAACCCTTATGACCTTGACTTAGGCAATAAAAGCACAATCCAGGGGCACCTGGGTGGTTCAGTCGGTTAAGCATCTGCCTTCAGCTCAGGTTGTGATACCAGGGTCCTGGCATGGAGCCCCGCATCGGGCTGCTTGCTCGGCAGGGAGCCTGCTTCTCCCTCTATGCCACTCCCCCTGCTTGTGGGCTCTCTCTCTCTCTCTCTCTCTCTCTCTCTCATAAATAGATGGGTAGAATCTTTTAAAAAAAGATTTGAACATCAAAGAAGATATCCAGATGGTGAGTAAGAACATGAAAAGATGCTCAACATCATGCAAATTAATGATGCAAATTAAAAATGGAGCAGGAAACTACTACACAACTATTAGAATAGCTGACATTAAAGAGACTGACCATATCAAATATTGGCAAGGATGTATTGTGCTTTCTTCTTGGTGGTAGGAGATACAAGATGCAATAATTTGTCTTTCACTCTGGAGGTGATGTCCCAGACTACTAGACTCCTAAAAATTGTACTGAATGTGATGGACCCCTGAATCTTCATAGGATTCATCTCCCAGCCATTGTAGCACATGAGTCTCACCAAGGACTTTACAAAGCTATCCATTTATTGCTTCTTTTGTTCAATTAGCATGATGTCATCAATATGGTGGACCAATGCGATATTCTGACAGATGTCCAGATTGTTTAGATCTCTCCATTTTATAATTTGACAGAAGTCAGGAGAGTTAAGACAGCTTTGGGCCAAACTATAAATGTATACTGTTGTCCATTCCAAATGAATGTGAACTGTTTTTGAAATTAGAGATTGTTAGTATTTATAAATGCTACCTTTTAACACTATTGTAATACAGCTTTTGTCTGTTTAGTTCACATTATGTAACTCTAGCATATGACTGACATAATTCAACCAAGTGCCCCATACGGTAGAGACAATTTTGTGTCCTTTTATCCCTCTGATACTCTAATTTCTGCCTCCCTAGACAGTACTCATAACTATTTGTATCTCAGAAAGAAAAATGGTATGTATACTCTAAGGAAATACAGTGATGTCTGACGCTTTTTTTTAAATTGAGAAATTGATTTGTCTGATAAATGTGCTCAGATCTTACTGGAAAAGGCTAATTTTTATTGAGTTACACAAAGGGTACCTTTTTCTAAAATTATCTAACCCAAGCTATTTCGCCCTTACCATGAGAAACCCAAGCAAATTAAAATGAATCCCAAGCTTGGAGCAATAAATTAGTAGATTTCTGCTTCTCTCTGTGAACATCTTTTATTTTTATTTTTTGGTTTCCCAGGTATAGTACCTGCTAGTAGAACTTTTCTAAAATGGTGTTCTCTCACAGCAATTTATTGAATGCTTTCTATATGCCAACTCCTGTGGGTAGAAATAGAGGATATGGAGATAAATGAGATCATCTCTGCCTTTGGGAAGCTCTCAGACTAACCTGGAAACACTTCTAAACAGTTAACACTTCCAGGCAGTGAACATTAGCCCCAGTGAGTTTGTGAATAACTTTAGACCATAGCTGAAGCCAAGAAGGTTGTTCTCTCATTTTCTACAGGGAACCAAAGCAATAGTCAGCTTTATATGCTGAGTTAGGAGCACCTGAATGTCTCAACATGGACTTTCAACAATGGAGCAGCAGGTAGCCCAGGCAGGGGCTGAGATGCAATATTGCCTAAAATCATTCTTAAACACATGCTCGTGCGAGAATGTCTGGCTTACCTGGCATATCTGGCCCCCTAGGATTTGTACTATGATGTAATATTACAGCCATCAGGAAAGAGCCTCCCACTCCCTTGGAATACATTTTTCACGGCTTTTTCATTTAATTCTTTACAAATCCATAAAGAATGAGGACTCCAATGGCAGTTCAGAGTTGAGCCCCTTATTGCAGTGAGGGCTGATTTTTTTCCTCAAAGGACACTTAACAACTCTTGGTCAGTGGATTATCACAGCTGAATCCTGTCAAAGTATAATTTTCAAAAAACTGAAAACATCAGGACACCTGGGTGGCTCAGTCAGTTAAGTGGCTGCCTTGGGCTCAGGTCATGATCTCAGGGTCCTGGGATCCTTTGGGCTCCCTCTGCCACTCCCCCTGCTTGTGCACTCTCTCTCTCTCTCTCTCTCTCTCTGACAAATAAATAAAAATCTTTAAAAAAATAAATATTAAAAAAAATTGAAAACATGACTTTTACAAATATAAGGGAACTAGTAAGATGTTAAATCTGGTACAAAGAGCATGTTGAGGAACTGGGTATTCACAGACATTTATAAAGGAATATTGGGAGAGAGAAAAAAGGAACGTTAGAATTAAAATGTTGGATAAGATATAGGGGCGTCTGGGTGGCTCAGTCGTTAAGCGTCTGCCTTCGGCTCAGGGCGTGATCGTGGAGTTCTGGAATCGAGCCCCATGTCAGGCTCTTCTGCTGGGAGCCTGCTTCTTCCTCTCCCACTCCCCCTGCTTGTGTTCCCTCTCTCGCTGGCTGTCTCTCTCTCTGTCAAATAAATAAATAAAATCTTTTAAAAAAAAATGTTGGATAAGATATAAAACTGGTTCATGCTGAGCAGAGCAATCAAACCATAACCTTTGGGGTTATCTTTTCCACTGGATAATATTTAGCATATAACTTTAGAGTAATTAATAGTAAATAACAAAGGCACATTCCTTTAAGATAGGTAATTAAATAACTCTTGGGTGAAACCACCTTCCCCCTTAATTCTCTAATTCCCAGTATGACATTGAAAGTTCATGTCAACTACCTTTGTGCCTTTTTTCCAAGTAAATTTTCTTAACATCTTCATATATCTTCAGCCAGGTATCTGAGCCCTCTCTCAGCCACCCATCCATCCCAGCATGCCTTTATAAGTCCATCTTCCCTCTACACCTTTCCCATACTCACCTTCATCAGAACTACTGCCCACCCTCCTACCAAAGACCCTGTGGTTCATTGTCAGAGGTCAAGGTACCACTTATCCTTCAAGGGCAATGCAGCTGGCACCACTCCCCACACCGCCTCAGAATCAGTGCAGGAATGAATTGACTCCCCCTTGACACTATTCTAAATTACTTAGTACTGATCTTTCTTGGCTGGTATAAAATAAAGAAAAAAGCTTTCATAGGATTTCACTATTTGCTTGGAACCTCTCTAGAGACAGCCTGATTAAAAAAAAAAAAAAAACTAAGCCTTCAACTATTAGGCATTTGGTCCTATTAAATTGGCTTTGACAGCTTAGGCACACCTGCACAAAAGCTTTCAAATGAAATGTGCATTTTGTTGCATGAGCCTAATTTAGAACTGACCCAAGGGGATATTTTGTACATTGGTGGGAAATTTATAATATCATGTTGAAACTTAACATGACTAAATTTAGCTTTAACAATTTTGATGAAAAAAATCACAAAAAAAATCACAAAACCTTGGAAACTGGACCACAAAAAGAAGAATATAGACTGTTAACTCTGGCAGTTGATAACGGGACAATCGCATATCCACATGCAAAAGAATGGATCTGGACTACCTCACAAAATCAACTCAACAAAAACTGTAAAACTCTTAGAAGAAAGCGTAGGGGTAAATCTTCATGACTATGGATGTGGCATTGGTTTCTTAGATATGATACCAAAAGCACAAGTAACAAAAGAAAAAGCAGGTGAATTGGACTTCATCCAAATCAAAAACTTTGGTGCTTTAAAGGACACCATGAAGAAAGGGAGCCCACGTATGGGAGAAAATATTTGCAAATTATATATCTGACAAGGAACGTGTATCAGACTAAAGAACTCTTACAACTCAATAATAAAAAGTTAAATAATCCATTAAAAATGGACAAAGGATGAGGTAGATATTTCTCCAAAGACATACAAATGGCCAATAAGCACATGAAAAGATGCTCAACATCATTAGTCATTGAGATGCAAACCAAAACCGCAATGAGATCGCGCTTCACACCCACTAGGCTGGCTATAATAAAAAAGACGGATAATAACAAGTGTTTAACGTGGAGAAATTGGAACCCTTAAACACTGCTGGGAGAAGATAAAATGGTATAGCCACTTTGAAAAACAGTCTGGCAACTACTCAAAAGGTTAAACACAGAGCTACAATAGGACCCAGCAATACCACTCCTAGGAATATACGCAAAAGAAATGAAAACATATGTCTACACAAAATCTTGTACTTGGTTCATAACAGCACTATTCATAATAGCCCCAAAATGTAAACAATCCAGATATCCATCAGCTGATGAGTGGATAAACAATTGTGGTACATCCATACAATGGACTATAATTCAATATAAGAAGAAATGAAATACTGACACATGGTACAATATAGATTAACCTTGAAGACATAACGCTAAGTGAAAGAATCATATATTATGTGATTCCATTTATTTGAAATGTCCCAAACAGGTAAATCTATAGACAGAATATAGATTGGTGGTTGTCTATGGCTGGGAAGGTGGCACGAAGAAATGAGGAGTGGCTGCTACAGGGTACAAGGTTTTTTAAGGGGTGACAGAGTTTTCTAAAATTAGATTGTGGGGATGATTGTACAATGCTTAGTATACTCAAAATGGAGTTGATAGTTGTGACAGAGAGTTACAGTCCCCAAAGCCTAACATACTTACTGTCTAGCCCTTTACAGAAAAAAAATCTCTCCCTTATAGTAAGTTTTAGATTGGAAAGCTTGGGTCCTCCAACTTTGTTCTTCTTTTTGCAGTTGTTTTGGCTATCCTGGGTTCTTTGCATTTCCATTATAAATTTTAGGATTGGCTTGTCAATTTTTGCAAAAAAACAAAAGCAAAATCCTGCTGGATTTTGATAGTAGTTGTGTTAAATTTGCAGATCAAATTAGGAGATCATTTTTAAAAATTAATCTCAAATTATCTCAGATTTAACTAGTGAGAGCCTCTTTTACTGTCTTCTATGTCCTTTTGACAAAAACTATCATTCTTTGAGCGCTTCCTTGTTGTCCAGCATAAATTATTTCAAGCTCATCTCATAATTTTTCTTGTCACAGCCAAGGAATTCTGGTTCTTTTCGTGGAGGATGGTATTTAGAAGCCAATATCTTGGTACTTGGTATTAGATCTGGTACATTGCTGTTGGAGGTGTTACTGCTCCAAGACCCTCTCAGTGCCCAGACCTAGGGAATATTTACATGTGAATACACACATACATACATACATACTATATTAGTCTATATTATGTAGATGTATGTATGGTAGGATTGGATTTTCCACCACCTCCATGACTAGCAGAGCCAGCCTGTCTTCTTTCCTCATATACTCATTGGAAACCCAAGAGGTCAAGGAACACTCCCAAGATCATGCTATTAGTGATGGACACAGGCCTGGCTGAACACAGACCTCTCTACCCTCTGACGAGTTTACTTGTTTCCCGTGATTCTGCAGCAAGCACGGCCTGACTCCCAGTAGGAGGATATCTTAGCTTGGGTTCCCTTGAAACAGACTCTGAGCTGCAGAGGATTTGTTCAGCAAACTTGTACAGCCAGTTAGTTAGAGAATGTACTCAGAAGACGTAACTGTAAGGGATGAGGGAGGCAGACCTGAGCAAAGGGAGAAGCTGACCCCCAGTGAAGTTGTAGATGGGGTCTCGGATAATCCTGCAAGCAGATCTGGAGCTGGGGAAGTCTCTCAGAGTTGACTCAAATTGGGAGATGAGGAGTAGGCTCTTAAATTCTTCACATGCACCAGCCGTTGGCTATGAGCCTGGAAGGCAGCACAGCCCGCATGGGCAGGTCCCTATAGCGGAGGGCGGTTTCTGGTGAGGAGTGTAGCTATGAACCATCAGCCACTATTATTTCCAGCCGTGGAGGAGTGAGTACATCAGCTCCGAAGAGGGAATGGAATAGAACACCCCCCCGAATCCACTAGAGACACTGTGGCAGTGGGTCAGACAAGCACTCAGCATTGCACAGAGGGTAGAGCTCAAAGAGTAGAATTGGAAGAGGCCAGAGCAGCTGGCATTTTGCCTCTGGAGACAGACTGGGCACAAAGAGTCCTCACGGTGTGAGGAGGCTCTAAGAGAACTTTCATCTCTGGCCTGTGTGTTCAGGGACTGGATGGTCTAAGTAAAAAAAAAAAAAAAAATTCACAGGGTCTCTGAGTAGCTTCGTTCTAGTCCATCAACTGCAAGTGGCAGTTGTGATTTAGTATTCAGTGTTGCCTTCCTCCTTTCATAATTGAACAGAAGACAATTCATACACTGGCCTCATAAAAAAACGCATAAAAATCATCAGAAAAATTCTGATTCTTACAATGGGAGTCTTAGTCTGAGACTGTTATGACCCTTGCATCCTACCAGCCATGTCATGATAGCCTAAAATTGTCCTGATGCTGCCCTGTGGTCAGCTCAGCCCACAGGGAAAGCCTAGGAGGAGGTACTTTTCTGCTCCAGTCCAGAGACTTTGATGTCTGGGCCTGTGGGATTTGTGCCTGTTCTCCCCATCCTACTCTTAGCCCCCCGCCTGCAAAGCCCAGTCACCACCACGCTTCCAGCATGATTCCTGCGTGCTGCTCAGGCTTTCTAAATGGGTGCTCTAGAGAACCCAGGACTAGCTGCCTACTCCGGGATTTCTCACCCAAACCCAGAACTCTTGGGTCCTTAATGCACATTGTCCTCTCAAGCTCAACCCTGAGAAAAGTGTTGAAGTATAGTCTCACCTCAGACTTATTTTCTTCCTTTTCCTCTCTTCCAAAAAATCATAAGAAAGTAAAAGTCACCCATTACCCCACCCCACAGAAGTAGCTACTAATGATATTTGCATATTTTTATTTGTATGTG
The DNA here is from genome assembly GCF_017311325.1 of Ursus maritimus. NCBI lineage: Eukaryota > Metazoa > Chordata > Mammalia > Carnivora > Ursidae > Ursus > Ursus maritimus. Next base: position 41,277,529 of record NW_024423786.1, on the reverse strand, counting down.
CATGTGTATTTGAAATGGAACACATTATATATGTTTTTAATATTTTCATTCAATAGCATATTTGTTTATCTTATTTTTAATGGCTGTGTACTCTTCCACAGTATAAACGTACAACTCATTTAATCAATTCGCTCTTCATTTTGGGTGCTAACAATTGTTCACTCTTAACAAAGGTACATATCTTTGCAGGTAAATCTCTGTTCATAGCCATGATGTTTTCCTTAGTAAATTCCTAGAATTAGAATTTCTGAGTCAAGGGATAAATGAAAGTGATGCATGCTCATCATAAAAATCTAGACAAAACAGTACTTTATATTGCTAACAGGTGTATATCCTTCCAGGCCCTTTTCCCTGTTTGTTCATTCACATGTGTGCACATACAGACCCCCATTTATAGAAGGTAAAATGGTTTCATACTATGCCTTTTATTCCACAGCTTGCTCTTTCAAAAAACTACAACACATCGTGAACATCCTCTTAGTTGGTAACTGTAATTTTACCTCGCTTTATGTAAGCTGCAAAGTATTCCAGAATAAAAGTGTACTATTTTTCATGAACCTTTCCCATATGGACAGGCACTTAGTTGTCCATAGTTTCTCTCTCATGGGAATCATGTGGCAGTAAATATTCTTGTCTGTATAAATGTGGACAGTTGTATGAGTCGTTTGGTAGGATAAATTTCTAGAAGTGGATTGCTGGGTCAAAGGGTGTTAGGAATGTACTGAAGTTCAGTCTCAGCCTTGGCATTCTACCAAGATCTGATATTTGAGTTTGGCTTTACCCAAATAGCACAATGCCTACCTCATAATCACTTCTGACCTCCCTGACCTTGTCACCAGTGAATACCTGGTAGCCCTGGACATCAGCAAGTCCATCTAGTCAGCCAAGCTCCTTCTTCATGTGATAACTGTGGTAGGTAGAATAATGCCCCTCTCCCCAAAGATGTCCATGTCCTAAGTCCTAATCCCTGGAACCTGTGAAGATGTTAGATTCCATGGCAAAGGTGAATTAAGGTTGCAGATAGAACCAAGTTTGCTAACCAGTTGGTTTTAAAATAAAGAAATTATCCTAGATTATCCAGATGGGGACATTGTAATAAGAATGGTCCCTGAAAGTGGAAGAAGAAAAGGATAGTCAGAAGGAGACATGACTGTGGAAGAATTGTCAGAGAGATGGCTTTGGAGATGGAAGGGGGGGGTGGCTGTGAAAATGAATGAAGTGTAAACTTCCTTTAGAATGGAGTCTGGAGGCCAGTAGGGGGAGCCTTCATGAGGAGTCACTCCTCAGTTGCAGACCCAACAGGAAGAGATGCACCTACTACTTTACTACCGCAGCAGGAGGAAGAAAGGCTTTCCTCCTCTCCTGGCAACAGCCCAGCCAATGAGAGACTGTCACAGCCCAGCCAATGAGAAGCCACTTTACTTTGGACTCCTAGTTTAGTCCAGTGGATTTTCTGTTTCTAACAGCTTTCCCAACTTTTCCCTTTCCTCTATCTATAAAAGAGGGTTCCCCTCCTTTGTTCTGCAGGGCTGGCCTAGGGTTTTGCCCGCAGCCTGCCTCTGCCAGATTGACATTTTCTGCTCTTCTTAAACTCATTTTTACCAGTAAAATAACTGGCAGTTTTATTTTTAAGGTTAACAGGGCCATGAGCCAAGGAATGTAGGCTCCCTGTAGAATCTGGAAAAGGCAAGGAAATGGATTCTTCCCTACTATCACCTTGATTTTAGCCCCCTGTCAGACTTCAAATGTAAAATAATAAATTTGTATTGTTTCAAGCTACTAAATTTGTGGTAATTTATAACAGCAGCAATAGAAAACTAATAGTCACAAGAGATTTCCGAGTCTAACAACAGAGTGAACCTGGCTAAGTAAGTATTTATGGGATGGACAATCATGGTAAAGACCATGAGTGTTTTTGGAGTCGTGCAGAGTTTTGTTCCCGCCCTTTAGATATTTACTGACAGTCCCTTCAGTGCATCAGGCTGTTAACGGAATTCCTGGTCAAAGGCAGAGAGTGGGCTGGTTTCACCGTTTTTCTTCAGGCAAAGACATTACCTGACCTGTGAGAGATTTGGGAACTGCCTTGTCATGCTTATACAAGTTGCTCAAACAAGACGAAATGGTGGCCATTAGGTGTTAAGTACAACAAGAAGACTTGTCACTATTTTTTAATAATAATACCAGCATAAGACTTATAGCAACCAATGGCTGCTTACAACAAAAGTAGTTTGCAGGAACCTGATAAAGAGAACTAAAACCAACTTAATTTCCTGTCTCTGGGTTAAAAAATACCAGGCATACTTTCCTGTCCTTGTATTAAATAATATTGGGGACAAGCAAAAATAGCTTAGCTCTTTGCTCCAAGAAATATTTAATCCCAGAAAACTAGGAGTAACAAAAAGAGCTTACTTACTGAAACTAGCATTTTACTCATTAAGACTTACTGAAAGATTGTTGCCTCACCGGGTATTGTATGGAAGTGTTGAATCACTAAATTCTACACCTAAAACTTATATATTACACTCTATGTTAATTAACTGGAATTTAAATTAAAAAAAAAAAAAAGATTGTTGCCCCAACGTGCCTACCAAGGCAAAGTTGTTGTTATAAACTCTGCCTAATCGCAATCAGTTTCCTGCTTTGCAAGACCCTCCTTAAAATCACCCAGTTTAGGCCCTAACACCCTATAAATATCCTCTTCTGAACTTCCCCTTCTGAGAAATTATTAGGACTTTCTCAAGTTGGCATCCTTACTGCAGCAAGTTTAATAAATTTAGCTCTACTTGATAAATAGCTTTTCAGGCAGTCTTTTGGAGAGTCTGCGCTCAAGAGAAGTAACCTTGAGAGTGCTAGGATGTCTCCTGTGAAGTCTGCTGTAGAGATTCTCCAAATTCCCACTCCAGGGAAGATGCTAAAATTGTTGTGTATGCAATGGCAGCTGAGTACACACGGTACTCAAGGACAATTTTGTTACCTTAAAAACGACTCACACTGCTCCACAGCCACAGTTCAAGGTCCAAGGTCAAAGGATGGTATAATGGGAAACTATTAGAAATTTTAAAAACGTACGTGGAAGTACCAGTGTTGCACCTAATACGTGACCTCTCCAAGTAAAGCACAGCTCGGCAGTTGCGTGTTTGCTTCAAAGAAATTGGATCCTCACCCTAACCTCAAGTTCCAGGAATTATAGAGGAGATAAATCTTTATCCAAATACTACCAGAGAGGAGGAAACTTTGGTAACTTGAGGACATCACCATCAGCTGAACTCTTTACTACAGAACCTATGGAAATAAGTCTGGCTTTTCCACTCTGGGATCGAGCCCCACATCAGGCTCTTCCGCTATGAGCCTGCTTCTTCCTCTCCCACTCCCCCTGCTTGTGTTCCCTCTCTCGCTGGCTGTCTCTATCTCTGTCTGATAAATAAATAAAATCTTAAAAAAAAAAAAAAAGAAAAAAGAAAGGAACTCCAAGGAGCTATGCAAAATGGAAGGCTTTTGTTGACAGAGGGGCTGGAAAAGAAGTTTATAACAAAGAGTGGATTGTCTCTGACAAGGTTTCTTTTGGTGGGGGGGCCATCTCTCGTGCAGATGACCTCACTGGTGCTGACCAGGTAATCCCAGATGGACTGGTTAAAGGTCGCATTCTGGGAGTGGCTGAAACTGCAATTCAGTCTTGGTTTGCTGTTGGAGGCAAGTGACTCCGTTTGGGTATCTGTTGTTCCTTTTTGAACAACGTGAATATCTTTTTAGTATCTCGGAAGTACACGTAGCAATTGAGCAGCCAAAGGTGCTTGGAGATTATGGTGCCCGTAAGTATTAAAAATGTTAAATTTTTAAAACTTGGCTACTAAAATAAAAGTTATAAATATCATATATTATAATTAAAGTAATTATACAATTAAGTTATATAATATATAACCACATGTCATGTATTATATCTTATAATATATGCATTATAATAAATATAATATGTAATTATAATAAATTATAATTATTTTAAAATAAAATAATAATTGACATTTGCATTTGAGAAAAATGTGTTTGTACTATAACTCTGGTAGACACAATTAAGTTTTAAGGTTTGTCAAATTTTTATCTAAAATGTAGGTACTAATGTATACATATATTGGTACATACTGTACCAATATGTATATTTTAAGGCTCTGGAGATACACTGCCTAATAGTCCTCCAGAAAACATGAGCCAATTGATTCTCCAACACTGATGAAGAATGCCCATTTATCTGTTGGTAGAGGAGAATTTTTCAAAGAAGTTGTAATCATGATTATCATACAGCTATAAAATGAACATGTGCCAAAGATTTTTTAATTCATTAATTAATGAGGACACCACTCACATTACAGCTAGTTCAAAGGAGAATATAATCCATCCTCCTCTCCAACCATTTGTCCATACTTCCATCTATCCACCCATCCTTCCATTCTACCCATCCATTCGCTACCCCAGTGGTTCTTAACCCAGGGTGATTCTGTTGCTAGAGAACATGTGGAGATGTCTGCAGACATTTCTGACTGTATAACTGGGGGGATGCTTCTGGCGTCTTGTGAGTACAGCCCAGAGATGCTGGTAAACATCCTACGACCCACAGGCTCACTCCCAGTAAGTAATTATCTGACCTGAGATGTCAGTAGTGCCAAGGTTGAGAATCCCTGATCTATCCCCATCCACCCACCCACCCCTTCATACACCTGTCCAGTCAAACACACCCATCTGTTTAAATGTTTATGGAGCACCTGCAACAACGTCTCTCAATCTTGACTGCAAATCAGAATCACCTGTGCAGCATATGAAACATACAAGTGCCAAGGTATTACCTTTGAGTATTCGGATTTTTATAATCAGAAACTATGGAAGTTTGTGAATTGAAAGTTAATCAGCAGAGAAGCTTCTGTGCTTGTTTCTAAGACAATATATGATATTAAATAATAGCTAATTAAGGTTAATCAACAATTTATCACCATATTAGGTAAACAAGAACGTACCAGAGGTGAAAAATAAATGTCCAGGTCTCCTACCAGGGTGGTCTCAACTCAATCTACACATTAGAAGGAGGTTTTAAAGAATACTGATGCCCTGATCCCAGAAGCTCTGATTTAATGGGTCTAGGATGCGGCCTAGGCCTCAGTATTTGATAGAAGCACCCTAGGTGATTATAATATGCAGCCAGGGATAAGAACAGCTGTGTCAGAACTCAAAAAAATGCACTTCTCTTTTTCTTTATTGGCTAATTTTTGTTTTTGCATGTACATAACACTTTTTTCTTTTTCAGTTTAGAGTCCAATCTTAAAATAATGTTTAAGGTAATAATCTGCATCTTTTTTGCCCTTGGATTCTTGGTTTGTTTTATTGGGGGGGGGATTGACCTAGAATCACAGGCCCCCAGGATCACGGGATTGCCAACCATCAAGGGAAGGGCTCATAATCCATCTTCTGCCTCTGGAGCTTTTCAAGACAGTGGCACTGGCAGAAGACCACGAGGCTTGTTACAGGAGCTAATTATACATCTTGACTAATATTAGCATATTCAAACAGATGGTAACAAAATTTAGAAGAAAAGACTTAAAGGAATGGAAACACCTAAATACCATTAGATGGTCCTCTCACTAACATCCAGTCATCCATCCATGCTTCACGAGACCCTGGGTTCTTGTCCGGTTTGAATAAATTCACGTTTCAGGTCCAAAAGCTTTCTTAGACTTGAACACTGCTGCCACCACCGCCACCACCACCACCACCACCACCCACGTTTTCCTATACCTCTGGGACTTTTTAATGCTCTTACTAGGTGTCAAAACTCCCACTCTTTTCTGAGGCTCTAACCCCAACAGAAGGGATTCTTACCTAATATAGCTTCCTGCCATTCTGAGGGAACAGGAATAATAACAGATATTAATGGAAGGCTTTAGACATTGTAATGTCTTCATAGACATTATCTCCTGTGATCCTTTTAGCATCCCTGAACCGGAGAGGGTAGTGATAGCTGCTGCGTCCATTTTACAGATGCAGAGATTGAGACTCAGAGAAGGAAGAGCACCCAAGGTCCTGGACCCTGAGTGGCGGCATCTGGACTTAGGAGTTCTCACATCCTGTGTTCCTTTCTCATATACCTGTCCCCATATGGCTGTGTTCTCTATCCTTCCAGCCTCTCTGGGAGCCTTCCAGGCCCCTCCTTCATCTTTCCCATCTTCTGCAGAAGGCCAGGGCACAGCCCCATAACAAATCATCCCCAAGTTTAAGAATAGCACTTGTCTGCTCCACACACGCAAAACCTCAGCCTCATTAATGCCTTTTACAGCTTTTCAGGACAGAGAAGATTCTCCTTCAAGCGACTTGTAACAGGAAAATCCCACCTGCGTTCAGAAATTCATTTCTTTCTTTTCTTTCTTTTTTTTTTTTTTTAGAAATCCATTTCTTAACAAGCCACTTGGTCATCAAATCACACAATCATGGCCAGCCTCCAGGTAAACCCGTTCCCTACATTTAAGACATGTACCCATTTGTGGATATATTCCTGCAAATGGAGTGCCTCTCCCTTTATTGTTAAAGCTGAGCTGCTCGTTAGAAAGACTGTTTTTCTTATTAAAATATTTTCTAAATTTGATATTTTTGTTAATAAAAGCAATTAATATTTAATAAATTAAAAATTCAAAAGGGGAAAAAAATCTAGTTTCATCCAGAAACAACCATTGACCTTTTGACATTTTAGTCTTTTTTATTCAAATATAAATGTATCTATGTATATGATATGCTTTTCAATTGATACTTTAAATAACTTTCCACAGCTGCTTTTATAGAATCACAAGATTTAGATTTAGAAGGAACCTAGAGGCCTCCAAGTCCTTATTTCCTGGTTTGAGGATTTCTTTCACACGGACCTTGACTGGGGCTGCCCAGACACTGCCTGCATCCTCCAGGGACTGGGGGCCCAATTTGCGCCAAGACCATCCATTCCAGGTTTGGAAAACTCGCCTGTTTTTTTTCCTCCTGAAAGGACAGAAAATCTGTCCTCCCCCCCACTTTGGACTTCACTTTTCAGATTAAATGTCTCTAATTTCTGTGACTATTCCTTGCTTAACAGTTTTTTCAGCCTCTCATGATGCTGGTCGCCCTCCCCTGGGGAGTCTGTCCAGCAAAAACGCTACCTCCAGCCCCCACCCTGAAGTTCCAAAGCAGCCTGGCAGATGTGGTCTACAGTGGGACTACTACTTCCCTGACCCAAGACACTTGACCTCCAGTAACACCGCCCAGGATGACACTGGGGATATTTTTAGCAGCTACTTCTCTGTACTTGAGCTTTTGGTCTTTAAAAGCCATCACAGTCAGGATTAATTAGAGAAAGATAATGCCAATCTGAATGCTGCCTTTTCAAATTCAAAATCCATTTTGGGGACTGGAAAGGAAGCCTAACATTGGGGGTGTATGTATGTTTACCATCTATCATACATAATGCTGGGCACTTTATTATTGTTAATGTTGTGGTAGTTTCAGTTGGTTGAGGCCCTGCTGTGCACTAGACATACACAGTCCCAGGGTTATTAATCATTGTTTTACACATGAAAAAAGGCTGGGAAATTGGACAACTTGCCCAAGGTCCCACGCCAGAACGATATGGAGTCCCAATTTAAACTCGTATGTCTTGGCCCAAAGCCTGTGCTCTACCACTATAATGTATTGCCTCTGGAAAATGCAGCTGGCTAGCAAGAGTCAAGTCCAAAGTGAGACTTCCCAGGCCCAGCTGGGGGTGGTGGTGGCAAGTGGATTGGAATCTCCATATGATGCCAGAGGAAACAGCAACGGAGGTATCTGAACCCTGCAGATTAAAGATCACGGAGGTCAGGAAGGACTACCCAGAGTTCTTTGTTCTATTTTGACTCTCTAGACTTCAGAAAGAATGCTTGGGTGCTATATTGATCCCATCTTTCCTTTTCATTATACTGTTATATATGATTAAAAATTACATCATTAACTCCTTTAAGTATTCTGTGATATTTCACTGGTAATTCCACTAAATGTAGCAACCCTTTTTTTTTCCCCTTTGGTTCCATTCATCTGTGTGTGAATTTGTACTTTTCTTGGGAAGTCCCAGGAAATAGTGGAGAACATGCCTCAGAGATGTTGCATGCAAGGAAGAGGTTAGGGTACTGTTCCACCAACTCATCGGTTGAGGGTTGCTCCTCAGTGTGTTAATCCCTGGCATTCGGGCCCCCTTTGCAGGAAATAGGTCCCACGGTTGAGAAAGCCTTTATGCAGAAAGTCACAGATGCTTTCAGTAGGAACCCACTGCAAGGGTCTAGGATGCAGGCATGACAGTATCTGCTACAGGTGACATTTAAGCAGACTTGAAGGAAGTCAGACTGAGCCGTGTGGACATCTGGGAGAAGATTTCAGGCAGAAGAAACAGCCAGTACGAGGGTCCTGAGGCAGGAGCTGCCTGGCATGTCTGAGGAACAGGGAGGAGATCCACATGGCTGGGGCACTGAGCAAGGGGGCAGAAGAGAAAAGAGTAAAGTCACAAGAGGCAAGATCATGAAACAACTCAGCCTTCAAGTTGTTTTAAGGAATTGGGTTTCACTCTGAGAGAAACAGGAACCATTTGAAGTCTGCAAAGATGTGTGATGTGGTCAAACTTATATTTCAAAAGGATCAACCAGACAGCTGTTTGGGAAATGGACTATAGAAGAGCAGGGTAGGAAGCGAGGACACAGGAAGTTGCTGCAATATCCAGGCAAGACAGGACAGTGGCTTAGATCAGAGTTGGGGCAATCCAAGTGGGGAGGAGTGGTCAGATTTTTAATGCAGTAGGAAGGTAAAGTCCATTGAACTTCTTGACAGATTTGATGTGGGGTGAGAGAGGAAAAGAGGAGTTTAGTATAAAACTAAGGATTTAGCCTGAGTGATTGGGCTGAGATAAGGGAAATTGTGGGTGGGGCATATTTGGTGGACAATTAGGCATTTAGTTTTATTTTTTTTTTAAAGATTTTATTTATTTATGTGACAGAGAGACAGCCAGCGAGAGAGGGAACACAGCAGGGGAGAGGGAGAGGAAGAAGCAGGCTCCCAGCCGAGGAGCCCGATGTGGGACTCGATCCCGGAACGCCGGGATCACGCCCTGAGCGGAAGGCAGACGCTTAACGACTGCGCTACCCAGGTGCCCCTAGGCATTTAGTTTTAAATATGCTGATTTGTAGATGTCTTTTTTTAAGATTTTATTTATTTGAGACACGAGAGAGAGAATGAGAGCACAAGCAGGGAGGAGGGTCAGGGAGAGGGAGAAGCAGACTCCCGGATGAGCAGGGAGCCAGTATGGGGCTCAATCCCAGGACCTTGAAATCATGACCAGAGCCAAAGGCAGACACTTAACCTACTGAGCCACCCAGGCACCCCTGATTTGTAGATATCTTAACAGACATTCAAATGGAGATGCCAAGTTAGCTGTGGCTATACAGGTTTGGAGTTCAGAAGAGCACGTGTAAGATTGAGAACTGGCATATGAATAGACGCTTAAAGCCAGGAGACTGGATGAGTGCACGACAGTGATCTCCCTGGGATCACCTCTGGATCTGTGATTACATGTATACTGGCGCTTCTCACTCTGTCTACCATATCTCTTAGCCACACTTTCAATTTTCTCTCTCGCCATCCCTCTATGCTCTATTCCAGGCAGCTTCAGATCTAACATCCAGGTCGTGGATTCTCTCTTTTGCTGTTTCTAGTTTGTCATTTTAACTTTTAGAACATTTTTTCATTCCTAGAAGTTCTGCTTTTTAAAATCTCTGATCGGGGTGCCTGGGTGGCTCAGTCCATTAAGCGTCTGCCTTCTGCTCAGGTCATGGGTCCTGGTACTGAGCCCTGCATCGGGCTCTCTGCTCAGCAGGGAGTCCACTTCTCCCTCTCCCTCTGTGATCTCCTTGTTCTTGCTCTCTCGAATAAAATCTTTAAAAAAAATTCTTTTTGAAGTCTGATTTATTTGGATAGCCTTTATCATATTGATTCCTAATTTCATCTTTATTTAAAACAATCTTTATTCAGTAATTTGTCTGATCATGCTCTCATTCTGCCTCCACTATGATAGGGTGTTTCCACATGGGCACACACATGCGTTTAATCTTTGGCGCTCATGTTTGCTGGGGTTTTGTGGGATGCTGTGTGGCTTGGTGAAGGGCAGGTGCAAATTTTTTTTTATTTGATTCTACTAGGTATTTCACCTAGGACTAATTTTTAGGCTAATTCCTCAGTCTAGTGGTTCCTGGACCACACAGTATAAATCTGAATCCCAAACCTGTGCCTGGTTGCAGATTCTCACAGGACCTGTTCCCCGTCATCCCTGGGAACTTTTTCCCCAAAAGTGGGATAACTTTTTCTAGCTTACCTCTTCCTCAAGGATGAAGCCTTCCAGGTGCCAGCTTTATGCTGAGGGTCCCACTTCCAATTTCCCATGGGGCATGGGCACAAGTCGTATTTCTCTGTGTGGACATTAACACCCATGGGCGGCAATCCACTCATACACCTTCCCCAGCAGCCACAGCCAGTTCACATGCTGACCACTCTGGGTTTTCAGTTCTGCAGCGCCTGGCAGTTCCCTTTCCTGCAAATTTAGCTTTGTATTTAAAAGAATTTCTAGGGGCATCTGGGCGGCTCAGTCAGTGAAGCGGCTGCCTTCGGCTCAGGTCATGATCCCAGGCTCCTGGGATCCAGCCCCGCATCGGGCTTCTTGCTCAGCGGGGCACCTGGTCCTCCCTCTCCCTCTTCCTCTGCCGCTCCCTGTGCTTGTGCTGTGTCAAATAAAATCTTTTAAAAATAATAAATAAAACATAAAAGAACTTCTGCTTGAGCCAGCATTTCTGTTTGTAGCAGGAGTGTTGTCAGGTTATCTGTCACGTGATGGAATTGGAAGTCCCCTCAGGGGTGATTTTGGTGGTCAGATTAGCTCAGCAGGAACTATTCTCTAGAACAACAGACCCATGTGAGTGGACATGATGCCCCCTAGCTCCCTGTCGCGTTGGAAGCACCTGCCCCCGTGAGGAGTTTGTGTGAGCGGTGATCTACCGAGCACCGTCCCGGTTTATTCCTGTGGCTCTGCCCACACTGATGACTTGTTTCATGTTGCAGCAAACAGGCCTACGTGGTAATGAAAGAGCTAAAGACGAATGTGCCCAACTGCATGACAGAGGCCCAGCTCGCCCTGGCCGGCAGGCCCCAAGACCGGCTGTCTAGGAATCCTTTGGAGCGATGTCCAGCATGGTCATGCCATTCCGGCCTGTGGCAGGGAATGAAGGGAAGGGGGTTGGTACTGCCACAAACATTTGCTTCCTGTGGCCCCAACAAGATGCTGTAACCTGTTTGCTATGTCCTATTTCCTGAGATGCCCCAAAGACCTGGGAACCCCAAACAAGTCCTGGTAAGAGGAGGGGCAGCCAAGAAAAAATCAGAACTCTCTGCTTAAGGCCTCCACTAGCTGGGAGGGTAGGCAGAGCCTGGGCAGACTTGTCTATTTGGCCACAATCAAAGGAAACGTGAGGACCGACCAAGAGGGCTGTGTGCACACCATTAGGGTTGGTCAGTGACAGTCCCCTTGTGTGTCATCCAGGGGGATGAAGTTGGGCACTTCAAAGCTGCTCTGCGAAGCCTCGGCGGAGTAGGAGTCTCTGAAAGCTCTTTTAGGATCGCTGTGTGTCCGTTATGAAAGAGAAAGGGGTGACTAGAAGAGGGCAGAGACCTCAAGGTTGCCTTTCTACTTTCTCTCTTCCACAAACCCCCATCCATCTGCTCACTGGTGGGCTGGAGTCAGAATCACGGGGTCTTTGGACCAATGCCATCCAGTTCAACCTTCTATCCGATGCATGTTCTGTGACCTCCTTGCCAGAGAGCCCCCTACTGTGGGGCCCTGGCTGCTACCTTCCCCGTAAGACTGCTCTCATTTTAAGCCTCTTCTTATTGTGAGATAAAAATCTGCCCTTCAGCCATTTCCACCTAGACCCATTCTTCTTCTGGTTGCTGAGGAAGGAGGGCCTCCTGCCGTCACTGGCTCAGGAACACAGAGAGGATGCCCTGAGAGGCCCTACAACCTGAAGCAGCTGTGAGAATGGGGCTGCTCAGGCCCAGTTCACCCCCAGGATGTCCATCCAGGGAAGGAAAGGGGCCGGCCAGTGGGACAAAGCCACGCCACAAGGAGCGTGGCTGAGCTACTTCTTCACCTCCTTACTGGAGACTCAGTTCTGACCCCACCTGTACACGGGGAAGACATCCTCCTGGACAGGAAATACAAAAGCAAGTTCTTCAGTGAGCATCAAAAGTCCAGACTAGAAGGTTATTTTATCCTGTCCCTGCACATAAGATAGTGAATTGAAACCAAAAGTGTTCTGGGAAGATGAGCAAGGGTGTCCCGCGAAGGATGTTGCTGTGGGGAGGCAGGCCGTCGTGAGTTCTCTGCGCTGGGCCCCAGCCTCGGAGCAGAGCGTTTGGAGCTCTGGGCTGGTGGCTTAGCGGCCCCACTAGAGCAGGCGGGAGTTCCTGGGAGTCTTGTCCTTTAAGGCACTGGCGAGGAGTCCCTACTTCCTGTGTCCCTGCCGAAGGCCCATCATGGTTTTCAAGTAATTGTGCTGGACACAGAAAAGAGGAAAAAACAGGAATTGATTAAGAAGTAAAGACTTAAGACTCAGAAGCCATGCCACTTGCATCCACCCCATCATTCTTCCTGCAAACATCACAGTTTGGGAGCAAGGATGCCCTCTGACCAGCCCCAATTCTATGAGAAATATTGTTCCATTCATCCCCTTTCATTCTTTTGTCCTAAAGAAAGTGTGTAAAACTGTTTTAAAATGGTGTGGCAGGCATGTGTTTTAAATTTTTTTAAAGATATTTATTTGAGAGAGAGAGGAGAGAGAGAATGAGTGGGGGTGGGGGGAGGGGCAGAGGGAGAAGCAGGCTCCCCCCTGAGCAGGGAGCCTGACATGGGGCTCAATCCCAGGACCCTGGCATCATGACCTGATCCAAAAGCAGACGCTTAACCGACTGAGCCACTCAGGTGCCCCCAAAAATGGAGTGGCAGGCAGGTGTAAAGGAACATATACGTTTCAAGGGCCCACTTGAAAATTTCTGGCAAGATTTAGGTTCAAAAAGAAAAGAAGAGGTTTCTATCTCCAGAGGCGTGGGCACACATGTACTCTGGGGGGCCCTCCTTCCACAAACCAACTAAATGTTCACAAATGCTTCCCTATCAATGCACTGCTGGGCTCTCAGAAAGCAGGTGGGGAAAGCACGCAGAAATAGAAACACTGGGCAGTAAGTAAGCGAATGCAAAACCCAACCAGAAATGTGGGTATGAATCCAGCCCCTCCACGGTGTGGGGAACTGAATGTTTTTATTGTGGTAAAATCCACACTACATAAAACTTACCATCCTAACTATTTTAAGTGTACAGCTCAGTGGTATTAAATACATTCCTAACATGCAACCACACCACCATCCATCTCCCTCTTTTTATCTTGCAACACTGAAATTCCATACCCATTAAGCACTAAGTCCCCATTCCCTCCCTCCCCAAGCCCTTGGCAACCACCATTCTCTTTCCTGTCTCTGATTTTGGCGACTCCAAGTACGTCACGTGAGTGGAATCCTATAGCGTTTGCCTTTTGGTGACTGCCGTGTTTCACTTAATGGCTGTACCATTTTACATTCCCACCCGTAGCACGCACACTAGGGCTCCAATGTCTCCACGTCCTCACCAACACTTGTTATTCTCTGGCTTTTAGACAGTTGCCATCCTAGTGGGTACGAGGTGGTTATCTTTTAGTTTTGATGTCCTTTCCCTAATGATCTGTGACCTTGAGCATCTTTTCATGTGCGTACCGGCCACATGAAATATATATATATACATTTTTTCGAGAAATGCCTATTCTTGGCCCATTTTTGAGTTTTAAAAGTTCTCTATATAGTCTGGATATTAATCTTTTCTCACGTTGTAATTTTTTTTTAAGTAAACTCTACACCACACATGGGGCTCGAACTCACGACCCCAAGATCGAGAGTTGTGTGCTCTACCGACTGAGCCAGCCAGGCCCCACTCACATTGGAATTTTTGAAGGAGGTTAAAATGGTCCTGCGTTGGCAGTGCCCCAGGGCTAACTGCAGAAGCAAGTGCAAACACTGTCAGTAGGAGAGAACGTACTGGTGCATTCGGGACTTCTACAGCTTCAGGTCAAATATGAACTTATGATTTAAACACACACACACACACACACACACACGAATAAAAGCCACCATGAAAGAAACTCAGCAAAATGCAAAACGTTTCGACCTTGAAAAATCTGATCCTATCTATTTAATGTGTAAAAATATATGTGAAAGGTTTAAATAGATGTAAGATGGAATGACTGCAGTGCAACTTCTGCATATAAAGCATGGGCATGGGCATGTCTTCAACAAAAGAAATGTCCAATGCAGAGAGTTCTCCTAGAGATTTGCGGAGGGTGGGAGAATATAACTGACTATAGAAATGCAGGATTCCTCTGTTGAACGATTTAGAATTTAAATGTTTATCTGAGACTTTGGAAGTAAAGAAAACACAAGGTTTGTCTGTAATATCAAGAGAGAAATTCATGGTGGCAACCACGCAAATCACTTTGGTTCACCTTTTCTGTGATCTTGAAATAATTTATGCCAGTCAAAACAAGTTCACAACAATTTACAATAAGGAATACAATTCTGGAAGTTCTTTCTCCAAAGCCAAAGACCTTTTGGTCCTCTTCTTCAACATACACAGTGACTTTAACCAACTGATCAAAAGTAACCTCGCCAATAATGGGACAAAGCAACATCTTGTGCCCCCTGTTACGGACTGAATGTTTATACCCCCTCAGAATACATTTGTTGGAGCTTTAACCCCCACTGTAATGGTATTAAGAAGTGGGAAACTTTGGGAGGTAATCAGATGTAGACTAAGTCATGAGGGTGGAGCTCCTCAGGATGGTTTAGTGTCCTTATAAAAAGAGGAAGAGAGCAAGCGGGCTCTCTCCACAAACACATGCCCACGAAAGCCATGTGAGCACACAGCAAAAAGATGGCTGTTGACGAGCCAGGAGGCCTTCACCAAGAAGCAAATCTGCCAGCACCTTGATCTTGGACTTCCCAGCCTCTAGAACCAAGAGAAAGAAATGTCTGTTGTTTAAGACCCTCGCCTATGGTGGTTTGTTGTAGCACCCAAGCTGACTAAGGCACCTCCTGATGTGATGTACCATGAAGAACATGACATCATTTCTGTGGTATTCCGGCCTAAAATCATAACTTGAATTTAAATCACTAGAAAACACCACACAAACCTAAACTGAGGGACATTCAACCAAAACTGGCCTGGACTCTTCAAAAATATCAAAATCACTAAACACAAGGAAAGACAGCAATTGTTCTGGATTAAAGGAGACATGGCAACTAAATGTAATGTATGATCCTAGACTGGATCCTGGACCAGGGTGGGAAGGGAGAATAATTATAAAGGACATCATTAGGACAACTGTCAAAAGCTGAATATGAACTTTGAAATAAATAATATTGTTGCATCATTGTTAATTTTCCTGATTTCAGTGACTATATCATGATTATGTAAGAGAATGTACTTGTTCTTTTTTTTTTTTTTTAAGATTTATTTATTTATTTGACAGAGAGAGAGACAGCCAGCTAGAGAGGGAACACAAGCAGGGAGAGTGGGAGAGAAAGAAGCAGGCTCCCAGGGGAGGAGCCTGATATGGGGCTCGATCCCAGGACTCTGGGATCACGCCCTGAGCCGAAGGCAGACACTTAATGACTGAGCCACCCAGGCGCCCAGAATGTACTTGTTCTTAAAAAATAAACACTGAAATATTTAGGAGTAAAATAACAGAGAAAAAAGTGTTCTAAAATTCACTGTGGTTATGGTTGCATTTAACTGTGGATATATGAAAAACCACTGAGTTGTACACTCTAAATGGGTGGATTTTATGGTCTATAAATTATATCTCACTTATTTTTTTTTAAGCATGAAATAGGAATTTATAAAAAATGACCAAGTAAATCTGAAGAAGAACCAAATAGAATTTTTAGACATGGCTGATTAGACATAGCTGAAGAGGGCATTACTAAACTGAAACAGGAATGGAAAGAAATTACCCAAATTACAGTATGAAGATGAGGAGCTGGAAGAAATGACTGATTTTAGGAGATACAGAGGACATAATGAGAAAGTCTAATATGCATCTAATCAGAACCCTAAAAAAGACAGCATTCAAAAAGATAAGGCTCCAATATCCCTTCCTGATAAAAATACTAATGAACTAGGTACAGAAGAGAACTTTTTCACCCTGATAAAAGATTCTAAGAAGGAACCTCCATTTTTTAAAAGATTTTATTTAAGTAATCTCTACACCCGATATAGGGCTCAAACTCACAATCCTGAGATCAAGAGCTGCATGCTCTTCTGAGCCAGCCAGGCACTCCATAATAATGAACTTCAAAGTGTGCTACTTAAAGCATGTTCCCGGGACTAGCCACATAGGGATCAGCTGGGAGCTTATCAGAAATGCAGACTCTCGGGCTCCACCCCAGGACCGCTGCGTCAGACTCTGTATTCTCACAGTCTGGTGGTTCATGTGCACAGCACAGAGTGAGAAGTGCTGCTCTAAGGCTCTTTTTTTCCTAGGAAAACCCCACAGCTAATATCATACTTGAGAGTGAAAAAATGAATACCTTCCCCCTAAGGTCAGGAATAAGACAAAGATGGCGACTTTCATCTCTTATTTCAACCTTGTACTAGAGGTTTTAGCCAGGCAAATGAGGCAAGAAAAAGATATAAAAGGCATCAGATTGGAAAGGAAGAAGTAAAACGATTTGTAGCTGTAGATGACATGATCTGGTATGTATAAAGTCCTAAGGAATCCACTACAAAACTATTAGCATTAATAAATGGGTTTAGCAAGGTGAAGGAATACCACATCATTATACAAAAATCAGTTGTATTGTTAGACACATACAATGAACAATCCAAGAATGAAATTTAAAATACAATTCCATTCATAATAGCATCAAAAAGAATAAAATACTTAGGAATAAACTCTTTTTTTTTAAGTACAGAACTTACACTCTGGGAAGTATAAAACTCCACTGAAAGAAATTAAAGACCCAAATAAATAGAAAGATAGCCTATGTTCATAGATTCGAAGACTTAATATTGTTAATATGGCAGTATTCCCCAAAGCAATCTACAGATTTACGCAACCCCCATCCCAGCTGGCTTCTCTGCATAAACTGACAAGCTGGTCTGAAAATCTGTATGGAAATATAAGGAACCCAGAATAGTCAAAACAGTCTTAAAAAAGAGGAACAGGGGCGCCTGGGTGGCACAGCGGTTAAGCGTCTGCCTTCGGCTCAGGGCGTGATCCCGGCGTTATGGGATCGAGCCCCACATCAGGCTCCTCCGCTATGACCCTGCTTCTTCCTCTCCCACTCCCCCTGCTTGTGTTCCCTCTCTCGCTGGCTGTCTCTATCTCTGTCAAATAAATAAATAAAATCTTAAAAAAAAAAAAAAAGAGGAACAAAGATGGAGAATTCATACTTTGTAATTTCAAAACTAACTACAATGTCTACAGTAACCAAGACATTATAGTACTGGCATAAGGACAGACATATAGATCAATGGAATAGAACTGAGAGTCCAAAAATTAAACCCTCACATTTATGGTTAATTAAATTTCCACAAGGGTAACAAGATAATTCAATGAAGAATTTTTTTCCACAATAATTGGCACTGGGAAAACTGGATATCTATCTGCAAAAGAATAAAGTTGGACCCATACCTCATACCATGTGCCCCCTCCACTGAGCCCAGCAGGGGCAGGCCTCTTTGTAACCAGAGAAGGAAGCCCCTACATGGTAGTCACAGTCAAATGATTTCTAAGGCTGGGCTATCTAGGCCTACTTACCCCTACTCCATTCTTTCCCAGATGCTCTGGGAGAACCCTGTCTTCCCACAGAGAGATTTTCATGAACAACACTGAGTAAGCTCTCTGGAGTCAGCCAGTAGGGTCCATGGGAGCAGCTCGGCCAGGGTCACCTTCCCCAGACAAAGTGGTTTCCAGCAAACCTTTCCAGAGAGACAGGGCCCTGTCCACTGATATGGGCCTCCCTCCAGCCTTAGGGGTTATTAAGGCTTGATGCTTACAGCATAAGGCTAAATGGCTGCCTGGTAAAGCCATCCTCTTCTCTGCTGAAGGAGTGGGGCCAGGCAGCTGGGGAGGGCAGGTGCCCCTACTCCACGCCACCGCTAACTGGACAAGGAATGTACACTTAACCCAAGAAGAGTCAACTAGGCTTTCCCTCCGGAGAGACCCAGAGCAAGCAGTCAGGTGATACCAGGCATTGGAGCTGGAAAGTCTTGGAAAACAGGAGCATGCCAGGGCTAAGACTGGGGCAAGAGAATGAGAAGTGAGGTGGGTAGAACAGATAGGGGAAGGAGTAGACCTCAGGGAGAAGCGAAGGCCAGGTCTGGAGAGAGAGAGGCCTGGAGGGAGAGGAGCTCTGCGGCCTGCTACTCAAAGAGTGGTCCTGGATGAATAGTGTGAGCTTCATCTGAGCCTAATCAGGAAGGCGGAATCTTGGAGCGCCTGGGTGGCTCCGCAGATTAAGCGTCCCGATGGTGATTTCGACTCAGGTCAGGATCTCAGGGTCACGGGATTAAGCCCCGAGTCGGGCTCCCTGGTAGGTGTGGAGCCTGCTTAAGATTCCCTCTGTCCCTCTCCCTCGGTCCCTCTTGTGCGCACTCTCTCTCTCTCTCAAATAAAGTAATAAATAAGAAATGCAGAATTCCAGGCTCCACCCTAGACCTGCTACACCCGAATCTGCAATCTAACAAAAGTTACAAATCGAACAAGTCAGTAAAGATGTCAGCTTAACTATAAATGTACAAAGAATGAATTCAGTCAGAAGAAGGGCTTTCTTTTTTTTTTAAGATTTTTTATTTATTTATTCGACAGAGATAGAGACAGCCAGCGAGAGAGGGAACACAAGCAGGGGGAGTGGGAGAGGAAGAAGCAGGGTCATAGCGGAGGAGCCTGATGTGGGGCTCGATCCCATAACGCCGGGATCACGCCCTGAGCCGAAGGCAGACGCTCAACCGCTGTGCCACCCAGGCGCCCCAGAAGAAGGGCTTTCTAATTACGACACACAATCCAGAAGTCAAGAGAGAAAAGAGTAATACACTTGATTTCATAAAAATCAACAGAATGGGGCGCCTAGGTGGCTTAGTTAAGTGACTGCCTTCTGCTTGGGTCATGATCCCAGGGTCCTGGGATCGAGCCCCGTGTTGGGCTCCCAGCTTAGTGGGGAGTCTGCTTCTCCCTCTCTCTCTGCCCCTCCCCCTGCTCATGTGTGCACTCTCTCTCTCTCAAATAAATAAATAAAATCTTTAAAAAAACTAAACAGAATAACTACAAAAAACCAGAGCTAAACACAAAAGACAAATTACAAACAGGGAAAAATATTTGCAACTCATATCATAAAGAGCCAATCTTCCTAGTATATCAAGACTTCCTACAAATTAATAAGAATAAAGACCAAAAACCAATAGAAAAGTAGGCACAAATACAAATAGGCTATTTACAGGAAAAGAAATTAAAATGGCACTTAAACATATGAGAAGCTCAACTTCGTTCATAATAACCGAGATGCAAATTAAAGCTCCCTTGAGAGAACATTTTTCACCTTTCAGATTGGAAAAAAACAAAAAGCACGATAATACATCTCATGATGAGGCTGTAGCTGGTGGGGTCCAGCTCTAAGAAGGCGATTTAGCACCATCCATTAAAAGTACACATGTCCTTGTGACCAGGAAATTCACTTCTACAAAACATAACTTTCACATATATTCACTCATGCGAGTTTGCCGTTTGTACAAAGTTAATTATCACAGTATTTGTATTGTAAACAAATGGAACGCCCAAACGTTCCTCAACATGAGACGGGTTAAATACATTTTGATATATCCTCATGATGGAGTACTAGACACAGGTTTAAGAAAAAAAAGAAAGGAGACCAGAAGCAGCTGTGGGTTGACATGGAACGAGCTTCAGATACACTGTTTAGTGGGAAAGGCCAGATACAGCATAATGCGCAATGGGAACACAAGGAACAAGTGACGGGGTTCCCTGTCAGAGAGGGTGGGGGACTGGGTATTTGTATTTATATTTATATTTTGTATTTGTATTTTTTAAATGATGTGCCCTCTTGGGCAGTCTCCCCGAGCGCACCTGCTACCTGCTGTATAAGAACGGCCTGTGGGGGGCGCCTGGGTGGCTCAGTTGGTTAAGCGTCTGCCTTAAGTTCTGGTCATGATCTCAGGGACCTGGGATCGAGGGGCTCCCTGCTCAGCGGGGAGTCTGCTTCTCCCTCTCTCTCTGCTCCTTCCCCCCACCCATGCTCTCACACACTCTCTCTCTCAAATAAATAAAACCTTAAAAAAACAAAACAAAAAAAGAACAGCCTATGGGCACAGATAAGTTCCCACCACAGGCCCTCTGTGTTCTGGCTCCAGCCCAACCTGCTCAGGGAGGAGAGCGCAGGCCAAGCCTGTGGCCAACACCCTGTCTAGCTTTGCCTCAGCGGCATGTGGTCCTCTGTCCCCTGCCTCCCGTTCATGGTCGCCCCCACTGGAGAGGCTGTCCCCAACAGGCAGTGGTCTCAGGAGATTCCCAGACCCTGCCCTGGGCTGTGAATCACACAGGGACCGGCTTAGCTCCCAAAAACCATCTCCAAGCCTGGCCATGGTCTGTGGGACCCCTGTTGGGTTTAACCCAATCTAGGACTCTAGAGTGGGCAGCAGATACCCACTGACTCTGGGCGACTCTGTATTTCCCTCGGCTGGCATATTCTTCCTTTCTCTCTCCAAAGTGGGAAGTGTGATCTTGGGTGTCCTAATAATGTGGTCCCTGACGCCCGACCTTCCTGGAGACATGAACCCCCCCAAGTTACCTTCTGTTCTGTCTTGACTTTGGCATTGTAGAAGGAGATGGAGTCAGGGCCCTCAGGCAGCATCATCTGCTGTAGCTGGCTGAACTTGTCCTGGTCATCTTCTCCCTAGGGGTGGCTCAACTCAGCAGTCCCTTCAGCCTGCCATTGCTAGGATCTACCCTGACAGGGCTTGTGGGGGGCATGAGGGCAGCTCTGTGTCCCCATCCTCCATAACTGGGGAGAGACCTGGACCCGTCCATTTGCCTGGGCCAGCTGTGGGAGAGGCTGGGAGCAGCCCATACACTGGCATGTTTGCGGAGAAAACAGAGGACAAAGGGTACTGCCCCCCACTCTGTGCTCATCCACTGTCCCCACTGTGGCCCCGGTGCCACTCACCAGAGACACAAGCCTGCTGACAGGCACCATGCCTGGCCGGATGCTGCTACCTGGCTTCAGCGACACCTGCATGTCCTCGGGGATGAAGAAGGACTCATTGTACCAGATATCGAATTCTGTGAGGAGGCAGGAAGACAGCACGGTGAGGTGTTGGGGAGTCCCTGAGGACGCGGGTAAAGCATCTATGTGGGCCTGTCACAGGCTCACCCCCTGTTCGCTTCCTGCTCTGGGGTCTCACCCTTTCCCATCTCCCCCTCTGGCTCTCCGAGTCCTGGAAACGCTTCGGAAGCCCCTGTCCAGCCCCAGCCTCTGTCAGAGAGAAGCTCTGAAGCCGCTTCTACAACCCAGGTGGTGGCCTTGCCCTCTGCCTCCTGGGACCTCAGGTGGTCAGCCGACCTCCCCAAATGGCACACCCGTGAGCAGGCGGTGACGACACTGATCCACCAGGTGCTGGCAGTACTGGATCTCGGCCTTGAGGTCGCGCAGGTCCTGGTACTCAGC
>NW_024423786.1:41111345-41255612 GCF_017311325.1 Ursus maritimus | reverse complement strand
CACGAAGACCGGAGACCAGAGGAAGGGCTGGGGTGTGGGGGCAGGGGTGGGCAAAGCACGAGGAGGGCCAGGCCACCAGGACACGTCTCACCGGAAGGAGCTCAGCTCAGA
Organism: Ursus maritimus; assembly: GCF_017311325.1. Classification (NCBI taxonomy): domain Eukaryota; kingdom Metazoa; phylum Chordata; class Mammalia; order Carnivora; family Ursidae; genus Ursus; species Ursus maritimus. The sequence goes on along the minus strand of NW_024423786.1, from coordinate 41,255,501 downwards.
GGGGGCCACACCGGCAACTTTACAGGACAGGTGGGCAGGGGAGAGGGTAAAGATGGCCCATGCTGCACACTTAACTTTTTTTTTTTAATTAAAGATTATTTATTTATTCGACAGAGATAGAGACAGCCAGCGAGAGAGGAAACACAAGCAGGGGGAGTGGGAGAGGAAGAAGCAGGCTCATAGAGGAAGAGCCTGATGTGGGGCTCGATCCCAGAATGCCGGGATCACGCCCTGAGCTGAAGGCAGACGCCTAACCACTGTGCCACCCAGGCGCCCCTGCACACTTAACTTTGATCTTACACCTCCCTGGCCAAAGATAGTTCAGTAGTCCCTCGGTGAGATGGATGTTTCCCTTTTTTATGAGTTACATACATGAACTGCCACCACTGGCTAGTACCACAAGGCACTCGGGCGACGTTCCTTACTCATAACAGAGCGTGTAAATCTGCGTCATGTCAAGAGGCTGTCAGAGGCTCCAGGAGGAGAGGGGTCAGTTGTGCTATTTGTCACTTACAGTCTCTGCATGAGCTTTTCAGGTCTGTCAGATGAGGGTTGCTGAGTTAAGACAAAATCACACGGTCTGTGGAGCCATTCACTCATCGGGCCACTGCCCACGGGACCTTGAAAGCTCAGCATAGGCATCATGTCAACCGCCCCAGGACTGTAGGGTTTCTACCCCCAGGAACCCTGGAGAGTGAGTCCTCCATGTGACTGAGGTGTGCGGCAGGGGTGCACGAGCCAGTCTCCAGGTGTCCTTCCACTGATATGTACTGGGAAAAATTTAGGGTACATTGTCACCATTTATGGAGAGGCAATTAGGAATCTCGAATTGGTCCCAATTCAAGAAGTCTAGAGGGGGGGGGTACACAGTGGCCCTGCCACCCGGTCTTTCCCCTTCAGTGCAGAGCGGCCTGGTCTGTGTGCTATGGGCAGTCTCCGGTGTGGTCACTGTGACAGACACAAGTCCTCTACAGAGTAAAGTCTTTACAGTGTTCTGTTGACATGGGGAGGGACTGTGAACACTTTGTGTCCCACCGGGGGGTTCTCTGACCGTCACCAAGGGAAAAACTGCAAGTGATTTTCATTTTTCTTTCACAAAACACTAATTAACATGCGAAATTTGCTGACCTTTCTGGGCCAAGAAGTGGCTATCAACCAAAATGAATCATACAGCAAATTTACTTCATCTATTCCCTCAAGATAAAAGCATTTTATTTGATATTTTAACACCAAATGGAAAACAACTGATGTTGGGGAAAGAGCAAAAATGTTTGTTTGGGGGCTCCTGGGAGGCTCAGTCCGTTAACCTCCTGCCTTCAGCTCAGATCATGACCCCAGGGTCCTGGGATCGAGCCCCGCATCGGGCTCCTGCTCAGTGGGGAGCTGCTTCTCCCTCTCCCTCTGCCACTCACTTGTGCTCTCTCTCAAATAAATAGACAAAGTCTTTAAAAAATGTTCTTTATACTCATAGATAAAATTTTAAATGTTTTATTCTATTTTAAGTTTTTTTTTTAAAGATTTTATTTACTTACTTGACAGAGAGACAGCCAGCTAGAGAGGGAACACAAGCAGGGGGAGTGGGAGAGGGAGAAGCAGGCTCCCAGCAGAGGAGCCCGATATGGGACTCGATCCTAGAACGCCAGGATCACGCCCTGAGCCGAAGGCAGATGCTTAACGATGGCGCTACCCAGGCGCCCCTATTCTATTTTAAGTTTTTATTTGAGTAATCTCTACACCCAAGGTGGGGCTTGAACTCACAACCCTGAGATCAAGAGTCACGTGCGCTTCCAACGGAGCCAGCCAGGTACCCCCAGATTTTAACTATTTTAAAATATTGTTTATTTAATCTTCATCTCATTCTTTAAAAATATCTGTTTTCAGGTATATTTGGGCATAAATGATATGTCAGCATAGCATGAATATATATTATTTAAGATATGTAAATATGTAATAAGTTGCATATTCAAAGAAGGTATGGGCAGAAGGGACAAAGAAGTCCTTGGTTCTGTAAGACCCTCCCCCTGGAGGTTCTGGGTGGGGGCATGTCTGGAGCCACCATGACTAGCCCTTCCCCGTACCCAGACCTGTGGAGGCCTATCCCTCTGGAATACTGTATCATGGTTGGTCTGTAGGGTATGAGCAGAGTGGCCTCCAGAATTTGGAGTTGCCCTCTGAGAAGTGAATGAGTGAAGTGCACATCTCACTGCGAGATGGTCCACCTGGCCTACAGAAATAAAACAAATGCTATCTAGAGATGCCCCAACAGGTCGCCGCCTGGGAAGCCCACCTGGAACAGGGCTGTGATTTAGCCAGGGAAAGCCCAGTAACCTCCAGTGTGCCCTGTCAGGAGAAGGACAATGGGACCAGGAATGTGAACAAGAATGTGGCTTCTGAACCTCTGGCCTCAAGAGTTGGGATGGTTACTCATTAAAATGAGTTCAGGACAGGTTCTGAGCCTTGCTCCAGGTCTCCTGAGTTAGAACCAGTAGTCGGGGCCTGGGAGTCTGTGTTCGACCAGCCCTCCCCGATGAGTCCTCTGCACACTCAAGGTGTGAGAGCACCTCAGGGCAAGGGTGAGCACTGTCCGCCACCGGGACAAGGGCACCAGGGTCAGGGTGACCAGGTGAGCACCCTCCCCACACTGAGGTCCCTGCTCACCGAGCCTGAGGACCTCCCACACCACCTGCCTTAGGAGATGAGACTTTGTCAGGCCAGCATGGGTGTCGAGGGTGTGGCATGAGGAATGGTCTCAGTGACAATGACTCCCTAGGCCCTCCCTAGACCCATATTCTCTTTCCCTCCTCGGTTTCTTGTGTCTTAACCAGCACCCCCATGCCAATCAGACTACCCTGGGCAGTGAGGAGACCACACCTGGATGTAGGGCCCTTGTGGGGGTCACCAGCTGCCCATCTCCCTGGGGAAGCCTCTGTAAGGCCTGTTGCTCCGCTGAGAGGAGCACATGTCAGGGAGAAGGCCCAGCACCTAGGTCTGAGACAACAAAATAATGGGAGACCCACAAGCAAAGGCTGACTGACAGGGAAGGAGCCTATGGCTCCTCAGGGCTGATTAGAGCCACATGATGACGCAGGCGTGAAGACCACACCCCCACATGCTCCGCCAGCCCCCTCCCATCTCCATCCTCCAGGGCTCAAGACTGCCCCATTTAGAGCAGGATGGCTCAGCTCCCACAGCCCACAGCCACCTTCCCACCAACATTCACCTTGCTTCTCCCGGAGTGACTTCTGAAAATTCAGCGCCTCCTTGGTCATGTCCATCTCCCGCTTGATGGCATTGATGCGCTGCGTGGTCTCGCTGGCTCTTTTCCTCCGCTCATTCAAGATGGATTTGTTCTCTTTGAAGATGCGGTTGATCTCACTGCCCCGCTCATTCTTAAAGTCCTCGAAGGCCACGGGTTTGGGGGGTGGGGTACTGGGCCTGAAGACAGAAGGGGAGGGGAAAGGAGGCCAGAGCCACCAGGCTCTTCGCCTCTCTTCCCGGGGGACGGGGGGGGGGGGTGTTCCGTGGGCAGGAGGCCAGAACTCTCAGGCACCCTGTGCAGGAACTGCTCCCCCGTCTCTGTCTCTCTGCACACAAGGGCACGTGACCATTGCAGAAAGTGAGGACGGCAAGGAAAAGTAGAAAAAACAGAAAACAAAGCAAAAAACCACTTGCTACCTATTGGCAACCACGCTTTGGTCTATCTCCTTCAGGGATTTCTTTGATACATTTTTTAATGTTTGAGGTCACGCAGTACATGTGATTTTACATCTTATGTTTTTCACAGAGGCCTTCCTTCATGCACTAAGGCACTCTGGGAACTCTGGTTAATGACAGGTAAGGTGAAGTGTTGGCTGCAACTTCTCTGAAATGCATCAAGGGGTGCCTGGGTGGCTCAGTCAGTTGGAATGGCTGGCTCTTGGTTTTGGCTCAGGTTGTAAACTCGGGGTCCTGGGATCGAGCCCCACATTGGGCTTCCTGCTCAGAGGGGAGTCGGCTTCAGGATTCTCTCTCTCTGCCCCTCCCCCTGATCGCTCACCCTCTCCCTCTAAAATCAATGAATGTTAAAAAAAAAAGTTAGGGGCCCCTGGGTGGCTCAGCCGGTTAAGTATCTGCCTTCGGCTCAAGTCATGAGCCCAGGGTCCTGGGATCGAGTCCCGCATCAGGCTCCTTGCTCCTCGGGGAGTCTGCTTCTCCCTCTCCCTCTGCCCCTCCCCCCTGCTTGTGTGTGCTCTCTCTCTCTCTCTCTCAAATAAATAAACAAAATCTTTAAAAAATAAAAAATAATAAAAAATTTTTTAAAGAGTTAAAAAAAAAAGAAATGCATCCAAAAAATAAGAGGGATAGAGAGAAAGATGGATGCGTGATGAAATAAGTAATGTGTTAAATGTAGAATCAAGAGGGTGTTTGCTGTACAGTACTTTCAACTTCTCTGAGTTCTTGACAATGTTCACCTGCTGGGGAAAAAATTCTTCACGTACATCCTTGTACATCCCAAGGACACAGATGATAATTCACTTAGTACCTTTCCCATAATGTCAGCTGCTGAAGGTGTTTCCAAAAATCGTTTTTGGCTTTTTAAATTAATGATGCAATGAACATCTGTTTGCATAAATCACTGCCCACATCTCTAATTATTTCCTCAGGATACATTACTGAACACTCAATTACTGGCTCACCAGGGAGAGGAACTGGGTAGCTAGAGGAAGGGGTCTCATACCTTGAGAATTTGGGGCCTTTTGAACGCATTAGTTACTTTTTAAAATGTAAATGTGATTAGGGAAGCCTGGGTGGCTCAGTCGGTTAAGCATCTGCCTTCAGCTCAGGTCATGATTCCAGGGTCCTGGGATCAAGTCCCGCATCGGGCTCCTTGCTCAGCAGGGACAGTAGGCTTCTCCCTCTGCCTGCCGCTCCCCCTACTTATGTGACTATGCTGTCACTGACAAATAAATCAATAAATCTTAAAAAATAAATAAATAAAATTAAAAAATAAAATAAATGTAAATGTAATTATTTAAATAATTGCTATTTGAAGGGTCCACAATGATTCCACATATAACTGTGTACCTTGGAGGACTCCTGAGACAGGAGCATTTCGCATGTGGATAAGCCATCACGTTCTTCTTTCTGCACTGTGCTCCTCGTCTTTGCCTATTATCCCCTATTTTATTTCTCATCTATCTGCGGGCGCTCTTGACATGCTGCAGATCACACAATTTTGAATGATCTGGAGCACACGCAGGAGGTGGTTACCTGGGTGGGCGTGACTCCTCCTTTGGGGAGTCCGAGGGAAGGGGCTCAGCGCTGGAGGTCTCCAGGTCCCGCAGAGGCAGGTCTTTGACATCCCCCTCCTTGGAGGATGGGGTCAGCTGGGTCTTGGAGGTGGAGACCTCAAAATCCTTGCCACTCACAGGGCTGCTGGCGCCCTCCTTTCTTGCAGAGGAGCTGGAAGGAGAAGGCAGGGAGGCCCCAGGGCTCCGTCATGGTACTTAGGGGAGTGACATTTCCAAACCTCAGACATGGGAAGCCGCATCCCATTCAGTCCTAGCTGGATCAGACACCTAGGCCAAAGGGCAAAGAGTACGACCCTAAGCCATGCAGATGGGGAGGGAGAGGAGAGCACTCTTCTCCCTCTCATCAGACCGAGGAGCCCTCCCTCAGCAGTCTCTGGCAGGAGACACCTGGGAAAACTAGGCAGTCTCCAGGTCTGAAAGCAGCCGGACCTGTGGGGTGGGCCACGGGCTCCCAGGAACATCTGGGCTGCGGAGGTCTTCATCATACAGGCATCCCGAGGAAGGAGTGGAACAGCTCCCACCCAGGGTAGGTCTGTCTACAGACCAAAGGTAAAGCAAGACATGTCTGCCCCGCTGCCCTGACCAGCCCACAACCCGCTCAACCGCCTCCACGAGTGTCCACACCCACTCCCAGGAAAGTAGCTGCCCTCCCTCTCCAAGTCATGGCACCCAGGGTCCTCTTTTTCAGAGAGGCACATCTGAGCAGGCCTGAGCCGTCAGGAGGAGGCCAGGGGCCTCGGCAACCCCTGCTACCCAACTCCTATCCTGCATGGAACAGTTTTCTACAATCGGCCCTGGCCCGTGTCCTCTAACAGATGATATTCACGGCAACACCACATTCGCACTGCGTACCCTCTAGGTACAGGGACTGCAGTCACCCATTTACCTTCCCAACAACTCTCCTGACTTCGAAATTACTATTACGATTCCCAATTTAGGGAGAAGGAAATGGAAGGACAGAGAGGCTGTCATGCCTCACACAAGGTGACCCCTTCAGTGACAGGAGCCTCCTAGAGCCTGTGTTCACGTCCACCGCTACCAGCACCTTCCAGGGAGGGCGTGTCATTAAGGAGCCCTGATACCCTCTCACCTGGCACACAAATCATTCTTGTCCGGAAGGCGAACTGGGGTTTTTAGACAGCTGGGTCACAGAAGGACTCCAGTTAGGGGTGGTTTCTGCACGTAGTCCCGGGGCAGGGGGGTGCTAGCCCGACTTCTCTCTTCTACTCTACTACTCCTCAGTGCTGTGACCTTGGAAGTGACTTCCCCTCTCCGAGTCTCAGTTTCTACATCAGCAAAATGGAGGCATGAACTCCTACCTCCTGGGTGTGGAAAAGAGGTAACCAGCGCAGCCTGGGCCCCACAGATGTTGCTAGTATTGGCAGCAACACGAACGACTGGGACCACCCAGTAGCAAAGACAGTAGCTTGTGTCCTCTTTCACCAGCCGAGGAGGGCCAGGGGCTGAGCAGATAAAGCAACAGGAAGGTTCCTCACCTGAGCTGTTCTTTGAACGTCTTCTTGGACTTGGATTTCTTCCCAGGTTTGGTAGAGAAAGAGGTGACCCCGAGTCCAAAGCCTTGTCCATCAGGCTCACCCACTAGGTGGCCGTCAACGTCCATAAGCCCTGCCTGGAGAGAGGCCAGCCATAGGGCTGAGGGTTAGATTAAGGGTTTTGGCCTGTGGGGGACCCAAGTATACATGTGCTCAGGTGGGTATATTCAGCCCACATGCCAAGGTGGCAGGCCCAGGCTAATAGCCTCAGGCTGTCTCCAACAGCACTATCTCTGACCACCCTACCAATGTCCATGTTCCACAACAACTCCACTTGATGGTCTGGTGTCTCCTGCCACACCCTGAGGATCTTAGGGCCTGTTTCCAACCTAACTCCAGGAATTGATCTTGTTTATGGTCATGTTTATGGTCATGTCTCCAATTTTGGAGATCATTTTGAATACTATACGGTTTACTCATGTGTGGGTCACACTCTTCCTGGTGTTTCCTTTATCTGTTGCAACCCTCGATCTGCTCTCATGCGGAACACCTGCTGCTTCTGGAAAGGCGTGGGAATGGAAAAAAAATCTGATGTGAATGCCATCAACAAGAAGCAACCATGCATACCTTCTGGACTGCAGAAATGGCGGCGAAGTCATTCTTGTCTATGAGGGTGTACTTCCTGCGCAAAGCAGACTCCACTTCCTGTTCCTGTTGGCTTGAAGAAGAGAATGAGAGAACACCTCGCACCTTGGCACCAGGCTGAAACTTTCAGAGCAAGAACCAAGAATGGGAATTAGAAGTCATTTGGGGGGGCGCCTGGGTGGCACAGCGGTTAAGCGTCTGCCTTCGGCTCCGGGCGTGATCCCGGCGTTATGGGATCGAGCCCCACATCAGGCTCCTCCGCTATGAGCCTGCTTCTTCCTCTCCCACTCCCCGTGCCTGTGTTCCCTCTCTCGCTGGCTGTCTCTATCCTGTCGAATAAATAAATAAAATCTTTAAAAAAAAAAAAAAAAGAAGTCATTTGGGTGTGGCCCCTTGTGATGGAGCCACACCCTCTTCATGAACCAGACCAAACAAGCCCATTCCACACCCCAATTCCTCAGTGCACACACCCACTGTCCAGCCCTAAAATCCACAGTGGCCACCCTTGTGCACCAGGCACTTCTGCTCCACGAAAACTTTAACAAGGACTGTAAGCCTGCCTCGGGACCATGCTTTCCCACCTAGGTTCCATCCTTAAAAGGCCCTTGGCAATCACGTGACCCACATCTGCGCCACCACCCAGCACGAGCTGCTCAGCCCACAGGTATGTCTGCACCTAAATAAACTGCAAACGCCTCCTGAGGTGGGGGTGGGGCACAGGGAGTATCCACGATGCCCCGCTCTGGCCACACTCAGGGCTGGCACTCCACAGGACCTCCTGTCTAATTAAGGAACTCAGGAAACACCCACCAGGGACCAGTTCCTCTCTGAGTTGCCCTTGAATGGAGGGTTCTCCTTCCTGCTTCCCCCAGGGGAAGGGGAGGGCTGGAGGATCTGAGAGCTCAGGGGCCTGGGCACACCCCCAGGACTCTGAGCTGGCTTCTCACCCACGAGAGACAAGGCAGTGTGCTCTGAGGTCACACCCTGACCATCGGAAATGAAAATGGCAGCCTGATGTGGGAGTCAGGTGGGTGGGTGGGGGGGGGTCCCTTACCTCAGCACCACCCGGAACTGGTTGAACACCTCCTGGATCTGTCTGAGGTTGATGATCTGGAGGGAAGACAGCAAGGCAGAGGTTGGGCCTCAGGCCGCACAGGACGGAGGGTGTGTCTACAGTTAGTGAAGAAACCAGGACTCCTTGGCTAACTTTTTTTTTTTTTAAGATTTTATTTATTTATTTGACAGAGATAGAGACAGCCAGAGAGAGAGGGAACACAAGCAGGGGGAGTGAGAGGAAGAAGCAGGCTCATAGCGGAGGAGCCCGATGTGGGGCTCGATCCCATAACGCCGGGATCACGCCCTGAGCCGAAGGCAGACGCTTAACCGCTGTGCCACCCAGGTGCCCCTCCTTGGCTAACTTTGATCATGTCTTGAGAATGGAACATCTGAAACCTCCTCAAGAACAGAGAAACAATTGATTCATGGTTTTCAAACTAAGTATTTACTGAGGCTGTAAAAATGACCTTTCCTAGGGCGCCTGGGTGGCACAGTCAGTTAAGTGGCCGACTCTTGGTTTCGGCTCAGGTCGTGATCTCAGGGTCCTGAGATGGACCCTGCATTGGGCTCTGCGCTCAGCGGGGAGTCTGCTTGAGATTCTCTTCCTCCCTCTCCCTCTGCCCCTCCGCGTGCCACGCTTGCGTGCTCACGCTCTCTCTGCAATAAATGAATCTTTAAAAACTACCTTTTCTAAGTGAAGGTATCTATAAAATTAAAATGACTCTAGTTCTTGAATATACTAAGAAAAAAATTTTAATAAAATGTACTGTCTTCAGCTCTCTCCTGTTTCTACAAGGCTCTGTTATGAACTTTCTGTGTGGCACATACACATCTGTGGCCAGTGGAAGGCCACTGGCTTTCCTCTTGGCCCTACAGACCACAAGCATTACCCTTGACGGAGGGTCAGTCAGGACTAAGCCTGCTCCAAGGCCAGAAGAGCCCACCCCTCGATTGTCCCAGGCCTGCTGGTTATAGCTGCCACGGTAACAGGCCCCAGTTGGGGGGGGGGGGGGGTCTGCCATGTAGCTCCCTGATGAGGGGTTTGCTGGCCTGCACTGTAAAAACAGAATGCATCCTTCCCCCTGAGGCCCCTTCCCTGTGTGGCTGCTGTCTCTTCCTCCTTGGCCTACTCCAACACAGGCCCTGGTTGTCTGCCCTGCCAGCCCACATGACCACCATCCTTGAACGGCCTCACTCCGCCTGGCACAGCTGAGCACCTGTTAATTCCACTTTGGTTTCCCTCCTCACTCAACAGGTGTGGCCACCCAAGGACACGAGGTTGAGCATCTTGCTGACGTCACTCAGCAAGGAGACAACCGAGCTGGGATGTGATCCAGAGCAGCCTGGCTCCAGGGACCACACCTGTGCCCACGGTGATGGACCACCCACCATGTGGTCAAGGCGGGTCAAGGCTACTGGCCACTCTGAGGGGCACACCCATCCTTGTAACCCTCAACATGGATGCTGAGGCCTCGGTAGGCTATAGGGTCCAGCAGCACCCACCCCATGCCCACTATACCCACTCGGTGTGAGGTTCCAAGGCCAGCACAGCACACATGGGGGGATGCGCAGGATAGGGAGGGCGTGGTCCCGAGGAGAGGCTCCTTACGTCAATCTCATCCAGCGTCCCCTCCAGGTACCTCCGCACCTGGGAGTTGATCTCAGCGATCTGGATTTCATCCATGGGATCGTAGTTCACGAGGGTGCGGTTGGCCTGGGAGGAGGATGAAGAACACGTCAACAAGCTCCAAACACCTGAGCCCAAAAGGGGCATCAGGGGTCATTCTGAGGACCAAGGTGGGGAGGCTGGACACAGGCCCCGGCCACCTAAGCCAGCTCCATTCCCTTGACCATTGGGTCTTGACCAGGTGCTCGGGTCACAGAGGGACAACTGGGTCTCAAGAGCTGCCTGACATGGGCTTGCCGCTCAAGCAAGGGGGCTCTGCTGGCTGAAACTCAGCAGACTGTGTAGCATGAGGGCCATGGGAGGCGGGTGGCTGCCTCTGCCTTGAGAGGACCCCTGGACCACGAGTAGGCCCAGGCAAGCCACCAGAGATCTTCCTGTTCCCACCCTCTGCCCTCAGGGCCCTCTGCTGCTGCCCCTCCCCCACTGCCCAATCTGCCCCACCTCCCCCGACCTTGACCATCATGCTGTCTGATCCTGCCCTACTTGCCTGGTACCTGGCCCCCTGACTCTCATTCTCCTGTCAACTGTCTGCCTCCGCTCCCTGATATCTGACATCCCTCCCCACATCCTCCTGCTCTTCCAGTATCCCTGCCCACCAGGCATCCCTGTTCCCCAGCCCCTATAACCCCCAAGTCTCCCTGCCTACTTGGCCCTCCTACCCATCTGGTCCCTGTCCACCCAGTCCTCTGCCCACCTGGTACCTTGACCCGAGTCCCTCTAGCAGTCCGGCCAGCCCCTCACCCCAGACCCCTGCCTCTAGTCCCTTACCAGGCTGTCATGGATGGCCAGCTCCTGCTTGAGCAGCGCCAGCTCCTTCTCCAGGTTCTTGACCATTCGCTGCCAGGAAACATAGTTTGGGGTGGGGCAGGGAGGACGGTCAGAGAGGCCACCCTGCCTCTTCCACATCAAGCCCACAATTCCCCAACCTATGCTTGGACCCTATGGCCCCTCCTGGAAACCCATGGCTGTGATGTCAGCATCTGGACAACTCCCTCCCCCGCTGGCGACTTTTCCCCAACTGGGGTGAGTTTAGGGTCTTCGGGGGTCTCAGCAGTCCCCTGGCCTCTGTCTCTTACAGCAGAGGAGAGAGAACAGAGTGAGCACAGGAACCTGCAGGGCAACCTCACACCCCAACTCCCAGGAGCTTCAGATCTCCAGTCTACCAGGGTGACGGCCCTCTCGGTACAGCCCACTGCCTCCAGGATGCTTTCCAAGCACATCCTTCCCGACCACTGCACAAAGACATCACCGTTCCCTGCTGCTAACCATGTACGTCACCTCTAATGTTTTTGTTGCTACAAACGACACTACACAACATTTTTGTCCTTTTACCTTTGTGTCTTTCCAGGTTTCTGTGCCCCATTACTTCTTCCCTGCTGTTCCCCCCCAGCTCATTCCAGTCCCACCAAATTGGCACACTCCCGCCTCTGCCTTGCCTGTCCCCTCTGCCTGGGGACGCTCTTCCCCCAAGTATTGCCCTGGCTCACCCCCGTACCTCCTTCAAGTCTTTGTTCAAAAGCTTCTAAATTAGGCACACTTCAATCACCCCACGGAAAACTGCAATCCCCTCCCCACCTCCACTCTTTTGCAAATCTTGCTCTAATTTTTTTCATAGCACTTATCACCAACATACCCTAGAGCAGTGCTGTCTAATAGAACTTTCTGTAATGACGGAAATGGTCTATATCTGTGCCGTGAGCTACATGTAGCTACTGGACACGTGAAATGTCACTAGTGTGACCAAGAAAGTGAACTTTTGATTTAACTAATTTAAATAGCCCCAAGCAAGTAGCAGTTACTGTACTGGACCGTGGAGCTCTAGAACTTACCTATTTTTTTTAATGTCTAAAAAAAAATCTTTAAAGAGAAATTGTATGCAGGCATACCGCATTTCATTGCACTTTGCCTTACTGAACTGCCCAGATACTGCATTGTTTAGAAACTGAAGGTTTGTAGGCAACCCTATGTCAGGCAAGTCTATTTGGTACCACTTTTCCAACAGCATTTGCTCACCTCATGTCTCTGTACCACATTTTGGTGATTCTCACAATATTTCAAACCCTTTCATTATTATTATATTTGTTATGTGATCTGTGATTAATGATTATGACTCACTGAAAGCTCAGATGATGGTGAGCATTTTTAGCAATAAAGTATTTTTTAACAGTTATTTACTTTTCTTTTCTTTTCTTTTGGCATAGCCTCCCCGCCCAGCATGGAGCCCAACGTGGGTCTTGAACTCATGACCCTGAGATTAAGACCGGAGCTGAAATCAAGAGTTGGATGCTCAACCGACTGGGTCATCCAAGTGTCCCAAAGATGAAGCATTTTTAAAGTATGTACAATTTTTTTTAGACACAATGCTACTACACACTTAATAGACTACAGTATAGTGTAACCATAACTTTTATAGGCACCGGGAAACCACAAAATTCATTTGATTTACTTTATTGTGATAGTCACTGTATTATAGTGGTCTGGAACTGAACCCACAATCTCTCTAGGGGCATATTTGAGGTGTACAACATGATATACATATATACAGTGAAATGATTACTACAGTCAAGTTAATTAACATATCTATCTCCTCACCTAGTGACCGTTTTCCTGTGTGTCTCAAGAGCCTCTGAGATCTACTCTCTTGGCAAATTTCCAGTATACAATACGATATTATTAACTATGGCTGCCATTTTGGTACATTAGATCCCCGGAACTTATCCATTCCATAAATGAGAATTTGTGCCCTTTGACCAACATCTCCCCTTTCCTCAGCCCCTGCCCCCACTCTTCGTAACCATTGCTCTACTCCCTGCTTCTATTAATTTGACCTTCTAAGTTTCACATACAAGTGAGATCATGCAATATTTTTCTTTCTGTATCTGGTTTATTTCACTTGGTGTAATGTCCTCTGGGTCCATCCATGTTGTTGCAAATAGCAAGATCTAGACTCACTTCTTTTTTTCTTTATTGTTTATTTAAGTAATCTCTACACCCAACGTGGGGCTCAAACTCACAACCCCAAGATCCACATGCTCTCCCAACTGAGCCAGTCAGGCACCCCTAGACTCACTTATTTCTTATATTTATTATCTCTCTTTCTCTCCCACCCCCAGCAGACCGTCAGCTCTTTGAGGACAGAGATGTGTCCTCAAAGTTTATTTGTATACTAACACTCCAAGTGCTTCAAAAAGTGTCTGGCACATGGTAAGTGCTCTGTAAAATTTAGGTGAATGAAGAAATGATATATTTTTAGAAACAATTGCTGAGTCATTTTACCGTTGACAGATACTGCCCTAGAGTCTTTCAGATAAGAGGCTCAAGGGATTTTAGGCTGAGAACTTCACTGTGAACAGTTGTCAAAAAATGGCCACTGGAGGGAGCCCCTGACAACTGGATCCTGGGACTGGTGACCAAAGCTGTGACCAGTCTGCAGCAAGGGGTGACAGAACCCTAGCATCCTGGTGGCTCTGTGGCAATTCAGGGCACAAAGCCAGGGACTCAGAGCACATGACCAGGGTCCAAATCCTGGCTCTCCCCTCTGGGAAGCCCCAGGATGGTCCCTTTCAGGTAGTTTTCTTAGGAGGTCAACAGGAGAGGCTTGGTCGCCAACCCCTCCTCTCAGGTAAGGGATCTCTGCTCTGGAAAAGATATCATGCCCTAACTACGGAAAGTCTGGCTGCACTGTTGAGGGCCCCCAGCAGGATGACTGTCCAGTATGGCACGGGGAGCCAGGTTTAAATCTCTGGGCCAGTCAGGTGAAGTGGGGAAATGGGCCACCTGCTCCCAGGGGAACCAGCCTCCACGTCGCATCCCGAGAGCACAGGAGCTGCTTCTCCGAATGCCTGGCAGACTTAGTGGCCTTCGCCTTCCTCCCTGTACTGATTGGAGAAACTGCTCAGAAACACAGGGCTGAAGTAGCAGACCCCACAGAACAGGGCTGACCGGCTCTTTTTTTTGTACCCCAAGTGGAACACAAAACCTGCCAACTCCTTTAAAGATCAGGGACATTTTCTGGATGGAATCAGCACAGGCTCACATAAGTTTCCTGACGATCAGGGGTTTTCAGCATAAACATAATGAGGATAATTCAGAAAGTTCTGCTTAAGTAGCATACCATACTAGGAGCGGCGCTCAGCCCAGGAAGCTCCCCTCGTTGACCCCGCACCCCCACCCCCACCCCCACCCCCACCCCTGGCGGCCTGCAAGTGCTCTCTTCTCTCAGCAGAACAGAACACCAAGTGTCTCTGCTGCCTGTTTATGCCCAAGGCTCGCAACATTTACACCCCCTCACAGAACCACAGACTCACAGAGTGGGAGGGTCACTGGAGTTCACCAGTCCAACCCCTGGTTCATAGGTGAAAACCCCGAGGCTCAGAGAAGACTGGTGGCAGAGGCGGACCAGGAACCCAGTGCCCCACCTTACAGCCAGCCCCACCGCCAAGGAAATTCCACGGAAGCTACCCCGCCTGCCTTGAAAACAGGCATCTATGCTGAAGACGGTGCTAGAAATAATACAGGCAGTCTGGCTATAGTCCAGGCAACGGGGCAACCGAAGTCATTTCTCAGGTCTCTCTCAAGAACTCATGCTCATAAATTCTGATCCTAAAGATGATAAACACGGTCACGTTGGATGACACGGAGACTTGGTTGGCCAGGACCAACAATGCAGATTTCCAAACAAAAATTACATGGAAGGAATGGAAGTGCTTGCTGTCCGGTGCAACGCCTACCCAGCCAGGCTCGTGCGTGGCGATGCGGGGCTGCTGAGCTCAGAGAACACCAGGTGAGAAAATTAACGAAAATAAATAAAACCTCCAAGCTACAGAAAAGCATAGGAAATGATGCCATGAAACCTGGGAAGACCACCCCAAAACCTGACTTTAGGAGCATGCTGCCCTGTTGGCTTCAGTTTTTTCGTTTTTTGTTTTAAGAAACAAAACATGGCAGGTACGTGTGAAGCCCCTGTGAACTTCACTCCAAGTCCATGCCCCCTGACATCCCAGGGGGAACCCCCAGCCTCGCTTCGGTCTTTCCACCCCCATGGTTTTTTTCTTTTACTGCACTCGCATCTATCCATTAACGATACTCAGCTTTGCATGTTTTTAGACTCGGGGGAAATGACAGAGGCTAGCATTTGGCCCGCTGCAATCCCATGTGAGGTTTTCTACGCTAGCAGCTCGAGCCCCGGCTCCCTCCCTCCGTCCCTCAGCTACTCTCCTATTAATTAGGGGCTACTGATCACGGCCCCAACGTCTCACTACACAATGAGCAGTGCGAGCTCCGTCCGTACATATGCGAAGAAGGCCTCTAGACTGTCCACCCAGAAAGGGACACTGCTTAAGGGGTTTCTCCCCGTTATCTTATTCTTCACAACATCTCTTTGGGAGTGGATTCTGCTCCTTCTCCAGTTTACAATCAAAGACACTGAGGCTTAGAATGGGTTAGCATCTCGCTGAGGCTAGAGAGCTGATGGAAGGAGAGCAGGTGGCCGCACCAGGACAGCCCAATGGGGCGGCCAGTGGTTCTCAAGCATGGCCCCAGAACGGCAGCAGCAGCAGCAGCAGCAGGGAACTTACTAGAAATGTGAATCCTTAAGCCTCACCCCTCCACCAGTGGAATCAGGAACTCAGCGAATGGGTCCAGTGACCTGCTGTTCCAGAAGCCCGCCTGGGGTTCGGATACCGGCGCGTGTTTGAGAGCCATGGCTCGAACCCACTCCCCTCCTCAGCCTCTAAGCCATGGGTTAGCTCCACAGAGCCGCAGGGATTTCGAATCTGGAAGGTTTAATTAACTTCTTTGTCATGAGCCTAGGGCATGCATATGCCCGTCTCTGGTAACCATGATTCTACAAGCATCCTAAAGGAAAGCCAAATTATTGGTAAATGAGTTTTGCTTTTGCGAGATGTTGCCAAAATGCTCTCCCAAGCAGCTGTGTGGAGGACACTCTGGCTAGAAACAGACACGCGCTCCTGTCTCTGCGGATGCTCACCATCGTTCTCCATCGTCAGAACAATTCTAGCTCTGGCTAGTCTGAGGGTGGAATTCCACTGAGCTTTCGACCTGCTTTTCCCTGGTTAGTGCTGATGCTGAGCATGCCTTCTGGTTGGTCAGCTGTGCTTGCTTAGAGGGATCATACAGGCTGGGAGGAAAGAGGTTTCTTGTGACATAACCAAATGAGTCTGAGAGTTGGTCCGCACTTACTTAACTCTGAAACAGTTTGCTCTAGGGAACTCTCATATAGAAGCCCCGGGTAGTCAGAGGCCCTGAAGCCTCGCACACGAACTGGGTGGTAACCTGATCTAGCCCTTTCACCTGTGTGCTGGCCCCCCAGGGAGTCTCCAGGGACTCTGATGACTCTGGCCTGTCCCAGAGTGTACAAGGACTGACCCAGGATGGCATGCGTATCTTTAGTTGAGGTAGGAAGGGAAGCCAGGCTTGTGTGACCCAGGCAGCAAACCCACACACCTTCTCCACAGTGAGACACCTGCCCACAAGCCCCTTAGTACCTCAGCATCGTACTTTTCGTTGATGGCAGGCTCCGTGGTGACCAGCTTCATCCTGCTGGCGAACCGCAGTGAAGACAGCTGAAAAACAGATCAGACAGATCTCTATGTCTTTGGCCAATTGCTTGTGGGTAGAGATATTTACAAAGCAGATTAAAGGAGCCCACCAGGGAAGATGAATCCCTGCATATAGATATACTCCAAAGTGAAGTGTGGGGTCTCCTTCTTGGGGGTTCCACCCGAGTCCCTCCAGAGGGGCGGCTAGGCAGGGGTAATTACGTCTGGAGGCCCATGAGGCAGCCGCGTAAGTAGGCACTTGAGAAACAGCCCCAAGGCTCCATTACAGTCATGTTACATGAGAGGTGGAGGGCTGCTCCCTGGCAGTGGGGAACAGCCAGTGGTAGCACAAGGCGGCCCTGAGATCCCAGCCTCACACCATGCCGTGCGGACTCACAGCCCTGAAACAGAAGCAGACTTGGGGGGGGAGTCACCCAGGAGTGACCCAGAAGAAGGCCTGAAAGGGCTCTTCCTCCAAGCAGTCTGGTCTAGTGGTTAAGAACTCTACCGCTGACCAACTGTGCAGCCTCAGACAGGTTTTGGAACTTCTCTGTAAAGTTGGGGAGAGCTGCCTCGCAGAGTCTGGGAGGCTCAGTGAAGCAGTATGCAACATGTTCTCTACAGAACTGGCCCACAGCGAGCCCTCAGGAGGAGGCCCCTGTCACTGCAGCCGGAGCCGTCTCTGTGTGGGCTGGAATCAGGCTCTCCTGCTCCAAGCACAGCAGCAAGTGTGGCCAGGACTCCCTCGCTGTATCTACTCCCACACGTATTACAAGCAGTGTCACTGAATACAGCAACATGATCCTTGCCAGGAACCATGTAAAAGTTTTCAAGCATTTGAAAAAGAGAATCATTAGCTTCCACACCCCAATATGCCCTTGTCCCAAACCCCTGAGGCCCCTCCAAGAGCAACTCTGGACTGTGGGCTCCGCCCTGGGTCACAAAGCTCTGGGGATGACAGGTACCAGGAGAGCTGCTGCCTGCACGGTGACTGTCTCAGGGGTGGGGATAAGGAGAGGGGGGCCTTCCGCTGTCTTGGAGGGCATTTCTCAACAAGGCAGGCAGGAGGCCCAATTTTCACATGGCTCCTCTAGGGGTTCACCCGTGCTTTGTCATGCTATGAGACCGGGAGCCTTCCTCTGGGGATGCTGCCCGCACGTCAGCAGGAGCTCCCTCCCGGGATCCCAAGTCCCAGGGCACCTTCTCTGGATACAGGGCTGGTCCCTAATGCAAGAACCTGGGAGGCCCTGCAGTGTGCCTGGAAAGGACCCGTTTCTCCTAAGTGGATTCTCCAGATGACCGAAGCTTGCCCTAAACATCCACACTTGACAAAACAAAATATCTATGGAGAGCTTTCCAAATCTGCGTTATTTATGATGAGTGGCCCTTCAGAGGAAGAAGGGAGCCCCCGCTGGGGTGCCCAGCTGTGTGATCTCACCTGTGTCACCGCCCCAGCCATCAGGGCCCATGTGGGCCACCATGTAACCTCTGCCATTTTTCCTCCCCTTCTGCTTCCTGAGCCCTCCCAGCAGCGGCCAGATGTTCCTGGGATGGCCCACACCTTCGGGCCCACAGTCCCCTCTGCCAGGAGCATCTCTGCTTTCTGTACCACACATCCTTTAACCCCAGCCGGCTCGGTGCCCACCTTCCGCACTCCAGTTTCAGGAAAAGTCCCTCTTCCTCTGAAGGGCACCTTCATCTGGGCCTCTCACGTTCCTGAGGGCCATGGCAAGGAACTCCGAGGTCTAATGCCACAGGTAACTCACCTCTACCAAGCTTCTCCTCCCAGAACCCCCCACCACCCTACACACAGCACATGCCTAACACCTGTCAGCTCACACCGGCCTTATAACCACAGCCAGCACCTGTGGTGCTTCTAAGATTTTTAAATGTGTAATTATGAAGAACAAGAAATCAGCTGTCCTAGATCCCAATTCACAGGAGCAGCACCCCGGGCAGCATGGTGGTCCTTGCCCCCTGCGAAACGCTCCTCACGCAGGCCCCCACGCTGTGCCTGCTTCCTGCCTTGTCTCTTCCTCAGGACAGCCTCTGCCCCTAGGTACTTGGTATGTGAATCCTGCCTGGGCCTCCCGCAGCAATTTTGGCTGATTCATCCCCTGGATCCCTTCCCTCTTGACAACGTCTATGGCTAAGTATGCCAGCTTAACCAGCCCAGAGCCAGCCTTACCCAGCCCTGGAACCCATGAGGAGGATTCCAACTAGGCCGCGTGGGCTGTCTTTACGTACCGTCTCTTCTAACTGGGCGGCTTCTCCATAGATGTTCGTCAAGAGGACCATATTGCAATTTCCCCCTGCAGAAACCAGGACACAGAAGGGCCATGAACCATGTGGGTTTTCTGCCAAGAGATTCCTTTAAGGCTGGTGGGGGTCTCTTATGGATTGAGTGTTTGTGTCCTGTCAAAATTCCTATGTTGAAGTCCTACCCCCAGTGTGATCGCATCTGCAGATGGGGCTTGCGGGAGGTAATGAGGTTTACATGAGGTCCTGAGGGTAGAGCCCCCATAATGGGATCAGTGCCCCCTATAAGAGAGAGAGACCAGAACTCTGTCTCTCTTTCTGGTCCATCTCTTCTTTTTCTCTGCCATGTGAAGGCACGGCAAGAAAGCAGCCGTCTACAAGCCAGAAAGTCCTCACCAGGAACCATCCATGCCGAACCTTATCTGGGACTTCCAGTCTCCAGAGCCGTAAGAGATCAACGTTTGTTGTGTAAGCCCCCCAGTCTGCGCTGTTTTGTTATGGCCACCCGAGCTGACTCAGACAGGGTCACAGGGGACACATCCAAGCATGTATGAGGCTGGAGGAGGGAAGGGAAGGGGAGCGGGGGGAAGAGCAGAGGAAACATAGCATGGGGAGGGAGGGACAGGGGAGAGGGCTGTGGGCCAAGGCTTTGCTCCTGGTTGCACTCCATGAATAATCAGACACCCGTGACTGTGCCATCAGGTCCAACACGAAAGCCTGGGGACACAAGGATGAAAAGACACAGCCCCTGCTCCTCTGTCACGGAGGCCGTAGGGGAAGAGAAGGTGGCATGGGAGACGCCCACCACAGACTTGAAGGCCCTGAAGGATTCTGCCAGGTTTAGGGATGAGGGGAAATAAGAAGGTATTCCCAGCAGAGGCAAAAGCCTCAGCAAAGGTGCTGAGGAACAGCACTGCACACCGTGGGTGACAGAAGAGGGTACCACGCATGCTTCTGCCTGTTCAGCTGTGTCTGTGTCAGGGGTCACCGTGAAAAGGCCCCAGGGAAGTGCAGGCCAGCAGCAGGGAGCAAATCCATGATCACCAGCAGTAGCTAGGCCAGCCTGTCCCTCCTCCCGGGGTACCAACCGCACCCTCACCTAACGAGTCCTTCAGGGCGTGGGTGAGCTTGCACTGCCGGAAGGGGATGTGGTCCCGCTTCTGGTCCCCCAGGGCAATGATGGCCTGCTCCAGGAACGACAGCGACTTGTTGATGTAGGTGGCTTCCTTCAGCACGCGGCCCTCAGACTACAAACCAAAGGTCAAGTCCACTTCGCGCCAGATGGGGAGGCTGCCCACGGAGAACGCTGCAGGTGGGTGGCCAGGCCAGAGCCTCCCTCCCAGAGCCAGCTCTTCTCTCGTGGGATTGTACCCCATCTCGGGCTAACGCTCATACTCCCAGGAATGCTCATGCAAATCTTCATGGGAGCGTATGCGTGATATGAATACTTACGTGAACACTCATAGGAATGCTCAGGAGTCACACCGGTATGAATACGCACAGAAATATTTGTGCAGATACTTGAGCAAATCATCCGGAGGCTACCATACATGCAAAAGCACTTACACAAATGCACGTAGGAGGGGCGCCGGGGTGGCTCGGTCAGTTTAAGTGTTGGACTCTTGATATCGGCTCAGGTCATGATCTCAGCATCTTGATATCAAGCCCTGTGTCGGCTTCTATGCTCAGCATGGAGTTTGCTTGTCCCTCTCCCTCTGTTCCTCCCCCCTGCGCACACGATCTCTCTCTCTCCCCCTATCTCTAAAATAAATAAATCTTTTTTAAAAAATGCACATAGGAATGCTCCCTGCATACTCCTGTCAATACTTATGCTACTACTCACACTCCTATGAACATCTGAGATGAAACACTCACCGAAAGACTCGTGTGAACACTCACCCTCCTACACAGAGAAAAGCTAATACCAGCACAGAGCATCTACGGAGCCCTTACTGAGGGCCCGGCGCCTTGCTAAGAATTTAGGGGCCATCATCTCATTCCATGTTTACAACAATCCCATTAGGTAGAACAGCCACTACATGGCTGCTGTCTCACCTCTACTAATTCTGTCCCCCCAGCTCCACGAGGTCAAGCCCGCGTGCTCTACTGTGCCTAGCTGAGGACTGGGCTCACAAATGCCCCAGGAGCGACGGCCCATGCGCACGGGCGCTACGCCAGAAACAGGTTGTGGCTTGTTGAGAAGGGGCTTCCTGCTACCCACTTACCCCAGACTTCCCCAGCCTTTCCGAGCCCGCTAGATCCACCAAGTTAATTTTGGAAGTGATGTACTTTTCGTCTGATAAAGTCCGTGAATGGGCCTACGAAACATCCAAACAAAGGTTAGACGTTACAGGGAGAAGCTTCAGACACAGCAGGCTCTATGGGACTCGGCCACCCCTTCTGGGCTATTCTAGGAGCTCGCGCTCACCTCCACGTAGATGGTGAAAATGCAGTGTGACCTGGATGAGTTTTTGTTCATCGTGTGGGAGGCTATAATCCTGTTGGTCTCTCCCTGAAGAGGAGGGGGAACATAAACAACGTTTTGAAAAATTAAAATAATAAGGCGTTCGGGTCATTTTTCAACTATACCGACAGCACAAGTGATTTCGTGTCACTGCAATCAAACCTTCCAGAGAAATCTCATTTATAAACTAGCAGAATGGGAGACCGACTGGAGTCCAGCCCTAGACCTTCACCCTCTGCTAGGGATGTGTGAATTTGTAGAGCTTTCTGAAAAGCAAAGTAGCAATAAGAATTAAGAGTCTTAGAGGGATGCCTGGGTGGCTTAGTCAGTTAAGCATCTGCCTTCGACTCGGGTTATGATCCCAGGGCCCACATGGGGCTCCCTGCTCGGCGAGGAGTCTGCTTCTCCCACACCCTCTGCCCCTCCCCCCTGCTTGTGCCTTCTCTCTCTTTCTATAATAAATAAAATCTTTTAAAAAAATTAAGAGTCTTAGAAATGTTCACGAATACTGACTCACAATCAACCTACGTATTCAGTGATGAGGAAACGGTCCGTCTGCACAATGGAATGTCCTACAGCCAGGAAAATGTTGACAAATATTTTTTAATCATAGAGAAATGCGGAATCCAAAATCATAGCAAACTAACTTCAGCGGCACATTAAAAGGCTCATCTACCATGACGATGTGGGACTCATCCCTGGCACGCAAAGACGGTTCACCACACGCA
Source organism: Ursus maritimus (assembly GCF_017311325.1). NCBI lineage: Eukaryota > Metazoa > Chordata > Mammalia > Carnivora > Ursidae > Ursus > Ursus maritimus. The sequence continues at coordinate 41,233,318 of NW_024423786.1, read as the reverse complement.
AAGCCATCGAGGTGGTGTGCCACAGTAACCGAATGAAGGGTAAAATCATGCGACGGGACAGCCTAAAGAATGCAAAAGCACTCATACAAGAAAGAATACACGATGCTTTCCAATAAGATGTTCGGAACGGTCACTTCTAGGTTGGGGTTTCAAGGTCATTTCTTTATTTTTTTCATTTTTTTAAAAGATTTTATTTTTAAGTCATCTGCACACCCAACGTGGGGCTCGATCTCACAACCCCGAGATCAACAGCTGCATGCTCCACCAACTGAGCCAGGCAGGTGTCCCCACGTGTTCTGTTTATATAGGTTTGTGTTTTCGTATTTTCACAGTGAACATGTTACTACTTTTTTTTAAAAAAGATTTTATTTATTTGAGAGATGAGAGAGCACGCACGTGCACATGTGTACGTGGAGCTGGGGGGGGGGTGGCAGAGGGAGAAGCAGACTCTGCATTGAGCCGAGAGCCCGACGTGGGGCTTGATTCCAGCGCCCTGGGATCATGACCCGAGTCAAAGGCAGACGCTTACCTGACTGCGCCACCCAGGTACCCTAGTGAACATGTTATTATGAAAAATTTAAATTTGAAATTAAAAAAATTTTTTTAATTATGAAAAATGAATAATTCGTATTTTTAAACAGATAGCAGGCCCTTGCTTCTAATTCACAGGATTGGGCCCAATGACCGGAATACACTCAAAGATGTGGTGGAAAAAGCTGTTCTTAGGAGAAAAAGGTCCTTGTGGGAGGGACTCCAGTCCCCTTAAAGGCCCCAGAGAAATGCTCTGAACAAGTCCCAAAGCAGTGATGACAGGGCCCCCTGGGGAGAGGAGGGGAAGCCCTGAGCTGTGGAGCAGACCTGGCTGACCCCCTGGCTGACGCCTGTGTCCATGTCTCTACAGCTTCTCACTGTCACCTGAGGTAGGACTTGCATCGTGGCTCGACAGCTGTCCAGCCTTACCCAGTTCCCTTCTTGCTTCCTTGACACAGGAACTTCCCCTCATAAGACCTTCACGCATTTCATCCCATCTTGGCATCTGCTTCTCAGAGAACCCATACTAACATACTTTGAAAAGACTGTTGAATAGACTGACAGTTGACTTCTCACTACTAACGATGGAAACCATAACTTTGCAATGATGTCTTTGATATGGTAGAAGCGAGCAAAGGCCAAAATAGAATTTGACGCACAGCAAAAATATCTTTCGAGACTGAGGATAAAATAAGGACATTTCAAAACACAAGAAACTCTTTGTCACCAGCACGCTCACTGTAAAGGATGTAGAACAGAGAGAAGGAGAACATTCTCCAGTGGAGCGCTATGGGGAAAAGAGAGGAAAAGCAATGAAAGGGGTAAATATGAGGGTAAACGTAAAAGAATGCAGACTACATAAAACGTTAATAATGATGCCCCCTGCAGAGTCAAAAAACAAAAATGTAAAAGACAAGGCGACAATCCTAAGGTTCTTACAGAATCCAGAAGGAAGGAAAGGTTTCCGAACTTTAGATTTTGCAGGTTTTATTTTAAAATAATTATAACACAAATCAAATGGTAAAGTTACAGTAAAACATAATATTACGATAAAATGACATTTTATTTTGATCCACAGGAAGTTTCAAAGCAATGTATAGGCAGGTCCTCTGTACCCTTCACTCACCCTCTCCCTGTGATAATATCTTGCAAAACCACAGCACAATATCAAAGCCAAGAAGCTGATACTGGTATAATCCACAGAGCTTACGCAGACTTCACTAGGCAGGTATGCTCATTTGGGTGTCTATGTATGTGTGTGTATTAGCTAAATGTGCAAGTTGTTATTTCTAGGATAAACCGAGAGAGCGAGAGAATATAAATACGAATGAACATATAACTTCTAAGTTAGTAGAGGGGGAAATAAGAACAATGAAAAATTAAATATCCAATTAAAAAGAGGGCAGCAGGGCCCGGGTGGCTCAGTCAGTTAAGCGTTTGCCTTTGGCTCAGGTCATGATCCCAGGGTTCTGGGATCAAGCCCCATGTGGGGCTCCCTGCTCAGTGGGGTGTCTGCTTCTCTCTCTCCCTCTGCCCCTCCCCCTCTGCGCATGCTCTCTGTCTCAAATAAATAAAATCTTTACATAAATAAATAAATTTTTAAAAAGAGGGCAAAACAGGTAAGAAAAATACATGTAGAACAAATGGAGCAAAGAGAAAGCACACAATAACACGACAGGTGTATAACCAACTATATGAGTAATTTACATTGAGTGCAAGTGGAATGAAATGCTTCAATTAAAAGACAAAGACTGTCAGACCACCAAGACTGAGTTATGATGAAATAGAAAGCATGAATAGACCAACTACTAGTAAGGAGATCGAATCAGTAATCAAAAACCTCCCAAGAAGTAAAAGTCCAGGATCAGATGACTTCACTGGTGAATTCTACCCCTGGATTTTTTTTTTTTAAAGCTTTTATTTATTTACTTGAGAGAGAGAAAGTGAAAGAAAGAAAGAGAGCACATAAGTGTTTGGGAGGAGCAGAGAGGGCGGGGGGAAGCAGACTCCCCGCTGAGCAGGGAGCCTGATGCCGGGCTCAATCCCAGGACTCTGGGATCGTGACCCAAGCCGAAGGCAGACGTTTTTTTGTTTTGCTTTCTTTTTTTAAAGATTTTATTTAGTTGACAGAGAGAGAGACAGCGAAAGAGGGAACACAAGCAGGGGGAGTGGGAGAGGGAGAAGCAGGCTCCCGCTGAGCAGGGAGCCCGATGCAGGGCTCGATCCCAGGACCCTGGGACCATGACCTGAGCTGAAGGCAGACGCTTAATGACTGAGCCACCCAGGCGCCCCTCTACCCCTGGATTTTTAAAACAAAATCCTTTTATATGCTCTTTATATGAAAAGCCAAAACAAAGAGTTCACATACAATTCAATTAACCTAAAATTAAGAATTTTTGTTCATCAAATAACACATAAAGAGAGAAGAAAAAAAGAAGCCACAGAAAATATAAGATATTTGCAATACGTATAGTTGAAAAAGAATTAGTTTTCAGAGTATATACAAAATTCATGCAGATAAGTAAGAGAAAAAGGACATCTGTAAAAAAAAAAAAAAAAAAAAAAAAAAAAAAAAAAAAAAAAAAAAAAAAAAAAAAAAAACAACCCAAAATAGGAAAAAGGAAATTCAAATGGTCAATAAGCACATGAAAAGATCCTTAGTTTCATTAGTAATGAAAGATGAAAACAGAAGACCACAGTGGGAAACACCACATACCAGCCAGATTGGTCAAAATTTTAAGGTCAGAATACTTGGGATTCTGATAACCTGCTGTGCAAGTGTACCATTATGGAAAAGAGCTGGCATTGCCTAAGAAAACTTAAGACACACATACTCAATGACCCATAATCGCAGTCCAAAAATTCATGCTACGTGCACCAACAGATATACAAGAACGTTCCCAGTGGCATTGTTTGAAATATCCCCCGAATTAGGAAAACCCAAATGTCCATCAGAAGAGTGGATAACTAACTTGTAGTATATTCAGTCAATGTAATACAATGATAATGACAATGAAAAATATACAGCAAGAATGCATATGAATTTCACATAAAAAGTAGATAAAAGGGAAAAGTAATCAGACAGAATTCATCCTACATGATTCCTTTTATATAAAAAATTTCCAAAAAATTAAAGTATGCTGTTGGAGGAAACATGGGTGGTGTGCTAGAGGTGATAAAGGTATAAAGAAGACGAATGAGGGGTGCCTGGGTGGCTCAGTTGGTTAAGTGTCTGCCTTCGGCTCAGGTCCCACATCAGGCTCCTTGCTCAGCAGAGAGCCTGCTTCTCCCTCCGTTTGCCACTCCCCCTGCCTGTGTGCTCTCTCTCTCTCTCTCTCTGACAAATAAATAAAATCTTAAAAAAAAAAAAAGAGAGACCAATGAAATGGTCACAAGTCAGGAGAGTGGTTACGACTAACGGTATGAATAAATACTTATTCATGATAAAAACTCTTCCCAACCTTGGACCTTCTTTAACCTGAAGACACCAAAAACCTACAGCAAACATTGTTAGTCATGGTGAAATGTTAGGAGCAGCAAGAAGACAAGCATGCCCTCACTGCTGCCTCCTGAGACACTCTCTTCCCCGTAGATGCAAGGGCTCCAGGTGTAAATCACCCCTGACTACACCTCTGTGACTTTTTTAAAAAGTTTTATTGACACATAATTTAAATAGCATAACATTCTCTGTTTTAAGTATATGATTCAGTGATTTTTTTTTTAGCAAATTTACAGAGTTGTGCAACCATCACCACGATCCTGTTTTAGAAATGTTGTGTAACTCCAAAAAGTTCGCTGGGCCCATCTGCAACCATTTCCCACTCCTTCCCCTGGGGGACCGCTAATGTGCTATCTCTAAAGATGTGTCTATTGGGACATTTCAAACGAATGGAATCATTCATACAGTGTGGATCTTTTGTGTTTCTTTTATTGAGCATTTTTTTAAAAGACTTTATTTATTTATTTGACAGAGAGAGAGGCGGCGAGAGAGAGGGAACAGAAGCGGAGCAGGGAGCCCGATGCAGGGCTTGATCCCAGGACCCTGGGATCACGCCCTGAGCCAAAGGCAGACGCTTAACGACTGAGCCACCCAGGCGCCCCATACTGAGCGTTTTTTTGAGATTTGTCCACATTGTAGCATATATCAGTACTCCATTTCTTTTTATTGCTGAATAGTTTTCCATCATACGGATGTACCACATTTTGTTTATCCATTCACCAGTGATGAATATTTTGGTTATTTCCAGTCTTTGGGTATTATGAATAATGCTGTTATAATATTTGCCTACAAGTCTGTTTGAACACATGCTTTTACTTCTCTTGGGAAAATACCTAGGAATAGAATTGCTAGGTCTATGATAAAATCAATGTTTAAATTTTTAGGAAACTCCCAAAATGGTTGCACCATTATACATTTCAGCAACAATGTATAAGAGTTCCAACCTAGGGGCGCCTGGGTGGCTCAGTCGGTTAAGTGTCTGCCTTCAGTTCAGGTCATGATCTCAGAGTCCTGGGATCGAGCCCCTGCACCCAGCTCCCTGCTCAGTGGGGGAGTCTGCTTCTCCCTCTCCCTCTGCCCCTCCCCCCCATACTCACTACCTCTCAAATAAATAAAATCTTTAAAGAAAAAAAAAAGAGTTCCAACCTATATGACTTTTAAAAGAGTAGCATACACTGGGGAATTTATAGATTTGTAAGAGCTCTTATATACTTAAGGATGTTAATCCTTATTGTTTTCTATACTACAAATACCCATGATTTCACGTTAACTGAAAAAAAGGACAATTTCGACTAAGTTAAGAAAAAAATTGCATTGGGGGGCGCCTGGGTAGCGCAGTCATTGAGCGTCTGCCTTCGGCTCAGGGCGTGATCCCGGCGTTCTGGGATCGAGTTCCACATCGGGCTCCTCCGCTATGAACCTGCTTCTTCCTCTCCCACTCCCCCTGTTTGTGTTCCCTCTCTCGCTGGCTGTCTCTCTGTCACATAAATAAATAAAAATCTTAAAAAAAAGAAAAGAAAAAAATTGCATTGGGAAAAAAAGACTGGAAGGAATTAAGTCAAAATATACATTATTGTTGCTGTATGTAGGAAACAAGACGAGTGAATTCTTTTTTTGTTCATGTATTTTTTTCTTTACTATCTGAACTTGCTAAAAGAGCATATATTAATATTCATTCTGATTATCAACATAAGTAAAAAACTAAGAAGGAGGGAGGGAGGAAAAGAAAAAAGGGAAGAAAAGAAGGGAGGGAAGGAAGGAGGGAGGGAGGGTGGAAGGAGAGAAGGAAGGGGCCCTTAGACTTGGTCATCTCACCTCAAAAAGGAGGCTGAAGGCATCCTCCTCCTGACTTGTAAGGTGGACTGACAAGCCTTTAATGAAGACCCCTTGAGGGTTTTCCACGATGGTCATTGGTGTGACTGACGGTCCGACATAGGGCAGAGTGGACAGGAGATCGAACAGACTCTCGTTGTAGATTTCCAGGTAGGAAACACGCACAGTGATGGCATGTGTGGGGCGTTCTTCGATCATCCTAAAAACCTAGATGGGGGATTGGACAGTAGTCACCAAGAGCAAAACTCCAATGACCAGCCAGTGTCAAAAGGGTTCTGACCTCAGCAGGGAACATCAAGAAGTACAATAAAAAAATCTTTGTCCTAAAAGAATTTACAGTCGAGCTAGCATGATGGTCAACATCATCAACAATGGCTATTATTAGTCTATTGAGTGATAATTATCGTGTAGTTTTTTGAGGCCTGACTTAACAGATTGAACAGCCCCGTGACGATGAATGGAAAAGACTCTGGAGTAAAGATCCCTTATTTTATGGGGTCTCACCATACAGACACCTCTTTCACATCCATTATTTAATTCCATTCTCACAACTCCCCTGTGAATGAAGCAGGGCAGGGGCAATACCCATCTGTGGAAAGCTCCATGCAATGAAATTATTTGTCTATGATCACTCAGCTACTGAGAGAAGCCAAGCCCAAACTCAGCCTTCCCAGCTCCTAATACCCTCCCTGATACTTATAGGCAGGTGACTTTGGACTGGTCTTTTCCCCTCTCTGGACCTTAACTTTCTGAACAGTCAAATGGGCGGTGGGGGTTGGACTGGATGATCCCTGAGGCCCCCACCCTGCTCTAACAGTCTAGGTCTTTGCTGTCCAACATAGTAGACACCAGCCACAGGCGACTGCTAAACACCTGAAATGTGGCTGACGCAAATGAGGGACTGAATTTCAAATTTTATTTAATTGTAATTAATTTGAATTTTTAATTGTAATTTAAATTTCAAAGGGGCTCCTAAATTCAGTTACTGGTAAACCTTTCAGTATGTTTCCAACAACTTGGGTTTATAAACCTACTTTTTCAACCATAAATTTTATGAAATCTAAATACAGATCAAGTATTCCTGATGAGTATTTAGTGTCTAAATGGAAATGGGCCGTAAGTATAAAATAGACACCGCAAAGACTTGGTGTGAGAAAAAGAATGTAAAATAGCTCAAGAATTTTCATACCGACTACATGGGGAGACGATATTTTGCATTTACTGACATAAAATATATTATTAATATCAACTTTGCCTGTTTTACTTTTTAAGCTGTGGTTACTAGAAAACTCAAAATTGCATGTGTGACTTGCACTATATTTCCACGGGGCAACGCTCGGATCCGCTACTGAAGTCGGAGATGCTGAGATCCCGAAGCTTTGACAGCGGGGCATGAAGGAGATGGCTTCCCCAGTTGGAACATGGGTGGTTTATACACTAGAGGGTCCTCTCCGTTTCTTATAGGACAGGGCTATAAAACCTCCAGATGCTTTTGGGGAAAAGCCCTTTGCCTCCTACCTCCCAACAGAGGGTCCTCACAGAACCCCAAAGGAAGGCCCCTCTGTCCTGTCTTCGGTCAGAGTTCCCAGACCCCCCAGGGCTGACTCAGTCCTGAAAGCTCCTGTTGTGCCTGCTTCTGCCCTTTGCTCTTTCTGGGGCTGTGACGGTAGAAGAAGCCAGAGCAGGTCAGTAAGGAAGCTCTGTAAGAGTCCGGATCCCCTCATTAAAATGAAGAAGGAACATCATTAGGACCTCCGAATCCTCCATTACAGGATCGCAGACCAGCGCAGCAGCAAGAGGCCAGTTGGCACAGCCTCACAAATGAGGAAGCCAGCTCTGCATGGGCTTGGGTTGGACTCTGAAACCCGAACTCCTAGTTTCCTGAGGCCTCTGCACCCACACCCCCTCAATGTGTATCCTGCGTCCAGTAGCAGGTTTGGGGTCAGCAGCAGCGGCGGTAAGAGGGGGGGAACTCGTGTGGCACCCCACCTGTGGGCCCACTCTCTACCTGCTGGAGGGCACGAGGAAGGATCCCCCGGTGCTTGTAATTCTCAGTTGCCCCTGTCATGGTGTATGTCTTGCCGGCTCCTGTCTGCCCGTAACACATGATGGTACCTGCAAATACGTGGAAGCACGTCTTGGTGATGTCCAGGAAAATAGCTCCGAGGACGGCTCTCATATCCCCCAGCATGCCCGGTGCCAGCCTGGACCCTGGCGTGAAGGGGGCCATCAGGAGCAGCCAGGGACATGAGGAATTTCTGCCATGGCGGGGGGCGGGGGGACAGGAAGGGAAACAGGGACATAAATGGTCAAAACACAGCCGGCTGCTCTGAATCTGGCTCATGTGGTGCTCTGCTGTTCCCTGTGCCAAGAGAAGATCCCACCCTCGGGCTTCTGAGCAGAGCAGGGAATATCAGGCAACAGAGAAACTGGGAATTTTCCTAGACAGGTGAGGAGGGAGACAGAAACATTGAACTCCAGCCCTTCTGTAGCAAAGCCATGAACTGCCAGAGTCTCAGGCGTAAGCCTCCCTGGAGCTGGCCAGGCAGGAGGCAAGAAGCACTTTCAAAATCCCCAGGAAGAAACGGGCGTGGGAAGGGCATTTCCTGTTACTGGTGAGAATTCTCTGTAGGCTGCAAGTTCCCACAGGATCAAACAGGGCTGCTAGTTGGTCGCATGTCACTTCCAGAAACAGACCACCATGACAGGTCCTAACTGGTCCCACCGCCCTCTCCAGGAAGACTTCCGTTTGCACCTCTCACGTCTATGAGGTCTACCATGACCACCGGGCACTAGGGTTCCCGTTCCCATCCGCCCTTCCTCCTGGCTTGGCCAGCCTGAGCCAGACCCATCCCAGACACTGCTTTAGGGTAACACTGGGCCATAGAAATCCATGTTTGTCTTCCCCACACCAAGGCTCTAGTTCCTGGGATGGGCAGATTCTACACAAGGGGCTCTAACTCAGCATGGGAGCCGAGGTCAGAAACCGTGTCTACTAACACAAGTGTGTAGGAAGGAGTCCCTGCAGCTGGGCCTCGAGCCCATTTGTGATTCCACAGCACCCAGGGCCCAAGACTCTTAACCTCCTAGGCTTCTTACTTCCTCATCTTCTACCGCCTCAGGGCCATATTCCCTCAGGGTCAATGAGGACCACAGCTATGTATCACAAGCGGGATACATTACAATGTGTGGGCATCGACACTAAACAGACTTTTAAACATAAGATCTAAAACTTGCAGACAGGGAGCATTCCAGTCACATGGGCGAAGTTTACATACGGTGATAGATTCTTTCTACAGATTTTCAAGCCATCTCAGACTGAACTAGTTTGTAAAACTTTCCCAAGAAAGCTGCTTTTAATTTGTTAAGACGACCAAACTCTAGGGGTGCCTGGGTGGCTCCGTTGTTAAGCGTCTGCCTTCAGCTCAGGTCATGATCCCAGGGTCCTGGGATCGAGCCCCGCACTGGGCTCCCTGCTCCGCTGGGAGCCTGCTTCTTCCTCTCCCACTCCCCCTGCTTGTGTTCCCTCTCTCACTGGCTGTCTCTAATAAATAAATAAAATCTTAAAAAAAAAAAAGATTTTATTTATTTATTTGACAGAGAGAGAGACAGCCAGCGAGAGAGGGAACACAAGCAGGGGGAGTGGGAGAGGAAGAAGCAGGCTCATAGCGGAGGAGCCTGATGTGGGGCTCGATCCCATAACGCTGGGATCACGCCCTGAGCCGAAGGCAGACGCTTAACCGCTGTGCCACCCAGGCGCCCCAATAAATAAATAAAATCTTAAAAAAAAAAAAAAAAGAGTCTGTTTCTTAAAAAAAAAAAAAAGACGATCAAACTCTACTCCATTTTTTCGTGCTCTATGTAAGTAACTCTATACTAGACTAGGAAGAGTAGACTGATTTGCTGGTAGAATGAACGGAAGTAGCTCCTAGCAGGTAGCCAAGCGAAAAGCATTTGGACTCCGCCAAATTCATAAGGACATTATCTTCCAAGCTAATGTTTGAGAGATCTGGAACAGGATAAGAGTTTAATCCCCATGACCTATAGAGAACCACAGCCATTGAATCTTCCTATGAAGGTAAGATTATAGAACTTTGGATCAAGTCATGCCCACAATATCACCAAGCAAATAACCGGTTTTCCATCCTAAGAATATGGAGATAGACAAATAAGCAAACAGAAGTTAGCATGTGAGATTATCTTGTCTTTCATTCACCATAAAATACTTGCATTGCTATCTCCAGGAAGGGTTCTGTGGGTTCGTATGTAAAACAACCGACAATTAACTAAATTACCATTGTATCCGTCGAGGGCCTGAGCAACCACATCCTTCGCGACTGTCTCATAAACCAAGTCCTGGGAGGCATTGTGGAGAACTCCATCCAGCTTGAACGACCAGTCCGTCTGCTTGTTATTGACAACTCCTCTCTGAAGATCTTTTTTTAAGTGAATATCAATGCTCTAGGAGGAGGGGAAGAGAGAGAGTTAGTGTTTAGGAAACCAGTATGAAAAACTGGCTGCCAGCTGAGGCCTGACCTGGAGAAAATAGAGGAAGTAAACTTTAGGAAGAACAGGGACTCCCACCAACGGGCTGATATTCCAATGAGTTCTTTGGGATGGGAGAAGGAAGCTCCCGCAGAGAGGCCACACAACCCTGGAGGAGGAAGGATCAGGAGACTGGCACACTTAACTAGTTTCAGGACTTGTCACCCTAGGTTACAGGGTGCTGTTTGCCTTGGTTGAAGCACATTTATCATGTTTCTATTGAACAAGCTTTAGACACCCTCACTAAGCACAGGGAGGCCTTGGATTAGGCCAGAGAGAACAGCGGGCTTGGTGACAGACGCCTGGGCTTGGGCCACATCTCTTACATGCTACGGGCCATTGTGAGTAATGATGAATTAACAGCCACAGAAAAGGCTCTTCATGGCTTCTCAGACAGCTCCTCACTGGTATTACAGCAAATCCAAGGTGCCTACCCACTTGTAATCAGCATATTTTTAGGTGCACAGATTTCTAAAATATATATATTAGATTTTGAGATCCCTCCATAGCAAGCCACCGTGGCAGCAGCTGGGTTAGGAACCCATTGCATTAGAACAATGGTAGACTCCAATCTTCACTATGGGGACTTCTGATGTAAAGAGCCCCTTGCTGGAATTTTATCCTGGATGCCCTAATCCAAGAGTCAAGACACAGCCACATGTAGAAAAAGTAAGATCAAGAAAGAGAGGCTTGGTCCATTTACACGAGAAATGCTCTGCCCTTCTATGTTCGCTGAAACCATGCCCAGTGTGAGCTTTTTTCTGACTGCCAAGACTTGCAAAGCTTGGGGAGTTTGCGCTTGAATTCTTCCCTTGAAGAACGTCTCAGTGCTGCCCATAGTGGATTCACAGCTGTTTGCTGAATGAAAACAGGACTCTTTCAACCTGTCCCAAGCCTGTCATGGGCTTCAGAAAGGTTGTCAGAGAGTAGTAAAGGGATGGGGACAGATATATCTTTCCGGTTCTCTCGATAAGAGTTTCTCCCACTCTCCTGGTTTGGTAAGTTTAACAGTTATCAACTTAAGACATTCTACTTGGACCCCCAGGGAGATTACGTAACAGCAGATCTGATCACCAGAAAGTTTTACGAGCGTGGACAAAGGTCAGCTTTTCTGTATCAGATGCAAGGATGAAGGTAAACGTTATTAACCAAAAATGTACTTTAAAATGGGAGTTTCAAGAGTTTCCTCATCAAAAGCGATTCAAGGGGAGTGGTTTGGACTTGCTGGACTCTGGAGTCCATCTGAACTTTCAACAATTCTGTCTGGGTCCTTAAAGGCTGTTTGGAAACAGGGTCACGCTGTAGTGAGGGGGGACAGAGAGGACCAGGCTGGTGAAGGCAAGCTCGTTCCACTTACTTTGTTGTCATCTCCGTATTTGATCATGTCGTGAGCAAAGTCGTCGGTGGGTTTGACACGGACGAATGCATGAACTTTTTTCCTAGTGCCCATTCTAGCTAAAAAGAAGAAAACAGTGCAACTTTCAGCAGGCATCATCAAATGACAATTAGCGGGGAGGTGTCACTCATGAAGAAGATCAGAACAGAGTGACATGCTGTCTGTGTCTTCCTATCCCACTGAGAGCCAGTCTTTCTTTTTACCCCCTAGCATGGCAGGGTTCTACCCACAGGACACTGCTCGACAAGCACAGGCACACCTACTTTACTGGCTGACTCATCATTTCCCACCCATGGCCCCCTAAGAGACACATATACAAGGCAAAAAGAATGCTCCCTGGAGTGGCCTCATCTTAGACTTGTTTCCTAAAAAATGTTCTGTAACTGAGTTCACTTACGCTTTGCCTCATTCATTCTATTTTCCTCTAAAATACTTCCTTATGAAATGCATTTAAGCTAATTTTTTCTTCACGAACATACGTTACTTCATATGCAACATCTCCTCTACGTCCATTTGACTGACTTAGACCAGAAAAATGATTCCCTAGAAATATATCTAACCTAGCGCATAATCAAATATTCTTTCTTCTCTGGCAGTCCATTGAGAGAAAAAATAGTCCCCTACCTCCTCTTCTTCTCTCAAACCTAACTATATTTTCTTTCAGGGAGACACACTTAAATTTGTCTTTCTTTATTTATACTATCACAAATAATGACCGTGTGTAACAAAATGTTAAAATAAATGCTTGGGGTAGCTTCATGGACTAGGATGTCAGCTTACAGGTGTAAGGATTAGAGACGTAGATTCAGGGAAGTGACCCTCCTACAATGTAAAGCTGTCCTATAATGGAAAAAACTCAAGCAAAGTCAGGATGCCAGCTAGCAGAGACGCTACCAAAGGGACTGCTGCATTGCGGAGAGAGTTAATAAATCTCTTAGATCCTGCCTAACTGAAGTATTTTATTAAAATTTTTAAAAATCGAGGGATAGACCGGTGATGGGTAGGAAGGAGGGCACGTATTGCATGGTGCACTGGGTGTTATACACAACTAATGAATCATCGAGCCTTACATCGGAAACCGGGGATGTACTGTATGGTGACTAACATAATATAATAAAAAATCATTAAAAAAAAATCGAGGGTATCTGAGTGACTCAGCTGGTTAAGGGTCCAACTCTTGGTTTTGACTCAGGTCATGATCTCGGGGTCGTGAGATCGAGCCCCACAACTGCAAGGAGTTTGCTTGAAATTCTTTCCCTCTCCCTCTGCTCCTCCCCCCACTCACATGCTCTCTCTCTCTCTCAAATAAATAAAATCTTTTTAAAAAATTTAAAAATTGAATGATACAACCAAATGATAACTAATAAAGCTCCTATTTCATTGGATATCAGTCTCATTGGTAAAATCACACGAGGCCATCTCCTGAGAGTGACTATGTAAAAATATTTAATACTAATTAGAACATTTTGGTTCCAGCATTGACATAGAGTGGAGAAGCAAAAACGGTCATTAAGCAGAAGGAGTGATCGTGCTCTTTTTATTGCTTTGAGAGGAACTTAAAACTTGGCTCTTCAGGTGCCTCTTATATACTGATGACAAAGGATTAAATATTGAGAGAAAATGTCAAGAGTTCTAAGGAAAGCTAAGGAAAAATCAATCTCTAATCATCATCAATTGCATTAAACCTAGTTAAGTAATACTGGAAAACAAGATGAAAGTCGATGAAAATATATTAAACTTCATTGTTCGAAACTATTGGGGAAATTAACATAATACAATTTTAAGTTGTTCAGAGAGGAAACATTTCTCATTTTACATCTAAGTTTTCCTAATATTGATTTAATATTTTTTTCTTTCCTTCTTTTTCAAACAATGGGAGCAATATGATCATGTGGTCTATGGTCGTGTAGTCCTAACACTGGGCTCTCACATTTTGATAATTTCACTTTTATGGAACTATGCATATAAGAAAGAATGTTAAAAACTCATTTAGTGGGGCGCCTGGGTAGCTCAGTCGGTTAAGCGTCTGCCTTCGGCTCAGGTCATGATCCCGGGGTCCTGAGATCGAGTCCCGCAGTGGGCTCCCTGCTCTGCGGGAAGTCTGCTTCTCCTTCTCACACTCCGCTTGCTTGTGTTCCCTCTCTCACTGTCTCTGTCAAATAAATAAATAAAATCTTAAAAAAAAAACCTCATTTAGAGTTCATGCTCCAAAAGTACGAAACATACTTGGAATAGAGACTAAGGCCCGAGGGTTCGGCTACGCGCTGCATGGTATGCTTCTCTTCTGCCCTCCCTCTCAGGGTTAAACCAGTTCGATAAGAAACGAGGTATTTGCCACTACAATAAGCTGTACCTTCATGAGGCAGGAAAGAGGAGTTGAGGGCAAAGAAATTTCCTGGATATTTTTGAAAAACAAAATAAACAACCAGCAAAGGCATTTGTTGAATTTATGAGGAGTTAGGGAAACATGAGACACATAGGAAGCTGATGCAATTTTATATTCAAATTGGAAAATAGCAACATGATGGTGATTAGAAAAAATAGCTTGCTTGAGCCATTGTAAAGAACCCTAACAAATCAACTGATACAATGCTTGATATTCTTAAAAAACAAATTGGTAAGACCTTTACTGTAAAGAAAAAGTCATGCATGACAGGGATTTCTTCTCTGAATTACAGTTAATTATTTCACTTAAAAAAAAAAAAAGACTTTCATTTATTTATTTGAGAGAGAGAGAGCACAGAGGGAGAGTGAGAGAGAGAAGCAGACTCCCCATGGAGCAGAGAGCCGATCCCAGGACCCTGAGATCATGCCCTGAACCAAAAGCAGACGCCCAACCGACTGAGTGACCCAGGGGCCCCTAATTATTTCACTTTTTAAAAAAAGCACATTAAATAAAGAATATTAATGTTTTACATGTATTATCTAAGAGAGGTTCATTGAATGTTACCTGATAAAAAAGATCACAGATTTTTAAAATATGAATGTCCCTCCACATTTCTAAATACAACTTGCAACGACCACTAGATTTCCTATTACAATTATATTAACTGTCATCAATGGCATTAAGTATCTCCACAGAGCAAATTAAATAACACAGGCCCTGCCCTTTGTTTACAGTTTCAATTATGTCGACAAATCAAACTCTAACCCGTTATAAGGCCTTCAGATATCAAATCAAATAAGCAAACATGTCCCTTTCATATTTGCCTACTGTAGACCTGTGTCCACTTGCTGCATTCCTCAAGTAATTACTTCATGGAAGTCTTTTCCCAGCCACTATGGGACCATTCAGACCTTTTAATTTTTTTTTTTTAAAGATTTTATTTATTTATTTGACAGAGATAGAGACAGCCAGCGAGAGAGGGAACACAAGCAGGGGGAGTGGGAGAGGAAGAAGCAGGCTCATAGTGGAGGAGCCTGACGTGGGGCTCGATCCCATAACGCCAGGATCACGCCCTGAGCCGAAGTCAGACGCTCAACCGCTGTGCCACCCAGGCGCCCCCAGACCTTTTAATTTTTAGAAAATGGATCTGAAAGGTATTCAGGTGATCAAGGGTGATGGCTTATCCAATTTCAGTCCTAGAATTGTTGCCTGGAAAATTGAGCTGAAGGAATAGAAAGCCACAAATGGCTCTAACATAGACCCAAATTGAGAAAAGTGAAGAGAAAAATCTCAACTCCAAGTTCACTTTGATCTAGGCTATTGGGAAGTTGAGAGTGGAGGAAGGTGTGTTTTGACACAAGCAAACTTACCCTCAATCTCTAAAGCTCTGGGAACCATTGCTCACACCAGTCTGAGGGCCCAGCCTCCTGCCGTGGGTGCCCTCTGAATGGAACCAGCCCAGGTGGCAGGTGCCCAGACCTCCCTCCTGGAAACCCCCACGCACCCAGCACAAAAACAGCACAGGAAAGCCCAAGCATGCCCTCCCCTCAGAGTGGGGCCTGCAACTTGCCAACATGCACATGCGCATGCAGCCCCCCTATCTTCCCAAGGCCCGCCGCATACTCATAACCATCGCTCCACGTATGCCAGGAGCTATACCCGCCTAAGGCAAGCCTTCTCTATTTTTTTAATCTAATATTTTATTTTTTTTAAGTAATCTCTACATCCATCCAAGGTGGGGCTTGAACTCCCAACCCCAAGATCAAGAGTCACATGCTCTAAGGACTGAGCCAGGCAGCCCCCCTGCCCCCCGCAAGCCTTCTCTCTTCTCCTGTAAGGCTGCTAGTCAGCAGGCATTCAACACCCAGACATTTAGAGACCCCATGCTATCTTGCACTTACTGAAATAATGCTTGTTACCATTCTTACGCCGCATCATTTGAATAGGTTTCCGCTCCCAAATTGAATTACAAGTTGCTTGAGGGATAGAACTGTGCTTTATCTCTTTTGAATCCCCCCTCAACGTCCAGAACAGTGCCCAGCACAGAGCAGGAACTCAAGAAATGGTGGTTGGTAGTGATGGTCATGGCTGGAAGTCAGAGGACGGCTGAATCTCCACATGTGGGTCCATCTTCCGTCACTACTGAGAGAGTCCCAAGGGGTATATGTCACTTCCCTCCCACATCACCTACAATCCCTGAGCCCACAGCCCTTCCAGGAAGACACTTAAGTTTCCAGGCACTGATTGCAAGAAGCCATATTCAGCCCCTCACCATGTCTTCTCTTTTAGCAGTGTTTTTCCCCCGGTCAGTACCTTGTGGGGAATGCTCCTCTCTCATGGGCACCACCCTTAGTTCTGGTGTAAATAAGTGAACTTCTGAGTGGTCACCAGGAGACCTCTCGGAAAGGCAGGTCGTTTCCTTATTTGTTTTAAGGGTGGGAAAGGACAGAATTACTACCAAGCACAGCTGAGGGGTGCATAAAAGGAGAGGGGGCGTCCGCTGGGACGAGTCCCTACCTTCCAGCGCTCCTGCCCAGACCAGGCGCTCTCATATGGAACGCTCACAGCTATCAGAACAGCAGCAGCATCTGAACCCCAAAACAACAGGGTCCAAACGCACCCGGCCTCGATTCCAGGCAGAACTGGCCTTTTCCCTTTTCCTCACCCAACATACCGGTCCCCTGCGTGGATTGTGGTAGGCAGTTGGCCTTGGGACCATTCCTGTCCCTCTCTGGAGCGGTTTCCTCATCTGTACAGCGAGCGGATCGACCTGGCAATCCCGAAGCCCCCTCCAGTTCGAAAACTGACGAGTACAGAAGGGTCCGGAAGACCTCTGGTCCCCCACTTCGCGCCCTCTCAACCTCGGCAGCGACGCAGAGCCCTCGTGGGACCAGGGAACGTTAGATCCGAAGACCCTAAGCCGCAGCCTGCCCGAAAGGGCCCCCCACGATGCCGCGCTCTCTCCTCCGCTCGGATTTCACAGATCAGGGAGCTAAGCCAGGGGACTCCCAGGTGGAGCAGTGTTCGGATCCCAGTCGCTGCCAGCCGCCTCGGCGTACACCCCCTCTCCAGCCTTGCTTCTCCCCACCCGGGCGGCGCGTGGCCCCTGTTCACCGCTCCGGAGGCAGTGGCCCTCCCGCCGCGCCACCGCTGCATGTGCAGCGACCGCAAGCACCACTGGCCGCGGCAGAACTGTGTACATAGCCGCCATGGCAACGGGCCGTTTCCGCAGATTCCGGAAGTATCGGGGTAGTGGCGGAAATGAAGTCCGCGGCCCTGGGCCGAGATATGAGTAAGGTCAGGGCCGAACTGGGAAGACGGGAAATGGGACCGGTTAATCTAGAAGGACTGCGGCAGCTGCAGCCGCGAAAGCACGGTCGGGAAAACGAAGGAACGAAGGCTGCCCTTACACCAGGAAGCGGGGCAGCGGGGCTTCCGGCGCAGAGCAGCCCGAGACTACGGCGGCCGCGCAGGCCCGTCTGCTTCCAGCCCTGAGCTCCGGGCGGCAGTCCGCGCGCGCCCTCGCCCCGCCCCGTTTAATATCGAGCCGGCCAGCCAGGCCTGCGCAGTCGCGGCGGCCGGGGAAGATGGTGGAGGACGGCGCGGAGGAGCTGGAGGACCTGGTACACTTCTCCGTGTCCGAGTTGCCTAGTCGCGGCTACGGCGTCATGGAGGAGATCCGGCGGCAAGGCAAGCTGTGCGACGTGACGCTCAAGGTACCGAGGGCTGGGCAGCGTGGGGCTGAGGGATAAGGAACCGAGTGGGGAAGGAAAGAGGGGCGGGGGGTAGGGGAAGAGAGGTCTAGTGGACAGAGCGGTGGGGCAAGAAGGTTGGAGGGAGACCGAGTAGGGGAGCGAGAGGTGCGGAGTGGGAGGGGGGATTGGGGCTGAGTGGGGAGACGGGCAGGGACAGTCTCTCAGCCCTTAGAAGGACAGGCTGAGAGGTGCGCGGCTGAGGCCCTCGGGGTGGGAGACATTGGGGTGCCCGCCTCCCTTTTCTGTCACACAGACAGGAGAAAATGGACTTGCGACCCCTCTGGAGAGGAGGGGGCGGCGGCCGCCTCTACGTTCTGTTGGGCACTAGTGAAGCACCTTCTCTTGTCTCCCTAGACATTTCTTTGTGCCCCCTGAAGTTAGCTGTGCCGTTGTAAGGCGCAGGCTTCTCCTTAGGAATCATTGCTTGCCCTTGATTGTTAGATTACTGCCTTGTCTCTTAAGAGCTTTTAAAATAGGATCTGGATATCTTTTGAGGTGGACATCTACTCAGCCCCCCACTGGAAGGTGCATCACTACCTCCACAAAGGTCTGGGAGGATGGACTGGGTCTGCATGGGGAGAGGGATCCCTTAACCACCTGTTCCCTACTGGCATCCTGGGCCCAAGAGCCAGGCTTCCTCCTGTGCTTTGCATCCAGTCCTGCTGGAGAGGCATGCTGTGCGGCTCCTTGGCCTAACTCCTGAGCCCTCTGGAGCCCTCCACGTGGGAAGGTGCTGCTGTGAACTGTGTTCCCTCTTGGGCTTTGGCTGGAAGGCTCTCAGCATCTGTGGAGGACCACATGAAATATATATACACATACAGAGATCTTTTCGCCGTGCTTATTTTCTACAGAATTAAGGAAACTTTTTTCCCCCGTATTTTCAGTCAGACCTCTGGAGACAGGAGAATAGAATGGTTAAGACTGTGGAGATAGAAGGATTTGGATTAAAATCCTAGTGGTAACCTTGGGCGAGTTACTTAATCTCTCTAAGCTTCAGTTTTCCAAATGTAAAAACCAGGATGATTTCTAATTCTCAGTATTAGTGTGAGGATTCAATGAGAAAATTTGTAGTATTCTTTGCATGGTGCCCGGCTTAAGTTTTTCATCCTCCAAAGAAGGTTGGTTTTCCAAGAGAGGAGTTAAGTGGTCTGAGAGGGAAAAGGATCTTCAGCGGGGAACCAAGGGGTTTGAGAAAAATGAGCCTGAGCTAAAGGAGGCAGAGGAAGTAAATATAAATGAGAGATTTTTGTCCATGGTGATTACATGGTAGAAGATGTCGAGGCTACTAGAGGTTTGTAGTAGAAGAATGATCTGGTTGTGGCAGTAACGCTTGGGGTGAGTAGAGACTGGTGAAAAACAGTAATAGGGGAGGATTTGCGGGTTAAGATTTAGGCTGTAAGGTTGAGCCAGGGAAAGCTTGTGAGACACAGAGAAGCAAAAAGGTTATGCTAGAAGGGGATGGTTACAGATATTGCTACATAAATTGAAGTAGTGTGTTTTGCCTCTGCATTTAATGCAAATACAGAATATAACAATCCTTTAGCGTAACAATGCTTGTATGGTTTTTTTTTTCCATTACAGTGCTTTTTGTTCATTCAAAGGGACAAGAAAATTATCAGAAGTAGTTCCAACCAAGAGTGTCGGTCTAAATTGCTATGTTTTAAGCATCTGGGACATAAGGACTAGTATAAAGGAACAGGGTAGAGCTGGACAGGACCTAGAGAGTGTTTGCTTCATTGGTTTTCTAACTCTTTTGTACAGCCTGAGGAGTAGCTCACGGCAGTGTGATGGTGGGGCCTGGGGAGAGGCCAAACAAACCAGGCTCTCCCTCATTTCACTCCCCTTCACTGGAGCTGCTCTGTGAAATCTGTTTTGGTTTCTCTCTCTCTCTCTCTCACTTTCTCTCAGGATAGAGTCTTTCCTGAAACTTCTGTTGTTTCCGGACTGTCTTCCAAATAAATAGGTACTGAAGAGTCAGTTGGAAACTTTTTGGTGTGGGATGGATTTATTGACTAGTGGGCCTCCTTGTACGGCAGTGCTTCTCAATCTTTAGCAAGTATTAGAATCACCTGGTGGCCTGTTTGCACACTGGTTGTTGGACCTCACCCCAGAATTTTGTATTCAGTATGTCTGGCATGGGCCTGAGAATTTACATTTCTGACAAATTCCCCAGTGATGCTACTCCTGGCCTGGGGCCACATTCTGAGAGGCAAAACTATAGGGTGATGGGCCTGCCCTTTTCAGTGAGTTATGTTCAGAGTCCATGGACCTTCATTCAGGCTTCTGCCTGAGTGGAATAAGCTTGGCTGTTATCATTCTAGGAATCTCATGGTGGGAGGGCACTGGGGGCTCCTGCTTCTGTACTCACTTTCACTTAATCCCCTGAATGGTGCCACTTCCTTCTCTTCAGTGGTTAGTTCTCTGGTTGCCCAAGTCTGGAGTCTAGTTCATCCTGTCCAGATGATAAACCTCCAGTCTTCTGCTGGCTGGTGACCAGTACTGCCTGATTTCAGCCTCCCTTATGCTCACACCTTCAGAGGAAACCTGAGTCTCCAACAGTTGAGGTTCGGAAGGGACACCACAGTGGCTTACCGTGTGTAGCACTCAGCGCTCTCCATCGAAGTTAGTCACTACTCATCTTCCAAAGTTTGGTGATATTTTTGATCTGCTCTCTCTCTCTTTCAGCTTCTTTTTCCTTGGGAGCTTTGCTGTTCCTTGGCTGTCAGTCTGAGAGGTGGCATAGCACAGACTCAAGCCAAACTGCCTGGGTTGGAATCCTGGCTCTGACACATATTAGCTGCGAAAACTTGGGCAAGTTCCTTAAATGCTGGGGACCCAGTTTCTTCATCTGTAAAATGGGCGTCATCACCTACCTAATAAGAGTGTTAGGGATTCCATTAGTTAACTTAAAACAATCATGTAGTAAATGCTCAGTACGCAGCAGGCATTTATGAATAATGACGTAATTACGAATAATAATGGTGGGGTTTCTGGAGAGGGGAAGTAAATGGAGATGTTCAGCCTGCCATTTTGAATTTGTTTTAGCTTCTGATGAATTCTGGGTGATTTTATCTAAACATAATGTTCATTGTCTTAAAACAGTTTGCAGACCCCTGCTCTGCTTCGGTAGCCTGCATGTTACAGATGAGGACCCAAGCCCAGAGGAAGGGACTTGTTCAAAGTCACAGATTGAGTTAGGCGGAGCTAGGACTAGGGACTGGACTCCTGGTCTCTGTTCTCTGGCTCAGATGTACTTTCGTGCTCTCCTGTTGCCTCTTCTATCACCGGCAGTGACAGAACTAATTCCAGCCTCTACCATGTAAATTAACCTGCTTCAGGTAGATTAACAACAGGTCGTCTTTTCTATCTTCCTGAGCTCTAGGGAGTGTGTGAAAGTTAGTGTTAGCAGGTATGATGCATTCTCAAAATTCACTGCCAACTCTCAAACCTCACTTAATTTTGTTTTTGGAAATATTTAAAATTTAAATTCCTTGGACACCTGTTGGATAATTAAGAAGAGGCAGAACAGAAAGGGTAATAATACTGGATTTTAAAAATCATATTCTATGTCTATGTTGACTTGAACCTTTTCTTAAAAACTGAAATGATGAACCCCCTCCCTAGAAAAATGCACATACTTAACATACATGCAGAAGTTTGTGTTCAGTCTTAAGAGTAATTCCCCTGAGGCCTGTCTCTGGCTCTTGGGTTATGAATCCAGCTGAGTATTGTTCTCCTTTCAGAAAAAGCCCATGGTCCGTCTGCATGACAAATCATTTAATCTTAAAGGTTAGGAGGATAACAATGCAAGACTTCTTGGCAACCTGTAGCATCAGGCTTGGTCTGGTAGAGAGGTTTGCATCTGTCATGGCTCCCATCCCCTCTTCCCATCAGCCAGTTTCCTCTCCTTTCCTCTGGGCTGCCAGTTGCCCAGTGCTCAGGCCATATCTGTCAGGTTCACCAGGGTCCAGCAAGTTAGGCAGACTCCCCAGATTCAATGAGTGTTCACCACAGTTTGTTATTCATAAGATCTAGACCCACCATTTAACATCCTCTCACCTCACATACTCCTTTTTCTTTATTTGGGAGAGCAGAAGGGGGTCAACAAACCTGCATATTATTCACAGACCCGTAAGCTTAGGAGAGGAGCTTCCTACTCTCTCTCTCTCTCTCTCTCTCTCTCTCGCTCCCTCTCTCTCTCTCTCTCTTTCAGTTTTGCAACCACTAATGAGCTTCATTCATTTGCTGGCATTGGTCTTCTAGCATTTTCCCAAGGCCCTTGAACCCAGATTTGAGAATTTATCCTCCAGGAAGAAATGTCTTTTCCATGGGTAAAAGGTACAGTATTAGAATATTTCCATTCGACCTGCGAAATCTAGGTACACGATTCTCATTGAAACTGGCTTCAGAAGCCACACGTTTGAGTCTGGAATCTCACACTGATTTGGTGACGAAAGAGTGTATGGAAAAGGATATCAGGAAGTGAAGTCAGGACTTGTTGATGCGTGCCGTTTTCATGTTCTGTGTGGTATGGTGAGTTACACAGGTATAATTATAGAGCTGGGAGAATCCTATGAAAAGGAGCCATACAAGTCCTCTATCAAAGCCATTCATTTTAAAGCTTAAAAAACCCTGAGGCTTAGAGATATTGAGGGATTGCCCAAGGCACAGAGCTGTATTATCTGGGATCCAGCATAGCTGTTTGTTGGTGGAAGGAATGCTTTTGCATCCTCTGTCTGATTACTCGCTTGCTCTGCTGATGTTAGGAAGCAGAGCAGGCAACGCACACCATCTGCAGTGTCATTTTCGAGCATGGAGGACAGCGATGTGTATGTCCAGGTGTAACACCATTGGTCTGTTTCAGGAGAGAAGAAAGATGCAGGCTTTATCGGCTAGTCTTTTGCACATGTGAATTCTGGACTCTCTTGATTTTGAAATGGCACCGCATTGGAAAACTTGTGTTTCTGAATAGTGTTCTTTCCCTGATGTTTTCTACTGACTTTTCCCAGGCACTTGTGTTCATTTCCAGCCTTGTCTCTTTTTAGTGAACAATTAGAACCAAGAGGAAGAATGTGCTCCTTGAGAGCACATGTGCACTCAGGATATGAATTCATATTCATCGAAAAGTCAGTGTTGCTCTTTCTTCCTCAAGTTATGTTGTGGGTCATGCTGTTACATTTGGACACCAATCAGAGGATGAGAGATCTTGCCGCTAGGGAAAGGGAGTTGGAGGCATCCTGGAAAATCAGTTCAAGCAGCATTCATGGGGTTCACCCTGAGGCTTCTGCATGAATTTAAGAAGCCTGTGCTCGGGGCTGCTTCTCACGGCAGGCCATTCCTTTATTGTTTTGTACGTGAGACTCCGTTGTTTGCCCCTTGACCACACCTGGTTCGGCTTAGAGGCTGGTTGATGGAAAATGAGATCACATTTTTCTAAAGGTGTGTTCCTAGCCCCTTCTAAATTGCAAGCCTGGCATCTTCTGTCCTACTTTTGTTTTGTTGAGTGTTGGCATTCCTATTACCTCTTTGGTATAGAGCCAGCCACTTTCCCCACAGTTTAGGAAGGCCTCTTCCACGCAAACAGCTGACCACATTGGCACTTGTTTCCAGCTGGGGAGAAGAGAATGAACCAAGATGTGTGAACCAGGAGTTGGCAAGCATTTTCTGTAAAGAGCCAGATAGTAAATATTTTAGGATTTGTGGGTCATACAGTTTCAGTTGCAACTGCTCCACTCCGATGTGGATGTGCTCTGTGGCACCAGAGCAGCCGTGCATAACACATACATGAGTGGGTATGGCTTTGTCCCATTAAAACTTGATCGACAAGAACAGGTGTAGGCCAAACTCGTTGGCTGTGGCTGGCGGACCCCCGTTGTATAGTGATATAGCCTCTGTAAAGTTTAAGGCTTTTGAAGTAAGTTACACTTGCTTTGTGGCCCTAGGATACACTTCTGTCGTTCCAACACAGTATCTAGCCGTTGGAAGCATCTCTTGTGAGAGAGTACAGATGAACCAGAAGTGAAGAACTGTCCTTTTCCAGCTCACTGCAGGTGATCATGGGACTCTTCTGGTTGGTGACTGTGAATAACTGACAGAGGAGAAGTTACAGTTAAATCTTGCATCTCATCTTTAAAAGTCTTGTAGCTCTGCTGGAGCTTGAAGCAGACTATTTCCAAAGCATTAACTAAAGACACCATGCTCCCTTTCTGTCTCAGTTGAAGCTGAGGATGCTTAGCTGCTTGCAGAATGGCAGGCCAGAGGAGGCCGTGTTGGCTCCTGTGTTCCAGTGGACCTGACCGGCTGTGTTCAGGGCCGTGAAGGTAAGGGCCAGAGTTGGGGCTTCTGGCACACAAAGTAGATAGTTCACATATGGCCCAGTATGTCTGGGCAGAGTATGCTGCATATCTGATCAGAACACAAAAGTGCTTTTCAAAAAACGAGCTCAAGAATAGATATTTGTGTATGTTCATAGCAGAATTACTCACAATAGAAAAGTTACCCAAGGTGTACCGACGGTTGACTGGATAAACAAAACGTACTCCATTTTGTTGAAATGCACACAGTGGAATACTATGCAGCCTTAAAAATGAAAGAAATTCGGGGCACCTGACTGGCTCGGTTGGTAGAGGGGCACTAGGCTTAATCTCAGGATCATGAGTTCGAACCACACATTGGGTGTGGAAGCTACTTGATTGAAAAAAAATGAAAGAAATTCTGACACATGCTACAACGTGGATGAACCTTAAAGACTTTATGCTGAGTGAAATAAGCCAGTCATAAAGGGACACTCAATGATTCCACTTAAAGGAAGTAACCAGAGTACACGAAGAAAGTAGAATGGTGGTTGCTCAGGGACTGGGAGGAGGAGGGAATGGAAAGTTAGTGTTTAATGGGGACAGAATTTTAGTTTGAGAAGATGGAAAGTTCTGGAGACAGATGGGGGGATGGTTGCACAACAATGTGAAGATACTCAATGCCACTGAACTATATGCTGAAAATGGTTAAAATGGTAAATTTTATGTTATGTATATGTTACCACAATTTTTTAAAAGCTAATAAGCTCAAGATGGGCAAGCGAGATTGCTTATAGTGCTGTGATTGCTGAGACCCAAAAAAGAGAAGCTGGCTTTGTGTCCAAACCCACTGATGAGAAACATGGGATACTAAGGAGTAATCTTCCCTGTTCTTTCGCTTTTGTAGTGTGCTGGCTCAGCTCTTGAGAGCCAGATTTTATCAGCTCAGCCCTGTGGCCACACTTCCAATGGTCACTTAAAAGGAATCGATTTCTAAGAGAGACATATTTAAGTGATGCCCACATGTCGTAAGCTTATTTTTCCTGTGCTGATTTGTAAAGTCTAAGTGTCCCGTAACCTTGACTGAGCTATCCTGAGGACCAGCAAAACACACCGTGCTGACATGTCTTCCAAGTAAAGATTTGTTGGCATAGTCTATAAATTATAAATGGCTTTCAAATCTGTGTTTGTTTTGCTTATTTTGCTCCTAAATACTAGACCTGTATTTCATTTGTCCTGTTGACCCTCATGCTAATGAATGTCTTAAATGGAGGCTCTTTCCCTCCTAAACCATCACTGCTTTGTTCACGTGGTGTATGGATGGCACAGCATCCATGCAATCAGGATCGAAACTCTGGAATCGGCTTTGGCTCATCCTGTCTCTTCTCTGGGTATTTTGTGACGTTTTTCACAAGGACAAGGACATAATTATTTACTGTATCATAACGCCATGAGAGCAGAGACTGTGACTGAATTATTCATTGACATGTCTGTGTAACAGGCCCTTCGTAAACCACTGTCCTAATTCAGATCCTCTTCATCTTTTCCCTAACCCGGGATTTCTTGAGTAGCATATTGAGAGAATTCTTCCAGACATTTCAGGGGATGGTCCCTGTGCAGCTACTGGACTGTTTCTCCCCAGGCTCAGGCCGATCCTGTAGTTCCCTGGCTCTGAATGAATGGCTTCCCGTTTCATTCTCATTCCCCATTGTACTCAGCAGGTAGGTCAGCACCTTCCACGTGCCAAGCACTGTTCCACGTGCTGGGCACACGCCTGTGAGCAGGGTAGGCAACACCTCTAAGTGTGAGCCTCCATTCTGGTGGGGGGCAGAGTGGCAGATAATAACCAAAGACGGAAAATGTCCAGTGATGGTAAGTGCCGTGAAGGAAAATAAAGCAGGATAAGGAGACTGAGAGTGTTGTTTTTGTTAGAGGGACCAGAACCAGCCTCTCGAGTAGAAATGAAATGAGGGAATGACCCATGAGCACATCTGAGGGAAAGTGTTGGAGGTGGAAGGAGTAGTGAGCACAGAACCCTGAGGCAGGAGCATACTTGGTATTTGGGGAAGCATCAGGCAGCTGATATGATAGGAACAGAGTGACCTGGGAGAAAAGTGGAAGGACATGAGGCTGGAGAGGTACACCCCAGGCCCGGCACAGTTCCTTGCATGACTCAGTGAATACTTGTTGAATGAACGAGTGAATGAATGAATGAAGCTAGACAGTCATTACTCGTGTGTGTGTTTATGAATGGAAAATCAGAGCGGGGTGCTCAGGGCATACATAAGAAATGTAGGGTGCATTTTCCGGAGTTCGTGAAGAGAACACAGGATTTTACAGGAGACATGGTGCTAATAGAGCTAGAGAGACCAGTTCTGGCTTGTTTGTGAAGTTCACTTCTATTTGTCTGCACCACAGAGAAAATCAGACGTGAGAGACTTGCCAGGGGAGCAGGAAGTAGACCAGGGCTGCTCAACTCTTGGTGGTTTAAAAGGTGCTCCTATTCATGTTCGGGGTAGCTTGTCTTGTTTCCCCTTTCCATAGGCTATCCCTTTAAGTGGGCAGGACATCTGGGGAGAGCCACCGGATGGCAGGGGTGGCAGGAGTGCCGGAGCAGTAGGTAGGAGCTGGTTTTCGGAAGGATTAAAGGAAAGGCTGCTGATTGAACTGCATCTCTGATTATTCTAAGCTGCTCACAGAAATCTGTCACTGCGTCTGTGGGACGTAAGAGAAGCTTAAGCGTGTCCTGTTGGTGCTGACCGCCACTCCTGGCTGACTTTTCTAGGACCACTGGCCTCGTTCTTGATATTCAGAATCCTCCCAACGGGGCCCCTCTCTGTTCTCACTCAGTTGCCTACAGGCTCCTCGTGCTGGCTGTGTCTTCAGGACCTGTGGTCTCCAACTTCTGAGCCTGGCTCTAGCATTCCTCTGGCTCGGAGTCGCGCTCACCTCTGCCAGCAGTCTTACCCGTGCTCCAAGGTTCCTTTCATGTCTATTTTTTTCCTCGGGGAAAGAAGTGGCCAGACACTCCTTCCTCTGTCCTCCGGAGGCACTTTGCATTGTGTCTGTTCACGTCGTCTTGTGGTCACGCTGCACGCCTGTCTGTTTCCAAGAAGCCCAGACCCGAGCCATCCTCTTTCTTTCACGCGGCCCTGTGACGGTCGGGGGTGGTGTGCAATCCCATCTCTCGGGAGTCTTCTCACATCCCTCCAGGTGCACTCAATCTTTCCCTCTTCCTTTGGACCTTCACCCCCCATTACTTAGAGTATCGTCCTTTCATCGTGTCGCCTGAGAGCCCGTTTGGAATGCAGACTCTCTGGCCCCACGTGAGAGCTACCGAACCAGTCTGGTGCCTCTTCCACCCTGTGCGCATGAAGCTTTGAGAAGCCTTGCCTTCACACTTGGCACCTCCTCCCCTTACTGTACGGAACACGGTATAGATGCGCTTGCGTGTTCACTCTTCCGTCCAGGTATCGAGCTCCTGTGGCCTGTGAAGCATCCATTACCCAGCGCGGTTCTTGGCATGTTTCGGGTTCTCAGAAGTGTTTGCTGTATTACCCGAGGGCCCCTGGCATTGTGTTTCAGACTCTCCTTCGGTCAGCCCGTTGACCAAGTGTGTAACTGCGCGGAGCTTCGCTAGGTGCATCGGCCCCTACCGTTAGCATTGAAAGATCGATGGGGGGGGGGAGATGGATGCACGTAATTAACTATGAGACAGGCAGGGTGTGATACATTCTATAACTGCACAGCTATTACCAGAGGCCTAAGGGAACACCAAAGGAGTGGTGGTTATTTCCAGTTCACAGGATTTGTGATGGTTTCACGGAGAGGATGGTGTCTGATTGGTGCCTTGAAGGGTGAATAGGACTTTGACAAACAGACGCTGTGGGAGGAGGCATTCCAGGCTGGGGAGAGCCTGTGCAAGGGCCCAGGCATGAAAGTGCACAGACAGGATGTTTCTTGAACGAGAAAGAGATTGAGGTGGAAGGTGTGATTGGGGAGGTCGGTAAGTGTAGACTGAATTTGAATTCTCATGGTGTGGAGTTGGGACTGGTAAGGAACATCTGTAAATCACATGCTGCTGGTACAGTTAGCTGTTCAGTGGTTTCTGTGGACTCTGCCCTCCTGTCTCCCTCTCTCCTCGCGTTCTACCTTGCTGGATGTGGGTTGGAGGCAGGGAAAGGGTTTGGGAGGGGTGGGATAGGCCTGCATGTTTTAGCTGGCTCTTCACTGGCTCTGTATGAGACCATGGCCCACTTCTTTTTATAGTCCTAGCTGGTCAGCCACTTCCTCCCTCACCCCCTTCCGGAGTCACTTACCCAGTGGGGCCCCCTAAAGCAGAAAGATCTAAAGCTCCATCAGTAGAGGGTTTCACACAGCGTGCTTTAAAATGCCATCAAAACTCCAGACTGAACCCAGTATGTTTTATTATACTTGCTGTTTGCTTCTCAACCCCATGGGTTTGTGAGACTAATCATTTCTGCTTTTGGTGGAATGTACTAGCTTCCCTCTGCCCATGTTGTGGGCTGCGGGCATCCAGCATTCAAGGTGAAAGGATGCTGTACTTTCCTTATATGCCACCTTGATGGAAATGCACCTGAACAAGGCAACCGTAGTGTGGCTTGTTTATTTCTTCTGCTGTTGGGAATGCACTGTCAGTCCAGATGCCAAGTCCTCTTCAAGTCGTCCCTAAGCCTTACCATCTTTTTCTTGAGCCTCTTAACATCAGCTAACTGAATTTCCAGATAAGGTTAGATAGTAACCCTCTTGAAGCTTCAGTGTCTTCCTCCCACCAGCTCTATCAGTCCTGAGCCAGAAGATTAAGGTTAAAAGGAAGAGATGGAACTCTTCGAAGTTTTGTTATGTGTTTGGATCTCAGATGAAAGACTGAGAGCTATCTCTTAGAAGAAATGGGCTCTAGGATTCATTAAGTGCCCTTGGCAATGAGGCGCTGTGCTAAGTGCTAGGGCATAGCCGTTCCTTACTGTGGGAAAAACATACATTCTGGAGAGGGAGACATTCATTAGGGACAATATAATGTATGCTACAGTGTATGCTGGAGGCCTGTACCGGGTGCTGCAGGACGGAGAGCACACTGCCTAGGAGTCTGGGAAGCCCCTCAGAAAAGGGAGAATTTGAGCTGGATCGTCATGGATGAGCAGAAAAATAAGGGATAAGGATCCAAGTAGAGGAAATAGGATGATTTAGGGGAATTGCCAACAACCACGAAGAAAGACGTGGTAGGGGATAAAATTGGTTGGGGTAGATGGAAGCCAGTCTAGGATTTGGATCTGACTTATAAGCAGTGGGGAGCCCAACAAAATGGGGACTGACGTGACAGACTCAATTATATTTTGGGTTGATTCATTCAGAAATTTGATTCATTCAACAAATACTGTGTGTTCACTGCTAGACTATTCCAGGAAACATACAAAGATTACTCCCTTGGTGGAACTCATGTTTCAGTAAGATAGGTAAGTTAGTTACATCAGGCCACCACTTGTCAAGGTTACCTGTGACCTCCACATCTAGAATGACCTCTGCAATATCGAACTATTCCATAACCATGAAGATTTCCCTGGTGCTGCCCCTTTATAGTCACAGCCATCCCCCTCCCACCCTCCATCCCTCGTCTCTGGCAGCCACTGATTTGTTCTCCATCTCTCATTTCATGAATGCTATATAAATGGAATCATAAAGTATGTGACCTTTCGAGATTGGCTTTCTCTACTCAGCATAATGCCTTTGGGAGCCATCCAAGTTGTTAAATGTATTGATAGCTTTTTCCTTAATATTTCCAGCTAGTGTGCTGGGGTATGGATGTACCACATTTTGTTTAACCATTTACTCATTGAAAGACATTTAGGTTCTGGGGTGCCTGGGTAGCGCAGTCGTTAAAGCGTCTGCCTTCGGCTCAGGGCGTGATCCTGGCGATCCGGGATCGAGTCCCACATCAGGCTCCTCCGCTGGGAGCCTGCTTCTTCTTCTCCCACTCCCCCTGCTGTGTTCCCTCTCTCGCTGGCTGTCTCTCTGTCACATAAATAAATAAAATCTTTAAAAAAAAAAAAAAGAAAGAAAGACATTTAGGTTCTTTCCAGTGTGGGGCTACAAATAAGACTGCTATGAACATTCATTTACTGGATTTTGCATGAAGATTTAGGTTTTCATTTCTCTGGGATAAATGCCCAAGAGCGCAATTGCTGGGTCATCCGGTAGAGCCTGACACGGGGCCTCACACGGGGCCTCAAACGGGGCTCAATCACACGACCGGGAGATCATGACCTGAGCCAAAACTAAGAGTTGGAGACTTAACCGACTGCGCCATCCAGGCGCCCCTGATTTTTAGTTTTAGCAGACATTGCCAAACTGGTTTCCAGAGTGGCTGTACCATTGTACATTCCTACCAGCTTGTATGAATACAGTGGTGAATTTTATGGATCAAGTTGACTAGGCAGCGGTGCCCAGTTGTTTGGTCTCAAACAGGAGTCTAGATGTTGCTTGTGAAGGTACTTTTTAGATGTGGCTAACGTTTAAATTAGTATACTTTGAATAAAGTAGATTACCTTCCATAATGTGGGCAGGCTTCATATAATTTTTGAAGGCCTCACCCGCAAAAGTAGAGGTTTCCCGAAGAAGAAACAGTTCTTCGAGATTGTTACATAGACACCGTGTCTGATTTTCCCACCTGGGGGGCCTGCCCTGCAGATTTCAGACTCTAGAATACAACATCAGATCTTATCTGAATCTCCATCCTGTCAGCCCCCATAATTGTGTGAGCCTATTCCTTAAACTCCATCTCCCTTCCTTTCCCTCCTTTCTCTTGCTCCCTCCCCATATATGTGTGTGTGCGTGTGCACACACACACACACACACACACACACACCACTTCTGTTTCTCTGGAGAACCCTGACTGATACAGTGTTCTGCATCCTCACCAGCAATTGCTATTACCACTGGGTTTTTTTTTTTTTTTTTTGTAGCCATTTTGTTAAATGTGTAGTGATATCTAATTATGATTTAAGTTGCATTTCCCTGATGGGTGGTGTTGTTGAACATCCCATGTGTTTATTTGCCATCTGTATATCCTTTTTTTTTTTTTTTAAGATTTTATTTATTTATTTGACAGAGATAGAGACAGCCAGCGAGAGAGGGAACACAGGCAGGGGGAGCGGGAGAGGAAGAAGCAGGCTCCTAGCGGAGGAGCCTGATGTGGGGCTCGATCCCAGAGCACCGGGATCACGCCCTGAGTTGAAGGCAGACGCTTAATGACTGTGCCACCCAGGTGCCCCCTGTATATCCTTTTTAATGAAATGTCTCTTCATGTCTTTTGCCCATTTTCTCATTGGATTGTTTTTGTTTGTTTACTCTTGAGTTTTTAGAGTTCTTTATATATCATAGATAGGAGTCCTTTGTCAGATGGACTCATATTTGGCAAGTATGTCAAAACTATAGTACTAAATAGTATCAAGTCCTATTATTAAATAGTATTATTTGCAAGTCCTATTACAAATTTACAAATTTGCAAATAATAATACTTTCGTTTTTATTGCATCGCACACCTCTCAGCGTGTGTAGTGGGAGGATTTCTATACTAGCCTGGTCTACCATCGTGATGAATCTGGAAATTCGCCGCTTATTCAGTTCTGGGGAAGCCTGTTCCTACCAGTACAGACAACATACTCTTTGCTAATCCCCTGTCCTTAGATTCCTGCAGAGAAAGGACAAGATCCAAGAGCTGAGCTCTTGAGATCCTGCTGAGTGTCTTTTGAATTTAAAGGAACTTTTCATTTCTTTTATTTCACTTAATCTTGAAAAAAAGATTTTCTCTTTTTTGTTTTTGAAAAAAAGATTTTCTTAAGGTCAGTATAATTCTCCCAGTTTCACAGCAAAGTTGAAGCCTAAGGAAACCAGGCCTGTATTTAATTGAACATAAAATTTAATTATTTATATTGCAAGTTTGCAAATATTTCTCCCAGTCTGTGGATTGTCTTTTAATTCCCTTAACAGGGTCTTTCACTGAGCAAAAGTTTTAAATGTGATTTAGTCTAATCGATCAGATCTTTTCTTTATGGATTGTAGTTTTGGTCTCATATCTGAGAAATCTTTACCAAGCCCTGGGTCTTGAAGATTTTCTCCTGTGTTTTCTCTGAAAGTTCTATATATTTTTTTTCAAGATTTATTTATTATGAGAGAAAGAAAGAGAGTGCACACGCATGGGCCGGGAGAGGGGCAGAGGGAGAGAATCCTCCAGCGGACTCCACACTGAGCAGAGGGCCTGAGGCAGGGCCTGATTCCACAAACCTGAGATCATAACTTGAGCCGAAACCAGGAGTTGGATGCTTAACCTACTGAACCATGCAGGTGCCCCTAAAAACTCTATATTTTTAAGTTTTACATTTAAAAATCTATGATCCATATTGAGTTTATTTTTTTATATAAACTGAGATACAAGTTGAAGTTCTTCTGTTTTGCCTGTGTATATGCGGTTGCTCCAGCCCTATTTGCTGAAAAGACTTCCCTTTCCTCCATTTGAGGTACAGATGCTTTTGTACCTTTGTTAAAAATCAGTTGGCCATACTTGTGTGGGGTTACTTCTGGGTTCTTGGTTCTGTTCCTCTGGCCAAGGTCCCTATCCCTGCACCAGTACCATGCAGTTTTGCTTATTCTGGCTATATAGTAAATCTTAAAATGGGGAGAGTGATTCCTCCCACTTTATTCTTCCGTTACGCTATTTAATTTATTATTATTATTATTATTATTATTATTATTATTATTATTATTATTATTATTATTATTATTATTATTATTATTATTATTAGTGATCCCGGCGTTATGGGATCGAGCCCCACATCAGGCTCCTCCGCTGGGAGCCTGCTTCTTCCTCTCCCACTCCCCCTGCTTGTGTTCCCTCTCTCGCTGGCTGTCTCTGTCTCTGTCAAATAAATAAAAAATATATTTAAAAAAAGAAAAATTATTATTATTATTATTATTATTGTACCTTTTAAGCCATTTTTAAGCATATAATTCAGTTTTCATTATGATGCCAGCAAGCTGGGTCCAGGGACCCAGAGGATGGGTGGAAGTCAAACGCAGGCCAACAGGGGGTAAAAGTGGAATTCACTGCAGGTATAGAGTGAGTGCAGATAGAGATAGAGTGTCTGGGAGACTTGTCTTTGGGGTCTGCGAGTTTTTATTGAAGAAGGTGGTGTGGGGTATATCCCCTCGGGCATCCAGGAACTGGTTGGAACGAGGACGAGGATCCAGGTGCTCTTCCTTGGAGCCAGAAGGCCTGGGCAGCTAGATATCCAGAGCCAAGGTGGTCTGAAATGCGCATATGATGGCTTCAGGTCACTCTTACCTGCTCCTGCCTTAAATGTTCTAAAGAAATCATTGATTCCTTGTCCCTTACTTACATGGAGGAAACACACTATTTGCATTATGAGGCATGTGTAAAGTGGGGTGGGGTGCAGGTACTAGCAAGAATAGAAGCAGGAAAAGGAGCAAAAAGCAGATTTTTATGGAGTGCTTTAGTCTCCCTGGCTGAATTGAATGCATTTACAATGTTGTGTAACCATCACCCACAAAGTCTATTACAAAACATTTTCATCACCCAAAGCAGAACCCCATAAACCATTGAGCAATTACTCTCTATTGCCCCTTCCCCTGACCCCTTGTAGCCTCTTTTCTTTCTCTGATTTTTCTTATTCTAGACCCTTCCTATAAGTAGAATCATCCAATATTGGTCTTTTGTGTCTGGTTGATTTCACTCAGTATAATGTTTTCAAGGTTAATCCACACTGTAGTATGTATTAGAATTTCATTCCTTTAAAAAAAAAAAATAGGCTTAGGGCGCCTGGCTGGCTCAGTTGGTAGAGCATGTGACTCTTGATCTTGGAGTCGTGAGTTCAAGTCCCATGTTGGGGGTAGAGTTTACTGAAATTTAAAAAAGCTTTCATTTTTTAGAGTAGTTTCAGGTTCACAGTAAAATTGAGCAGAAGATGCAGAGATTTCCCATAAACCCCCTAACCCCACAGCACACACAGCACCCTTCCCCCAACTATCAGTTCCTGCACCAGAATGGTACATTTGTTATAGTCAAACTCACATGAACTCATCATTATCACCCATACCTTACAGTTTACACTAGGGTTCACTCTTAGTGTCATATGTTCTGTGGTTTTTGACATGTATAATGACATATAAGCACCATTATTGTATCATACAGAGTAGTTTCACTGCCTTAAAACTCATCTGAGCTCCACCTGTTCATCCCTCCCTCCCCACAACCCTGGCAGCCGCTGATCCTTTTGTGGTCTCCGTAGCTTGCCGTTTCCCGAATGTTGGAATCATGCAGTGTGTAGCCTTTTCAGACTGGCTTCTTTCACTTAGTGATGATACACATTTAAGGTTCCTCCATGTCTTTTCATGGCTTGATAGCTCATTTCTTTTTGTGCTGAATGATATCCCATTGTCTGGATGGACCACAGCTTATTTACCCATTCAGCTCCTGAGGGACATCTTGGTTGCTTTTAATTTTTGGCAGTTATGGATGTAGCTGCTATTAACATTCATGTGCAGGATTTTTATGTGCACATAGGTTTTTAACTGCTTTGGGAAGATCTCAGAGATTGTGATTGCTAGGTTGTATGATAAGAATATGTTTAGTTTTGTAAGAAAATGCCCAGCTGTCTTGCAAAGTGGCTGTACCATTTTACATTCCCACCAGCAATCAGTGAGAATTCCCGATGCTCCACATCTCTGTCAGCATTTGGTGTTGTCAGTGTTTTGAATTTTGGCCATTCTGATCGATATCTTGTTTTAATTTGCATTTCCCCATGACATGGTATGGACATCTTTTCATATGCTTATTTGCCATTTTTGTATCTTCTTTGCTGAGGTATCTGTTAGTCTTTTGCCCATTTTTTAAATTCGCTTGTCCTCTTATTGTTAGGTTTTAAGAGTTCTTTGTATGTTTTGAGTAATAGCCCTTTATCAGATATGTCTTTTGCAAATATTTCCTCCCTGTCTGTGGCTTATCTTCTCATTCTCTTGATTTCATTCCTTTTTAAGGCTACATAATATTCTGTTGTATGTATATATCACATTTTGTGTATCCATTCATCTGTTGAAGGGCACCTGGGTTGTTTCTACCTTTTAGCTATTATGAATAATGCTGCTGTAAATACGTGAACACACAAATATCTCTTCAAGACTCTGCTTTCAGTTCTTTTGGGTATATACCTAGGAACAGAATTGCCGTGTCATATTATTATTCTATGTTTAATATTTTGAGAAACATCCGAACTTTTCTGCAGTGGCCGCACCCTTTTGTACTCCCACCAGCGGTGCAGGCAGTACACAAGGCTTCTAGTTTCTCCACATCTTCACCAACACTTGCTATTTTCTGGGTGGTTGTTGTTGTTTTGGTTTGGTTTGGTTTGGTTTGGTTTTTTTGCTAATAGCTAGCTATGGTCTATGTAAAGTATCTTACTATAGTTTCGATTTGCATTTCCTTGATGACTAATGATGTTAAACATCTTTTCATGTGCTTATTGGCCATTTGCACTTTCTTACTCAAAATTGTTTCAGCTATTTTAGTTCCTTTGCCCAAAGAGTCTTGTCTGTATCTATGAAAATAATCTAGCTGTGGTTTTGATAGGCGTTGCATCAAATCTGCACATCAGTTTGGGGAGAAATGACGACTTCACTGTGTCGAGTGTTATAATCCTTTAAGACCCGACTGGTGAGCAAAATGGGGGCCTTGAGGCACCACAAGGGCCCATTCAGAGCTAAAGCCGCCTTTAGATGTAGCCCATCTACTAAAGCCAGGTTGGAATGTCCCCCTTATCTGATTTCCCCCAGAGCTTTCTCTGGACCATGGTGCTCAGAACTCTGGCTCTTAATTGCAGAACTACCCTCAGCAAGACCAGCCACTTACTGGTTCATGTAATCAAACTGGAGAAAAGACAGTGTTGATATTGGGCCAGGGACTAAAATGCTGCCGAGACACTTTCCCTGAATGGTCAACACCCTCCTCCCACTGCAGACTGGTTTTTCTTACATGGAGGTGGTGGAGCGTCTGATGGCTCCTTGCTGTCCTGGGGGGGATGTCCTTCTTTCTCATTTGAAAAGTCATGAGGAGGGGCGCTCGGGTGGCTCAGTCGTTAAGCGTCTGCCTTCGGCTCAGGGTGTGATCCCGGTGTTCTGGGATCGAGCCCCGCATTGGGCTCCTCCACTGGGAGCCTGCTTCTTCCTCTCCCACTCCCCCTGCTTGTGTTCCCTCTCTCGCTGGCTGTCTCTATCTCTGTGGAATAAATAAATAAAATCTTTAAAAAAAAAAAAAAAAGAAAAGAGAAAAGTCATGAGGAAGGGTCTCATTGGTAGGCTTAGATCATGTGTTATGCAGTGTGGTTGGAGTGAAGATAGAAGATCCCAGAAGAAGGTAAGGAATGCTAGACAGAGCTGACATGAGCTGGAGTCCATAGCTAGTCGTGTTTTTGGAAGGTTTTTAGTGGCATGTGTTGAACCACAGGTGTTTTCTGTTAACCTTCGAATAACCTAAAATAGTTCAGTAATGGGTCATCATCATTATATTATAGATCATTGGTAGTTAATGTACTATACATTGTTAATATATAGTTAATAACTTTATATTATATAACAATTTAGAGAGTTACATCTAGTTAATGGTAAGTGATAGTGATAGATTGTCATGGTGGTAGCCCTCAAGTGTTAGGGTTATTTGAAGATTTACTGTACCTATTTACATATGTAAGAAAAATTTGAAGGACATGGGTAGAAAATCATAAGGCCCCCGTGCTTAATCTTTGATATGCTTTTCTAAATTTAACCAAGAGAACCTGCTGTCCATTTTGACTATAACCTTCAGTGAAACTGCCATCTCTGCTCCAGAGTTAATTTATTTTCACAGGGAATTGTTGACTTTCTGGGCTACTATTGAGGATAGAGTTGGTATTTTAATTTCAGTGACTATTTACTGAGCTATATAAGGGATGTATAAGACCCTTATTCCCCTCAGGGAGGCTGAAGTCCACTGGAGTGGGTAAGAACAGAAAAATACAGTGCTTGTGACTGGGGCTTGACACCTCCAACATGGAATAGCCCTACTCGTCTAACATCTGAATAAGATTTTGTTTGGGGGGTGGAGTGCTGGCTTGAGCTGGCTTTGTGCTTGGCGCTTGCTGAATAAGGTGGGTGGTTGACACCTGAGGTAGGAAAGCAGATGCTTCGAGGCATTTCCATGCGGCCCACCTCTTACATTTCTAACGGACAAGGCTGCTTTATTGCTGAGCCTAATTAGCATTGAAACTCCGTGGGGGTAGGGGTGGGGGGGCAGGAAGAGAGAATAATTGTATAACTATGGTTAAGAAACTGAAGTTAAAAAAAAAAGACACATTTTGGTGGGCAGGCCCATACCGGCCATTAATGGCTCCAGTGTGAATGCCTCTATTTCAGGCTTAGCTCATTTCCTTTTTAAAAGGAGCATTTTGTATCAGACACTGTTAATCTCGGTGGTAGAGTCCACGAAGTGCCCACAGTTCATACTAGTTCAGCAGGAGGAGCTGTGAGTACCAGCAGATGAGGAGTGATGTGGGGCGAGGGGGTCTTAAATAAGTGATCCGCATCTTCTTTCTAGAGAATGTATTCACATCCCTCTTCATGATACGTGTTCCCTGTGACTCTAGAGCAGAGGTAAGCAAACTTTTTCTATAAAGAGGCAGGTGGTAAATATTTTTGGCTTTGTATGTAGGCCATTGATGACTGTCACAGCTACTCAGATTTGCCACGATATGCACATGCCTGTGCTCCAATAAAATTTTGTATGTGGACGCCGAAATTTGGAATTCATATGATTTTTACATGTCATGTCTTCTTTTGACTTTTTTTTCCCCCAAAAAATATATATAAAAATGTGAAAACTACACTTACCTCATGGGCCACACAAAAACAAGAGGCAGGCCTGATTTGGGCCCGTAGACTGTAGTTTGCTGACTCCTTCTCTAAAGGTCTTAAAAAGTAACATAAAGTTTTAAATTTGAGGGCATTTTATTTATTTAACAAACAATTATATCACACTTAATATGTGCTATGCACTGTTTTAAATGCCTTACAGATGTTAGCTAACTTAATCCTCACAATAACCCCATGAGAGAGGTCCATTTTGCAGATGTGTGAATTGAGGCACAGAGAGGTTGAATAACTGACCCATAGTCACACAGCTAACAAACAGCAGATTCTAGATTTGAACCCAGGTCATCTAACTCCAGAGTACTTGTTCTTTTTTTTTTTTTTTTTTTTAAGATTTTATTTATTTATTTGACAGAGAGAGAGAACACAAGCAGGGGGAGTGGTAGGCAGAGGGAGAAGCAGGCTCCCTACTCAGCAGGGAGCCCAATGCTGGACTCAGCCCCAGGACTCTGGGATCATGACCTGAGCCAAAGGCAGATGCTTAACCTACTGAGCCACCCAGGCGCCCCCAGAGTACTTGTTCTTATCTACAATGATTTGCTGTCTCTCTTAAAAGATTTATAATTATTGATTTTCTAGGCTAAAGGAATTTTAGAGATTAATCTGTCCCTACCACATCTCCATTTCATAGACACATTCTCACACACACCAGCTTCATAGCCTTTATGATTCAAATTTGTGCCTCAGTAAAATTATGGATTACCATTATGCACTCTCAGCATCTCTTGTGACTGCCTGAAAGCTTAGTCTTAAATCCCACTTATCCCAAGGGTAATCTGTCTGTACAGGCAGGGCACTTAACTGTTCACTTAGTGTTTTATTTATGTCCACTGTGAGATGCTTGAAGGTAGAAGCAATAGTATCAAAATGTTTTCCATCAAAGAGAAATCTATTCTGGGCGTATCTTTTGCTTTCTTTGGGAACACCTGTCTCAGGTTACTCCCAACTCAGATTTTGCCCTGCTGCTTTTCCTGCTTGAATAAGCAGCTGGTTGAATCTTGAGCCCCACCTGCCTGTTGATAGGGAACAGAATTTGTGGTGTCAAGCTACACTATCCCTTTTGATCTAAAGATACCACCAAAGCAGGGCTGTGAATGGAAAACTTCCCAGTCTTTCCAAGAAGAGCGTGGAAGCTAGGTGTGTGTGTACATGTATGTTAAGGCAAGTCAAAACTTAGGTGGGTGGTGAGGGGCTTAGGATTTCTGGTTCCTTTTGCTTACAGTCCAGACTCTACTAACCAGGAGAGACCTTGGAGAACCTCTAGTACAGAGGTTTCTGTGCCCCAGGGCTTTTGCAGAGTTATTACTAGGGGCCCTCGTATCCATACGTGCTCCAATCTGTGGGCCAGAGAAATGACGCTTTTAGGATGTGTGTATAATTACTTTCCATATGTATGTAGATGCCATCATGATCAAAAAGAAAAGCTTTACCGAATTCGTGTTCGACTACTGTTACTAATACAACGACTACCTGTTGAGAAACCTGGTCCAGTTAGAGCCCCTTATTTACAGAGGAAGAAGCTGAGGCTCAGAGGTGGAGGGAAGAGATTTGCCTGAATCATTACAGAAAGAACAGCTGGCCTGGAAGCTGGTGCAATATGTATGTAGCACATGGCTTGTGCTCTCTGTCTCCCTGGGATGAGCAGATAAAAGAGATGGGTGCATATTTTGACCTTTAATGCTGTGCTTTCTAATATTATCTGATAGCGGGGTTCATCACAGTAACGTTTATCCGTATTTATAGTGCTTCTCTTGAGAATCTTAAATTTTTTTTTTACTATATTGCTTGCTGTACCGCCATAAGTAATAATCCTACCTGGAAATCCATTCCAACCTGGAAACAAAGCATAGTAAAATTGGGAGCTCCCTTTTATCTGTAGTAGAGCTGGTTCTGAAACTCAAAGAGTTTTAATCTCTGTGAATCCTACTGAACTCGTGAGGATTTTGGTTATTTATATCTTAGTCTCCTATGGCTGTGGCTCTCAGCTGGGTGCAAAACAATAACTTTTGTTCAATCTCTGCTAAGTGTCTGACACTGTGCTAGGGTATTTTCATGTGTATCATATATCACTTAGTTTAATAAGCCCAACGTTGCAATTAGGAAGCCTCGCTCAGAAAAAGCTAACTAGCTTCAGTCTGCTCCAGAGCCCATCCATCTGGTTATTTTTTCATCTGTGTACCATTGTGGACACCTCCGTCAGGTTTATAAATGTACCCTTGAGTCCTATCCCATTGGTGGCCAAGCTGGGACAAATCAACACAGATCCATCCCTCCAAACAAGACCCAGGATTGGCTTCAACATCAGCGTGGTCTGCATAGGACCACAGTTTTTCCCCATTGGAACTTCAGGAATTTGGGGTGACTGTGGTGATTTGGTCAGATAACATTCATATCAACCATTTTCATACCCCTTTATATTTGACCTTCTCAAAAACTCTTGAGAAGTCAGAGGAATAGGAATGTTCTCAGAAGTTGGGAAGCCAAGGACAGAGGAGGCCTGTATGAGGTGATCTTGCCGGTGCAGGCCTTCTAGCTTCCGTGTCTGGTGGTGGTGTGGACCACCAGGGCTCCCATGCCTTTCTCTTCCTGCAGGTGTCTCCTTGCTTCTC
The DNA here is from genome assembly GCF_017311325.1 of Ursus maritimus. NCBI lineage: Eukaryota > Metazoa > Chordata > Mammalia > Carnivora > Ursidae > Ursus > Ursus maritimus. Next base: position 41,192,482 of record NW_024423786.1, on the reverse strand, counting down.
TTCTCATTTTCTCTTCCTTTCTGTTCTTTCCTTCTGTTGCCTTGCAGAGGCATCTTCCAGATGAGCTTTAAATGTTAGAGTTCCTCAAGGCTGTTTCACACCCTCTTCGGGCTCTGAGCTCTCTCCCTCAGTGACCTCTTCTTGTCTCTACCCTGACAACTCCCGAAAGTGTCATTTGAGCCTAGACTTCATCTCTCTGTGTTCCAGACGTACCCATCCACTTCCTACACAGTATCTCTGTTTGGTTGCCTCCCAGGCACTCAGCAACTTGTCCAAAATTTGATTCGATCTTCTACCTCCAGCAGCCCCTCTCTGTTATTTCTGATCTAAGTTAATGGCAACTCCCAGTTCATTCTCTCCCTGCAGAGAGTGACCCTGTCGCTTTAGAGACCCTTCCGTAGTACTCTTGCCTGGTTTCCTAATACTCTTAAAGCAAAATACAGAATTCCTGAGTGCCGTATCTACTTTTCCAGCCTCACGTCACATCGCTTTCCTTTTCATATCTGTCCTTGCATCATGGAGGCCACTTTGATTTTTTTTTTTTTTTAAGATTTTGTTTATTTATTTGACAGAGAGACAGCCAGCGAGAGAGGGAACACAAGCAGGGGAAGTGGGAGAGGAAGAAGCAGGCTCCCAGCAGAGCAGGGAGCCCAACGCGGGCCTCGATCCCAGGACCCCGGGATCACGCCCTGAGCCGAAGGCAGTCGGCTTAACAACTGAGCCACCCAGGCACCCCAGCCACTTTGATTTTTCACATTTATCAAGCAGTAGTGTGTTCTGTGATTTTTAAAACCAAGTATAGAGGAATTGTAGCAATGTGGTTTTAACCTACCCAGTGACTTTTAAACCTTATCTTCCTCCCCTTCATATAACTCCATTAGCTCTTAATTTTCCAAACAAAGCTGTTAAGAGGCAAGAAACCTACAGGGGCTTCAAATTTTAAAAACCATATGGAGGAACCCTACAGGTGAGCAGGAATGCTTCAGTCTCCTCTTCGGATCGTACTGTGCAGAGCCCCTGCTTAGAGGTTCTGCATCCACTCCTCGTAGAAGCCAAGTGCCATGAGTGCTGAGTCTTTGCTGCAGTTTTAGTGGAAGTTTTGGGGCTCTCAGTTGGAATTGATTTTTTTTTTCTTAGAAGCAAATTTGGAGGTGTTTATGTACCCAGGGAGTCCTGAGATTGCCCCTAATTTGCTTTGTAGATGCTCGTCATTGCATATCATCCCACAGTGGTGAAGTGGCTGGTGCTGATACACACACTTATTAAGTGGTGGTGTGAGCACGGGCACTAGGCGTGTGATGTGTGCACAGAGAGCTGACATCCTCCTGATCCAGCCCAGGCAGCTTCCATGGGTGGTCATGAACTCTTTCAGCTCATAGTGTTTTATTATACCACAGATTCACTTCTTTCCTTCTACCCTGGCTTGGACTTGGAACCTCTTTCCAGTACTTTTAAATTTACAGTCTGATTCCATTCTGTTGGTAATACTTTTATAACAAGTATTGTCTGAGAGTGGGCATAGGAAAATGTGATGAAAGGTAGGGATGTATGCCAAATAGTATTGCCCTTTCTGACCAACCAATTGTATGTTGCTCATTGATAATTTTTTTGTAAATTCTGTTGCACCATTTCACATTTCTTTGCCACCTTAGGGAATGGAGAAGTGGGAAGATTTGAGATAACAGTATATTTGCAGATCATTGGAGAAAGTGCCTTTTGCATGGGCCTGTGTAATTCAACATGTTAAAGTAGGGAACACACTAGTCCTCCTATGTAGGCCATAATTTACAATATTAGACTTCTCAGTAAGAAAAGAATGTTTTTATCTTCCATTTGCTTTGTCCCTTTTTAAATTTATTTTTAATTTATGTTTTTTAAAGATTTATTTATTCTTTTTAGAGAGAGAGCACACAAGTGGGAGGGGCAGAAGGAGAGAGAGAGGGAATCTCAAGCACACTGTGCACTGATTGTGGGGTTTAATCTCACGACCCTGAAATCACGACCTGGGCCGAAACCAAGAGTCGGACGCTCAACCAACTGCGCGACCCAGGGGCCCCTGTCCCTTTTTTAAAATGAACTTTCTATTTTGAGATAATTATAGATTCTCATGTAGTTATTTGAAATAAGAGCAGTGAGATCCTGTGTACCCTTTGCTCAGTTTCCCCCATGGTAATAGCTTACAAAACTGTAGTACAGCATCATAACTAGGATATTGATATTGATTTAATCTGTCATTCTTACTCAGATTTCCCCAGCTTTACTTTTATTCACTCATGTGTATGTGTGTGTTTAATTCTATATAATTTTTATCATGTGTAGGTTTTTTATTATTTCAAAAATTTCCTAATTGGCTGAGAACTTGAGCTGGGAGGAGGTGTGTTATTTACTGGGTCCACTAGTAAACAACTCAAGCATAATTCCTTCTCTTTTACATAAAAGGCAAGTTACATAACTTCTGAATCTTGGTTTTCTCTTCTACAAAATGAAATTTGCAGCAGCTACTTAATGTAGAAGGTTGCCATGAGGACTAAAATGAGAAAAGAATGCATAGTGGGTACTTAGCAAAAAGGAACTCATGATCATCTCTCTTTTTAAGTGACTTTTTAAACTGAGATTATAAATGAGAGTATTTGGGTTTTTTAAAGCTTTTCACAAAAATGTGGTATCCTAGGATTGTAGAATTGTAAGTTCCTGTAATAGTTTTGGAACTAGTGAAGGACTCCCCTAAACATTCTTCGGTGATAGACTCTTATTTTTTATAATAAATTAAAGTCTGCCCCCCCATCACTTCTAGATCTGCCCTCATCCATGTGATGGCCCTTCTAGGGTTTGAGGACAGCTACTGTTCCCCGCCTCCCAAATTATGTTTTACAAATGAACTATCTTTAACCATTCCCCTTAAGATGTAGCTTCCAGACCTTTTCCCATCTTGGTCTCCCTCTTGTAGATAAAACCAAATTTGTTCTTCCCTTTAACAGAACACAGAATTCAGTTGTAATCTGGCTAACATATCCCAAGATAGGCCTGCCTTCTCTTTAGCTGAGCTTTTTGGGGAAACCAGGGCACTTAGTTTATGCATATACAGTTCTTTTGTCTTCTGTTTACTTTCCAGATGAAAAATAAATGCATGGCAATTTAACACAACTAATTGAACACGTATTTTAACCCCTGTGCGTGGCTGTAATACCATTAAAATGGTAGTAAGAGGGAGAAGAGATACCAGCAAATGAGAGATGGTTGGAATGTTGAAGCCAGAAGTATGAAGTGTGATGAACTTAGAGGGCCAGAGGAACTGAAAGTGCCTGCTGGGGGAGAAATAAAGAAGAAAGAGGATTTGTAATGCAGAGCCCTGGAATAGCTCCAAAATTGGAGAAGCAAAATACTGAAAACAGGAAGATTAGTTGACAGTCTGTGTGAAAAGCAGTTAGTTGCCTACAACTCCTCCCCCACTTTCCCAGGAGACAGGAGTTTTAGTCTTCCATATTGAGCCAGGGGCATACCAAGCATAGAAGAGGGGATGGAATATGGAGCAAAACTGAAAATAAGGGCTTTAAGGCAAAGGTCTAAATAGTGAATGGTAGGACCATCCCCCTCTCTCACCCAGTTTCCAGAATACCTGCAGGCAGGTACTCCCATGCAAGAGATTGGAAGATCTGTCTCTGATAAGTTTGCCCCAGAGAAAAAGTCCTAAAGATACTACTTTTAGCAGTCCTCAATAAAATGGCAGGTTCTTACTTGATCGCCCTGATGTGAAGTCCGCAAGTTGATGAGCCTAGCCACCCCCACACAAAACTTGCAAATAGCTTCTAAAAATATGAGCAGAGAGCCAAGTGTCACAAGGCATTTAAAGCAAGCCTCTAGCATGAAAGACAGAGACCAAAACAAATGGAGGAAAAAAGAACTCAGAGGAAACAGTAAAAGCAGGGAGGAGGAGGAAGAAAAAAAAAATTTAACTATATTATCTTGAGAGAGGTTAGATAAAATACAGCACTCATGAAAGATAAATAAGATTCTTTCAATAAAGTGGGGTGGGGGACCTTCAGAAAACAAGAAAGACCTCTTGGAAATTAAAAATACCATAGCCTTATAAAAAGCTACAACACAGAAATATTGAAAGATACAGTTGAAGAAGATTCCCAGGAGATAGACCAAATGAAAGAGGCAGGAAATGGGGAGCAGGTGAAAAAATGCAAGATCATTCCAAGAGGCCTAACACCTGACTCATGGAAATTTCAGAAGAGAAAAATTAGACAATAGAGAGGAGGAAATTACCAAAGAAATAGGATGGAAAGGTACTCCTAGAACTAAAAGTCTGTAGATTGAGACAGCACCATGAATGAAAGGACACCAACACCAAGGTATAACCCTGTGAGAGTTCAGCACTCTGAGGATAAAGAGAAAGCACTAAAAGCTTCTAGAGAGAACAGTCACATACTAAGGGTTAGTGTTCAGAAGGGCATTAAATTTCTCAAAAGCAACAAAGTAGAAGACAATGGAGCAATACCTTCAGAATTCTGATAGAAAAAAAATATTCCCAATTTAGAATTTTATAGCCAGCTAAACTATCACCCAAGTTGAAGGCTAACAAAGACATTTTCAGACATTTTGTGCAATCAATTAAACTCCTACCTTTAGCTCAGGTCATGATTCCAGGGTGGTGGGATCCAGGCCCACCTCTGGCTCCCTGCTCAGTGGGGAACCTGCTTCTGCCTCTGCCCCCACCTTGTGCTCTCTCTTCCTCTCAAATAAATAAAATCTTAAAAAAAAAAAAAACAGTTATTTAAAAATAAAAAAAAAGAATATGTATTTGGTCTTTTCCCCTGATTCCTGGCACAGAGCTTCTAAAACCCTTGGAATTTCCTGAGTGGTAGAGTTCCTGAGATAAGAGCTTCTAAAACCCTTGGAATTTCCTGAGTGAGAGGAGTGTCCTTTGTTATTCATAACAAACCTCTTTCAACCGCACCTGAGTTTGTGCTAATAAGGTGACTCTCTGTGGACCCCTGGATCACTTCAGGATGGTGCTGGTTGCCAGAGGGAGCAACCATGTGATGAGAGGGTTGGAACTTTCAGTCCCACCCTTTGACCTTTGGGCATCTTCCAGGTTGGTGAACACAGCCATGTGTGGGGAGGGTGGCACACCCCAGTTCCACAGGGACAGAAGCTCCTGTGCTCAGGACCCTTTTAGACCTCGCCATATGTACCTCTTCAGCTGGCTGTTCTTTTGTATCCTTTGTGATAAACCAGTAGCAGTAAGTAAACTGTTTTCTCCGAGTTCAGTTAGCCATTTTAGCAAATGATCACACCTGAGGAGGGGGTTGTGGGGAACACTCCCACCCTCACCTGGACTTTATAGCCAATTGCTCGGAAGTACAAGTGGCCCAGACTTGCGGTTGGCATCTGAAGCAGCGGCAGTCTTGTTGGGATTGAGCCCTTAACCTGCACTAACCCTAGGTAGCTCGTGCCAGATTTGAATTATGTTATAGGATACCAGGTGGTGTCTGGAGAGTTGGAAAATCGTTTTGTGCGAGGGGGAAAAACCCACACATTTGGTGTCCGAGTGCTGTGTGTAAAAACAGTTTATAAGATACCCTTTCTTAGGCAACTCTGCTAGAAGATGCTTTTCATCAGAACAAAGGAATAAATCAGGAAGAGGACGAAATGGGCCTCGGGAAACGGGTTCCGACGTAGGTGAAGTGAAAGGGATTCCTACAAGGACGAAATTCCAGTAGGGTTGCCTCCAGAACAAGCAGGAGCATACTGCTAGGGACCTGACTGAACTTATTAAAAGGAGTTTTACACTTTATTTTCATCTCCGGGGGGGGGGGGATTATACAAGAAAGGAAATGTAATCATAGCGTAGATCATGGCTTGGCTACAAATAATATTCACATAGACCTAATAATGCACCTCAAAATGTTAATTTAACCAAAAGTGGACATAATTATATTAGAAAGACGGAGAGAGTACATGGAGTTGTATGTGAAGAGAATGTCAGAACAAAATCCTGATCTTCATCACAGGAATTAAGTAGATAATATAATAGTTATCTTTTGCTGTCTAACAAATTATTCCAAAACTTAGTGACTTAACATAATAAATATTTATTATCTCACAGCTTCAGAATTCAGAAGTAGCTTAGAGATCTCTCATGAGGTTGCAGTCCAGGTGCCACCATGGGCCACGTTCATCTGAAGGCTTGACTGGAGGGGCCTCTTCCAGGCTCACAGACAGCAGTAGGAAGCAGCCTCAGTTCCTTTTCATACGCCTCTCCTCAGGATATGTTGTTATCTGGGTTCCTCAAGAGCAAGGGTTCCGGGAGAGACAGTAAAAGGAAGGTGCAGTGCCTTTTATGACCCAGCCACAAATGTGACGTACATTCAAGTGACACCATCACTTCTCTTGTATTCTTTCAGTCATGCAGACTAACCCTGAGACAGCGTGGGAGGGGACCGCACAAGGGTGTGAATGCCAGGAGGCAGGGATCATCGGGGGCTGTTTGGAGACTTCCTACCACAAGTAATAACTAGAAATGAAAATTCAGGAACTACTATTATAGGCACATTACTTAGAAGGGTGGAGATAGGGATGCATGGGTGCCTCAAGTCGTGATCCCAGGGTCATGAGATCAAGCCCCGCATCCTCGGGCTCCACACTCAGCTGGGAGTCTGTTTGAGGATTCTCTCCCTCTCCCTCTGCCTTTTCGCCTTCCTCTCCACTCCCCACCCCCACTCATGCTCACTGTCTCAGATGTCTAAAATAAATAAATAAATCTTTAAAGAAAGGGAGGGAGGAAGATGGAGATAATACCAGAAGAAAGAGGTGGCCCCTGAGAGCAGGAATCAGGGAACTAGAAACTGCTGGTAAAAATTTTGTAGAACAACTTTAAGAAATAGTTCGTGTTTTACTGTGATTTTGTTTTCTAATTATAAAAAACCTCCAAAGCACACAGCCAGTTAACGTCCCCAACACCAGAAGAGCCACACGTGGATTATGTGGGGGCCTCATAGAATCCGAGTCAATCCACATTGATCCTTTGGTATTTGGAAGATTGTATGATCTTGAAGGACAGCTTACAGATAATAAATCTAAAGCGTTGTGAAAAAGAGGCCTTAGAACTAGAATCCTTGAGTCACTGTGACCGAGAAGAGCATCAGGTAGTGAGATGATCTGGCATTTCACTAATGTGGAACCTGGGGGGTGGGGGGAGACTGTTTTGTTCTTTCTGAAGACTAGAAAGTTCTTAAGTGGAAATGTTTATGTGGCTAGAAGCTATAAATGGCAAAGCTTGTTAAAAGGACTGTCCTTTTGACAGATAGTTGGAAAGCACATTATTGGACTCCCCAGGCTAAGGATGCGTCTGTCGGGAGGGTTCGATACAAGTTGGAGAGAGTCTGCCTCCAACCCCGTGTGGCCTGAGCCCTGTGGGCCATGCAGAGCACCAGCAGTTCATGCTGCCGGGGTCATTTTCCTAAGAGGAACTCTACCACAGCCCGGTCGTTGCCCCCAGACCCCCCAGCACGTGTGCCCACCATGCCTGCTCTGTCCTTCCTCCCCACGTGTGCCCCTGTTCAAGTCTGGTCTGGTTTCTCCTTAGGTCTTCCTGTCACTGTGTATTGACTCTTCTTGAGGAGCCTACTGGCAGGAGCTCCAGGGTTCTTGGACAGTTTGTCTCCTCCATCTGCCTTTGCTAAAACTGGGATCGGGATAACGTGTCTCCTCCATCTGCCTTTACTAAAACTGGGTTTGGGATAACAATCAGGTCTCTGAGTTTGCGGGGAGTCGGGAGCAGGGCTGTGAGACTGCCACATAAGTAAAAACCACCACCGGAAGCATTCGGGCTTCACTTTTTTTAACCATTTTAATGCCTCACGAAAATGTGTTTACGTTTTTCCACTGCACGTGAGTATGTGGAATTGAAACTCTCGGGGTCTCCACGATAAGCTCAGCTGTCATATATGGGATGCCTCCGGGACCATTGCAGTGGGCTGAGGCTTAAGCCAGGGAAGGGGCCAGTTGGGTTTTGTATTTGCATTCCTCAGTATCTCTCTTTGTATTTCACTTTGCCCACAGATTGGAGACCACAAATTCAGTGCCCATCGGATCGTCTTAGCAGCCTCAATCCCGTACTTCCACGCTATGTTTACAAATGACATGATGGAGTGCAAGCAGGATGAGATTGTAATGCAAGGAATGGACCCCAGGTACTCAATTTCTCCCCTGGGTCTCTCAGTCTGGGGGTTTCCAGGCACAGCTTTCAGCCTCGTGCGTGGTGCTGTTGGGCCCATGGCGGGACACAGCACTGTTAGAGTAACACTTTGAATAGGTACTAGCGTCCAAGATATTTTTTTTTAATGAGGACTGGGTACAAAGGTGGTGAAATGTTATCCTCTGCACTTTTCTCTGCTAACCATTATAGCTGGCAAAATCGTTTTCCAAGTAAGTGTCTTCATTCCGTACTCTCCCCGTCAGTCGAGAACAGTGTTGTCCCTTAGAACTTCTGCACGGATGGGAATGTCGTATTTGTACTCTCCAGAATGGTAGCCACTAGCCATAGGTAGCCACTGAGCACTTGAATTTTAACTAGTGCGATTAAGGAACTAAATTCTGCATTTTACTTAATGAATTTTGACATAATTTTAAATAGCCACGTGTGGCTGGTAGCTGCTATATGGGAGAGCACAGATTCAGAAGATGGCAAAATCGTGGTTATTGGATGGTTGGAATATTGAAGCCCAAGGAGGGCAAGCCCAAAAGGCATCTAAATGCCTTTCAGTGTCCGAGGCAGCCCTCCCTAGCAGACAGTTATAGGCCCCAAATGTCAGTCCTGTCGAGCTGAGAAATCCTGCCCTAGATGAATTTTAGGGGCAGGAGGTCGTACCATACCTGCTGAAATCGTGTCATGCAGGCACTGACTTAACGCTGTCCTGACACGTAAAGTCACTTACTACTGGACCTTCCTCATGGAAATACCTTCCTGATTACTGTATGAAGGCTTTATATAAACATATTCCATAGTATGCCTTTTTGGGCCTTGAAAGGGAGAAGGATGTTTATGTGACTGAGTCTGTGTTTGATTTTGCTGCAAGTCTGTGAACTGAGGCTGTATGTTTATAACCTAGGCTGTATCCAAGGGTCCACTGTGTACCTACTATGTGCGTGGCACTGTTCTGAGGTCTGGGAATGCAGTAGCAAACGAGACACACAGGGTGACTCAGGGCAGGAGGAGGAGCAATAAACAAAGCAGTGATGACATCAGCCAGTAACCTGTCATTCGTTGCCCACCTTCTTCATCTCACAGTGGTGGAAACGAGGGGTAAAGGAGCCAGGAAACTGTAGTAACCTCTGGATGATTGAAAGTGATCTGCCCCAGCACGTGGAGAGGATTTATATACCCAGTGCACGGCAGAAAACTCAGGCCAGCTACTTATAAGGAAAGACACAGAAGTGGGTCTGCAAGGGCGCTCGTACACTCTCTTCTCTGAGGTCTGTATCTGAAGGAGCTGTGCTCATCGCCATGCACCGGCCAAGTGCTTCATTTAATAGAGGTAGACTGAGCACCTGTCAGGTGTGCTGCTGTGGGCACTGAGCTATAGCACTGAGAAAACGGCGCCTCTCATTGTGCCAACTTTCTGGTCGTGGGGATCTGGCCATAACCATACCCACACGTGCATGGTAGGGCTGGCAAGTGAAAGCGAGGCGAGAAAAGTAAAATGAATGATGGTGGGGGTCTGTGCTATTCCAGGGTGGTCAGGGAAGGCCTCTGTGATGAGGTGACATTTGAGCCAAGACCTTAATTGAAGTGAGGGAGTGAGCCATCTGGTGACAGAGCCCTCCAAACAGAGCAGACAGTACAAAGGCCCTGCGGTGAGAGTGTGTTCAGCATGTTGGAATAGAGCGAGGGCTAAGAGTGGAACGTGATGAGGTCAGATAGCCGGAGAGGGCCAGACCACATACAGCCCTGAGACGGAACTTGGAGTTCTTTCCCAGTGGGAATTGAAAGGCAGAAAAATTTGTCGGCATCTCACTCTGGAAATGTATCCCAAAGAAATAATAAAAATGCTATTTATGATGGCAATAAGATGTTATTAGCTATTAGGCCTTCCAATAAAGGAAATAAATTACAGTGTGTTTACATGTTGAAATACTAGGTAGCAGCCACTAAAAATGATAAACATGAGACAGTGTAGCAACATGGGAAAGGACTCAATAAGTATTATGTGATTATATCCCTATCATTTATGCATGCAGGCAAATAGGGACTGAAAATGAACCCAAAAAAGTAACCACTGTTGACTCATTCAGTAATGAGACTGTGGGTACTTGCTTTCTCTTTTTAGAATTTTCGTAATAAGATTATTTGGGCAATAAAGACAGCTTAAGAAGTAGAATGAGTCTTCAGCTCTGGTGAAGTCATTCCTGTCAGATAGATTCTCAAAGGGCATGGGCTAAGTGGGTTTTAGAGCGGGGCCCACAATTCCCCAGGTAGGCATGTCAGCTCAGTGAGGGCCAGTCTCTGAAGCAGATCTTTCCTCCTTTCTCTAGCGCCCTGGAGGCCCTGATCAACTTTGCCTACAACGGCCACCTTGCCATTGACCAGCAGAATGTGCAGTCGTTGCTGATGGGGGCGAGCTTCCTGCAGCTGCAGAGCATCAAGGACGCCTGCTGCACGTTCCTCCGAGAACGGTGAGGCCACGGACCCGGCCCGTGGCGGGGAACACACCCAGGTCATTCCTGGAACCCCCTGCCAATTTGCTCAGTCTGGGCGTACAGAGTTTTATGAAGGAGTGAGCCGGGACCTGACTCTTCAAATCGCGGTCGAGCAGTGCCCAGTTCTTTGGGGTGACCCTTTGAGGAACTTATTTACAGACTCCCTCCTGTGCTCTCTCCCGGCCTGACATGTACGTCTTCTTCTGGTCCTCCAGTTTGACCAGCTGCTAACTTAGCTGACTTGTCACCAAACCGATGGATTTCGTGCTGCTTCACTGTTCCATAGCCCGTCTCCATCTCTGTGTACATCCTTCCCCCTCCTTGAAGGTCTTAACTTCTTTTTCCTTCAGCTCTTTAGGGGCCTACCCAAATTTCACCTCCTGGAACTCTGTGTCCTCCTCAGTCCCCTGGAAGCAACCACTGTATGTTCTCTTAGCGTAAGGACCATGGAGTTTATCCCTACCTAGGTCCAGCATTCGGCAATGACCTTTGGATAACTGAGCTGATAAGAAGGCTTTCCCCCCCTCAAGAGGGAGAGCTCTTAGCCATAAGGTCAAAGCTGCCTCTTAAGCACTGGAGACTTGGGGGTGCAGGTTAGTGCTGGGCTCTACACGGTCTGTGTCTGTGGTGCTCTCTGAGGCCTGGCCTCCACCTGAGCTACTCTGATCACAAGGTCCGTGGCCTGAAGTCCAGCATCCTTCCCATCTCAGATCTGCCCTCCTGAACTTCATTTGCTCTTACAGCTGACCTCTCCCTCTCCCATTCCCGCTCCACCAATCCAGCTCACTCAGTAGCTCTGTGGACCCATCTGCTGTCCCCGTCCTGCCCCTGTGGTACTCATGGATATCACTGAGCACTGCTGTGTGTGCAGCCAGCCTTACTAACCGTGGTAATGATGCTTAGCATGCAGGGCACTCTCTGCTGGGTGCAGGGTGAGTGGTTTCATTGTGAGATAAATGGTCCTGTTTCCGGTTTTATAGATGAGACCACAGAAGGACCGCGTAGCCCCAGAGCCTGGCTTGACCCTGTGCTGGGATGCCTTTTGGGTCAGCTGGAGGGATGCATGTGGGGGGTGTGAGGCAGACTGGCTTTCCTACTCACTTGTGAGCTGCTTAAGGACACAGATCAGACTTGATTTATCTCTGTGTCCCCACAGAACTCAGAATGATTTAAGTAGGCATTCTGGAAAGGATTAAGTTGGCCACTCTCACAAGGGGACAACAGCTCCACCTAGGGGATTTTGAGGTCATCACTGTCAATACTGGACCCAGCCTCTGTTACAAGGCAGTATCACCCAAAAGATGCTTAGAAAAGTGATTTTTAGACCAGTGGAGTTTTTACTGCCTCAGTGACATTTTAGGAAGACGCACTTAAGCACAAAGCCTGACATTATGAGTCTGTCCTTGACATTTTCCCATTCTGCCCTGCAAGATCCCTTCTGAAGGCTCACTTCACACCTTATTCCTGTCGTTATTCCTTCCCACAGGCCCCAGAGGCTTGACATGCTTTCTTTGTTCTTTCCAGTAGTTACTGTCACTGCCTCTGTTCCTTGGGGTGGTTCTCCCTGAGCCTGGTTGCAGAGCACGTTAAGGTGTCCCGCCTGCCCCTTTCCCATGTGCCCGTATTTGAAGACAAGCATGTGGGCCCTTCATTGTCAAGCTGTGATTACTAATGACTTGAGAGAAACCATTCTGAGCAGTAGTGGAAAAGACAGGATTTCCCAGAGCACAGAGAAGCTATAAAGCTGTCAAGAGTTTTCCAGGAGGTTGGGGTTGATTTTTTTTCTTGCGGCCCCATTCCAAGCCTTCGGACATATGGGCCTCCTTGTTTTTAGGTGAGCCTGGAGCTGTGTATTTTCCAAAACTCTTCTCTCAGAATTGAGTCAGAACAGCAGATGCATCAGTGAACCACGCCAGTACCTTATTTAATTCAGGGCACTGCTTCCTGCCTCTGATAAAGCATTACGTCTTATTGAGGCCTCCTTGCTGACGAATCAGGCTGTGCCAGCAAGCAACGTGGTTGCTGGTTGTGAGGTGGCTAATGATAGATGTGGGTCTGTCTCTGCCCTTTGGGCTCATTTTCCCTCTTGTCTTCCTCCTGCTCCTGAGTGAGGCCCTGTCCTGCGTGGCAGCTCTCCCTCCTCCTTCCCCACCAGCTGCCTCATGAGCAGGCTTCCCACATCCCATCCTCTTCGACGAGAAAGCCCAGTTCAGTTGGAGGTGTGTTTTGCTTTCCTTATTATGCCAAGCCAGTCAAAGACAGCCAAAGGCGAGGTACACGAGTCCTAACTTGAGAGGGAGTGGATGGAAATGTGCACCAGGCAGCTTTATTGACCATCCTTTCCCATGTCTTTGGACTCTATCTGGTTCCCAGTCCGTGGCACTGAATCCTCCTCTTGAGTTGATGTCCCAGCGGTTGGGATCAATGAAACGCATGGTGTAGCGGCCGAGGGAAGGTTGAGCCTCATATTTGCCATATGTGTGTAAAGGCCTTTACACCAGTCTCATTTAGTCACTGTAAGTGCTCCAGGAGAAAGGCGGTATTTGATGACTGAGCTGACATTCTGACCTTGAGCCCTGTGTTCCTCACTGGCCATGTGGCCTTGCCTAAGCATTAGTCAGTGCTCATGCTTCCCTGGCCTTTGTGGAAATGCACGTAGGTTTCCAAAGCAATGGACAGAGCCAGTTCAGGCTGGAAGGGAAGCAGCAGCTTGTGGAATCCAGATTATCCCAAAGACAGGCCCCTGAGAGACTCTACCCTTGGAGTTTGCTGCTGGGGGACAGTGGTGATTGTTGGCTGGTGATTTTAGCTCTGCCTGTAACTTTAAACAACGTGGCAGGGAAGAAAAGCAAGCAGTCTAATAAAGAAAACCTGGCCAATTTCCATCTGATAAATACCCTCTCCCTCCATGGATTATCAGTCACAAAGTCAAAATAAGAAAAGCCCCATCCCCAGGATCTCCTGCTGTCACCAAGATTTCAGAACCCCGTTGGGCGCATTTGAGATTTTGTCAGATGCAGTAGTAGGAAGGAAAGGGACCATGATAAAAATTAAGACAGCAGCTGACTTCATGCCAGGCATCATGCTGAGTGCTTTTGCCACATTCTTGCTTAATCGTGGCCACAGCTGTAGGAGCTGGCTAGCTGTTGTCCTCCACTTTTTCCAGGTGAGGTTGTTACGGACCCTTGAGGAGACGCCCACATTACGTGGTGTGACACAGGGGCCCGGATTTACCCAGGGCGGGCAGGTCTGCCTCCGGGGCATGGGAACGCACACAGAGTTCCCTCTCGGCACCACCGCTTTCTTACAGCAGGCTGAGAGCACGTGTCTTAGTTTCTCTGAGCCTCAGTTTTCCCCCTAAAAGTGGAAGTAATGACTGCTCTGCAGCGCTGTTGAAAAGATTGTGGCTGCAGAGTGCAGGTCGTACTGATGGTGCTAAGCGAGTGGTTGCCGCCGCTGTCATTCCTGGGCATCCGAACAGTTAGACCCGCGGAGCTTCTTGCTGTTTACGGAAGATGAAGTGTTAAGGGTCCCGATGTCAGAGAGGTCATCTGTCTGCATGGTTTAAACTCTCATTCTACAACTGCAGTGCCCTCCTGGGGAACAGGTAGATGTTCGACCAAGAATGTCAGCGGCTGAAGGAAAGCAAACAGTACGTGTTCTCCTGTTCTGTCCTCAGAGCTGTTTCCCAGGACTTCCCAGAGAGCTCATCCCACCTAGACGCCCCTAGTGCACTGAGCACTAGTCCAAGAGGCAGAGTCTTCATTTTCAACCTTCACAGTTGAGTCCCTGAGCAGCGCACCTGGGATCATGCAGGGAGTTTGCAGCCAAGCTGAGAGCAGAGCTGGGTTTTCTCCATTCTCCAGCTCTCCCCAGAACCAACCTGAGAGTGATCGAAGATACCATTCTTCCTCTAAATTTTTTTTCATCTTTTCTTATGCCAAAAGTCTGCACCCCAAAAATTGCCTGGGCGTCCGCCAGTTTGCCGAGACCATGATGTGCGCCGTGCTGTACGACGCAGCCAACAGCTTCATCCACCAGCACTTCGTGGAGGTGTCCATGTCCGAAGAATTCCTGGCCCTGCCCTTGGAAGACGTGCTCGAGCTGGTGTCTCGGGATGAGCTGAACGTAAAGTCCGAAGAGCAGGTCTGCAGGGGACGCGGGGGCTGCTGCTCTTTCTAATCTTTGTTTTCTTTTTTTTTTTTTTTTTTTACATGAAGACCATGATGTGTGTGTGGCTTGTTTATTATGGGTTTGTTTCATTATACTGTCTGCATTTTTCACGAGACCTTTGTCCATTTCAGTGTCTTATATTCAGTGGATTTTATCAGCCTCACACGCTTTATTCTTACATGTTTGGGTGATTTCCAGTATTTACTATTAGAAGTAATGCTGCTGCTAACTGGAAATTAGCATAGATAACACTTTGAAAGAGTCTTATTCTAAAGCGGAGAGCAGAGCACTGGGGCAATCACTGGGGAGGAACATGAAGTTGGAAGGGGTTGGTTTGTTTTTTAAGGTGAGAGAAATGGCAGTTCATTTGACTACTGGTGGGAATTTTCAGAAGAGAGGGTAGAGTCAGTGATGCAGGAGGAAAGGGAGAATGGCTGCTGGCATCATGTCCTGGAGGAAGCGAGAGGAGGCCGAGTTGAGGGCATGGGGTGTCCCTGCTGGGAGCACCCGCCACTCCTGTCCACCCCCCGCAGGAGGGAGAGCCTCCACAGCCAGGGGTACGGGGAGGTGCAGAGTGGGAAGGGAGAAGCTGGCAAATGCTTTTGATGTTCTCTTCTGGTGTGCGTCTATTTTCTTAGCTGAGAGTGTGGATCAGGAGGAGGTGAGAAATGTGAGGAGAGATGAAAAGGCATGAGCCAGCTCTCTGGGCGCGGGAGAGGAAATAAGCGATGCCAGGGAAAGGAAGAGGGGCTTGGTGGGAAGCAGGGCCTGATGAAATTTGCAGCCACAGAGTTAGAATGGATCCGCCAGGGGGCACCTGGCTGGCTCAGAGTATGTGACTCTTGATCTCAGGGTTGTGAGTCTGAGCCCCATGTTGGGTGTAGAGAGTACTAAAAAGAATAGATAAACTTTAAAAAAGAAAAGAAAGGACTCTGTCAGCTGCATATGCTGGTGCAGGTGGGGGTGAACTTACAGAGCTGGACCTCACCAGGGTAGAGATTTTTCCAGGTGGGCGTGATTAAGGGAGGTAGGCGCACAGCATGGGCACTGGGGGCGCCCACCTCAGAACCCGCAGAGCCCATGCTGGGTGAGACGGCGGAGAGGAACCAGGCCAGAGGGGTCCTGAGCAGGGGGTTGGGAGAAGGAGAGCAGCATCAAAGGCTCGTTGGCATCAGTTACTGAGCGGAAGGGATCGGAGGCGGTGGTCAGCACCGGCCGACTGAAACTGATGGAAGAGGGGAAGCCTTTGAATGATTAGGGTCCTTGAAGGACAAAGAAGAGCTTTTAGTGGGGGTGGTCAAGAAGAGTGTGAATAAACGGGAGCACGAGATGTTAGCAGTCAGAGAGGAGCAAAGGGCGATCCCTTAGCAGAGGTGTGGTGCAGACATCTGCAGAGGACCGTGAATTAATGTTACTTGGAGCAGAGGGTGGCCAGGGCTGGACAGCAAAGGGCTGTAGTGCAGGGGTGAGATGCTCGGACCTGGCCCTGCAGACATCGGGAGCGCCTCTGCGGCAAGGCCTCCACCGGTTCGGTGGCTGGGAAACCTGACCAAGGCCCCAGGCAGAGCAGCTTGGACTGTTTGCAGTGTGGACCTGGCCTGCCATGAGGCCCTGCTTCACCTGGAGGAGCCCCAGGCGCCCGGAGGCAAGCTGTTGGGAGCTTAGTCCCAACTCAGCTCATTTCCCTAATGTCTGAAGAGCAGTAGGAAAGGGGGCCTGAGTGTGGCCGTGTGGGCGCTGTGAGGCGCAGGGAAGAGCCCGGTCCCAAGAGCGAGCCCTGTCCCGAGCTCTTCCACTAATGAATATGACCTGGACAGCTCGCTTATCGGTGATACACTGGATCCAGGGTTTTAGAGTGACGTACCCTTGTGGCTGGAGCCCTTAGGGAAAGCTCCAGAGAACATGATCTGGAACCAGGCCTTAAAAAGGAGGGCGGGTTTAGATGAAGAGGAGGATATGAGGGGCTTCCGACGTGAAGGGGACAGTGTGAACAAAGAACCAGCCAGCCTGGGAGAGCAGAGGGTGGAGGGGGCCAAGGAGGGAAGACGAGCAGGCAGTGTGGTGAGCTGCAGAAAGGAGTATGGAACCACTGGCAGCTTTTTATTAGCAGGACGTAATGAAAGCCGGGAAGCTGTTACGGTCACTGAGGCTTGCCTTTCAAGAGGCTGGGCCAAATGGGGCAGATTGAGGAAGCAGAAAGCAGTGACCTCAGGAGACAAGTAGGAGGAAAGCTGGATGGGCCCAAGGGACTGCCTCAGTGTAGGGAGTGGAGGGATTGAGACTGAGGGGCCCGGGGACATGGCGCCTGGGAGCGAGGAGTGACTACACAGCTTGCGCTCTGTGCCATGGCAGGTCTTTGAAGCTGCATTGGCCTGGGTCAGATATGACCGGGAGCAGAGGGGGCCCTGCCTGCCTGAGCTGCTGTCCCACATCCGCCTGCCCCTCTGCCGGCCGCAGTTCCTATCAGACCGCGTGCAGCAGGATGACCTGGTGCGTTGCTGCCACAAATGCAGGTGAGCGAGGGCCGGCCTGCTCAAGGCGCTGCCGGGGGGCGGGTGGGGGGGTCCAGGCAGAGAAGAGAACTTGGCCACCTAGGCTGTTTGTGTTCTAGTTCGGGGGACGAAGGATTCGGAGTGCTCAGTCCTAATTCACGGCACACAGATTGATCTGTTTTGTGTCTAGGCCTAGAAGAGCCTGAGTCTGACCCCTTGGGCAAAGAAATGTGCCATGAGGGAACATCGAGGCAGAAGGGGCTTCCTCCCCTACGCTCACTGAGGATTTCCTAGCATTTCCAGAAGTGGACTTAGTGGTGACTCCTGGGGCTCCTCGTCCTCTCCAGTAAACCTGAGTCAGTGCACTGGCCTCAGGTGGATTTGGGCCCGTCTACAGTGGGGGGGGGGGGGGGGGGGCATGTTTACCAGCATGGGAAACTTTTGCCCTGGGGAAATCAGTGATGACGTGGCACAGTGGAGCTCCCAAAACAGCCAGGAAGGCAGTAGCCGTATGGGAGGATCATTATAAAAGTAGAACAGTGAAGGAAAATGTTCACCGTCCTCCAATTGGCTTGTCATAGTCACAGCGAGTTCAGAGGAAGTCAGTGGCTGTGTGCGAGCCGCGTGAAGGTGTGTGAAGGAGGGGGTGGAGGTGTGGCTGCAGGTAGGGGGGACCCCATGTCAAGCAGTCTCAAGGGGGCTGTTGAATTCGAACTTCATTCTGTGGGCAGGGGGTAGTTATCGAAGGTTCTTTGACAGCTAGTGTGGAGGGTGGAATGGAGAGGCAGGACTGGAGGCAGGGCAATCGTCAGCAGCCGCGGGCTTCTGCTGTCTCACTCTGGGTGAGAAATGGCGCGTTGCAGGGTGCGAGCCATAGGGATGGGAAGGAAGAGCTGGGTCTCAGTGGGGACAGGATGCAGGCTGCTTGCTGGACCTCCACAGCACCAGCTATTACAGCCACTACCCTGTTCTCCTGCCAGGTGTGTGCCTATTAGATGACCCTCATTCTGATTACTCTAGCTGAGGTGGACTCTGCTCATCTTGCCCCTCCGATTTTGAGCATGTTTCAGTAGCTGTGTGTGGTTCCACCTGGACTCACCTGGGTTGAAGACCAAACCTTCCAGAAGGCTCCTTGTCCCATGTTTCCTCTCCAGTTGGGGGTGGGGCAGCCAGACTCGGAAATACAAATGCAGACCTCATGGGGAGAATACCTCCTGTCGTAACATGCTGCACCTTATTCCAGGGACCTGGTAGACGAAGCAAAGGACTATCACCTCATGCCGGAGCGCCGGCCCCACATGCCGGCTTTCAGAACTCGGCCTCGCTGCTGCACTTCCATCACGGGCCTTATCTATGCCGTGGGGGGCCTCAACTCAGCAGGTATCTTGCAGCTCCCCTTTGCGGGGCCCTGTCTTGGACTTTGTGGATGAAAAAGCACCAAACAACCTAGCCTGGTCCTCTGGTTCCCCTCCTTTGTGTGTCACCACCCTGGTCCCTCTTGATTTGATGCAGCTGCTATGCAGTGAAAGCATGTCAGGTATGAATACCATTGAATCAGAATATCAGAGCTAACTACCAGTCCTGGAGAGAATGCAGTCAGAGACCCAGCTCTGTTACCAGGCTAATCACATTTGGTCATATGGATCTCAGGGGTTAAGCTGTATGTCTGTCACCGTGAGAAGGAAAATTCTCCAAATACGCAGGGCCTGCCACTACCCATAATACTGCTTTCTCTCCACCTGCTGCCTCCCGTGCCAGGCACACATGCTTTCGAGTCGGCATGTTCTTGGCAGCTCTTATCCAGCCCAGTTTTCAGGCGAGCCAGGCACAGGGCAGTGTGGGTTCCTGAATTTTTGCGGCACAGTGACAAAGGACGGTGTCACCTCCCACGTGAAGGCCAGGCCTTTTCTCAGGGTCTTTCCAGGCCTGTGGAGGGGGGCAGGTGGTAGGCAGTCCTGGGCAGTTCCATCTTTAATTGAAGGTTAATGAGAGGTGCGTGCCACTCTGTGTACCATATGCTTTATTAACTGTGTGTCCTGGAAAAGGGAGGTCCTCAGCTAGTAAACGCTGGAGTGTGGTAGGTGTGAAGCGCCCCCACAGTGGAATAAAACAGGGAGGGGGATTATTTTATTTGAGCCAAAAAAAAAAAAAACTTTGTAAATGGTAGGGTTGGAATCCTCATTCCTGGCTACTATAACTACTATTTACTGAGCACTCAGCGTGTTGTAGAATTATGCTAGGTGCTTTGCCTATTCTGCCATTTAATCCTGATGACAGCTCTGCCGTAGAGATTATCTCTATGGCATGTGTGAGAACAGAAGATGGAGATACAAAACAATTTGCCCAGGGTCACACACTAGTAAGTGAAAGTCAGCAGGGGCCCATGCCCTCTGAGCATGCCTCCTGCCCTGGGGAAAGAGTGTGTCCATTTCCCTTCAGCTTTGGCCTTAAGCAGGTGGACTACCTCATTACAGTTTAAAACTGTCCTCTCTAAAAAGTAAATGCCTCCTGTCTGATTCTGATTTTCCCGAAGAATTAGGTTTGAGGTTAGCACAGCTGAAGCATCTTAGTGGGCCCATCTGGCTTGAGTATTTCTGTGGGAAGAACCGATAGAGTCAAGTCAAACATTCCAGATAATCAATGCCCAACAGCTGTGATCTAAACACGTGGTCTCATTTGTTTTAATTTGAGTAGCAAATTTTTATGCAGGTGATTCCCTGAATGTGGTGGAAGTATTTGACCCCATCGCCAATCGCTGGGAGAAGTGCCATCCCATGACAACAGCCCGCAGCCGCGTCGGTGTGGCCGTGGTGAACGGGCTTCTCTATGCCATCGGGGGGTATGACGGCCAGCTACGGCTGAGCACTGTGGAGGTCTACAACCCAGAGACGGACACGTGGACCAGAGTGCGGAGCATGAATAGCAAGAGAAGGTATTCTGGAAGCCACTTGTGCAGCCCGAGCGTACGCACTGAGCATCTGGGCAGCGCCATGCTACACGAGCTGGGGCACATGATAATATAAAACACAAGCTGGCCTGGGAATTTCCTGTGGCCAGGCCAGCCACTGCCAGCACCTCCCAGGAGCTCGCCCCATCTGCTCAAAAGTAAAATCCCTGCCTTGTCCTTTGAGGAGCCTGGGGAGACGAGACATGGACATGTGGAAGTTGTATTGTTATTTAAGTGTCAGATAAGGACAGAAAACATATGGAAGATTCCAGAAGGGAAAGAAACTGGATGGAAACGTCTGGAAGATTTCAGGGAAGAGGTGGGATTAAAGTTGAAACTTGAAGAATAAGGAGGATTTAACTTTATTAGTGATGAAAGGACATGAGAGGTGTCTTTCCCGTGTCCCGCCCCCACTGCCCGGATCTCTGCCACACACATGCTTCTCCCACCTTGGGAGTCTATGAGCCATAGCAACATACTTTGCTTCAGTGTCGTCCCCCCCTCACCCCCGCCAGGTGCGAGCATATAGGTGGACCAAGTTTATGTCTCTTAACACACTCCAGATACTTGTCTCCTCCATCACTTACCTGCTCAGACTTCGTGAAGAAGAGTTAGAGGGCATCCGAATGGTGCGTCCATTCAGCCTTCTTAGTGCTGGAGGGGCAGGTGGCCTCTTTCCTTCCATCAGGCGTGTGTGGAGCACGTGCATAGCCAGGCTCTGGAGCGGGAGGGATCACTGGACAAGTTCTTCTGTTCAGAAGATCAGCGGTGGCTCTCAGCTTTCTCTTCCGGGGCTGACAGGAGAGGAAGTAGTCCCTACCCCTATCACCAGAACAGTTCTGCATTTCTCTCTCATGAATTGAGCTTTCTTGACAGATGCCCAACCTCAGGGGGAAAGTTACATGAATTGTTTTTGAAAGGTGCAGTTTGAAAACCACTGGGGCAATGAGGGCCTTTCTGCTTTGTCAATTTTGTGGCCTAAGCATTTGCCTGATGGGCCCCTTTGTCTGGCCCTGCTCTGGGTTTTCTGTGTGTAAGATCAAGCAGCTGCCTGTGTAATGAGGAAGAAGTGGGGTCAGGCCAGGAGGCACACATACCACGTTCTGCGGTGTTAGCATGTGGCCTCGAGCTGGAAGGAGTCTGCCTTTGTACCAATAAGACCAGATTCACAGAGGGTCACAGTAGGTTCATTTGGAAAGAAAAAACTTTGTACACGATCTGCTCCTCCTGAGGCCCTGAGCTAACACTCTTGTGATTCCTTCCTCCCCCTCTCCCTACCTCAGTGCTTCCCTTTTCTGCTCCTTGGGTGCCTTACAGAACTTCTGTGGCCTCGGATGACTCATTGCTCCATTTCCCCAGCCACGAGTGCCCTTTTTGCTTTTACTGCAACCCGTTGTTCTTCCTTGGGTGTCTGCTCTGGGCAACTTCCTTGCTTTGATGTCACAAAGTTTGGAGAGTTGTCTGGGAGGAAAGTCCTCCAGGCATCCCCTTCCCTCACTGTTGTTAATGCCCTGTTATTAGTAGCATGGACCCAGCTCCATTTCATCCCTTTGAAATTACAGGCTGCCGAAAAATGTTCTGAGTCACTTCTGTCCTGCCATCCCACACGGCTCTCTGTCCTGCCAGTGGTGACAAGCTCCTTCCTGCCATCATCCTTCCCCTCAGCCTGCAGTGTTCCAGGCCGTGCCTCCTCTGGTGGACCATGCCAGTCCCCTTCCCTCTTCACACTGGCCTTTACTGCTTAGTTGATAGTTAACCTCACTCAGTTTTGTGGCACGTCTTCTCTCTCATACTGTTGTTGAACTCCCGTGTTGTTACTTCTCTCCACTTCTGGAAGGATAGTGACCGTGTCTAGTGAATTTGTGGTCTTCCCACAATCCTTGCCTGAGGCAAAAGTCCTTTTCCTCTTCTGGGCCAGTTCAGGGGGTCTGTTATACTGCCCTCGAAGGGACATTGCGTGGATCAGTTTGGTTTGCTGTGTTCATTTGAAAGGTGGCAGTAAGCCTGGTATATTCTATTTTCCTGTTTGTCAGCCACCCAGATTCATTTTGAATCTTCTCCAGCATCAGATTTGAAAACAGTGATTCGAGCAGCTTGGTACGCATGTTTAATTTCTCATGAGGCGTTGGGGAGAACAGAAGATTGTCTGATTACACCAGACCACTGGGTCTTTGATCTGAGGAGAGGGGGGCAAGGTGGGCAGCATGGGAGTGGGCTCGTCTCGTTTAAATCCGAGGCCTGCCTGTCATCAGGCAGCCTGGAGAAGGACCCAACCTCCCCAGCCATGGCTACTCATCTGTGTCATGAAGATGGTGCTGCTGCTTTGGCAGGTGTGCTGAGGGGGCAAATGGCAAGCGTAGAGGACCTCCCACGTGTCATTAGTGCACAACGGGAGCATGTCACCCACTGAGGCGAAATAGGGGTCATCAGGGCCACATCTGTCATGAAAAGACAACTGTCAAACTTCACAGTGAATTAAATAGGAAAATCAGGCCAACACAAGAAACCCATGTTGAAGGCCTGTCCTGTACAAAGCACCACACGAAGCACAGTCAGTCACACAGGAAGACCCCTGTCTTCCAAGAGGTCCCCACTTGTTAAGAGGTGACAGGTGGCTTCCTAGCACCCCAGGTGCCAGAACGAGCTCCCATGGGCAGGAGCTTTGGCTCACTCAGCACTGTGAATCTAGGCCCGGGATGGCACGCCTCCTGAGTGCCTCATGGGATCTGAAGGGTGAATGAGTGACCACAACGATGACAAGTGCTGTAAGAAAGAAGCTGCTCCGGGAGCGTGGGGCCAGGAGGGACTGATTCTTGGTGAGGGGTCCAGGACAGCTTTTTGAGCGGGAAAGAGAGGACTTTGACCTGGGCCTTAAACATAATGAGACCTTGAGCAGAGCAAAGTGGAAGATGAGCATTTGAGGCACATCCAGGGCGGAGAGGGGCTCCGAGGGAACCCTGGCAGAGGGCACTGCGGGGCAGCTGCTTTCACTCAGTTTTACACTTCGTCTCACACGTGCGACCTGGCTCTGCTCTAGAAAGAGGCAGTGGTGGTGGGGTAGATCTCCCAGGGAGCGTGAAAGGCTGGCCCAGGAGGTCAGAGGCCCGTCTGCATGACAGCTCTGTCTTTTTCAGTGCCATGGGAACGGTCGTGCTGGATGGGCAGATCTACGTCTGTGGGGGCTATGATGGCAACTCTTCTCTCAGCTCTGTGGAGACCTACTCACCCGAGACAGACAAGTAAGGACTCCAGCTCCCCTGGGAAAACTGGAACTGGTGAAACAGTATGAAAATGAGAACGGCAGTGTTTTATTTAAGCTTCTCAAGGATGGAGAGTATCTTACTCGCCGTCTCAGCCCCTATAGTACCTTGCATGTTATAAGTATTTAATAACTTTTGGTTCAGTGAATGAAGGATTGAATAAATTTTAAAAACAAATAGTCTAGGTAGTTGGAGCTGTTTATTTAATGCTCTCTACCTCTTTGTTAAATCAGCCCTTTTTAATGGAAATGCAGGTGGAAGGGGATGAGAAATAAATGAACAGCACTTTCCAAAGTAGGATAGGTATGATTTGGGTAGGATGTGATTTAGGGGGGCAAGAAATGTTACATGGTCGGATAAGCTTGGAAGACATTGGTGTCTGTACCACCAGAGTTCTTAATTTCCATAAAACATAGTAACGTCAGGAAGACTGAAAAATTCTGCGGTAAAGAAATCTGTTGCATCTCATCTTATATAATGCCTACCACCATCTTATTTTGTGGAATATGGAATACTCTTTGGAAAACAGCTGGCAAGGTTAGCCCGAGTTTTTCATTTCAGTATTTGAATCTTCTCATAAGCCAGTTCGTTGAATGGATTCACCAGAATGCTTTTCAGCCAACATTCCATTCACTGAACCAACTTTACTGGGTATCAAGCTGGGTGTCCGAGATCCTTAAGTAGCAGCCGGTCTGCTGGGGCCACAGATACATCGTGGTCAGCCTGTCCTGGGGATCTCTGTCTAGAGCTCTCGGGTGCAGAGTAGGGAGCACCTTCATATTTACCACGGCAGGCAGGGAGAGGCAGGTGGCAGGGATGACTTCTGAGAGGAGACCCATCGCGGATAGTGGGAGATGCGCATTGTAGGCAGGGAGACAGCAAGAGGAGAGGCCCAGAGGAAGGAAAGTGTTCAGTGTGGATGAGGAGCCAGCGTGGGTGGCACATGGCAGGAGGTGAAAGTGGAAATAGATGAGACCTGAGAAATAACCACATGGGGAACTTGGACTGCCTTGGAGGAAACGGTGAGGAGCCACCCGAGGGGCGTGCTGCACGGGGTTGGGATGGGCAGGGTCTGAAAGCCAGGCCGCCTGTACGGAGGCTGTGGCAGATTGTCCTGGGGGAGGCCCGAGCTAGAGCAGCGGTAGTGGGGATGGGAACAAGCAATGACTAGAAGGCAGGCCAGGGGGACTTGGTGACCACAGGAATGTTGAAGATGAGGGAGAAGAAAGGCCATGAAAACACTGAATCTGAGTAGGACAACTAGGTGGCCCGTCCACAGGACCCGGCAGGAGCACATCTGTAAGAGAGGGGCCTTGTGTGGGATGTGCTAGTTTTGAGTGCTTGCAGAGGTGGGGAGATTGTCCAGGATAAGGAACACTGCACAGTGGGCCCCACCCCTTCTGAGCTGTCCTGGGCGGATGACCGCACTGCATCTCATGGCTCCCCTCTGGCTCTTTCCTGCAGGTGGACAGTAGTGACCCCAATGAGCTCAAGTCGCAGTGCTGCTGGGGTGACAGTGTTTGAGGGCAGGATCTATGTGTCGGGCGGCCACGACGGTCTGCAGATCTTCAGCAGTGTGAGTCTGGGCTCCCTCGGGGCTCGGGGTACTCGTTCCTTCCATCTTTGAAGAATAATTTTGTTTTTAAAGATTTATTTATTTTGGAGAGAGAGAGAGCACGAGTGGGGTGAGGGGCAAAGGGAGAGGGAGGAGAGAAACCGACTCCCTGCTGAGTGTCGAGCCCAATGCAAGGCTCGATCTCACAACCCAAGATGATGACCTAAGCCGAAATCAAGAGCCGGACACTTAACCCACTGAGCCACCCAGGTGCCCCCCCACCTTTGAGTATAATTTTGAAAGGCGGTTCTTCGGAAGAAACTTCAGCCTTGCCATAACTGGGCAAAGTGTCATCTAGTGAGGTTTCAGGCCATCTGCCACGTGCTCTGGGAGTCTTCTGAGAATGGAGCCAGTGTGCGCCTAGGAGGGGTAGAGTATAGACACGCCACCCCCACCCCTCCCTGCTCAGTTCTCCGCGGAGCACTGCATGGCAAAATCCCTGCCCAGAGCAAGCTCAACTACAGACAGTACGAGTTCGCAGATAGTTGTATTCTGGATAATTTGTTTGAAATTGCATTTATTCTTTAAAAAAAGCCCTCAGCCGCCATCTAGTGGTAGATCCATGGCGTCAGTCAGTGCAGCACTCTGGACAGATTTCAGGAGACCCAGCTCTCCTCCCACTTCTGTCACCGCATAGCAGTGCATTCTCGGGCAACGCTTTTGTTTCCTGAGACGTAAAACAGAAGGGGTCCAAGTCGGCGATCTCTCTCGATGAGCCCGAGAGCAGGTGCGCCACGGCGGAAAGTGGGCATCAGAGCCAGCGCACACACAGGCCGCTCGCTGGAATCGGACTCCGTGCGGGCCGCCGTGCGCCGCGGGCCCCCGGTGGACCGAGCTCTGGCTCTCTCCCTGCTGCAGGTGGAGCACTACAACCACCACACGGCCAGTTGGCACCCAGCCGCCGGCATGCTCAACAAGCGCTGTCGCCACGGAGCCGCCTCCCTGGGAAGCAAGATGTTCGTCTGTGGGGGCTACGACGGCTCGGGCTTCCTCAGCATCGCGGAGATGTACAGCTCCGTGGCGGACCAGTGGTGCCTGATTGTCCCCATGCACACACGCCGGAGCCGAGTCTCCCTGGTGGCCAGCTGCGGGCGCCTCTACGCCGTGGGCGGCTATGACGGACAGTCGAACCTCAGCTCAGTGGAGATGTATGACCCAGAGACGGACCGCTGGACATTTATGGCCCCCATGGCATGTCACGAGGGAGGGGTCGGTGTGGGCTGCATCCCTCTCCTCACCATCTAAGGCAGAGGGGGGGATGTGGTGGGGTAGGGATCTGGTACAAACACTAGCACTCCCTTCCAGGGACAGGCCCTCTTGGGAGAAGTGGTAGACCAGAAGATGGGGTGCGTGTGAGCTCGCTGGAGGTATAGCTTTTCCAGGTGCTTACATCCTCCCTCACCGCGCTGCCCTTGGGACCTTCAAGCCTAGGGCACCAAGGTGCACCGCGTGGGGTAGAGCCCCTCTGGGTTCCGCAGTTGGTGACATGGGACTGCTTTGCTGGTCCACACGTACGCAGGCTCCATCCAAGCCGAGCTCCCGCCTGCCACTTGGAGAAGGCCTGCTGTCTGATGCTCCTCCTTGCCTGCTGCTCTCCAGCCCTGTTGTGGCCAGTTTGCAATGGGGTGGCTGCGTGGCCCAGCCTGTTGGAAGCTGGGGTGCGGCTGGGGGAGGAAGGACGCACTCGGGGTCTCCTCGTTGCCTGTGGTGGTGCCGCCACAGCAGTGTGCTGCTTGCACACAAGCACCTCCCTCTTCCATCTGAGGGCACAGAGGACCCGGTCCTTGTTGCTGGGTAACCAGGGAGAACAGAAGCTCTTCCTATGTCAAGTTTTGGGATTTCAGTGAGGTCTTTTCATCTTGTTGAGGAGTAAAGAAGAAGAAGAAAAAAAGATACTTAAACCGAAGGAAGTTGAAACAAAGAAACTGGAAAGAAAAGTATTTTTTTTTTTAAGTGAACATTCTTTGGGAGAAGAAAACCTTAAAAGACACTAAAGGCGAATACGTGTTTCAATGGAAAACCGCCCACCATGAGAAAGGCGGCGTCCGCTCCCACGTTCGGGTCCCAGGGTCCTGAGGCTTCGCACGGCACTCGGGGTCACCTCTGAGCCCTCGCGTGTCCGGGATCAGTGCACTCTCGACTGGTCCTCTGGCAAGGTGCTCACGGGGTTTGTATTCACACCCACCATCAGAGGACTTTTTTAACTGTAGGCTTAGCGAGTGGGCGGAATTATGGCCGGCCGCTCTTCTAGGCGGGAGTTCCCAGCCGGTCGCTGGAGGCTCCAGGTGCCCCTGTGGCTACCTCCCACGGCCACCATAGCGCTCACTCAGATTCCCCACCCCCACTTTCACTCCTCATGTGACCAGCAAGGAAAGAGCAGGCCCGGCCAGATTCTTGCCCGTCCATCATTCTTGGGTCGTTTTCGTCATTGTGATGCTTCTGGGGTCCATTGACCATTGGTACCTCTAGAACCTAACCAGGGACTTGGTCCTTCCACCAGCCATGGCTGGCTTGGTCCAGTAACCTCGTCTACCCTGCCAGTCCACTGCTTCTCCATCCCCTCGCCAATTCCAGGGGCCTGGCCTCCCTCCAGCCCCCGGCAGAATGACCAGCAAGGTGGGCCTTTACATTCAAGCAAAGCTGACTTTATGGCAGAGAACTAAAGGCCGAAAGAATCTCTTGCTGCTGCAAAGAACAGATTTTATATTTCTTCCTCTGATCTTAGCAAATGACCTCTTGAAGAGACTCCATGCTCCTTCCTCCTCCTCCCTGGATGGGACCTTGATGTCGCACAGCGGGATCCGAACAGGAGGACACTTCTGTCACCAGTGCACTGGGCAGTGGAGCTGTCCTTCAACTGCTGCTGCCAAAATCTGGTTTTCTAAATGCTTCCAGTACAGACTAAAAGAGGATACAGTTCCTTTCATGCAACACTGGGTCTTAGGGCCCCGTTCTCCACCTGGCTTGTCTCCTGTCCCTTGCTGCCTGCCTGGGGTGACCTGGAAGCGTGTTCAGAAGGGCACAGTGTGGAGCCTGAGACGTCTTTCCCACCCCAGCACCACGAGGTTTACGAGTGTGCAATCGCCATGTATCCAGAGAGAAGTACCTTTGTTACCTGCCACTTAGGAGCTGGGCCTCTGCTACAAGCACTTGAAAATCATGTTTTTATTTTAAAAGACTCAACAATCTGACATAGTATAGCCTGGGCTCATGGTGGAGCCCCAGCATTCCTCACTCCCTCTCAGTTTGCCTACAGAGGTAGACTCAGAAGGTGGTGGGTCTGTGTTTCCTGTTAGAAGTGTGTCAGTGCCCGTCTTGTCATAAGCCCTTCTGTGAACTCAAAGCAATCCTGGCCAGCCCAGGTCGTGGAGGGGTTAAGGATCAGTCAGTGGGCTAACGAGTGGGCCTCCCAGGTCTTCAGGATGGTGGCACAGATTTTGCCATTGAGGCTGATGGATCATTTCCCTCACGATCTGCTGCTCTCATAGTAACCTTCCTAAGTCCACTCCCACCTCCTGGTGCGGAAGTTACACTGCTGTGCCTGAGGTCAGTGTTTTGATCCGGGGGGGCTCTGAGCACAAATGAGCCAACACCACCGTTTTCACACTCTTCAGCAGTTGGCTCCTCAGTCTGAGGGGATGTTTGCAAATGGCTGGGCTGGCTCTTTGCTGTTGGAGCCTTTCCAGGAGCCCCGTGAAGAGAAGAGTCCTTTCCCAAGGATACTGTGAAAAGGGTGTATCCAGCGGGTGGGAGAGATGTCGTGCTCAGTGGACCAGCTCTGAGCACAGGACTGTGGCACTTGCTGTCCTTGGGCCCTCCCCCTTCCCAGATAACACACAGAGCCTTGTCTTCTGGGTTTCACCTGAGATCGAAGCCAGGATGGGAGCTGAAGACCAGCCTTTTGACTCGGCCACAGAGATGGGAGTAGGTAGCAGCTCTGCTCCTTCCACCCCCCTCCCAATTTATTGTCCCCCAGCAAATCTTACTTCCTTTTATTTATAGAACGCATGTCTTTTGTGTTAAGAAACCAAAGAGAAATAAAGAGTACACTCCTAATATCTTCCTGTCCTTTCTTGTTTTATTTTTTAAATACTAGAAGTAAATCATCTTTTTATTACCTTTCAGTGAAAAAATACATTGGACAGAGTAAAAATATTCCTGTGAAAATAAGAGAGGAGCCAGATGTATAGCAAAAGCAGTCTTTGGAGAGGTGTGTGTGTGTATTTTCTAAGAGCAGGTTCGGGTGAAAGATACACGTGTTGCGTACTTGCCGCTGTCCAATCAGCACTCGTCTCGGATTTCCCCTCTTCATCGGTGCCGGAGAGCATAAGTTCCCTGATGGAATGCGGCTGGCCTGCTGACTGTCTAGAACCAAAACGTCCAGCTCCTTTTCAAAACTCTGAGCCAGAGGTGCTTAACTTTGGTGTACATAAAAGTCGCTAGAAAATTCTTAAACCACACATTCATTCATAGAGCCCTCCTCGGGGACCCACGGGTGGGGTGCAGCTCGGGCACTCCGGTGCAGGCGAATTCCCGCGGTGGTTTGTCTGCTCCTCAAAATGTGAGAGAACCGGGCTCCTGTGTTTAGTTTCTCCTTCTCCAAATACAGCCACATTCCAGGGCTGCCTTCCTGAGATTACACCCTGGTTACTGTGGTTGTGGATGTCAGGAAACTCTTCATTCACACTTTTCCAGAAGTCAGCTCCAGTCAGTCTTATCCACTGGGTGATGATTATTACCTGAAAGGCAACTTTATTTTTCAAGTCTTTGGAAGGGTTTTTCTCTCCCACATAACATCCCACCAGCACATGTTTCAACATAAACACTATTGATTCTCACCAGGGACTCTCAGGAATCCCCACCGGGTAGTTAGCATGGCTCATTTTAGTATAAGGAACCAGCCTCAAAAGGGCCAGCTGACTGATTCATCAGCTAACCGGTAGTGTTGTCAAGAATTGGGACCAGATTTCCGTACTTCAGTCCAGAGGATGGGAGCAGCATCTGGTCCATCCAGCCTCATGCCCGGTGTGTGGGGTGGCCTCCGCCCAGCACTGACAGGCCTCGCGTTATAGAAGCAAGCACCTTTGTGCCAAAGCAGAGGAAGCCAGATTATCCATGGGCTCTGTGCTGTGGGAGAAAGGTCATTTGCCTCTAAGGTGGGAACAGTTCTTTCCATGTAACCTACACCCTCCTGCTCAGAATCGAAGAGCCCATGTGTGAAGAGTGGACTGTGAGCTTTACTCAGCTAGACTCCTCTGCTTGACTTCCCATGTCCTTCTGTTGTGGTTCCATGGATTCCTCTCCGTTCACAACCAACAGCAGAGCCCTCTTCTCTTCACCCCAAAGGGGAGCACTACTGTTTTCTACTCCTGCTCGTGATGACATAACATTGTACGACTGAAAACTGACAAGGGGATCTCTCCGTTCTCACAGTGATTAGCCCAGACTTGCTGTTCCCAGTTTCATCGCTGGCGGTACACAGGTATTTTTCTCTCTAACAGAGCCGAGCTCCCGTTCCCTATTCTCTTTTCCTAGCTTTGCAGTTCAGGATAAAAACCCAAACTCCATAGCATGGCATAGAAAGCCACTGTGACGTGGTACTTGTCCCCAGTCAGCCTCCTTGAAATAGTCCTTCAAGGTGTCAGTTTAGATGTCACTCCTGCAGGAAAGCATCTCTGGTCAGCCCGGTGCCCCATCTCTATGCTTGTCCCCACTGTGTCCCACCAGGGAACGGCCTGTCTGCCTGTCTCACCCGGGAGATAGTGTCTTTTGTCGCGTACCCAGCGCCAGGCACGTAGAGGAGGCGTAACAACTATGTTACTTGAACTTGAGGACGCTCGGGTATATCAGATGC
This sequence comes from Ursus maritimus, assembly GCF_017311325.1. Classification (NCBI taxonomy): domain Eukaryota; kingdom Metazoa; phylum Chordata; class Mammalia; order Carnivora; family Ursidae; genus Ursus; species Ursus maritimus. Next base: position 41,161,434 of record NW_024423786.1, on the reverse strand, counting down.
GAAGGTTGCCTGCTCGTACTTCTCTGCTCTTCCTCCATTTCACATCACTGATTTTTTAATAGTTTCACTGAGGCATAATTTGCATTATGCACCTTAACAGTCAGCCATTTTAAGTGCTCAAGGATTTTTGGTAAATAGAATTCTGCAACCATGGCCAGTGTCCCATCTTAGACTATTTTTATCATTTTCAGAAGCTCCCTCATGCCGGTGTGCAGTTAATCCCCACTCCCACCCTCATCCTCAGGCAACCGCTTCCTGTCTCTCTAGATTTGCCTATACTGGACATTTCCTATAAATGGAATCATACAAAATGTGGTCTTTTGTGTCTGGCTGCTCTAGACTGTTCTTGAGGTTCATCTAGGCTGCAGCATGGATCAGCTCATGTCTTTATTGTTCCTGGATAATGTTCCACTGCATGGATATGCCACGTTCTGTTTATCCATTTTGTTTTCACTAATTGATGAATATTTAAGTTGTTTCCAGTTTGCAGCTGTTACAAATAATCCTGCTGCAATGTGCAAGTCTTTGTGGGCGTACATCTTCATTCCTCTGGAGTGGATTCCTGGAAGGTGGCAGTCACATGGTAAGCGTTCAGCTTTTTACAAAACGCATGAGCTTCTCTAGTAGCCGTACCATTCTGCTACGTTCCCATCAGCAGCGTGTGAGCGTTCGGTTGCTGCACAGCCTTGCCGACTCTTAGAGTTGTCTCTCTTCAATGAGAGCCGTTCTAGGGGATGTGAAGTGGCATCTCCCTGAAGGTTTGCTTTGCGTTTTCCTGACCACTAAAGATTTGGAGCATCTTTTCATGTCCTTGTTCGCTATCTCTTTGGTGAAACGGTGATTCAAATCTGGCCCATTTTTAAATGGGGTCATGTGTCTTATGAATGAACTGTGAGAATTCTTCACGTTTTCTGGATACCAGTCCTTTATCAGATACAGGACTTGTAAATATTTTCTCCCGGTATACGGTGTCTTTTCATTTTGTCAGTGGTGTGCGTCTTTTGAATTGTGCAAGTTTTTAACTTTGACGAAGTTTGGCTTATCAATTATTTGTTTTATGGATTATGTTTTTGGAATCATGTCTTAAGAACTTTTTGCATAAGCAAAGATCACGAAGAAATTCTTGAAGTTTTATGGTTTAGCTCTTATGTAGGTGTATGATCCATCTGAGTTAACTTTTAAAGATTTTATTTATTTATTTATTTATTTGACAGAGCGTGAGAGAGCACAAGCAAGGGGAGCAGCAGAGGGAGAGGGAGAAGCAGGCTCCCCACTGAGATCATGACCCGACCCAAAGGCAGACACTTAACCGACTGAGCCACCCAGGCACCCCCCAAAAATGAATTTTTAAAAATTAACTCAAGGGGCACCTGGGTGGCTCAGTCAGTTGAGCATCCGACTCTTGATCCAGCTCAGGGCCTGATCTCAGCATCCTGAGATCAAACTCATTGTTGGGCTCTGCGCTTAGCTGGGGGTCTGCTTGAGATTCTCTCTCTCCCTCTGCCCCTCTTCCTGCTTGTTCTCTCTCTTTCTTTCGCTCTAAAGTAAATAAATCTCTTTTTAAAAATCCCATTTTTGTGTGTGTGTGGATATCCATTTGTCTCAGCACACTTGTTGTAAAGACTGTTCCTCCATTGAATCGCTTTGGCATCTTTGTTGAAATCAGTTGACTGTAAATAGAAGGGTTTATTTCTAGCTTCTCTGTTCTGTTCCATTGATCTTCTGTGCTTGTGCATGAGCCGATACCACACTGATTGTATGGTATTGATCTCTTCAGCTTTAAAGTAAGCCTTAAAATTGGATAATGTAAGTCCTGAACCTTGTTCCTTTCAAAATTCTTTTGACTATTTTAGGTACTTTGCATTCTCATACCTTTTCTTTTCTTTTTTTTTTTTTTTTAAGATTTTTTTTTTTTTTTTTTTTGACAGAGATAGAGACAGCCAGCGAGAGAGGGAACACAGCAGGGGGAGTGGGAGAGGAAGAAGCAGGCTCATAGCGGAAGAGCCTGATGTGGGACTCGATCCCACAACACCGGGATCACGCCCTGAGCCGAAGGCAGACGCTTAACCGCTGTGCCACCCAGGCGCCCCTCTCATACCTTTTATGATCAACTCATCTATTTCTGCAGAAAAGCCTTTGGGGTTTTACTAGATGAATTTGAGGAGAACAGCCATCCTGACAGTACGAAGTCTTCTAATCCATGAACATAGCATGTTTGTCATTTGTGTAGCTCTTCCTTGATTTCTCTCAGCAATATTTTGTCATTTTCAGTGTATGCTCTTGTACTTCTTTTGTTAAAATGTTCCTACATATTTTTATCTTTTATTCTATTGTCAGTGGAATTGCTTTCTTTATTTTCAGGGGTTTTTTGGTGTTAGTTATTTAGAAATTACTTTTTTATATTGATCTTATATCCTGAAACCTTGCTAAACTGATTAGTTTTTACCTTTAAAAAATGTATATTCTTGGGCCACCTGGGTGGCTCAGTCGTTAAGCGTCTGCCTTCGGCTCAGGTCATGGTCCCGGAGTCCCTGGTTTGAGCCCCGCATCAGGCTCCCTGCTCAGCGGGAAGCCTGCTTCTCCCTCTCCCACTCCCCCTGCTTGTGTTCCCTCTCTCGCTGCGTCTCTCTCTCTCTGTCAAATAAATAAAATCTTTTTTAAAAAATGTATAGTCTTTGGGAATATATGTATATCATTTGTTAATAAAGGTAGTTTACTTTTTCCTTTCCAGTCTGGATGCCTTTAACTTTTTCCTGCTTATTGCCCAGCTAGAACCTCCAATACAGTGTTGTGTACAAGTGGCAAAAATGAACATCCTTGCCTTGTTCTCAGTCTTAGGGAGGAAAACATTCAGTCCTTTACCATTAAATATGTTAAGGTGTGGATTTTTTAATTAAGATTTTATTTATTTATTTATTTACTTATTTACTTATTTACTAATTAGAGCGCACATGGGGGGGCAGGTGCAGAGGGAAAGAGAGAAGCAAGACTCCCCGCTGAACAGAGAGCCTGAGGCGGGGCTCAATCCCAGGACCCTTAGGTCATGATCTGAGCTGAGGTCATATGCTTAACCAACTGAGCCACTCAGGCCCCCCAAATCTGTGGTATTTTCACCAGTGACTTTTTTCCTTTCCTTTTTTTTTTTTTTTTTAAGATTTTATTTACTTATTTATTTGACACAGAGAGAGTGAGAAACTACAAGCAGGGGGAGCAGCAAGTGGGGAGGGAGAAGCAGGCTCCCCTCTGAGCAGGGAGTCCGAGGTGGGCCTCAATCCCAGGACCCTGGGATCATGAACTGAGCTACCCAGGTGCCCCTTTCAGTGGCTATTTTTCAAGCAAAGGAAGTTTTATTCTATTCTTAGTTTGTTGAAAGTTTTTGTCATGAGTGGGCATTAGATTCCATCAGATGATTTTCCTGCATCTATTACAATGATCATGTGGTTTTTGTCCTTTAACCCATTAATATGGCATATAACACTGATTTTCAAGGTGTTGATCGAGCATTACATTCCTGGGGTAAATCGCACTCAGCCATGGTTTTATAATCCTATGCTGTCGGATGTGGCTTGCTAATATTTTGTGAAGTATTTTTGTGTCTATGTTCACTAGAGATGTTTTCTGCAGTTTTCTTTTCTCATGATATCTTTGGCTGGTAATACTGCCTTCATAGGAGTGAAGTATTTCCTACAGCTCTGTTTCTGAAAGAGTTTGTGAAGGATTGGTATTATTTCTAAAATATTTGATAGAACTGGGGTGCCTGGTTGGCTCAGTTGGCTAAGCATCTGACTCTTGGCTTTGGCTCAGGCCACGACCTCAGGGTCGTGAGATCGAGCCTCATTTCAGGCTCTGCACTCTACTCGGACTCTGCTTGAGAGTCTTTCTTCCTCTCTTTCTGCCCCTCCTGCTCATGCTCTCTCTCCGTAAAATAAATAAAATCTTAAAAATACATATTTGATAGAACTCACCAGTGAAGGCATCTGGGCCTTTTATTTGAGGGAGGACTTGAAATTTTTAATTCGACTTCTTCACTTGCCTGGGTGACCCCCTGTGGTGGGCATCTGCTTCTCTTAGGGGGTTGGACACCTGTGGTTAGGGGAATTCTTGCCCCTTCAGCAGGGATTGAGACCCTCTCTCCCTTCTCTGCTGATGCTCCCACCTCTTTGTCTCAAAGATCCTCTCTGTCCTCTACTCTTGTACTGCCCACCTCTGCCTCTTTCTAACTTCCAAATGTGAGAGGCCTCAGAGCTCTGTCCTAGGCCCTGATTCCATCCCACACACTCTCCCCAGCTGATAGTGCCCTTTCCCGTGTGTGAGGAAGGCACCTGGAGTCATCTCTGGGCTGGCGCAGATTCCCATATGCCCTTGGCTGTGTCCCAGTATGACCATGTGCACTTCGGAGCCTCAACCATTCACCCACTCGTTTTCCCCCTCTTCATAGTGCATCTCTCGTCTTCCCAATTCCTCACTCAGGAACCTCGTAGTGGGTTTTGGATTGGGGAAAGGATGAGAGTCGTTCATCTTTTTCTTCTCCATCAGCCAAGCCATGACCTTGTTCTGTTGACTCTCCCTCCAGAGTCCAGGTCTGTCCTCCGCCTCCACAACAGTCCACACCATCCGCAAGCACATCCTTAGAACCGTGGATTGCTATGATGGCTTCCTTACTGGTCGCCCTGCTTCCACCTTGACCTCCCTGTAGTCTACGGGCAGCACAGCGGCCAGAGTGAAATCATAAAGCTATAAATCACATCTTGTCACTACTCGGTTCAGACCCCTCCAGGGGTTCCCCAGGGCCTCAGGCCCTGCTCTGTTGACATGGTTTAGGGGACCGTTCAGACACAGCTCCTCTAACAGATAAGATGTGTGGTCCCTGGGGATGGAGGGTCAAGGACACTTAGCTCCTCCAGCCCAAGCCGAGCTCTCCTTGGTTCTTTATAGAGTATTTGTCTGACAAGTCTTGTTGGATCCTCCCAAAGAGACAGCAGGAATATCCCCATTTTATAGATGAGCAAACTCGGGGTGAGAGAGGGGAGGAGACCTCCCCAAGATCACTCAGTAATAAGTGGCAAACAAAAAAGTCAACAGGTAGACAGATAAATTGTGACCCATCCATACTTGGCAAGGAAAGGACTGAACTGTTGATACAACATGAATGAATCTCAACATCTTAATGCTTAGTGAGAGAAGCCAGACGTGAGAAGAATGTATGCCGTGTGATTCTGTCTTAGTCCTTTCGGGCTGCTGTCACAAAATGCAGTCAACTGGGTAGCTTATAAACAACATAAATTCATTTCGCACGGTTGCGGAGGCTGGGAAGTCCAACATTGAGGGACCGGCGGATTCAGTGTCGAGTGGCGTCCTGCTTGCTGGGTCGCAGACGGCTAACCTCTTGCTGCGTGTGCCCTCACAAGGCGGGAGCGGCAGGGGAGCTCTCCATCTCTTATAAAGGCACGAATGCCATTGATGAGGATGCCACCCTCATGACCTAATCACCTCCCAAAGGCTCCACCTCCACATACCATCGGTATAGGGGTTAGGGTTGCACCAGACACATTTTGAGGGGACACAAACACCCCATCTAGAGGAGCCTCCATGTCTCTAAAACCCTGGAAATTGCAAACAAATCTATAGAGCAGCAGGATGGGGAGGAGGAGGTTAGGGACGAGGCGGGGGTTCTAACAGAGTGTGAGGAGGCTGTGGGTTGGTGGACGTGTGTACGGTTTTGATTTTAGTGATGGTTTGCAGGGCGTATACTATGTCAGACGTACCTAAATGTACACTTTGAAATCATACGTGCAAGTTATTGTATGTCCGTTATAGCTCAATAAAGCTGTTTTGTTTTTCAGGATTTATCTTATTTATTTTAGAGGGAGTGTGAGTGTGGGGAGGGGCAGAGGGAGAGACTCCTTAAGCAGACTCCTCGCCCAAGTGGAGCCGGACTTGGGATGGGGCTCAGTCTCACAACCTTGAGATCATGACCCGATCCAAAACCAAGAGTCAGATGCTTAACCGACTGAGCCACGCAGGTGCCCCTATTTTGTTTTTCTTTAAGGTAACAGAACACTGATTCTCAAACAAACAAAACACAACAGAAAACACTGATTCTCACTACAGCTTCTGAGTCCCCGAAGGTCGGCTGTCTCCGCTGGGGCTCTGGAACCATGGGGTGGGCTTCAGGCCGGCACGGTAAGGGGGCCCATGGGCTCTCAGGGCATTGTGGTCTCCATCACATGGGGACAAGCCCAGCTCCGCAGCTCCCGGGCTGGGGCCAGCTGTGTCCTCCCGTGTAAGTAAACTTTGGGGTCCTGCTTTTGCCCTTTGACACAAACACTTTCCTCAATGTTACGTGGTTCTCAAGATTGTTGCTGTTTTGAAGTGTTCGATTTCTTTATGCCTCTGATCACCTCATACGTCCCCCTTCCTATTTCACACAAAGGAGAAGCGTGCCTCAGAGTTAGGCTTTGCTCCAGTGAAGCTCCCAGTCTTTTCCTTTTCTGCTTGACTCCCCCTCATTCTCCTACCGCTTACATCAGCAGCTCCCCCTACAAAGACCCATGCTAACACCCGTGAATTTTCTTCTCTGTTTTTCTCCATATTCGTAGAAACCATCTGTGCTCATCTGCGGGTCCATATTTGGGAGTTTTTGTCCGTTTTACAGAAAATGGACTCTACTATACATAATTTTTGTATCTTCTTTTCCCCACACCTTCTGCCAAAGCTCTAATCTACCCTGTGTACTTGTCCCACTATTTATTCAGTTGTTCCCCTTGCCTTTCCTGGTGTCCTCTTCGTTCCCACATTTTGGCCACTTGGTTTTCTCAAAAGATGTTGTATTTTTTACACCTGTGTCTTTAATCCAGCTGGAATTATTAATAGATGTTACATGTTTTCCTCCAGTTAGGCCAGCCTCGTTTGAAAACTGTCCTTTTCTGGGGCGCCTGGGTGGCTCAGTTGGTTAAGCGTCTGCTTTCGGCTCAGTTCATGATCCCAGAGTCCCAGGATTGAGCCCCGCATCAGGCTCCCTGCTGAGCGGGGAGCTAGCTTCTCCCTCTGCCCTTCACCCTGCCTGTGCTCTCTCTCGCTCTCGCTCTCTCCCTCTCTTAAATAAATAAATAAAATCTTTTTAAAAGAGAAAACTATCCTTTCCCACTGACGTGCGCTGCCGTCATCATCACCCAGCCCTCATACATACAGCAACCTGCTTCCAGGTTCCCTCCCGCCCTTCTTCCCCCTTCCTGGACCACAGTCACTTTGTCCCAACTCATTGTTCCTTTTCCCAATTGTCTTAGCTATTCTGGGACGTTGATTGTCACAAGTGAATTTTAAGATTGTTCCCTTCAAAAACACACAAACCCTGTTAGGATCCTAATGAATTCTAATATATTATGTATTTTGAGAAAACGGAATTATTCATGATATTAAATCTTTTGATTTGTTCAGGACTTATTTTTAATTAACAAGCACTGAATTTTAGTTATGGAAATAAAGCAGCAAACAAACTGATCAGACAGTCCTTTTGGAGCTTAAATTAGAAGGCTTCTCTTTCCATTTTTTTCAGATCTTATAGATTGGGCTCTAATTTGGTTGGATTTAACCAGCAAAAATGTAGAGGAAGCCTAAACTGGGCATTTTAGGATCAGAAAGGATTTGGCTTTGTGTCTTTTCGTATAACAGCCTGGGTGAAGGACACCGGATTTCAGATCCCAAGGAAGGCAGGACAACAGACACTATTACCAACATTACTGTTATTATTAATTGCCAATAGTCTCTGGAGAATTGCTGCATAAATGATTTTTTATACTATCTTTAGGTTTAGTTTGAAGTGTATTCTGAGACTAATAAAATGAATTGAGGAGCTTTCCATTTTTTCCCTTGATTTTGAATTAAATAACTATGACAGATAGATAGATGTCATTTGTGTATATTTTACATAACCTACAGGAAGATCTGTAGGGGATCATGTCCTGAGAAGCCCATCATAAGCTGAAAATATTGTAAGTTGAAAATGCATTTCATATACCACCTAACCTGTGCATCACAGCCTAGCCTGGCCCGGCTTGGACGTGCTCAGAACACTTAACAGTAGCCTACAGTTAGGCAGAATCATCCAACACCAAGTGTATTTTATAACAAAGCATCAAACAGCTCATGTAATTTACTGAGCACTGTACTGAAAGTGAAAATCAGCCTGGTTCTATGGTGCAGAAGGGTTGTAAGTGTGTGAGTTGTTCACCTCCGTGATCACACGGCTGCTACCACCGCTTCGCATCAGGAGAGAGGGTCGCACTGCAGGTCACTAGCCCAGGGGAAAATGCTAATGCAAAATTCCAAGTATGGCTTCTACTAACGCCTCTTGCTTTTGCACCATTGTCGAGGAAAATCGGAAGTTGAACCATCGTTGAGTCAGAGAACGTCCATATTAACAAAGTTTAAATAACTTCAGAATAATGTCCTTCAAAGCCTTGCCGCTCCAAGTGCAGCCCAGCGGCATCAGCGTCACCTGAGCACTAGCTGCAGAAGCAGATCCCCGGCGCTCACCCAGCCTTCCAGACGGGAATCTGTATTTTAAGGGGACTCCTCTGGGGACTCTTGTGGGCACTGAGCAGCCCCCTCTCTAGCCCAGGTCAATCTCAGCTGTGGGTCATCTGGTCCTGGAACTCTAATCACCTTGCCAGGCTCTTGTGAGAAAATTGGCCTCTTCACATCCCCCACCCCCGTCCCAGGTCAATGTTGATCATTCATATTTAGCTAGGAAATTGTTCACTTCCTCCAACTTTTCATTCTCTGCGGTAGAGTTGCAAATACTCATAAACTTTTTTTTTTTTTTTTTTTTTTGCAAGTAGTCGTAAACTCTTAAATTCCATCACTCCGGTGTCTGGGTGTCTGTGGCTCTTCCCCTCCCGTGTTGCATGAACCTGTTTTGCCCTCTCTCTTCTTTAACCAGGCTCACAAAGGCTTTACGTATTCTAACACAAGCATTTTCCTTGATGTAACATTGTCTTCAAGTTTATTTTAAAGGCTGCACAATATTCCATCCACTGGTTCTGTAACATGTTATAGAACTTAAAAAGTAAAACTCACATTTGTGTGTGTGTGTGTGTGTGTGTGTGTGTGTGTGTGTGTCTGCACGTAGGAGGAGTAGAACTGGATTCCCACAGCCATTTAAATGTTACCCTAGAGGCTGTTCACCCATTGCGCTCCCACTCCCAAACCCAGTGAACTCTTCCTTCTTTTTTTTTTTTAAGATTTTATTTTATTTATTTGACAGAGAGAGAGAGACAGCCAGCGAGAGAGGGAACACAAGCAGGGGGAGTGGGAGAGGAAGAAGCAGTGTCCCAGCAGAGGAGCCCGATGCGGGGCTCCATCCCAGGACTCTGGGATCACGCCCTGAGCTGAAGGCAGATGCTTAACAACTGAGCCACCCAGGTGCCCCTGAACTCTTCCTTCTTAATCTTGCTTCTGTGGGCCTGGAAACTCTCCGAAGCTGCCAGGCTAAGAAAGCCGTTTGGAGCCTCGGAGTTGCCTCGGGGGCTGTGCACATGCAGCTGCGTGGCCCCCAGCAGGACCTGCAACTGATCCTCTAGCCCCCACCCCCCATCCCCCTTGCAGGGGACAGCGTGACAGGCCCGTTTTCCCAGGCCTTGTGTGATAATGCTGTTGGCCGCCACGGACAGGCCCGGAGCTTCCTGGGAGAAGTTGCTCAGCCCAGTCCCAGAGAGTCCAGGGCCCAAGGGGGAAGACCTGGATGAGGCCTGGGAGTACTCTCTTTCGGGATCAGGGCTCAGGCAAGGACGTGGCGTGGGGGTGTGAATGAGATGCCGGTGTATTCTGTGGGCCTGCAAGGGTTAGAAGTCACCTCCAGCTGAACATCGTTTCCCTACCATGGGGAGAGGGGCTGAGAGTCTAATTTATCCCGCTTGGCCCTAACCTACCCATTTCCCAACCCCACCCAAGGCTCACTCCCTGCAGCATCCCTCCCCTCCTCTCCCCCTCCAGTGGGTGCTACCCAGGATTTAGGTGGCAAGGGGGATGGAGTGTGGGCAGCCAGGAAGTCAACCAATTTCCTTGAGACTTGGCTCACCGAAAGTTGTAGAGGGTTTGTGCAGCTCGCAAGGCAGTTCAAAGAAAACCGTACGGGAAGTGGCATTCATAAACGGTGGACAATATTATCATTAATGGAGAGGTGTCCTTGGCCTCTCCATTTCCCCAAGGGGCTGTACCCCATAGCCCCTCAGATGAGAGAGTTTCCCTTGGATATTTCTGTAGCACAGACTCTTGAAGAAGCAGGCTAGTGAGAAGGAGGAAGCGTATGTCCCGTCAACAAGCATTTACGGAGCGTTTATCCTGGTGTCCCAGGCACTGTTCTCAAGGCTAGGTGATCCGTGACCAGGGCCGGGAGGTTGCTGGTGGGCCGGGTGCGGGTTGAGAGAGCCAAGGATGACACTCGGGTTTCTGGATGGATGAAGTTGCCATCAGCTGGACTGGGGTGGGCTGTAGGAAAGGCAGGTTTGGAGGAAAGATACTGAGCGTGTGATATCCTTTGGACATCCATGGGAAGGTGTCCAGGAGGCAGTCTGCTACACAACTCTGGGGTTCAGGGGGAGAGAGAGGCGGAGGCATAAAGGTAGCATAAGGGAAGTAAAGGCAGTCAAGGAGGCTGGGGCAGGTTACTCTGCCTTCTTGAGCCTCCCGGGCAGCCCTCAGATGGCCTCCCTCTGCCCTCACCCTGTTTCTCTCCACCGTCCCTGCCCTGACCTCAAGGAGTCTGGGTTCCTATAATGCATAGTGGAATGGTCCCCAGGGCTGCCTCACTGGTCTCCTCCCCACAAGTCCAGCCTGTCTCTAACACTTTATTCATTTATTCATTCACTGAATCTTATATTTCAGAAACATTTGATAGAGCCTCTCTCCTGTGGTTCTCACCAGGGGGTGGACTGACCCGCCTAGGAGGAGCCTGGATATGTGAAGGGACATTTAGTTGCCACAGTGACTGGGCAGGGAGCAGGGATGCTCAAGGTCCTACACAAAGGGAATTGCCCTCCTGGGATTCCAGGGGCACCTCGTTAAAAACCCATTCCCCAGCCACCTGCACCTGGCTCCGGAGGGCCCAGCTGTGAGTAGACACTGTGATCTGGCTGGGGGCATGCCAGGTAATGCCAGCATGGCTTGAGGATCGTGAATGCACAGATGAGGGAAGGGCACTTCCGGCTGGGGAAGAGCAGGGAGGCTTCCTAGAGGAGGTGACCTTGGAGCTGTGTCTTAAAGGATGAGTAGGATTTACAGATGGGATGGGACAGGAATTCCAGGCAGAGAAAGTAGGTGTGCAAAGGCAGAGGAATGTGGGCTCGGACTGTGCAGAAAAGGGGTGCCGAGGGCAGCAGAGAGAAGTGGAGAGGTGAGAAGAGGTCGAGGTGGGGCTGCAGGGCCTCCCCGACTTCTCCAGCCCTAGAAATTCTGCAGGACGTTGGCCATGACGTCATACTTGGCTCTCTGTTACCTGTAGCACAGGTGGCAGCGTGGAGCTCTCAGCTCCTGGAGTTGCCGCCTCAGAGGACCCAGCAGAATGCCCGGAGAGGTGATGCTGGAGAGTCGCTCCCATCACCCTCACTGACCCCCTTTCCTGTCCTGCCTGTGGCCCATCTCTCCCAAGGCAGGGAGGGGAAACTGAGGCACAGGCAGCGAGGTTGGTGGTAGGACTAGAGGTCCCCCCCAGAGGGCCCAGCCAGGCCTGGACTGTGAGACTCATTTCCTCGAGGGCTGTTCCACTCGCTTGGCAGGAGGCCCCACCTCTGGCTTCTGTTTTCCCAAATGCGGGTCAGGAAGGAGGGTCAGTTTCCAAGGAGTCTCCAGGGCCCAGAGCTCAGGGCCAGAGTAGAGGCATTGTCCTGAGAAACGGCAGGCCAGGACCACCAGCCTCTCTTCCTCTCACCACCTCCCAACCCTTTAGCAGTCATCTCCCTCCCCTTCTGGACAATTCGCCTTGAAAGGAGCTTGATGGGCCCATTTTCCAGATGAGGACACTGAGGTCCCTTGCGCTGAAGTCAGTGGCCCCAGTGGTGGCCCCTCAGTGGTCGGAGAGTTACCTGGCAGCGAGCCATCAGCAAGGGGAATGGGGAGGAGATGGAGGGGGGAGGGGGGAGCGGGAGGCATTGGGGGTGGAAAGAGTAGAGGAGGCACAGGGGATGGGGGTGTGGAGGGGGACAGGGGCTGGGGTTTGGAGGGGGAAATGGGGGTGGGAGGGACTAGGGGAGGGCGGAGGGGGCGGGGCCCATCTCTGGTCCCGCGGCGGAGGCGCGCGCAGCGGGAAGGCGAGGGGGCGGGCGGGTCCCTGCTGCGGGGGCGAGCACAGGGGCGGGAGCCCCGCGGGAACGCGCCTGCCCCGCCTCGGCCCTAGCCAAACCCCTCCTCAAAGCGGGGACGCAGTCGGAGGCTGAGCGCGGAGCCCGGCGGGCGGGCGAGCGCCGGGAAGCGCGGGAGCGGACGAGAGGCGCGCCCACTAAATAAAAGACATTCAGTAAGTGATTGAATGGGTACAGGCCTCGGTCGGTGAGCAAGCCGGCGGAGGCCGTATTTCTGGAAAACAGAAGTGTGCACAGAGGAAAGATGCAGAGGACGATGCACTAACGATTAAGGTCTGTCCCTGGGTGATGGGGTTGCACGAGATTTTCTATTTCATTTTGTTTTTCCACATTTTGTTAATTTGCTATAATAATAAAATGTTATTTTCCTAATTTTATAAAAACGGTTATCTCTAGGTGGATTATGGTCCCACTTTGTTCTTTCTTTTTTTATATTCAGTAATTTTTTAAAGCATGCGTTGCTTCTTTTAAAAAAAATTAATTAATTTGACAGAGAGAGCACAAACAGGGGGAGCGGGAGAGGGGGAAGCAGGCTGAGCAGGGAACCCGACGTGGGGCTCAGTCCCAGGACCCTGGCAACCTGACCTGAGCCAAAGGCAGACGCTTAACCCACTGAGGCACCCAGGTGCTCCAGCATGCATTGCTGCTATAATAAGGATGGATAATTATTTATAATAAGAAAAGCAATAAGGAAAAAAACAATTTTTTAAAAAGGCTTCTACAGTCAAACCTCACATGGCCAGGGGAAGGGGTTGGAGGCAGAGGCACAGCGCCCTTGAGGTGGGAGAGTGGAGAGGACCTTCTGCTCATTGGGGCTGGTGGGGGGGCCCACCCTCCCTGAAGGCACACCTCTTTAATGGATCCCAGGACCCTGATTATGACTTGAGCCAAAGGCAGATGCGGAACCGACTGAGCCACCCAGCGCCCCCCTCCAAAACCTCTTAAAGGGGCTTTTTAAGTAACTTCCCCAGAGATTTAAGATGTGTGGGGCTTTTAGAAACTAGCTGAAGGATACCACTTCATAGCTGTATCCGACCTTGAGGGGTCACTTCCTGCCTTTGCCCCTCAGTCTCCACTTCTGTGAAGTCATGCCTTGCCTGTTCAGCTGCCAGGAGAAGGGCAGTAGGGCAGGAAGGGGACATCGGAAGCCCCCTCAGTGAGGCACCAGTGAGACCAGTCCAGTTCCTGTCTGTCCTTTGAAACAGCTCTGCATATTCCCTTACGCCCAGGGCCTGAGTAGAGGCTGAATTCCTAGACTCACATTTCACCCTAGGGCAAACCCACAAATTTACCACTAGCCAGATGTCAGGCCTTGAGATTACAATCTCTGTCTTACCTTACCATGGAAGAAACATTATCATAAAAACAGCAGTAGCTAATTTTTTTTTTTTAAGATTTTATTTACTTGACAGAGAGAGACACAGCAAGAGGGAACACAAGCAGGGGGAGTAGGAGAGGGAGAAGCAGGCTTCCTGCTGAGCAGGGAGCCCGATGTGGGGCTCGATCCCAAGACCCTGGGATCACGCCCTGAGCCGAAGGCAGACGCTTAACGACTGAGCCACCCAGGCGCCCCAGCAGTAGCTAATGTTAACCAAGCACTTTGTGCCTATGCCAGGCATTCTCTCCTGCCTGCTGCCCTCACAGGCTGCTTGTTATAAGGCAAATGTTACCTGCCTCCCAGCCTGGGTGGGCCCGAGGACACTCGCCACACTAGGTGCTGGGATGGCTTCCAGAAGGCTGAAGAGGGGCTGTCCTCATTGCCCCTTCTTGAAGAACCGCAAGGCTTGGGTGACCATCTCTTCATAGCTCGGTTGGCACTGGGCCACACAGATCACCGTTACCAAGTGTCCCTTCTCTGATCCGCTGCCACTTGCAACCTCTTTTAGGTGCTATTCTGGCTGCCTTGCTCAAGGGCTTGCTGCTGACATGTAGGACTGGTGCCTTCCTGAAAGGGGTCTCTCCTTTCCTTTGCTACAAATCAGGCAACCAGTCCAAATGGGAACCGAGAGTCCCCAGTTTAAAATGGAGCCTCAGAAAGAATTTTGGGGTGGGCTCCCTCCACCCCAGAGGCTATATAGGAGTTGGAGGCGGGCTGGCGTCCCAGAGGCCTGGAAGGACCCAGCAGCCAAAGGCCAGCTGACATAGTGTGGACTGTGCATGAGTGTGCAGCAAAGGTCAGGGAAAACAGGGACCTGGAACAGGTCCGCCATGGGGAAGAGGCCTGGTCACAGGAGCAGGCTAATTGGGATAGCAGGTATCTGCCTAATTCTGAGTCTTATCCTATCCAATAAGAGACACCAAGTTTATTTGCTTATTTATTTTTAAAAAGATTTTATTTATTTATTTATCTGAGAGAGACAGAGCACGATGGGGGGAGGGGTAGAGGGGGAGGGATAAGGGAGAAAGAATTTCTCAAGCCAACTCTGCGCTGAGTGTGGAGACTGATGCAGGGCTCAGTCCCACCACCCTGAGATCATGACCTGAGCTGAAGCCAAGAATTGGACACTCAACCGATTGAGCCACCCAGGCGCCCAGGAGACACCAAGTTTAAAATGTAGCCTCAGAAAAATGTTTGCAGGGGCGCCTGGGTGGCTCAGTCGTTAAGCATCTGCCTTCAGCTCAGGTCATGATCCCAGGGTCCTGGGATCGAGCCCTGTATCAGGCTTCCTGCTCAGTGGGAACCATGCTTCTCCCTCTCCCCTCCCCGTTTGTGTTCCCTCTCACTGTGTCTCTGTCAAATAACTAAAATCTTTTTAAAAAGAAAGAAAGAGAGAGAGAGAGAGAGAGAAAGAAAGAAAAGAAAGAGAAAAAAATAAAAGAAAAATGTTTGCAGGGTTGACTGTACACCCTGAAGCCATTCCGGTGGTTGGCGTCCAGCCAGACATCCATGGACCTAGAGTGCCCCCTGCAGGCGGAGGCCGGCTAACAACATGCAGCCTGTGCAGGCTCAGGTGACACAGGTCAGGGCCGCCAAGTCCCCTAGCAGGACCACGTCGTCAGGGAAGCCCGGCTCACAGGAGGGGCCTGTTGAGGGGTCCCGGGCATCAGCCTCATAGCGACCTTCACCTACACAAATATGCATGTTCTCCCTGCAGGCCAAGCTGGAGGAAACGGCTCTACCTTGCCAGGCTCAGCCCAGCATACCGGCTGGGGTAGCCTCCAATAAGAGACACCTGGGAGCCTTGATTGCCCCAGGAGCCCGGACCCTATCGGGCAGCCGGTTATCTGTGAAGCAGAGATGACACCTCTTACCTCGTAGGAGTGAGATGAAAAGCTCATGTGGGTGGAGGACGCGGGCCAGCAAGTAAGGCAGAGAAGCCTCAGGTCCAGTGGCTTTTACAGCTGTGGTGGTTTTGAGGGCAATGATGGCCTAGAGACGCAGCTGAGACCATTTTTTCCTCTTTTTTAAAGATTTTTATTTATTTGACAGAGAGAGGGAGCTCGCGCGCAAGCAGGGGAGCGGCAGGCAGAGGGAGAGGGAGAAGCAGACTCCCTACTGAGCAGGGGCCCGAGCCAGGGCTCAATCCCAGGACCCTGAGATCATGACCTAAGTCGAAAGGCAGTGGCTTAACCGACTGAGCCACCCAGGCACTGCTGAGGCCATTAGCAAGTATGGAGCTCTAAGCCCTCCAGGCTCTGACCAGGACCCAATTTTGCAGATGAAGAAAGGCCCTGGGAGGTTAAGAACTGGGCCCCGGCACTGAGCTGGTAAGTGGAGGCGCTAAGGTTTGGAACAAAAAACTTTCACAAGGGCCAAGGAATTAGGAGGAAAGAAGCGCAGTGGCCACTTGGGCAAACCTCTGCCCTTCTCAGGCCTCAGCTTCCCCCTTACTGTAATGGGGTGGTCAAGGGGGGCACAAATTCCAGGAACTCTTAGCCCTTGCCCAGGTGGCCTTCACAAGTCAGATGGGCTGGAGAAAGCAGCCATGGCCATATTGGGCCTATGGGAACACACACTTGATATTCCAGAACCAACATTATGGCCCCACTACCCACAGACACTGAGACCTCGGCTAGGAAGACCCTGGCATCTGAGAATCCCACAGGTTGACCCCAGCCCTGACCCATCAGGTTTGGCACCCCATTCCCCCCACAGGGCATACTGCCCAGCCTCTAGGGTCTCACCGCAAAGGCCAGGATGTCTCAAAGCTCTGCCATGTTTGGCTGGGCTACTGCTTATTGCACCAGACAATCCAGGAGGGGGTATTTGGGCAATCCTGCAGGCCCCATCTACCCTGGAGTCTCTCCCTATCAATGGTCTGAACTAGGGGGTTTGTCCTGGGCACAGGAGGAATAAATCCTCCGTTGCTTCTTTTCTATGCACAAACACTGGTACAGGAGGGCCCCTCACCAAGAATTAAATCTGGTCCTGAGCCCAAAAAAAACCCCATCATTTCAAACCTGCTGGGTGTGCTGTCAATGACCCCTGGGCTTGTGGCTGTGTTGCTACGACTCTGTGGCCATGGTGCCATCTGCTGGCCAAGTGGCCCTCTGGGAGCTAGGGCTGAGTGTGGTTTCCTGGAGGGGCTGCAGAGGCCCCTGACCTTCTTGCGTATTTGCAAACCTGTCCTATAAGAGCCTTTTCTAGAAGAAAGTAACCCATGCTCCAAGGGTTCCCAGAGGGCCTGGGACCCTCTAGAGGGAGGAGAAGCAGCAGTGAATCACTAAGCAGCTTCTCCTTTGCTGCTCCCATGGGAGCCTTTTTCTGGGTCAAAGGGAGGGGAGCTGCCTCCTAGTCCCCTCCCCAAGCTCCGGGAAACTGGACTGTGGCTGGGAGGGAAGGGATTCACTGGGACCCCTCTGGCCCTGGCCTCTGGTTTGCCAGGTGTGAGACCAGGAGAGCTCCTTGATCCTCCCCTTCTTTTTCCCTCTTCCTTCTTCTCTCCTCCCCTCCCCTTTTCTCCCTTCTTTCTTCTTTTCTCCCTTCCCCTGCCACACCAGACCACTCCCACTCACACCAGAGCCCACGTGGTGTTCTGGGCAGCCTCTTTCCCCTCTCCATGCCTCAGTTTCCCCACCTGTAATGCAGTGGTTCTGGATTCTCATCCAAGGAAGGAGGCAGTGGGGGAGGGCTCCATGTCTCCTATATGGGTGGCTGTGACCATTCTTCCTGGACCCAGGTCCTGGTGTGTGTGGCAGGAGTCTTTCCAGGCTATATAGATACCCAGCAGTGGAGTTGCTGGGGCACAAGAGACATGGGATGTCAACCCAACTAAATAATACCAAATGGTTTTCCAAAATGGTGGTGCCAATTTACAGCCCCATCTGCAGCGGACAAGAGTTCCTGTTGCTGCACATCCTGACCAACACTTCTTTTTGACCAATACGTACTCATTGATCCGATTAGTAAAACGTAGACTTTCATCATCGTTTGGGTTTTCATTTCCTTGGGTATCGATGAGGTTGGACATCTTGCCATGTGTGTCCGGCTGTTTCTGTAAGTTCCCTTACAAGTCCTGTGTCTATTTTTCTATTGGGCTGTTTGTCTTTTCTTTCTTTCTTTCTTTCTTTCTTTCTTTCTTTCTTTCTTTCTTTCTTGATTTTATTTATTCATTTGAGAGAGAGAGTGAGCGAGCAAAAAGGAGTAGGGGCAGAGGGAGATGGAGAAGCAGACTCCTCACTGAGCAGGGAGCCTGATGCGGGGCTCAATCCCAGGATCCTGAGATCGTGACCTGAGCCAAAGGCAGACACTTAACTGACAGCCATGTAGGCGCCCCTGTCTTTCTTGAGAACTCATGAGAGTTTTTTACACATCCTATTTTTATTTATTTGTATTTTTTTTTTAAAGAAGGCTCCACACCTAACGTGGGGCTCAAACTCACAGCCCCAAGATCCATAGTTGCATGCTTTACCAGCTGAGCCAGCCAGGGGCCCCGAGTTTTGTACATATTCTGAACGATAATCCTTTGTTGATTATGTCTGACAAATACCTTCTCCCAGTTTGGTCTTGTCCTTCCACTTTCTTTATGGTGTCCTGTTTTTCTTTTAACTTTGTATTTTTACATAATTTCAGACTTATAAAGAAAAGTTGCAAAAGTAGTGTAAAGAATTTCTTCCATACTCTTTACCCAGATTCCCCAAATGTTCACATTTTACCACATTTGCATCCTCTTTCTCTCTTGCTCTCTGTATATAACATCATGGATATAACACATGTTACACACAAGCACACACACACTTATCCCCTCCTCTCCCCATCCCTAACTTCTACAAAAGATTTGAGAGTAAGGGACAGGGGCAGAATGATCCCTTTTTACACCTAAATACTTAGGTGTGTATTTTCTTAAAATAAGAACATTCTCTTACATGTAAACAGCATTGAACAAGTCTCGAAATCAAGAAATTAACACTAACACACTGCCAATTATCTAATCTACAGACCTTATTCAGATTTCATCAATTTTCCTAGTGATGTCCTTTAGTGCAAAAGAAAATCCCATATCATATGTGTTTCATTCCATTGTTAGGTCTCTTTAGTGTGGGGTCTGCCAAGTTTCTTCATCTAAAGTTATTATTTTTCCCTTTGTAATTAATAAGTATATTGCAGAGAGATACCATATAATTACCATGTTACTTCTTAAGTTCACTAGTTTTATGTCCATCAATGATTTTTGCCTAAATTATTAACATGGTGGTTGCTGAAGAGTGTAATTGCATCCTTCCTAATAAATCTCGTAGTTGGCTTTCTACTGTTTTCCCCTATTATTTATTTATACCTGCATAAATTCATGTATTCTTTTATTCGATGGGTTTTAATCCCTTACTCTCCTTATGTTATTTTGATTATCAGATTGGCCCAGATTTGGCAGATGAAGCCTCTTAAACTGGCTCCAGTGTTTTATGATGTCTTTTGCTCAACAGAATGTAACTCAAAAGAAGTTGAATTTATTGATCTTTCATCATGGCTGGTACTTTCTATACCTTAAGAAATCTTTCCCGCTCGACTTTATACAGATATTCTCCTGTATCTTCTTTGAAAAGTTAGAACTATTTGCCTTTCTCATTTCAGTCTGTAATATACCTGGAATTAACTTTTATTGAACTGTAACATATATACAAAAAATGCTCAATAGAGAAGTGTATGGCTTGGTTTATTGACTCTTACATAAGTAAGTAAACAGATTCCTGTAACCAGCACTGGATCAATCAAGAGACAGAACATTCTGAGAATCCCACAAGCTCCTTGTGTGTCCCCCACTTGCAATCACCTCTCTTCACTCACCCCCAAGGATGGCCACTCTCCTGACTTTACACATGACTGGAAACATGATGGGAGGTAGGCTCCGTGTCAGTTAGGGTTTTCCAGAGAAAACAGAACCAAGAGGAGACACAGATAGTTCATAGATAGACAGATGGATTGGTTTTAAGGAATTGGCTAACGTGACTGTGGGGTTTGCCATGACCAGAGTCTATAGGTAGAATTTCTTCTATTAAAGACACCAGTTGCTGGGTTAGGTCCCACCCTAATCCAGTATGACCTCATCTTAATTTGATTACGTCTACAAAGACCCTATTTCTAAATAAGCTCATAGTCACAGATACCTGGGGGTTAGGATTCTCACATATCTTCATGGGGGATACAATTCACCCCATAACAGACTCCAATTTAATTGTTTCCCTGTGGGGGACTAGTGGACCTGCGTCATTTAGTTGGTATCCCTACCTTTCCCCTCTGGCCTGCAGTACTCTCCAGAGTCCACTGAGTGCACACGGAAGGCTTTGGTCTATTACTGGGTTTTCTACTCCATTCCAATGATCTAATGTTATATTCCTGAATGAATACCCACCCTGTTCAATTACCCAGTTTTCTAACAGGACTAGACATCTGGTGGAACAGATCTTCTTATTTGGTTTCTCTTCTTTAATATTGTATAGGCTCTTCTAAGGCCTTTGATTTTCCATATAAATTTGAGGAACATCTTGTCGACTTACACACACACACACACACACACACACACACACACACACACACAAATTGGGAGTTTGACAGGAGTTGCACTGAGCCTAAGGATCACTTCTTTTCTTCTAGGAAGACTTCTCTCCTCACAACCCCATTAGGCTCTCTGTTTCCTGCAGATTCACACTTTCCCCACCCTGTTCTTTGGAGGTGATTGGGCCTAAGCATGCCAAACCCTACCCTCATTCTGCCCCTGTGGTATATTCTTTCCTCAAGTCCCCCTCCCATAATTCCTGTGTGTGCCCATATCCCACACCTCTCTGTGAAGAACCTGAGGCAGTGGTTCTCTTAACCCCGCCCCTCTCTAGAGGGCCCAGAACAGAGTCCTGGGAATCCATAATTCTTGGTATGGGCCCTTCCTCCGAGGTACCACCCTCCTCCACAGTCCATCAGTATAGCAGCCAGTGTAATACTTAAACCTGGGTCAGATCATATCCTTCCTCTGTTCCAAAGCCTCCCATCATTCCCCAGGTCATCCAAGGAAAAGCCCAAATCCTCACTATGGCTTTTGAGCCCCCATACCACCTGCAAACCCCTATTTCACCTCCACCCATTGCCTCTCTGACCCCATCCCTTGCAGTTTTCCACACGCCCTGGCCTCCCTGCTATTCTCCAGGCAAAGTCTTGGTTTAGGGTCTTTGCCTTTGCTATTCTCTCTTTCTAGAACTCTCTTCCCCTAGCTATGTCCCTCCGTCCCTGGCTTGCTCCTTTACTTCCTCAAATCTTTGCTCAAATAGTACCTTCTAAGTGAAGCTTTCCCTCACCACCCTGTATCTCTATAAAAGATACAAAATTGCAGATCTCTCTTCCTCATGCTCCCCTCCTCCTTTCTCTGCTGCTTTATTTTTTCATCTTAACCATAGCTGTTATTGCCACCAAACAGTGTATATTCTTTATTCTGTTAATGTCTGGGTCCTCTCACTAGATTGTGACCTCATGATGGCAGAGATCTTTGTCTGTTTTGTTCCGTTCAACAGCACCTAGAACAGTGCATAGGGCACAGGGGTGTTGAGTAAATATTTGTTGAATAACTGAACTGGGAAGGAGGATACCCCAGCCCAGCATTGACTCTTCCATTCACTTGCTGGGAGATTTGAGGAATCCATTCACCAATCCAGGCCTCAGTTTCCACTTCCGTAAAATGGGGGAGGATGTCTGTGTCTCTGAGGCCCTTCAAGCTCTACCGAGTGTGATGGGGTTGTCGCGAGAAAGGGGTGAACTGACCTGGTTGAATGGGGTGTTTGCAGCCACTTTGTGATAGGGTCTACTCTTCCTCAGTACTATGGAGTCTTAAGCTTCCCCAAACTCCCAACTCTGTCCATCACTGTGAGGAAGTATGTGTGTTAGGAGGACACCCCTTACCCCGGGGACATCCTTTCTGCTGTCTCACTCCCACTGGCCTGTCCCCCACCCATCTCCTCAGCATTTGAGGCCCCCTCACAGGGCCTCCCGGCCTCTCGGCCTCTTGGTCTTTGATTCCTCTCACACCAATTGCCCTTTATATCACTGACCCTGTGTTATGGGCTGAATTGTGTCTCCCCCAAATTCATATGTTCAAGTACTCAGTACCCAGTAGCTCAGAATGTAACTGTATTTGGAGAAAGAGGTAATTAAATTAATGTGAGGTCATGAGGGTGGGCCCTAGTCCAGTATGACTGGTGTCCTAGGAGATTAGGACACAGACATGCACAGAGAGAACACCAGGTGGGGAGACGCAGGTAGGGGACATCCATCTCCAAACCAGAGTGAGGCCTCAGAGGAAACCCACCCTGCTACCTTCAGCTCAGCCTTGTGGCCTCTGGAATTGTGAGCAAATTAATTCCTGTTGTTAAACCCAGTCAGTCTGTGATACGTTATTGTGGCAGCCCTAGGGGATTAATACACCTGTCACTCACAGGGGATGTACCTGTAATTGTAGTGCAACCCCAGAAGCACCATGTGGGGCCAAGGGGGTCCCATTCTATACAGAAGGAGTGAAGCTAGGGGAAGGAGAGACAGTAGGGCCAAAGGTGTTATTCTAGGAAACGGATTATGTAGGGACTCCTCTGCCGGCTCCTTTGAATCCTGGAGGCTAGTCACAGCTCCGTTTTGCAGCTGCGGTTCCATCCACCCGGAATGCCTGCCTCTATAGGTCCTCCCTGTCTTAGGAGGTTTCCTGCTCCTGACCTGTCCCTTTCTGACTGTTCCCGCCCATACTGACCTACAGCTGCTTAATCCGGACCCCTTGCTGGTCTCATGCTTGGGGCCTGAGCTGTATCCCGTGGCCAAACTGCTTCTCCAGCTGCCTGCTTCCCTAGTCCCATGTCCTGAAGCTTGTGTCTTTCCTTGCTCAGAGATGCTATGCTATAGTCTCCCACACCCCTGGCCTGTTCTGGCTCCAGCTGCTGTATCCAGATCTAATGATTCCCTTATGGCTGGCCACTACCTCACCATAAGAGACCCCCAAGATGGGCTGTTTTATGCTCCTGCATGTCATTACTATAATTGTGTTGGGGCAACTTTCTCCCCGTCCTTGTAGTTGGGATTTTTCAGGGCATGAGCCTTATCCTCAACTCCTCCACCTATGGCCAGGTGACCCCAAGATGGTCCTCCAGAAACAGGCTCTTTTAAGATATTGGTAAACTTTTCTCTTCCCTTAAAAAAAAAACCCTGCAAGATCTTGCATTTTCTTTAAAAATATTTTTTTATTGTAGTAAACTGTACCTAACATAAAGCTTACTATTTTAACCATACAAGTTGGCATGAAGTGCATTCACATTGTTTTACAATTATCACCACCATCCATCTCTAGAACTATTTCATCACTCCATACTGAAACTCTCTACCCATTAAACACTAACTTTAAATCTTTAAAAAAAAAAAGATTTTATTTATTTGAGAGAGAGTGCAAGTGCAAGAGAGAGAGCACAAGTAGTGGTGGGGGGGAGCAGCAGGGAGAGAGGGAAAAGCAGGCTCCCTGTGGAGCAAGGAGCCTGAGGTGGGGCTAGATCCCAGGTCCCCGGGATCATGACCTGAGCTGAAGGCAGATCTTTTTTTTTTAAGTTTTTAAAATTTATTTGACAGAAAGAGAGAAAGAGTGTGTGCACAAGCAGGGGAGAGGGAGAAGGAGAAGGAGACTCCCCACCGAGCAGGGAGTCCGATGCAGGGCTCGATTCCAGGACCCTAGGATCATGACCTGAGCCGAGGCAGTTGCTTAACCAACTGAGCCACCCAGGCGTCCCACGAAGGCAGATGCTTAACTGACTGAGCCACCCAGGTGCCCCAATATTTGTCCTTTTTGTTCCGTTTTATTTCGCTCAGCATAATGCCTTCAAGTTCATTGATGTCCTAGCAGGTGTTAGAATTCCCTTCCTTTTTACAGCTGAATAATAGCCCATGGTATGTATTTGCCACATTTTGTTTATCCACTCATCCATTGATGGGACATTTGGTTTGTTTCCACCTTTTGGCTACTGTGAATAATGCTGTTAGGGACACTGATGTGGTTGCTTTTTCTTTTGCTCTAACTCCAGGTGGCGTGAAGGTAGGCCTTTAACTGAGTCTTGCAAGGTTTGGGGTCAAACTGGGCCCTGTGTTGTGGGTGAATCCTCTCTTGTGAGCCCAGATACCACATCCCATGCTCTCCTTTACATCTCCTCTCGAATAGCTCAAAGCCATCTATGTCCTCTTGAATGGCTCAAAGCTTAACACAAGACAACCTTAAATTCTGCTCTTCCCATTTTCCCATGTCAGTAAAGGGCCCTGCAGCCACCCAACTGTACCAGCTGGAAACCTGGAGATCATCTTTGACATTCTCATTCCCCCCACGCTGTGACACTTTTTTCTCCAAAACGTTTCTCAAATCTGCCCACGTTTTACCTCCCTCTGCCCCAACCCAGCATCACCTATGTTCTGGAAGACTACAAAAAGATTCTCACTGGCTTCCCAGCTTCCACTTTTGCCCTCACGATCTCCAAACCATTCTCCGTCTTATTTCTAAAGACAGGTAATACATACATGATTTAAAAATTCCAGCTCTACCCGTCACCCCTCTAGAGGCAACTTCTCTGTTTTGTGGTCCCCTTCCAGTCTGGGCATCCCAGGTACTCAGGTGGCCATACATATTCACCGCCGCCTGTCTACCCACATGGCTCTGGGCTTTAACACTCCACCAAGGCATTCTTTTCCCATCCTAAGTGGACAGACACCTCAGTCTCTCAGGCAGTCTGCGGCTTTTCAGGCTGGACCAAGTGTACCAGTCTCTAACTAGTCATTTCTTTGTCCCAAAGCTCTGCAACTTGGGATAAAACCCTTCGCTCTCTTCTTAGCTGCATCTCCCACCTGGCCAAGGGGTCCCTCCCTCAGGGCTCAGTTTCCAAGTCACCTCTTTGGGGCGGCCCACCCGTCACGTTATCTCTATCACAGCACCTGCCCCTGTCCTCTATGTCCCTGGGCTCTACTTGGGGCTACAAGCTTATGGCTGAACTAACACCCTCCCCGCCCCGAGACAGGAGCGCCGAGCCCAAAGCCAGGCCCGCAGGTCCGCCTGGCCACAGAGGAGAAAACCAGCTTGTGAGGGCTTCGCAGCTAAGCGAAGGAAGACTATCACTCCCAGAAACCCTTTCGCGGGGGGCTGGAAATTCGCTCTCCACGCCCTGTCTGCGGAGGAGACTGAGCATGCGCAACGGCAGCAGCGCTTAGCCCGAAAAGCTGCGCGGGCGGGGACTGCATCTCCCAGCAGGCCCTGCGTGCAATTTTCATCCCCGCGTGACGAGTGACTTCCGGCGCGGAGGGGCGGGGCTCGCGGCTGAGGCAGCTGCTCGGGCAGCTAGGGGAGCGGCCGGGTGGCCGGCGGGCGCCAGCCGCCATGGAGGCCGTGCCCCGCATGCCCATGATCTGGCTGGACCTGAAGGAGGCCGGTGACTTCCTCTTCCAGCCGGCCGTGAAGAAGGTAAGTGCTTCCCCCACAGCCCCCACCTCTCCCGCGTAGCGCCGTCTGCCCGCGCGTGACGCCCCCTGTGCGTCCATCATCTCCCTAGGCCTTGGTCGAGTGAGGCCAGGAGGGGCCTCCGCTGGATTTCCTCAGCCTGGCCCACCGCCCGCAGGCATTCCTGTCCCCTCCTCGCCCGCTCGGGGCTAGCACCCACAGTCTCGTCGAAACCCGCTTCCCGACTTCTGCTCCGGGCCATCCACAGTTCCCACCGAGGCAGCGCACTTCCTCGGGTGTGACGCTCGGGACCTGGTTCTGCTCCGCCCCTCCTCCTCCTCCACGCCCGGACCGCCCCGCGGGGGGGGGTGGGCGGCCCTGGCCGTCTCGTTGACCTGTGCCCTAAGTGTGCGGTCGGTCCAGGATCCTCCCGGGACGGACGCCGCGGATGTGGTTCAGCGTGTGTGTTTTAAAGGTGGGAGCCAGAGGAGTGCCTGACCTCTGCGATTGGGGTCTCTCAGACAGTTGGTGCAGTTCTCCCTGGTCTCTTAAGAAGAACCATATTCGGGAGCCCCCTAGGATCCAAAGATATAGTGCCTTGATATTTGTGGACTGCTTTTCTTAACCGCTTGGAGGGGCTAAACAGTGTTGTAGTTCCTGGAGAAACCTTAGCAGTTGTTGTGTTGAACCTTCAGTTGAACGGGGGAGACAGGCTGGTCTGGTGGTGGTGGAGGCAAGAGACCTCTGGCAAGATCAGGTGGGGCTGGCTCGGAGAGGGGCCAGGTGTGTTGAATGAGCATCAGGTGCCCTCTGAGACATCAGCCTTGGGGAGGGCCACCTAGTAGCATTGGGTCAGAGCAGGAGTGAACAGGAGCAACCAGGTTGTTGCAGGTTGGCATCCTTGTGGTTTTAGCAGAGCAACTGCCAAAGTCAGTCCCAGGTATTCGAGACGGTGCACCACTCAGCAAGGTACTCAAGAAAAGGGGTAGGAGAAAGTAGGTTTGAAAATGGTTCCTCCAAGCTGTCTCCCTCCCTCTCTACACTGCCAGGGCCTTAGTTCAGACACTAACAATTTGTATTCCTTTGATTCCGTCATTAAACTAAACCTCTTTGGGCATTTGTTTCCTCATTTGTAAAGAGAGGAAATTAGATTAATCTAAAACTTGAGAGTTTTGTTACCTTTTCCCCAGACTTTGGTCTTCTATCTGCTCTTCCATGCAAGCTCAGTTAGATGAATTTTTCTAAAACACAACAAAACTCCCTTGTTTTCAAGTTCAGCCCTAACCCATATAGAGTTCTCCCTGACCAACCCCAGCCCTTTCAGTATTTTTGAGGGCCCAGTGTATGCTTGATCTGTGTATTTCTGATACAGATTCTGTTCATAGTCAGCCATTTGCTGTTCTCCTAACATTGTATGTTTGCTCTTCTGTGCCTTTGGTTGTGGAATTTCTTCCATCCAGAAGTGCTCTCTTCTTTGTCCTGTGGGATGGGGATGGGGCCCTTCTGTATATTGGTTCTGTCCATCTTTTCAAGGTACAGTTCTTTCTCTTCCAGAAGCATTCTTTAATCCTTTCATCTGGGTTAATCTTTCTCTCCTCTGAATCCCTTTTTCCATTCTTTTCCTGGTGTTAGTATGTGTGCTATGTTTTAACCCCCCTATTCAATTCTAAGTGACCTGAGAAGCATCTCCCTGCCCTCGAAGCTTAGCAGGGGTCCCTCTACATAGTTGGCATTCAGGAAAATGTTTCTCAAATGACTGAATGACATTTGAGAGGGAATTTAGACATGGTGACCATAAATTTATGGAAATCCAGTGGATAAAATCTTAGCCCAGAAATCCTAGGAAATACTTTGTTTGAACTTAGCCTTTGATACTCTGGTCACCCTTACCAAACCAACAGGGTTTTATGTGAGTAATGACTTCTCTGGAAGCCTCTCTGAGCCTCCACGAGAGTAGGTGCTCATTAGCCATTTAGCCTGAGGTGGTATCAAATCCTGAAGAAACTGCTCACTTCCTAGACATCAGCTCTTTTTCTTTGTTTCCTCTTCTTTGGGATTGGGGAAGATATTGCCACTTACTTGGTAGGTTAAGACTGTGGCATGTGTTTGCATGAACCCACTGAAAAGGAATAGCAACCTGTGGGTGGGCGGGGCTTGTGAATGGCCAACTCCGTCAGAGTACCCTGGAACTCTTCTGCAGGAGACTGCAGAAGCCACTTCATCCTGGGAACTCTTCCTGACCCGAACGCCTCTCCCCAACCCTAGAGCCCCGACTCTGCCCCTCATACCCTTGTCCTCTTCTACCCTTTCTCTCAGCCATGGGACCCTTCACCAGTGATTTGGAGCTGAGAGGTAGAATTTAGTTTACTGGGGTAAAAATTC
The DNA here is from genome assembly GCF_017311325.1 of Ursus maritimus. Classification (NCBI taxonomy): domain Eukaryota; kingdom Metazoa; phylum Chordata; class Mammalia; order Carnivora; family Ursidae; genus Ursus; species Ursus maritimus. Next base: position 41,133,833 of record NW_024423786.1, on the reverse strand, counting down.
GTTCTGTTGAGGTCAATCTGTTGAGCACTGTTACCTTGATAACACAAATGAATAAGAGACATTCTTTTTTTTCTTTCATGGAGTTCAATTTAGTAGAGGAAATTTAAAAATTAAATGGTGGTATCAGTGGAAGAGTATGTGTACAGAAGTACCAGCCTAAGGAGGGGCCATTAGAGAAGGCTTGGTGGGCTTTGAAGGATGAGTAGGAGTTTTCCAGATAGCTAAAGGGTTTGTTTCTTTGTAAAGCCTGGGCTGTTGAAAAGACCTTTCGTAATGGTTAGTATTGGTTTTCACTCCTGATGGACGTGCCTTCAGTTATGGAGTAACGTGAAATAAGAGCCAGGAGAACAGCAAGCCAGTTTGGAACTGCAGTGCCAAGCTTTAGGTTGGGATACCGGGGCCCACATGTTTTCTGGTGGGAAAATGCTGCTGGCTCTGTACTCTCTTACCTGTGCTTTGGAGCCCAAAGTGCTGACTCACTGGAAGCTGATGAAGGCTGACTTGTGCTCTTCATCACCGAGCGATTTGGTGACAGGTGTTGGTATTTGAAGTTGTTGCCTCTTCTCCCAAACACCTGCCCTTAATCAACTGCACTAGAGCTTAAGTCAGGCTCACTTAGACTTAGCTGTTAACATCCATCTCTGATTCATTTATTGAACAAATCGTTATTGAGTGACTGTAGGTGCCTGCCCTGGAAACTCAGGGCTGTATGTAATGACAAAAATCCCTGCTTTCATGGAGCTTATCTTCTGATGATCCACATGGTAACCCTTCCTCAAGGGCAGATGTATCATGTGGTAGCCACCCTGCTAACTTGAGCGGCTTCTGGGCCTCTCCCCTCCTCCCACTCTGGCTGGATTGATCTCTAAATCGCCACCTTTCCACCAGGTTCCTCCAGAGAAACTGCCTGCTATTCAAGGCCTGCCACGACTTGGCTTCAGCCTGCCTCTCTCTAATTCATTCCCCCAGGCCTCTCCTATAGGAACTGCCAGCCTCTTTTCCTTCCGCATCTGGCCTTTGTTCTTTTCTCTGGTCCTTCCTGGAATTCCTTTCTTCCCTTTCATTACTCAGGTTGAACCGTACGTCCTCAGGGCCCCTTTAGCTGCCTGGCTGTTGTACCCCACTCCTCCAAATTCAGACAGGTCTTAGCACTCAGTTGACTTGCGCAACAGTGCGCACACTCTTACTACCTCTTCTTATGGTTCATCTTATTTACTTGTGGGTAAAGTCTGGTTTTTAGGTTTGTGGAATTTCTCTCCCTTTTCTCAGTTTCCCATGGGATAGCTTACTCCTTTGAAACACTTGCCATTTGCACAGAAAAGAAAATAAGACGACCAGAGGCCTAAAAGGGGACCCTGCCTCCTCAGCAGTGAGGAGCATGGGACACTCCCATTACCTCTGGTGGTGACCTGTCTTTTCTCTTATCAGAGATTTGGAGTCACTGAACCTGTCCGCCCAGTTGTGTTTTACAGCAGAATAGCTTCAGGAGCAGATGACGTGCATTGTCCAGTTCATTCTCTCTGACTTTAGTCGCATACACCAAAAACCAGTATCCATTTCATTCCAGATTCTTTCCTTTACTCGGGAAGTAATAAATACTTGTGTGTGGAGAGTGCTTCACAAGTGTTGGTTGAATGACCTAGTCTAGTTCTAGCACCCGCCAAGAGATGTAACTTGAGTTGTCCTTACTGGTGTTGTTTAGAAGAGATGTCGGAGAGATTCCTTGAGTGTAGGGCTAGGTGTTAGACTAGCAAGGATGAAGGTCTGTTCTCATCCTCAGTGCTCTTGGCCTGTAATTTCGTTTTAGGCTTGCTGACATCAAGGGGCAGTAAAACTTCTTTCTCTGAATAAAATTAATCTCATTTGAAGTTCAGTATTAAAGCATATATTGTATTTATTAGCAGTTCTGTATTTGGGACTTAGTTTTATGTGTGTTTCCATGGACCAGCCCAAGGAATGCCTCATATTTGAGTAAATCCTGCAAGTGGGGAAGAAGGAAATAAGTGTATGGTGAACAAAGGTAATGTTCACACATGTGATGCCTTTTATTCTCTTTTTTTCTTAGATTACTGCTTTAATTAGCACCGTGAAATTCCAAGGTGTTATACCAAATTAAGAGCAAAAACTAAACACCCCCACCACCTGGTGGCAGGGGGGCACATACACAGAAGCATGAGAACGTGTTAATAGAAAAGAAATGGAATATCCCTGGGTCGGGAAACCTGGCTTAGGGTTCTAGCACTGCCATTGCTAATCTCTGGTTTCCCTTTTTCCAATCTGTAAAAAAAAAAAAAAAATGGCAGGACCCAGGATCACTGTTTCCAGTGATCTCATCTACCTAAAAAATTTCATGCCATTTGTTGCTCCGTAAAAGAGAAGAGTAGTAGCATAGAAATAGCATAGACATTGGAATCAGGCAGACCTTGGTTTAGGTCCCATCTTTTCCACTTAATTGCTAAGTGACTTTCAGCTGCTACAAATGATTATATAACTAATCTGGTCGTCATTTTTCTCACCTGTAACATGGAAACCATATACCTCATCAGCTTGTGAGAATCAAAAATTAATGCGTGTGAGTCCGTATTAGAGGTCTTGACATCATATTGATATTTCTCTCTGGAAATGGCCTTTCCATTCTCTTACTATTTTGCACTTGTAACTCCTTCCTTTTCTTTTTTATCCCCCCCCACCCCACCCCCGCAGTGGCTCTGATCCTGGACACGTTCCCAATTAACATAGACCTGTCCATAGGTCTTCCTGTTTCCTCAGAAAAGGATTGCCAGCTACTCCAGAGCCTGCCCAGGCTCTGGAGGTTCTCTGGCCCTCTCAGCCCTAACTGGCTTTTGGTTGTGTAGGTGCACTGGGGTCCTGTCGTTGCCTTCTAGTTCTTGCTCCTGGTCTGCGATCGCAGAGTCCAAGGACTTCCTGCTGCTGAGCCTTCCTTCTCAGGCTCTGTCGGGAGCTTCAGATCCTGACCAGACTCCATTCTGCAGCTCTAAAGAGTTTGATTTCACCGTGTTTGTGTGTTCTTTCTTTGTGTGTGTGTGCGCGCATATGCATATATCTCATGAAGCTTTGAAAGTAAGTTGTACACATCTCAGCACATCCTAAGAGTAAGGACATTCTCCTATGTAACCATATTATCACACATAAGAAAATTGACAAAAACTTTCTACTATAATTTATATTAAAATTTCACCTATTGTCCCCAAAGCATTGTTTTTAAAGATTTTATTTTTAATTAATCTCTACACCCAACGTGGGGCTCGAACTCAACGACCCTGAAGTCGAGTCACATGTTCTACCCACTGAGCCAGCGAGGCACCCCCCCAAAATATTTTTGACTTTTTCCCCCCAAATTCAGTTTCAGTCAAGGTTCCCATATTGTATTTAGTTCTGTTTCTTTAATCTTTTAAAATCTAGACTAGTCTCCTGTTCAGCCCCACCCCCATGACATTGATTTTTTTTTCAGAGACTGGGTTAACTGTTGGTCCCATCTTTTGAATTTTCTTGAGTGTCTCCTTTTAGTATTTTCAGTTTGTTCATCCATCCTCTGCATTTCCTGTAAATGGAACCATTTGCTGAGTATCTAACACATCTAATAAGGCCCCTACCATTCCCGATGCACTTATTGCTTGGTGTGGGTTGGGGGGGTGTCACTGCCATGACCCTGCCACTGTGCTAGGCACGGTCTGGTGAAGGCATGTTTAGAATGTAGGGAGAGCAGCGGCTAAAGTTCAAGGAAGTGACATTTCATCTGAGTCTTTTTTTGTTGTTTTAAGATTTTATTTATTTATTTGACAGAGAGATACAGTGAGAGAGGGAACACAAACAAGGGGAGTGGGAGAGGGAGAAGCAGGCTTCCCGCTGAGCAGGGAGCCCTATGCGGGGCTCGATCCCAGGACCCTGGGATTATGACCTGAGCCGAAGGCAGACGCCTAACCAACTGAGCCCCCCAGGCGCCCCTCATCTGAGTCTTAATAGAGAAGAGGGGACAACATGTGAACAAGCACTGAGACCTGAGAGCAGCAATTCCACAGGACTGTTGGCTGGGGCCCCTGGGAGTTGCTAGAAGAGAGTCCTTGAAGGCTGTTGGGAGCAATTGTGAAGGGCCATGAACTCTGTGCCTAGAGTACCTTTGGTTTTGGAGGCTTCTGGGAGCCATTGTTGCACATCCTTTTCAGATTACAATTTTTCTCTTTAGATTGCAACTCATTTCTCATAATCTCACTATCCTGAGGAAAGTGTGTTTGGGTTTATTTTTTTCCCCAGCTGTGTGTGTGTTTCAGAAGGCTTTGAAGTTAGGAGTGACAGTGGATTTTGCTAGAAAGAGAACTATGGCCTCTAGGTAAGGGGTAAATTTGAAGGGGTGACAAGAGGCTAGAGAAGAGAGCTCATGGACACATGGGACTTGCAGGAGGTAAAACCAACAGAAGAGGGTCAGGGTTGGTGGTTTGGGAAAGTAACTGGTTGATGCTGAACTAAGCTCAGCAGGCGCCTCCCCTCTGCCTGTCCCTCCTCTCCCTTTCCCTGCCCGGGCAGGTAGGAGCTGCCACATGGCCTTCCGGGTTCCCTTGTGGCTAATGCCCCAGCTGTGTGGCATAGGTTCTAGGAAGGGACCTCAGAACAGGTGAGTGGGCCACAGACATGGCATGAGTGTGCTACTGGACGGAGCACCTCTTTTCAGACTTTTTAGCTTCCTTCTCTGCTTCACAAACCTTGGTTAAGGCCTTAGGGAACCTGTGAGGTGGGCATCAGTGCCCGTAGCGTTTGCGGAATGGGTCCATCTGGCTCCCCCAGATTGCTACCTTAGGCAGCAGGAACCGCAACAGGGGCAGTTCAGCGGCCTTAGTCTGTTGATCCTGGGTGAACAAGGGGTCTTTTGGTCCAGGCTGTGCCTCTAGACTGATGAGTGTGCTCATTTCTGAGAGAGTCAGCTCCTGAGGTGGTGAGTGCTTTTGTGGCCAGGCGTGCCAGTCCCCTCTCTGATGTGGGCACTGACTTTTCCCTCTCCTGTCTGGAACATTCCCGTCACACACCTGTGGGCCTTTCTCCAAGGTGAGGATGATATAAATCATTTATACTGTGGTGCCCTTTCCTAGCCAGTAGGGCTGGCGGAGAAGGCTTTGCTCTCCCACTCTTGTGTGGTATCTCTTGTCTGCATTTGTTGTTGGGTTAGGATTATGGTTGTGATTCCAGAACACAGCAAGGTCCAGTCCTTGAGGGAGGCTTGAATCTGTGGCCTGTTTTGGGATGCTCAGTAGGATCCCATTTCAGCCAGCTAAGTTCCCCAGCATCCAGAGCTGCCAGAGTCCTGAACTTGACAGAAAGGGCTGCAGCCTCATGAAGACCAGCCAGCGTGTTCACGTAGGGCCAGCCGGTCGTATTTTCCATTTTGCTCAAAGGTAGAGCCTCCCATGGTCAGCATCTTAGTGCTACCCCGTGATTGAGGTAGAGCTCCCAGTGGTCCAGCAGATACGCTGGTAGTGGATCTAGCCTGGTGACTGCCAAGGCCTCAGGGCAGGAGTGAGAGCAGGGGAGTGTTCTGTATTCGTGGTTTACGTTGTTCTCTGTCTCTCTCTCCCTCTCTCTAGTTTGTCCTAAAGAATTACGGAGAGAACCCAGAAGCCTACAATGAGGAACTGAAGAAGCTGGAGTTGCTCAGACAGGTAGGAGGATAGTCTTTTTATGCGCTTGTGGACAGGACAGGTTTGGTGGGGGGTGAAGAAACCACCTGGAACTGTGTTCTTGTTTTAATTTAATATTTTTTCCTCTTTAAAAGCAAAGTTAATGATAGAAAAGTTTGAAAATGCTAAAAAGCCACAAAAAAAAAATCCTTCTCACAAATTTTTGTGTGTATATTTTGTAATTTTATATATGATTGACCCTTGAACAACACGGGTTTGAATGTGTGGGTCCACTTCTATGCAGGTTTTGTATAGTACGGTACTGTAAATGTATTTTCCTCATGATTTCTTTAACATTTCCTTTTCTCTAGCTTACTTTATTATAAGAATACAATGTATAATACATATAACATACAAAATGTGTGTTGATTGACTATGTTACCAGTGAGGCTTCTGGCCAACAGTTGGCTATTAGTAGTTCAGTTTTTGGGAAGTCAGAAATTATAGTGGATTTTTGGCTGTGCGGGGGGTCAGCACCCTTAACCCCACACTGTTCAGGGTCGACTGTGGATACTGTATAAAAACACAGTAGGACCCTACACTGCCTGTATAGTTTACGTAGTCGGCTTTTTCATTTAACGTGTTGTGGATTTGTTTCTGTATCCATGAACACAGAACCATAGTATTTTTAACGTCCTGTGATCATTCCATTGCACTGTGATTTAATCAGTCTGGTCTCAGAGAACGTTAGGTTATTTCAGTTTTCACCGTTGTCAGTCTGATCCGTGTCTGCATCCTTGGGCACTTCTGGTTGTTTCTGTAGGAACTAGTGGGTGAACAGGAGACGCTTGCTTTCATTCCCACCCCCGGCACGGTACATGCCTACTGCTGCTGTTACCATGCAGTGCTGGCAGTCTGGTAGGTGAAAAGGGTATTGAGTTCTAATTTTCAGTTTTTGGTTAATAGTAAGATTTCACAGTTGTTAATGTATCACATATCTTCTTTTAGGACTTGCCAGTGTCTTTTGTCCATTTTTCTCCTAGAGTTCCATAGGCAAACCTTGTATTGCGCTTTGCTTCATTGCACTTCACAGATACCGTGTGTGTTTTTAAAGATTTTATTTTATTTTATTTTATTTTATTTTTTTTTAAAGATTTTATTTATTTATTCGACAGAGATAGAGACAGCCAGCGAGAGAGGGAACACAAGCAGGGGGAGTGGGAGAGGAAGAAGCAGGCTCATAGCGGAGGAGCCTGATGTGGGGCTCGATCCCATAACGCCGGGATCACGCCCTGAGCCGAAGGCAGACGCTTAACCGCTGTGCCACCCAGGCGCCCCTAAAGATTTTATTTTTAAGTAATCTTTACACCCAGTTTGGGGCTCAAACCCACAACCCCAGATCAGGAGTCGTGTGCTCCACCGACCGAGCCAGCCAGGTGCCCCTACGTACTGTGTTTTTACAAATTGAAGGTTTGGGGCTGTCCCGCATGGAGCTGGTCTGTTGGCACCATTTTCCCGACAGCACTTGTTCTCTTTGTGTGTCTGTGTCACATTTTGGTAATTCTCACAATATTACAAACTTTTTCGTTATTATATTTGTTAGGGTGATGTGTGATCGGTGAGTTTTGGGGTTACTGTTGCAGCTTTTGGGGGCACCATAGACCCCATAAAAGCGCGCAAATTGAATCGGTAAATGTTGGGTGCGTTCTGACTGCTCTGCCGACCAGCTGTTCCCCATATTTCTCTCTCTTCTTGGGTCTCCCTGTTCCCTGAGACACAACAGTATTGATATCAGGCCAATAAATAACCTTACAACAGCCTCTAAGTGTTCGAGTGAAAGGAAGAGTCTCATGTTTCTCATTTTAAATCAGAAGCTAAAAATGATTAAGCTTTGTGAGGAAGGCAGGTTGAAGGCCAAGGTGGGCTGAAAGGTAGGCCCCTTGCACCAGTTATCCAGGTTGTGAATGCAAAGGAAAAGTTCCTGAAGGAAATTAAAAGTGTTAATCCAGTGAGCACATGGTAACACTGCTGATGTGGAGAAAGTTCAGGTGGTCTGGATAGAAGATCAAACCAGCCACAACATTCCCTTAAGTCAAAGCCTAATTCAGAACAAGACCCTGACTCTCTCCAATTCTGTGAAGGCTCAGAGAGGTGAGGGAGCTGCAGAAGGAGAGTCCGAAGCCAGCGGCGATTGGCTCTTGAGGTTGAAGGAAAGATGCCGTCTCCCTAACATCAGAGTCCAAGGTGAAGCAGCAAGTGCTGATGGAGAAGCTGCAGCAAGGGGTCCAGAAAATAATTCACGAAGGCGGCCAACCCACACAGCAGATTTTCAGTGTGGATGAAACCACCTTATACTGGAGGAAGATGCCATCCAGGACTTCACAGCTGGAGAGAAGTAATGCCTGGCTTCAAAGCTTCGAAAGACAGGCTGACTCTGTTGTTAGGGGCTATGCAGCTGGTGACTACAAGTTGAAGCCAGTGCTCATTTCCATTCTGAAAATCCTAGGGCCCGGAAGAATTAGGCTAAATCTACTCTGCTGTGCTCTAGAAATGGAGCCACAATGTCCAGATGGCAGTACTTCTGTTTACAATGGAGTTTACTAAATATTTTAAGACTCCCGCTAAGATCTGCTCAGGAAAAAAAAGATTCCTTTCAAAATGTGACTGCTCGTTGACAATACGCACGGTCACCCCAGAGCACTGATGGAAACGTACGAGATAAACGTTTCCATGCCTGCTAACACAGCATTCATTCTGCAGCCCATGGATCAAGGAGTCATTTTGACTTTCAGGCTTATTCCTTAAGAAAAACATTTCATAAGGCTATAGCTGCATAGATGGTGATTCCTCTGATGGATCTGGGTAAAGTCCATTGAAAACCTTCTGGAAATGATTCACCATCTAGATGACATTAAGAACAATCATGATTCATGGGAAGAGGTTAAAATGTCAACATGAAGAGGAGTTTGGAAGGAGTGGATTCCAGCCCTCATGGAGGACTTTGAGGGTTCAAGATTTCAGTGGAGGGAGTCACCGCAGATGTGGTGAAAATAGCATGAGAACTAGAATCAGAGCCTGAAGGTGGGACTGAATCACCGCGATCTCATGATCAAACTTGAACAGATGAGGACTTGCTTCTAATGGATGAACAAAGAATATGGTTTCTTGAGCTGGAATCCATTCCTGGTGAAGATGCTGTGAAGTTGTTGAAATGACAACAAAGGATTTAGGGTATCACATAAACTTAGTTGGTAAAACAGCAGCAGGATTTGAGAGGACTGACTCCAGTTTTGAAAGAAGCTCTGTGGGTAAAATGTCCTCAAATAGCATCTCATGCTACAGAGAAATCCTTCGTAAAAGGAAGAGCCTATCAGTGGGGCACACTTCATTGTTGTCTTAAAGAATTTGCCACAGCCACCCCAGCCTTCAGCAGCCGCCAGCCTGATCAGTCATCAACATGGAGGCAAGACCCTCCACCAGCAAAAAGATTACGACCCACTGAAAGCTCAGATGATGGTTAGCATTTCTTAGCAGTTAAGTACTTTTTAATTAAGGTATGTACTTTTAAAGATATAATGCTACTGCATTAATAGACTGTAGTATAGTGTAAACGTAACTTTTATATACACTGGGAAACCAGAAAATTCATTTTGACCCACTTGATTGTGGTGGTCTGGATCTGAACCCGTAGTGTCTCTGAGGTATGCCTTTATCTTTGTTCTTATTAAGGTATAAGACTTATTCACACATTGATATTGTTCCTTTGTCTTACGTGATGCAAATTTTTTCAGTTCATTGTTTTTTGTTTTGGTTTTATTTTTTTAAGTAGACTCCACACTCAGCGTGGAGCCCAGTGTGGGGTTTGAATTTACAACCTTGAGATGAAGACTTGAGCTGAGATCAAGAGTCGAACACTTAACTGAGCCACCCTGGAGCCCCAGTTCATTGTTTTTATTATGTTTTTAATGCAAACTTTTCAAATTTGACATATAAATATTAAAGTCAGGTCCATCCCATCATTCCTTTAACCTGCCTTTGCTATGCACTGAGAAAAACTTCATCACCTAAATAAAATGTAAGCAGTTACTGATGTTCTTTAGTACGTGTACTGTTTGATTTTTACGTAAACCTTTATATGGCATTTAAGTATATGATAGATGAGGGAAGGCTCGAGCTTTAACTTCTCCATACTTTTTCTATTTTTGGAAACACTCCTATGCTGAATTCTTACATACACATTAGGTCTATTCAGAATTCCCTGTTCTCTTCCACCATCTATCCTCCTGTGACAGGTCCACAGTATTTTTTTTTTTTTTTAAGATTTTATTTATTTGAGAGAGAGTGAGAGAAAGCACAAGAGGGGGGAGGGTCAGAGGGAGAAGCAGACCCCCTGGTGAGCAGAGACTCTGGGATCTCTGGGATCAGGACCTGAGCCAACAGCAGACGCTTAACTGACTGAGCCACCCAGGCGCCCAAGTCCACAATATTTTAAGTATTATTTGTTGTGCATTTTTCTATCTGGTAAGACTAATTCCTGATAATAACTTCTTTTTTAAGTTTTCCATGGTTATTCTCACATGAATATTTGTCAAGTTCTGCAAAATAGTATTGGGAATTTTGTGAGCTCATAAAACTTACAAGGTTGATAAGATAGAGTTAATATCTTTATGAGGTTGCTGTTCTCTGCATTTCTTCATATATTATTTTTTCAGGTTTCTCAGTAAACTTTTGTTTATTTCTAGACTTTTTTTTTTTTTTAAGATTTTATTTATTTATCTGACAGAGAGAGACAGCCAGTGAGAGAGGGAACACAGGCAGGGGGAGTGGGAGAGGGAGAAGCAGTCTCCCAGCAGAGGAGCCTGATGTGGGGCTCGATCCCAGAACACCGGGATCACGCCCTGAGCCGAAGGCAGATGCCCAACGACTGAGCCACCCAGACGCCCCCTAGACTTTTTTTTATTGTTGCTATTATTGAGTGTCCTTCCCCCTTCTTTTATCTTTTCCACCTGTTACAGTTGGCATAGAGAGAAGCAGTTGAGCAATTTATTTTGTTTTTGGTTGTTGTTGTTGTTTATTATTTATTTTTAATTAATCTCTACATCCACTGTGGGGCTCAAACACATGACGCCAAGATCGAGAGTTGCACACTCCCTTACTGGGCCAGTCAGGTGCCCCGAGCAATTTATTTCGTTAATTATCTTCTTTCCAATGGTATTTGAGTTCATTTTCTTGGGTTTTCCAAATTACCCGAGTCATACCATATACACATAATGATTTTGCTTTCTTTCCAATGGTTGTAATCCTTATTTTCTTGGAATTGGCAGACATTTCCAGAGCATGGTTAATAATTGTGAGAATGATTTGACACTGGCGTCGAGGTGTCAGCTTGAGCGCGCCGCTGGCCACTGTGCCAGTGTCAGGTGGCTTGTTTCTGCATGTGGGGGTGCAGCGGCCCCTCGTCCTCTTAACGACTCAGAGCCGCTTATAGTGGCGGGGTGTCTGTACGCTCGCTCACTTTGTGTTCTGATCAATTAACAGGTCATAAAAGCTGTAGAAAACTTGGTAAATAAGAGAAATATAAAGAACAAAACAATCATGCCCAGAGAGAATCACTGTGATTTTACACATTTCGTTTTTATTTTAAAAGCCGGAAGTTAAAATAACATTGTCAAAGCACTATAGACCAAATCATTTTAATTGTTAAAAGATTCGCTTAAGGGGCGCCTGGGTGGCACAGCGGTTAAGCGTCTGCCTTCGGCTCAGGGCGTGATCCCGGCGTTGTGGGATCGAGCCCCACATCAGGCTCCTCCGCTGTGAGCCTGCTTCTTCCTCTCCCACTCCCCCTGCTTGTGTTCCCTCTCTCGCTGGCTGTCTCTATCTCTGTCGAATAAATAAAATCTTTAAAAAAACAAAAAAAAGATTCGCTTAAATTTTATTATGTTTCTAACCTTTCTTGTGCCCCTTAGCAGTAAACAAGGAACAATAGCCTAAATGCTATTTCTGGAATTAATATTAAGAAAGCATTTTTCCCCATTTTTTAAATAGAAATGACATCATATTGAATAATTTCAGCTCAGCTCTGGCAGGGGGCAAAGCATGATCCCAAACAAAGAGAACTAAGAAGAGCTCTTTGTCTTCTTCCTATACTGGAGTTCCAGTCATGCTTTATTCATTCTGTTAGCAAATGTTCATTGACCGCTCTCCTAATCTCAGGGCCTCCTCTAGGCCCTGTGGCTTCAGCAGTGAATAGAACGAAGTTCCTGTGGCGTCACGTGGTGGTCTAAGTAAGAGTCCTTGAGCAGAGCAGCCCGGTGCAGCACCCCGGCATTAGGCTAAGCTTCCGGCATTAGGGAAGAAGGCAGAGGAGCCAAATCCTGGGGAAAAAAACAAAGAGAAAAACCAAGATTCCCAGTGAAGGAGAGGCTTCATGAGGGATCCAGGAAGTGTGACGCTGGAGTGGGGGTTTCATTTGGCAATTTCGAGTGAGGTCTTCATCCTTCCACGGGACTTCCTGATGCCTCCCTCAGCCTCCTGAGGTGGTGTGGTCCCAGCCATGCGTATGGTGGTTCACCAGAGACACAGTGGAGCAACAGGTATGGGAACCAGAGCTGGAAGATCTGACGTAGGCTCAGTTCCCAAGCAAGAAGTATTGTACTGCCTACAGCATCGCGGGGACAGTGTTATCAAGGCCAAGTGCCAGTTTGCTTATTGTACTTTGGAAAAATTGGCCCAAGAGTTTCAACAGTGGAAGGCTCCAATTAAGGGAGCTACGTAGGAGTCCATTGCAGATCCTTTTTTTTTTTTTTAAGATGTATTCATTTGAGAGGGGGAAAGAGCGGGGAGTGGGGCAGAGGGAGGGAGAGAACATGCGCGTGTGGGGGGAGCAGGGGCAAAAGGGGAGAAGGCTCGAGGGGGGGAGGGGCAGAGGGAGACTCTCAAGCAGACTCTGCACTGAGCGTGGAGCGCAGCGAGGGGCTCAGTCCCACAGCCCTGATATCATGATCTGAGTTGAAACCAAGAGTCCGGTGCTCAACCAACTGACCCACCCTGGTGCCCCCTGGAAATGGAAGGCAGATAAAACTTGGGGAGCTGTAGGCAATCCTCTTTATGCGATCTGGCCTTTGTTTCCTCATCCGTAAAGCGGGGGCTGGAAGAGTTGTCTCTAAGACCTTCCAGTTGCAACTCTGAGGTGTATTCTTGATTTATAGTGCATAAAGCTGGCAGGCATGGTGAGGGGCTTGTGGGGGGGTGGGAGTGGCGTGATCTCCGAGCTCAGCTGCTCCTGCTCTGCCTAGCTCCTCCAGGTGCAGGGCCAAGCACGGCGTCCGAGAACACGGCAGGTGCACCGGGACAGGGGGGCCTCTTCCTTGGCCGGATTAAAAGTGCCGGTGGAATTGTGTGACTTGGAGGGAGGGTTGCTTCCATTGTTTCTCAGAGATGGTTTTAGGAAGTACAAAGACAAATCTTTTCTGTTACCTTTTTGAATCTGCTTTAGTGAGTGTTAAAGAAAAATGTAGCTAGCACATCAGCCCTGTTGTTTCAAAGAGGCGGCTGCTTAGGATGTGGCTCCACTTTGAAAAATGTGTCAGCCTGAAGGAAAATGTGAAGTCCCTGTGCTATTTGACTGCGGCAGAGGTTCTGATGGGGAGGGGGTGGTGACCAGATTCCAGAAGCCCTGGCCTGAGGGACAGGTCACACCTTCGCTGTATGGCTATGAACACGCCTCATCCTTGCCCTAGGCCCTCTGGAGGCTGCTGCAGGAGGGAGCTTATGCTCCTGTTCAAAGAGGAGCCGGAGGGCCTGGGGAGCGCTGTTGAGTGGGACTGGGGCCGACTAGCCCTGCCCAGCCCTGCCCTGCCGTTCCTTCTGAGAGCATCCCAGGCAGAGGCCTTGGAGCCCAGCTCTGGAGTGCGGTGTCCTCCAAGAAGGGTTTCTGCTAGCCGGTGCTGGCCAGCTCTCCTCTGGGCCTTGTTGTTGCTGAAGTCCCCAAGGGGGCGGAAGGGTGCCATGGCTCTCTCCAGCGGGCGGGGCGAGGGTGGGCATGGTCCTTCTAGCCTGTCCCTTCTTTGTTTTGTGCACCTGCTTCTGGGAGAGGATGTTGTCTGTTCTTCTGTTTGAGCACAGGGTTCATCTGCTTTGTTTTGTTTATTTCCCCAAAATGGGAATAGCTTTATTGTTTTTTATAAAAAGTGGAAATTGGGGGAGGGGGTGGGGGGGATGAGGTAACTGGGTGATGGACATTAAGGAGGGCATGTGATATAATGAGCCCTGGGTGTTATATGCAACTGATGAATCACTGAACTCTACCTCTGAAACTAATAATACACTATATGTTAATTGAATTTAAATCTTAAAAAATTTTAAAAATAGGAAAAAGCGAAAGTGTTTGGTGTAAAGAGTAAACAATAAAAAGAAATGTATGTCTCTGTGTGTATATACAGAATAGGATAAGTTACGTACACCCTGCTACCCAGTGGTAATCACTTAATATTTTGGTGTACAACCTTCTAGAATCTTTTATCTTTGTCTATATACCTAGTTGGCTGTCAGTATCTATACGATTTTACGTAAATGAAATCATACTGCTCATCTGTTACCTTTTTTTGGCTCAATAAATACATCACGAACATCTAAACATAATAGAGACTCTCGTTTTCAGTCTTTGTGGCTGTATTTGCTTTTGTAGTCTTGGCATAACTTATTTAAACAGTTCTCTTTGATGGAAATGTTGGTGGCATCCAATATTTGACCCTGTTAATAATACTGCAATAAATATCCCTGTATGCTCACCAAGCAGTTGCTTTTCTGGGTATCTTTTACTGTGTGTTTTAGATACAGAACTGTGGGTAGCATCAGGTACGTGCACATTTTTAACGCCTATTGTAAAACTGCGTTCCGGAAAGGTGGGACTGACTCAGCCCGCCCTGGCTGGTGGGATGGCTGTTGAACAGCTGCAGGCATCACTGTGGGCTTTCTCGTAGCTCAGATGCAGATTTCTTTTTTGAGCCTCTGTGGGCAGACAGACCTGCCTGTACTCTACCCCAAGTGACGGCAGGCCTGCTTCTCCCATCCGCCCCCCAGAATGCTGTCCGTGTCCCACGGGACTTTGAGGGCTGCAGTGTCCTGCGCAAGTACCTAGGCCAGCTCCACTACCTGCAGAGTCGGGTCCCCATGGGCTCGGGCCAGGAGGCCGCCGTTCCTGTCACCTGGTGAGAGCTGGCAGGCAGGGCTGCGGGGGGAGCCTGGAGGGTCCCTGGGGTGGCCCATGGTGTTTGGATGGTGGGGATGTCCCCTCCCCTTCCCCAGCCCCCTCCCCTCTTCCTGCTGCAGAGGATGGGGAGTGGCTTGGTGTGGTGTCCTTAGGCCTCCCTCTGACCTGCACTGGGGTGGCTCATCCTCTCACCTGGCCTCAAGGCCCTGGCCAGCTCCTTCCCTTAAGATGATGGGGGTGGCATGTCTGCAGGACCGAGATCTTCTCTGGCAAGTCTGTGGCTCATGAGGACATCAAGTATGAGCAGGCCTGCATTCTCTACAACCTCGGTGAGCTGCCTAACCCTTTCCCATTGGCCCTACCTCCCAGCCCTGCCAACCCAGGATCTCAGCAGGTCACAAGGCAGTGGGCTCATGGAAAGAAGCCCCTGGATGCTGACCCCTTCGCCACTTTCCCCATAGCTCTGCCAGCACCTCTTTTCTGGGCCATGGGCAGCCACCCTGCTGGGGAGAAGCTCCGCTGGGCTGGCTGCCACATGGTGTTGCTGTTGTGTGCTCTGGCTAGGAGCGGTGACCTCTCTTCTTTGACTGGACAGCTCTGACCCCCCTAATGGCTTTGGGCTGTTCTAGTTGAGAGAACAAGGCTGGCCTCAACTAGCCCTGCTGTCAGCCCTGATGACTTAGCCTCAGTATGGCCCAAGGGAGAAGCTGGGGAGCCTGAGTCCTGTGTAGGCATCCCTGGGGCCTCAAGACCGGACCTGTAGGCGGGGTGCTGTGGATGGGAGTTCCTCCTTCCTCCACCCCCACGTCTGCCTGGTGTAGAGCAAGAGACTGAGGGGCTTGGATGGACTTGGGAGTTTCCCCTTCTGGTGTCCTTGGACCAACTGCCCCAGTTCTCAGACCCTGTCTTCCAGATCATGAGTGACAACACAGCCTCCCTGTCTTATGCTCAACAAAGGCATGGGGGCGGGCAACTCGGGGAGCAGCCCCAGGCTAGCCCTGACACCATGTCCTCTGACTCCCCAGGGGCTCTGCACTCCATGTTGGGGGCCATGGACAAGCGGGTGTCTGAGGAGGTGAGGAGGGGGACATAAGCAGGGTGGGGGGGACTAAGTGTTCTTTGCCTCCAGAGTTTGCATCCTGTCCCGTGGGAGTGGACACGAGCAGCTGTCTGGCTCTGCCTCTGGCCATCATCGTCCTCTTCCTCCCCAGGGCATGAAGGTCTCCTGTACTCATTTCCAGTGTGCAGCAGGCGCCTTCGCCTACCTGCGCGAGCACTTCCCTCATGCCTACAGCGTGGACATGAGTCGCCAGATTCTCACTCTCAACGTCAACCTCATGTTGGTGAGGAGGTGCCCTTGTCGGGGCCCAGTTCAGTCCAGGGAGGGGACAGCCAGCGCTGGATCCTGGACCAGGCCCTGTGCACGTGGCAGTGGGGCCTTGGCTTTGATCTTTTGAGTCCCCGGTGGATTAGGGCAGGACAGTGCTGCTTGGAGTGGCGAAGGCGGGAGGAGAGAGGACAGGGCAGGGGATCTCTCTGTGATCCCCCTGATGGGCAGGGTAAGGTCTCTGGGTGAACGAGTGAATGCACCTGCATTTTGTCGGCCCAGGGCCAGGCTCAGGAGTGCCTTCTGGAGAAGTCAATGTTGGACAACAGGAAGAGCTTTCTGGTGGCCCGCATCAGTGCACAGGTAGGGGCAGGGGTGGATGGTGGCCCTCAAGGGACTGAGAGCAGGCCTTCAGTTTACTCCTGGCCCCCAGGTGGTGGATTACTACAAGGAGGCATGCCGGGCCTTGGAGAACCCCGACACCGCCTCACTGCTGGGCCGGATCCAGAAGGACTGGAAGAAGCTTGTGCAGATGAAGATCTACTACTTTGCAGCCGTGGCTCATGTGCGAGCCCCGTGACGGGTGGGGGGGGCGGGGGGGCGACCACAGCTTGGGGACTAAGTCGTGGTGTCTGTCCTTTCTTCCCCCAGCTGCACATGGGAAAGCAGGCTGAGGAGCAGCAGAAGTTCGGTGAGCGGGTGAGTGAGCTGTGGCAAGGAGGGGTTCGGACTGATGCCAGCCGTGTTCACGAGGTGCTAGAACGGTCCCTTCCCTTACAGCAAAGGGGGAGGCTCTCCTCACTGTCCTCACCCCCACATCCTTGCCTCCCCCACAGCTGCAGGTCTGGTGTTTGTATTGTGTTGTCCCATCTGCTTCACCTTCATCCCCAGCGGACTGCGGGTGTAGCTGCACCCCGCCCCCCCAGTGGGGACGTTGGGTGGGAGGTGGAGCCGTAAGGTGGAGCCGGCTGGGCTGCCGCACCCAGTGCCGTTGGCTGGGCTGATGCCTGGCTGCTTCCTCAGCTTCTGGTCTTCTGCGGGTCACCTCATGGCCAGGCAGGGCTTAACGGGGTGGCAGAGGGAGGGAAGGATGGACCGGGCTCTGCCTGCTGCCCCCCACAGGTCGCATACTTCCAGAGTGCCCTGGACAAGCTCAATGAAGCCATCAAGTTGGCCAAGGTAAAGCTGAGGAAGGACCTGGCTGCCCCTCAGAGCCCTGAGAGAACCTGGAGCACACCTGGTGGGGCCGAGGGTTGGCCTGGCACTGAGTCCCCTCCCATCCCTGTCCCATAGGGCCAGCCTGACACGGTGCAGGATGCACTGCGCTTTGCTATGGATGTCATTGGAGGAAAGTGAGTCTGTGGGGCTGGGGGTGGCCTTTGTTCCTTCTTGTTGGGGAGGGTCTTGGTCCTCTGCCTGCATCATTGGGAGGAAGGCCCCGGTAGCTGAGAGCAGTGGCCTGACTGCTGGACTCCCTGCTTCTGACTCCAGGTACAATTCTGCCAAAAAGGACAATGACTTCATCTACCACGAGGCTGTCCCAGCACTGGACACCCTTCAGCCTGTAAAAGGTCTGGAGCTGAGGGGAGGCCGAGGATGGGGGGAGAGCGTGAAGATGGGAGTATAGAACAGAGGCAGACTGGAGGCTTGTGTGGGCCTCCATTCTTCCTCTCACCATTCTTCCTCTCCCAGGCGCCCCCTTGGTGAAGCCCTTACCAGTGAACCCCACAGACCCCGCTGTTACAGGCCCTGACATCTTTGCCAAACTGGTACCCATGGCTGCTCATGAAGCCTCGTCACTATACAGGTGGGCGGGAGGGGCTGGCCCTGTTCTTAGCACAGCTGGGGTTGGAAGGTCTCAAGACCTAGTTTCCAGCAATTGCTTTGTCACTTTGGCAGTGAGGAGAAGGCCAAGCTGCTTCGGGAGATGATGGCCAAGATTGAAGACAAGAATGAGGTCCTGGAGTGAGTGCAGGGCTGGAGGTGGGAGGGGGATGGGTGGGTGGGTGAGGACGCAGGCCTCTGTGGGGTCCCCAGTGCTGCTTACAACAGAGAGAGTAAGAGTGAATGTCCTCTTGCATCAGGTTTCCTGGCTTTGCCCTTCCTGCCCATGGTCTTGGGTGCTAGATTTATAGGGGGACAGTCACCTGGCTTGGGAGGGTGATGTTCCTGTGTCTGTTTTCAGCAGTGCCCCAGGTGTGTTCTGTGGGGCCAGGCTAGACCTCCAGTGATGGAGGTCAGGATGCTGATTTGTCTCTGCAAGGACCCCAGACCTAGTTTCAGTGGTGGGGGCTCACCCTCGCGAGAGGAGAGAGAGTTGGGTCGGCGCCCACCTGGTCCTGTCTCTCTCCCCCACCCCCCCGCAGTCAGTTCATGGATTCAATGCAGCTGGACCCTGAGACCGTGGACAACCTTGATGCGTACAGCCACATCCCACCCCAGCTCATGGAGAAGTGTGCGGCTCTCAGTGTCCGGCCCGACACCGTCAGGAACCTTGTCCAGTCCATGCAAGGTTAGCAAGGGAGAGAAGCGAGTGGGTGGCAGAAGTCCTCTGCAGCGGCCTTCTCCGTGTCCCCTGTTCACTGAGGACGGAGGTCGTGCAAGCACCCACCCTGAGGCCTCCGTGGATCCCGGCACCCTGTGTCTGCCCTGCTCAGCAAGCCCGGGGCCACACGCAAGCCCTTGACCGTGTGGGTGGTTCTGTCTCCCCGGGGACGGACGCAAGTTGGGTGCCCGGTGTGCCTGCGTCAGGAGCTGTTCCCTTCCCGCAAACACCCCCAGTGCTGTCAGGTGTGTTCACGGATGTGGAGGCCTCCCTGAAGGACATCAGGGAGCTGCTGGAAGAGGACGAGCTGCTTGAGCAGAAGTTGCAGGAGGCGCTGGGCCAGGCCGGGGCCAGCCTGGCGGGCTCCAAGGCAGAGCTGGCCGAGGTGAGGCGAGACTGGGCTAAGTACATGGAAGTCCACGAGAAGGCCTCCTTCACCAACAGCGAGCTGCACCGGGCCATGAATCTGCACGTGGGCAACCTGCGCCTGCTCAGCGGGCCACTGGACGAGGTCCGGGCTGCCCTGCCCACGCCAGCCCTCACCCCGGGTGAGCCGCACACACTCCCCCGCCCGCCCGCCCCGTCCATGCCTGTGGGAGGGGGCGCGGGGCCGGAGCCGCTGGTCTCACCGACCACCGCTGCTCCCAGAGGACAAGGCTGTGCTGCAGAACCTGAAGCGCATCCTGGCCAAGGTGCAGGAGATGCGGGACCAGCGCGTGTCCCTGGAGCAGCAGCTGCGGGAGCTCATCCAGAAGGATGATATCACGGCCTCGCTGGTGACTACGGACCACTCTGAGATGAAGGTGGGGTTGGGGAGCTGGGGACGGTCTCTAACTGTGGGCTCCACCTTGCAGTGGTGAGGCCCTGAGTGTCTGCCCCCCGCACCCCACCCCCCTCCCTCAGAAGTTGTTTGAGGAGCAGCTGAAGAAGTATGACCAGCTGAGGGTGTACCTGGAGCAGAACCTGGCAGCCCAGGACAACGTTCTCCGGGCGCTGACCGAGGCCAACGTGCAGTACGCAGCCGTGCGGCGGGTGCTCAGTGAACTGGACCAGAAGTCAGTGTCCCGCCCTGCGCTCTGGCCCAGACTCCCATGCAGAGCTTGGCTCAGCGCCTCACCTGCTGCCCTTTATGCCCACTAGGTGGAACTCCACGCTCCAGACCCTGGTGGCCTCCTACGAAGCCTATGAGGACCTGATGAAGAAGTCCCAGGAGGGCAAGGACTTCTATGCGGACCTGGAAAGCAAGGTGGCTGCTCTCTTGGAACGGGCGCAGTCCACCTGCCAGGCCCGCGAGGCCGCCCGCCAGCAGCTCCTGGACAGGTGGGTGTGGCCTCGGGGCTGCTGCAGCCCAGACCGCAGCTCTGCTGATGGGGGTCTGGCTCCACTCCTTCCTGACCTTGTTCCACAGGGAGCTGAAGAAGAAGCCGCCCCCGCGGCCCACGGCCCCAAAGCCGCTGCTGCCCCGGAGGGAGGAGGGGGAGGCAGTGGAGCCAGGAGACCTGCCCGAGGAGCTGCGCAGCCTGCCCCCTGACATGGTGGCTGGCCCACGGCCACCCGACACCTACTTGGGAACTGCGGCGCCACTCCACTTTCCTCCCAGTCCCTTCCCCAGCTCCGCGGTCCCAGGACCCCACTATCTCTCAGGTCCCTTACCTCCCGGTACCTACTCAGGTCCCACTCAAGTGTTGCAGCCCAGGGCCCCCCAGGCCCCAGGCCACCCTGCAATGGCAATGGCCCCTGGACCTGCCCTCTACTCAGCCCCCGCCTACACACCGGAGCTGGGCCTCGTGCCCCGATCCTCCCCACAGCACGGTGTGGTAAGCAGTCCCTATGGGGGGGTAGGGCCCCCCCCACCAGTTGCAGGTCTGCCCTCAGCCCCACCTCCCCAGTTCTCGGGCCCTGAGATGGCGGTTCGGCCAGCCACTACCACAGTAGATAGTGTCCAGGCCCCCATCTCTAGCCACGCCGCACCACGGCCAAACCCCAGCCCTGCTCCTCCCCAGCCCTGCTTCCCGGTGCCCCCACCACAGCCACAGCTACTGCCCACACCCTATACCTACCCTATGGGAGGGGCCAAGCCACCCCTCGCAGCTGCCCCTGCCCAGCACCACTTTCCTCCTGGGATTCCCCCAGGTTTTCCAGCCCCCAGGGTTGGGCCCCAGCCCCATCCCCCAGGAGTGGCTGGGCCCCAGCCCCCAGCAGCCCCTTCCGCTCCAGCATCCGAACCTCTTCCCACCCCAGGCTCCGGGGCGGGTTCCCAACCCCTTACCCCTTTGCCTCAGCCTGGCGTCTTGGGACAGCCAGCACCAACCCTACACCCCTCTCTACCCGGCCCCTCTCAGGACCCTCTGCCCCCCATTCAGGTCTGCCCTTCCCCACCCCTGGGCCACCTCCGTCTCCCCCATCCCACCCTGGCATACGGTCCTGCCCCTTCCCCAGGCCTCTGGGCCCCCAGGCAGCTCCTCTCTCCATTCGAGGCCCCTCACCTGCCGGCCAGCCCACCCCCAACCCCCACCTGGTGCCTTCACCTGCCCCGTCACCAGGGCCCGGCCCAGTGCCGCCTCGGCCCCCTGCCACAGAGCCACCCCCATGCGTACGCCGGGGCACCGCGGCTGCAGACCTGCTGTCCTCCAGTCCGGAGAGTCAGCACGGAGGCACCCAGCCCCCCGGGGGCGGGCAGCCCCTGCTGCAGCCTACGAAGGTGGACGCGGCTGAGGGCCGCCGGCCACAAGCCCTGCGGCTGATCGAGCAGGACCCCTACGAGCACCCTGAGAGGCTGCAGCAGTTGCAGCGGGAGCTGGAGGCCTTCCGAGGCCAGCTGGGGGATGCGGCGGCGCTGGACGCTGTGTGGCGAGAGCTGCAGGACGCCCAGGAGCATGATGCCCGTGGCCGGTCCATCGCCATCGCCCGCTGCTACTCCCTGAAGAACCGGCACCAGGATGTCATGCCGTACGACAGCAACCGCGTGGTGCTGCGCTCAGGCAAGGACGACTACATCAACGCCAGCTGCGTGGAGGGGCTCTCGCCCTACTGCCCGCCCTTGGTGGCCACCCAGGCACCGCTGCCTGGCACGGCTGCGGACTTCTGGCTCATGGTGCACGAGCAGAAGGTGTCGGTCATCGTCATGCTGGTGTCGGAGGCCGAGATGGAGAAGGTGAGAGGGGGAGGGTGAGGGGGCTGTGCAGGAGGGACCCTGGAAGAGGAGCCCTAACGGCCTCACCTCTTGGTCCCTCAGCAAAAGGTGGCGCGCTATTTCCCCACTGAGAGAGGCCAGCCCATGGTGCACGGCGCCCTGAGCCTGGCGCTGAGCAGTGTTCGGGCCACCGAGACCCACGTGGAGCGGGTGCTGAGTCTGCAGTTCCGGGACCAGAGCCTCAAGCGCTCGCTCGTGCACCTCCACTTCCCCACTTGGCCTGAGTTGTGCGTCTGCTGTCCCGGGTGGGGGCTGGCAGGTGGGGGGTGCGGTAGGGGCACCCGCTGAGGCTGGCTCTCGGCTCCCGCCCGCACCCCGCAGAGGCCTGCCAGACAGCCCCGGCAACCTGCTGCGCTTCATCCAGGAGGTGCACGCGCACTACCTGCACCAGCGGCCCCTGCACACGCCCGTCGTTGTGCACTGCAGGTACGGCCCGCACGGGGGGGGGGCGCCGACGGGGGCCCAGCCCTGGGCCCTGCTTACACCCGCTTCCCACTGCAGCTCTGGGGTGGGCCGCACGGGAGCCTTCGCGCTGCTCTACGCCGCCGTGCAGGAGGTAGAGGCTGGGAACGGGATCCCCGAGCT
>NW_024423786.1:41101852-41111335 GCF_017311325.1 Ursus maritimus | reverse complement strand
CCAGTTGCAGGTCTGCCCTCAGCCCCACCTCCCCAGTTCTCGGGCCCTGAGATGGCGGTTCGGCCAGCCACTACCACAGTAGATAGTGTCCAGGCCCCCATCTCTAGCCACGCCGCACCACGGCCAAACCCCAGCCCTGCTCCTCCCCAGCCCTGCTTCCCGGTGCCCCCACCACAGCCACAGCTACTGCCCACACCCTATACCTACCCTATGGGAGGGGCCAAGCCACCCCTCGCAGCTGCCCCTGCCCAGCACCACTTTCCTCCTGGGATTCCCCCAGGTTTTCCAGCCCCCAGGGTTGGGCCCCAGCCCCATCCCCCAGGAGTGGCATTTGGGCCCCAGCCCCCCCAGCAGCCCCTTCCGCTCCAGCATCCGAACCTCTTCCCACCCCAGGCTCCGGGGCGGGTTCCCCCCCAACCCCCTTACCCCTTTGCCCCTCAGCCTGGCGTCTTGGGACAGCCAGCACCAACCCTGCACACCCCTCTCTACCCGGGCCCCTCTCAGGACCCTCTGCCCCCCCATTCAGGGGCTCTGCCCTTCCCCACCCCTGGGCCACCTCCGTCTCCCCATCCCACCCTGGCATACGGTCCTGCCCCTTCCCCCAGGCCTCTGGGCCCCCAGGCAGCTCCTCTCTCCATTCGAGGCCCCTCACCTGCCGGCCAGCCCACCCCCAACCCCCACCTGGTGCCTTCACCTGCCCCGTCACCAGGGCCCGGCCCAGTGCCGCCTCGGCCCCCTGCCACAGAGCCACCCCCATGCGTACGCCGGGGCACCGCGGCTGCAGACCTGCTGTCCTCCAGTCCGGAGAGTCAGCACGGAGGCACCCAGCCCCCCGGGGGCGGGCAGCCCCTGCTGCAGCCTACGAAGGTGGACGCGGCTGAGGGCCGCCGGCCACAAGCCCTGCGGCTGATCGAGCAGGACCCCTACGAGCACCCTGAGAGGCTGCAGCAGTTGCAGCGGGAGCTGGAGGCCTTCCGAGGCCAGCTGGGGGATGCGGCGGCGCTGGACGCTGTGTGGCGAGAGCTGCAGGACGCCCAGGAGCATGATGCCCGTGGCCGGTCCATCGCCATCGCCCGCTGCTACTCCCTGAAGAACCGGCACCAGGATGTCATGCCGTACGACAGCAACCGCGTGGTGCTGCGCTCAGGCAAGGACGACTACATCAACGCCAGCTGCGTGGAGGGGCTCTCGCCCTACTGCCCGCCCTTGGTGGCCACCCAGGCACCGCTGCCTGGCACGGCTGCGGACTTCTGGCTCATGGTGCACGAGCAGAAGGTGTCGGTCATCGTCATGCTGGTGTCGGAGGCCGAGATGGAGAAGGTGAGAGGGGGAGGGTGAGGGGGCTGTGCAGGAGGGACCCTGGAAGAGGAGCCCTAACGGCCTCACCTCTTGGTCCCTCAGCAAAAGGTGGCGCGCTATTTCCCCACTGAGAGAGGCCAGCCCATGGTGCACGGCGCCCTGAGCCTGGCGCTGAGCAGTGTTCGGGCCACCGAGACCCACGTGGAGCGGGTGCTGAGTCTGCAGTTCCGGGACCAGAGCCTCAAGCGCTCGCTCGTGCACCTCCACTTCCCCACTTGGCCTGAGTTGTGCGTCTGCTGTCCCGGGTGGGGGCTGGCAGGTGGGGGGTGCGGTAGGGGCACCCGCTGAGGCTGGCTCTCGGCTCCCGCCCGCACCCCGCAGAGGCCTGCCAGACAGCCCCGGCAACCTGCTGCGCTTCATCCAGGAGGTGCACGCGCACTACCTGCACCAGCGGCCCCTGCACACGCCCGTCGTTGTGCACTGCAGGTACGGCCCGCACGGGGGGGGGGCGCCGACGGGGGCCCAGCCCTGGGCCCTGCTTACACCCGCTTCCCACTGCAGCTCTGGGGTGGGCCGCACGGGAGCCTTCGCGCTGCTCTACGCCGCCGTGCAGGAGGTAGAGGCTGGGAACGGGATCCCCGAGCTGCCTCAGCTGGTGCGGCGCATGCGACAGCAGAGGAAGCACATGCTGCAGGAGAAAGTGAGGCGCGGCTGGTGGGGGCGGGTCGGTGGGTGTGGGAGGGGCCCTCCACCGCGGGGCAGCAAGGCCCGGCCCGGCTGACCAAGCCGAGGGCCCTCTCCAGCTGCACCTCAGGTTCTGCCACGAGGTGGTGGTGAGACACGTGGAGCAGGTCCTGCAGCGCCATGGCGTGCCCCCTCCGGGCAGACCATCAGCAGGCACGAGCGTCAGTCAGAAGGTGAGGAAGGAGCCCCTGGGGCTGGCGGGGCCAGCCGCAGCCTCGTGGACTGGTCTCCACCCACTTCTGTCTTCCTAGAACCACCTTCCTCAGGACTCTCAGGACCTGGTCCTCGGCGGGGACATGCCTATCAGCTCCATCCAGGCCACCATCGCCAAGCTCAGCATCCGCCCTCCCGGGGGCCTGGATTCCCTGGCCGCCAGCCTCCCAGGCCCCGTAGAGCCCCCGGGGCTGCCACCAGCCAGCCTCCCGGAGTCCGCTCAACTCCCATCCTCCTCCCCACCCCCCCTCTCTTCACCCCAGCCTGAGGCCCCCCAGCCTGAGGAGGATCAGCCAGTACCTGAGGCCCCCAGCCTGGGGCCCCCGTCCTCCTCCCTGGAGCTGCTGGCCTCCCTAACTCCTGAGGCCTTCTCTCTGGACAACTCCTTGCGAGGAAAGCAGCGGATGAGCAAGCAGAACTTTCTGCAGGCCCATAACGGGCAGGGTCTGCGGGCTGCCCGTCCCACTGATGACCCCCTCAGCCTTCTGGATCCGCTCTGGACACTCAACAAAACCTGAATAGGCTTTGCCTGCCCGGTCCTTACACTACATCATCTCCTGCGCCGGTCTGCCCACCCTAGCAGGGCCTCTCCGGCAGGCCTGGTCTCTTACTCCCATTCCTGCTGCCTTCAGCCCTACCTGGCCCAGCCCGCACCCCTGTGGGGTGGAAATGCCTCATGGGCCTTGGGTCGGGTTCTGCTCCTTTGTGGGACCTGACATTTTTCAGCTCTTTGCTATTAAAGTAATAAACCAACCTGTTCTCTGGCCAGCGTCTGCCCATTGCTGCCTTAGGAAGGGAGCCTGAGCCTCGGTAGCACCGCCTGAAACGTGGTGCCTTTAATGAGCGTGGATGTGGCTCGGCGCCTTCCACGCCTCTGAAGGCTTAAGGAGGCAGGCCCGCAGCCCGTGCTTGCGGAGCCTCCCCGCCCGGTACCGGCCCTGTGCACCGAGCACGTCACAGGCTCGTGCTGGGAGCGGCTTGAGCACGTGCAGAGCAAGTGCTGCAGCGGCTCTAGGGCAAGACGCAAGTGGCTTGGAAGGCCCGTGGGCAGATGGGATTAAAAAAAAAATTTAATATTACAGTCACGAGGCAGGACAGGACAGTTGAGAGACCACTTCCGGAAGACTCAGCTGTGCACCGCAGCCCCCGCCCCTGCTCAGTCCAGCTTCTCCAGCACGGAGGGCACATACACCAGGCTGAGCTCGCTGCCAAAGTTGCAGACGATGGCGGCATTGTCCAGCACCAGGATCTGGCGGGTGGGCTGGGCCTCACTGTTCTTCCCCAGGTAGACGGTCTGTAACAGGTCCCCGTAGTTTAGGTCCCAAAAGGAGACACAGCCCTGGCCGCCAGTCACCAGCAGGTTGTCGGAGATGACCCCCAAGCTTGCACCACAGCCCAGGTCCTGGAGGCAAAGACAGGATCAGCTCAGTGTCTCGAGTCCCTCCCTGAAACACCCAAGAACCCTGTGGCCTCTGTCCTGCCCACCTGCTGAATGGAGTAGAGCTTGATGCCGGTGCTCCGGTCCCAGATGCTGATGAGGTCATCCAGGCCACTGCTGATGACGCAGGACGTGGTACAGGTGAGGGAGGTGATGTCCCCACGGTGAGCGAACATGTGGCTGACCCGGCTGCCTGTCAGCACATCCCACAGGCAGATGGCCCCATCTTGTCCTCCACTGGCCAGCACCATGGTCTAGGAGAACAGGCCCAGGGGGGCCAGATCACTGGGGGAATACCTCTGTCCACAAGGGTGTCCCAGTGCCCGGGGGGGTGGAGGGGGTGTCCTCCACCTCTGCTTCCCAGAAGGTTCTGGGGCCAGCTGTCCACACTCTGAAATAGAGGCCATGGCTTGGTACCCTGGCACCCCACCCACAGCCCCCCGTGGCCCCCTCACCTGGTCAATGTACACAGCTGTGATGGCCCCCGAGTGGCCCTGCAGGGTGAAGAGGCAACACGAGTCCTCCAGACGGAACACCTGGGGCAGGGGTGGGCATCAGGTTCTGGTCTCAGGTGGTTTCCCAGTTACATTTTGGCCAGGACATCCCTCCTCTGCATCCTCTCCCTGGCTGACCCCACACGCTGGCCATCCCGGGCTAGGCCACCCCAGCCCCCACAAGACGGAGCCAACCCTCACTCTCAGTGTGTGGTCCTGGCTCCCGGTCACAAGTCGCCCAGCCGCGGCCTTCAGGGCTGTGATGGGTTTCTGGTGTGCACAGGGCACGGTGTGGGTCAGGCGACAGGCTACTGTGTCACTGCTGCTATACACAGGGGACGTGGGGGAACTGCTCCGCCCTGGAGTCCCTGGAGATGACAGGCCAAGTATGGATCTCTGAGGAAACACCCTGCAGGCACCACCGCACACCCCCCCCACCAGGTACAGGCACCCTCCCAGCACAGGCCCTCTGACCTCGGAACTGCAGGGGGCTGAGGGCAGTGTGGGTCTCCAAGGAGAAGAAATCCAGGGAACCGTTGAGTCGGGCAGCCACAATCCTGGAAGAGAAAAGTGGTTGCTGGTGGCTGTCCCTCAGAACACCCAGGCTGGGGGCCGGGCACTGTGGCCACCGGACAGGTCAGCTCTGCTGGGCGTATAGGAACAGACGGAGGGGCCAGGGCCAAGAGGCGAGCACAGGTGCTGGGAAACACGCTGAAGCCAGGGGACCCAGGCTGAACTCTCCTCTGCCTCTGTTTATCTGTGATACGGGGACAGCTATGCCCCTCGCAGAGTGGTCACAAGGGTAAATGAGCTCATGTGTAAAGTGGCACCTAGTAAGACTGTGAGTTAAAACCCCTCACAGGCTGGAACTAAAGGAGGGGCTTCTTTTTTTTTTTTTTAAAGATTTTATTTATTTATTCAACAGAGATAGAGACAGCCAGCGAGAGAGGGAACACAAGCAGGGGGAGTGGGAGAGGAAGAAGCAGGCTCATCTCGTAGGGGCCTGATGTGGGGCTCGATCCCAGACCGCCAGGATCACGCCCTGAGCCGAAGGCAGACGCCTAACCACTGTGCCACCCAGGCGCCCCTAAAGGAGGGGCTTCTGAGGAGAGAGGAGGGCCTCAAGGGGGCCGCAGGAGGCACTGCGGTTTCCGCCCTGGAGAAGCAGCTTTGATCAAGCACCACCCACTGCACCTCCTTTTTCCACAAAGAATTTCTTCACTGCCCAGGAATTCCTAGGCAGAAACGGGGGCATTTGCCCAGGGGTCCCCAAAGCCTTGAAGTAAGTGGAGTTCAAAGTCTTCCTCCAGCACAAGGCAGTGCATGCCTGGGCCCTGAAGTGGAAGGGCCCCGGCCACAGCCTACCAAGACACGGGGTAGGGGGAGCGGGGAGGGCGAGAAGGACAGCCCACGGTCACCGGCAGCTCTGAGGGCTGGGCAGGCACCCCAGGCCTTCCCTGAGCCTGAGAAAACAAGCAGCGGGGAAGAATTTCCAAGTGTGGAGGAACCGACAAACGTGGCCAGGCTGGAGGGGAGGGTGTCAGCCAAGGCCCGGGCAAGCAGCCTCGAGGGGGCCGAGAGGACAGCAGCACCCACTAGAACCTGAGAGCTTAGGGCCAAGGGTACCCCACCCCGGAGAAGAAAAAGGCTCCGGCTCTAACTAGAGGCTGGTGCCACAAATGGTCGGGACCCGGAGGACAGAGCCAGCACGGGACAGGTGGGTCGTGTTAAGCAGGAGGCACCTGGTCGCAGAGAGACCTGGATTTAACGGCCAAGAGCAGGGAGCGAAAGCTCTGGTGGCTGAGCACCCACAGCCAAGGAGCACGCCGAGGAGGGAGGTGAGAGCAGCGGACCGCATCAAACATGAAGGGAAGTTTTAAAAAGAAGGTTCTGCTGAGAAAGCATTTTTCTGTCACTGAAAATGCAGCCAAGACCTGGTAAGGTCCACACTGATGGGCTCATCCCAGAAACCCTGACTTGGCAGAATAAGAGGGAAACCAAGTCACAGTGATTAAGGGCCTAAGTGTTTCAGTTGTCACCCCTCACAGTGGTGGCCTACCTGCTGTTCACAGGTGTGGGGCTGAGTACTGAGAAGGACCATCAATGGCACAGTGGGGAAGGGACCAGGAATGGGACACCTGGGTAGAGGCTGGGCGGTGCGGCGCTCTCACCTTTTGTCCAGAAAGACGAGGGCCGTGATGCCCGAGGACACCTCCTCGCTGCTGCAGCGCAGTGTGCCCTCGATGGCGTCCCACACCTGCAGGCCCAGAGGCCGTGAGCACCTGTGGCCGGGGACGCCCCCACAGCCCGCTCACCGACGGCCTTCCCACCCAGGCCCCTGCCCACCTCCAGGCGGCCACTGCTCCGCCCCACCACGATAAGGCTGCCCTGTAGCTCCAGGCTCCAGATGGAGCCGTCTGCGCTGGGGGCCCAGGCCAGGGAAGGGGAGCCCTTCTCGGGAGGACAGCCCCCCTCGTCCTCGGGGGTCAAGGGCGGCCCGGGCCCAGGGGAGGCCGGGCGCAGGGCTGGCGCGCGGCTGGGCGCCAGGCCGTCCTCCTGGTACACGCGCTGCACCAGGCGGCTGAAGTCGTAGCCCGGGCCGTCGCGAGCACGGCTGCAGCCCGCCCGGTGCCGGGGCTCGGGCTGCGTGGGTTCCGAGAGTCTCGGCTGGGCTGAGAAGTTGGTGTCGATCAGGCAGGTGAGGTCTGGCTGGTCCCGGAAGAGGGCAGGCGGCGGAGGGCCCCGGGGCCGGTGCCGCAGAGGAGGGCTGTCCCCCGGCTCCTCTGGGCCCCCCTTCCCGCTGTCGGACAGCCGTTCCCAGCTCTCCTGAGCCTCAAACGCGCTGCCAACGCCACTGTCGCGGCGCTGCCTGCCAGGGGCCAGGAGGACTGAGTGAGGACAGAGTGGGATGGGGGGACGGGGAGGGGCGGGGGTCGGAGGAGGGCGGGCACCTACCCCGGGCGCGGGATGCGCGTGAGGCAGTCCCCGGTCTGCGCGTCCCACACACACACGTGGCCCGCCAGGCAGCAGCTCACCAGCAGCATGCCGTCGCTGGCCAGACACTCGATGTCCTGCGGGAGGGGCGCGGTCAGCTGTGGGCCCCGCCCCCGGCCCGCCCCCGGCCCCGCCCCCCGCACTCACCATGAGGTGCCCGCGCAGCACCAGCGGCACGATCTCCGTCTCGGGCGGCGCGTAGCCGTAGTCGTCGCAGGGCAGCTCGCCGCGCCGCCGCCGGCCGGGCCCGCTGCCGGGCTGCCCGTAGTTGCGCGGGCAGAGCACGCGGTAGAGGCAGAGCAGCAGCAGCACGAGCACCATGCCGGCCGCCAGGCCGAGCGCCGCCACCCTGCGCGGCCGGGAGCGTGGTCAGGCGCGCCCGCCCCTCCCCTCCCCCCATCCCCATCCCCCACCCCCTCTTGGGCCTTACTTGTACAGGGTAACGTCGCCGTGGGCCGGTGCCACGCCCGGCGCCCTGGGGCCGGCCTCCCAGAGCCCACCCGGCCCGGGCTGTCGCGGGCGCCAGGCGCTGCGGCCGTCCTGGGGGTGCCGCCCCTCCAGGGCCTCTCTGGGGTTCAGACGCAGCGTGACCGGGATGACGGGCAGCAGGCTGATGTACCTGGGGGGGGGGGTCAGCGGGGTGCCTGCAGAAGGACCCCTCCCCACTTCCCACAGGGGCTGGCTCCACCGGCTCCACTCCAAGCCCACCCCCTGGGGACAGGCTTCCCAGCATTGGGGGGGCAGGCAGCGCAGAGCCAAGTTCCTCCCAGCCCAGCTCTAACACCCAGCCTTGCTCTGTGACAGGCACCAGCGCGGCAGAGCCACCACTGCATGCGGGCTGCCTCTGTCACCGTCCTGGCACAGAGTGGGTGACCACTGGCGGGTTGATCTCATTCGGGCTGAGGGGCTGGCAGCAACCTGTGACTTCCCAGGCCGGGGGACCCAGGGCTCCTGTCGGGTGGTGGCTGCCTGATGCACTGGTTCCTACCTCACGACCCTATGCGGGTTTCTTTGAAAGAAACTGCGGAATTCAAAGCAATGGGTCTCCGGCCTGAGGGGGAAGGGACGCTCTGGGGACGAGGCGCTGACACCAGGCGGGGAGGGGGCAGCCAGCACAGCCTAACTCACCTCTTGGCCAGCGTGATGTTGTAGTAGCTGAAGAGCGTCGGCCAGTGGCGGAAGGAGAGCTGCCTCCAGAGTTCCTCATCCTCAGGCCCCCACGTGACCTCCGGGACAGGGCTGTCATGGGCACCCTCTGCTGGGCCCCCAGGCTCAGGTGGCTCTCCAGGCAACGTCTGGTTCTCGGGTAACTTAGGGGCATCGGGTGGGAAGATGGAGAAGGCAGGGTCCGGGTGGCTGGCGGGCAGCACACCACTAGGCACAGGCATGGGAGTCAGGGCGCCCTCGCCCAGCGGGCTCTGTTCGGTCACCTGGGCAGCAAGGTAGGTGCGCAGCCCGGCTGGGTCTGTGTACACCAGGATGCCGATCCAGACGACGGTGCCGGCCTGCAGCGGGGCAGTGGACGTTCAGCGGGGCCTCTGGGTGCCCCGACCCCCAGCAGCCTTGGCCCTCATGCCAGAAGGAAGCAGCACGGGGACCTCAGGCCTCGGGGTGGGGAGAAGACGCAGGTCCCAATCTGTCCTCCCTTCTGCCTCGCCAAGTCCTCCCACTACCACCTGGGCCAACTGCCACTGGAGGGACCTGGTTCCCTTTTCACGGTCATGGTTTGGGTTTCCCAGCCTTGAAATACGAAGAGCGTCCTTGGAACTTCCCCAATCCCCATCTATCGGCTGGGGCCAGAAATCAGGCACCATTCCCACGGACAGCGTGGCGAGAGGGACCAGCTAAGTGACCTGCTCCAGAGACGCCCGTGGGTCCCCCAGTCCGCAGAGGGCCTCAGCCTTGCTCCCTCTCCCGGCAGCTCCAGGGGGCGCCACTGCTGGCCACTAGCCAGCCCTGCTCCTCTCCTTCCGCCCAGCCCAACAAGCCAGTGATTCTGGCCAGCGTTTTCTGATGCCTGCGCACTGTGTGGCAGGGGAACCCTAGCTTGGGGAACCACGGTAGTTCCAGCCCGGAGCACCCCATCAACCAGGCTCCTGTCCTGGGTCCCTCTAGGGAGATGATGACTCTTATACCCGATGCTCCCAGGGCTGCTTCTCCCATGGATAGGCTTATCACCTCAGAAGCTACCAGGACCCGGGCAGGAGCGTATGGTGGGCAGCTTCCCAAAGCCAGGCTTCCTGGGGCCACGAGGACCTGAGGGGCACCCCCCACCTCCAAGGCGAAGTGCAAAAGTCCAGA
>NW_024423786.1:41068626-41101842 GCF_017311325.1 Ursus maritimus | reverse complement strand
GGGGGGGGGGGTCAGCGGGGTGCCTGCAGAAGGACCCCTCCCCACTTCCCACAGGGGCTGGCTCCACCGGCTCCACTCCAAGCCCACCCCCTGGGGACAGGCTTCCCAGCATTGGGGGGGCAGGCAGCGCAGAGCCAAGTTCCTCCCAGCCCAGCTCTAACACCCAGCCTTGCTCTGTGACAGGCACCAGCGCGGCAGAGCCACCACTGCATGCGGGCTGCCTCTGTCACCGTCCTGGCACAGAGTGGGTGACCACTGGCGGGTTGATCTCATTCGGGCTGAGGGGCTGGCAGCAACCTGTGACTTCCCAGGCCGGGGGACCCAGGGCTCCTGTCGGGTGGTGGCTGCCTGATGCACTGGTTCCTACCTCACGACCCTATGCGGGTTTCTTTGAAAGAAACTGCGGAATTCAAAGCAATGGGTCTCCGGCCTGAGGGGGAAGGGACGCTCTGGGGACGAGGCGCTGACACCAGGCGGGGAGGGGGCAGCCAGCACAGCCTAACTCACCTCTTGGCCAGCGTGATGTTGTAGTAGCTGAAGAGCGTCGGCCAGTGGCGGAAGGAGAGCTGCCTCCAGAGTTCCTCATCCTCAGGCCCCCACGTGACCTCCGGGACAGGGCTGTCATGGGCACCCTCTGCTGGGCCCCCAGGCTCAGGTGGCTCTCCAGGCAACGTCTGGTTCTCGGGTAACTTAGGGGCATCGGGTGGGAAGATGGAGAAGGCAGGGTCCGGGTGGCTGGCGGGCAGCACACCACTAGGCACAGGCATGGGAGTCAGGGCGCCCTCGCCCAGCGGGCTCTGTTCGGTCACCTGGGCAGCAAGGTAGGTGCGCAGCCCGGCTGGGTCTGTGTACACCAGGATGCCGATCCAGACGACGGTGCCGGCCTGCAGCGGGGCAGTGGACGTTCAGCGGGGCCTCTGGGTGCCCCGACCCCCAGCAGCCTTGGCCCTCATGCCAGAAGGAAGCAGCACGGGGACCTCAGGCCTCGGGGTGGGGAGAAGACGCAGGTCCCAATCTGTCCTCCCTTCTGCCTCGCCAAGTCCTCCCACTACCACCTGGGCCAACTGCCACTGGAGGGACCTGGTTCCCTTTTCACGGTCATGGTTTGGGTTTCCCAGCCTTGAAATACGAAGAGCGTCCTTGGAACTTCCCCAATCCCCATCTATCGGCTGGGGCCAGAAATCAGGCACCATTCCCACGGACAGCGTGGCGAGAGGGACCAGCTAAGTGACCTGCTCCAGAGACGCCCGTGGGTCCCCCAGTCCGCAGAGGGCCTCAGCCTTGCTCCCTCTCCCGGCAGCTCCAGGGGGCGCCACTGCTGGCCACTAGCCAGCCCTGCTCCTCTCCTTCCGCCCAGCCCAACAAGCCAGTGATTCTGGCCAGCGTTTTCTGATGCCTGCGCACTGTGTGGCAGGGGAACCCTAGCTTGGGGAACCACGGTAGTTCCAGCCCGGAGCACCCCATCAACCAGGCTCCTGTCCTGGGTCCCTCTAGGGAGATGATGACTCTTATACCCGATGCTCCCAGGGCTGCTTCTCCCATGGATAGGCTTATCACCTCAGAAGCTACCAGGACCCGGGCAGGAGCGTATGGTGGGCAGCTTCCCAAAGCCAGGCTTCCTGGGGCCACGAGGACCTGAGGGGCACCCCCCACCTCCAAGGCGAAGTGCAAAAGTCCAGAGGGAACGGAGTGCTGGCCCTCAGAGGGCAGGGGCGGAGGGTACCATGATAAGGCGCTGTGCCAGGCGGGTGCGGGCCAGGAAGTAGACGACGCGAAGCCTCTTGGGGAGCCGCAGGTTTCGGAAGGAGGACGGTTGCAGTGTGATGGTGTGGGGTGTGGAGGGCCGCACAGCCAGCTGCCGCTCGAAGCGTGCTGGCCGCCCCACTGGTTTCGCTGGGGGCAGGCAGGCCTCCGAGGGCAGCCGCTTGTTCAGGTCCGCTAGCTGTGGGGGGCGCAGTGGTCGGGGCTTGAGGCTGCTGTCTGGTGGCTGCCCCTGACCGAGGTCTGCACAGCTCTCACCCCAGGACACCCTGAGTATGGCCAGGAAGGGGGGGGGGCAGGGCACAGCGCAATCCTACCTCCATCCGGCGAATGTCAATGGAAAGGACAGTGGTGAAAAACAGCATCTGAAGGAAGAAGTCTGACACCAGGCCCACGACAGCAAAGAGACAGAACTCCTGGAATGAGAGCAGATGAGGGGACATGATGACAGCATGGTCCAGCCCCTGAGAAGCAGCTCCCTGCCTGCAGGCACCTCAAAATCTGCAGGGCAGTGGCAGGCAGAGCCCCACAGAGAGAAAGGAGATGCCAAGTCTAGGAGCAGCCAGGGAGAGGCAGTGCCTGCTGCTCCCTCCCTCCCCACCAGGGGGCAGCAGAGACACCCCACCCCACCCCCACCAGGGGAAGTGGAAGGGTGGGTGCTCTCCCTAAACCTTCCAATCCCCCTAGGGAGAAGGGCCTGATCCAACCTGCAAAGCTCTGAGCCCCACCATCCCCCTTCCCCAAAAGCCCTCCCCCACTGACCCTCTGGCCCTGCTTAAGTCCTATGACCAATGTGTATCTAGCACCCAGGCCTGACCCCACGCAGGACTCTCAGAAAGCCTGGCCAGTGACTGCACAGCACCAAAGGAGGGAGAGAGGGCAGGAGGGAACCAATTTCTGCCCTGAAACTGAATACAGTAGTGTCTCTGCTCCCCAAGCTCTGTCAACAGATGGGATCAGCTCAGATTTCAGTTTTTCTCCTCTGCCCTTCACCACAGCTTCCACTCCCACCCGGGGTAAGATGAAGGACCCAGCTCATGGTGGCACAGTGCTCACGGCAGCTCTAATGTCCCAAGATGGCACTGTGTCCTGCAGATGCCCTCTGGGTCACCCTGTGTTCTCTGCTCACCCCCACAACTCAGTAGGCCTGCCAGCTCTGGGGGAAGGAAGGCGAGGACAAGACAACCCTCGAGCAGGGTCAGCAAGTCAGTGTTCTCACTCCGTGTAGGTCCCCCTCCACCTGCTTGCAGCCCCACAGCTGAGTGGGGGCACTTGGCCAAGAGCAGGAGCCACTCGGAGTAGTGGGTGGTGGCCCTCCCATGGGGGGGGTAT
The DNA here is from genome assembly GCF_017311325.1 of Ursus maritimus. NCBI lineage: Eukaryota > Metazoa > Chordata > Mammalia > Carnivora > Ursidae > Ursus > Ursus maritimus. The sequence goes on along the minus strand of NW_024423786.1, from coordinate 41,098,749 downwards.
GTCTGGAGGCTGCAGATATGGGTCAGGCCTAAGCCTAGGAAGGAGGAGGGGACCAGTGCAGGGGCCCCACAGGGCTTCTGCTGAGAAACGAGAAACAGGTCTCACTGGACCTGGGTGAGAGCTTCTGAACCAGGCCTGCCAGCAGCACTCTGCACGGAACGCCATCCGGGCAGCACAGGTCCCGAGGCCGGGCTGTCTGCGCTGAGAGGGGACCCCCCGCACACAGGTGGGGAACTGAGCAGCTGGCTCCACACTCACCCGCGGGGCAGGCCTTGGGGCCTTACCTGGATGGCGGGCACCAGGGTGAAGTAGCCAATGAGGATGATGCCCAGCTCCGTGGCCATGTTCTTCATGATGGACCAGCTCTCACTGCTGAGGCCTGCAGAGGACAACGGGGCCAGGGGGCCAGCACATGGGGAGGGTGCCCAGCCTTCCGAGGCAGCCATTCCACCCCAGGGGCCCAGCGCCCAGGAGCTGCCACCACTGCACAGCTGCTGCAGGAAGCAGCTGGAGAGCAGAGGAGAGCTGCAAGCAGCATCAGAGGAAGGGAGAAGCAGGGTGCTGAGATGAGCACATCCGAGAGGAAGGCCGAGTGCCACCCACTCTGGCACATCCGGCCTCCACGTACCATTCTGTCTGGTCTGCACAGGCCTGCCCACACCGGGCAGAAGGCCCAAGCGATGGAAGTGCTAGCAGTGTTCTTCCTCCAGCCCCTCCCCCACAGCAAGCACCTGCTGGCTAAGGGGCCAGGTCCCCTTGTGTCCTCAGAGCTCCCCATCGAGCGCAGGGCCTGGCGTCTCATAGAAGCTCACGAAGGCTTGTCGAGTGAACGAACAGCCTGCCCTCGGCCCCGCTCCCACAGACTGGGGGTTAGGAGGAGGAAGCACAGAGTTCAGACTTCCAGCTCTAGGCTCTCTGCCCACTTTCCTCAGCATCCCGATCCCCAGCTCTGGGCACCGAGTCACAGGCCCTTCTGTGGCAGCTGTGGAGGCAGCGTCTCTGAAGTGCCCAGCCGCGGGAGCCTGGGCCGAGTGTGGCGGCGGGAGGCAGAAAGAGAAAGCACCAGGTGCCAGTCTGCACAGAGGGCCACAGAACACTGAGCCCTGCCACAGAGTTCGGCTGTGTTCTTACTGACACATGCCCCAGGACAAAGTCAAGTCCAGCAGTTCTGTGGTTCCTCAGGGCTCGTGCTAACACGCCCCCAGGGCCTGGTGGTCCACGCCATGCTACACCAGAGGTCAGAGCAAGGGCGATTTCTGGGGCTCCCTGTCCCCTCCACAGCAGGAAGCCCAGCACAGAAGGCCCCCCCAGGGCACCCCCACTGCCAGCCGCGTTACCTTGGGCTATGCGCAGCTTCACCTCGAGGTCCACTGGGGTCGAGACCACGGACTTGGTAAGCACCAACACGTTCTCTAACCCAATAACCACCACAAGGTAGGGGAAGATCTCGCTGGGGACAGAGAGGGAGAGGGTGAGGACAGTGCTGAGGAGGGCCCCCAACACATGCTGGTTCGCCACGGGTGTGGGCCCCAGGAAGGCTGTGGGCTTTGCGGCCTCTAGTGGGAGGCTGCTGAGTGACTTCCAGAAGCGCAGGGCGCAAGCCCCAGCCTCCCCCGCCACCCCACACAGGGCCTCTGGCTGCACAGCTCTCAGCTTTCAGGCAGGCCTGGAAGCCTGGCCGAGCGGTCAGCAAGCATCCCGGCCTCCACCGACGCGGCACACAGCGGCTGCCGGCGCACCGCTCTCCCTGTCCCTCCCACACCAGACTCCGCTGGCCGGAGCAAACGCCAGGAGCCTCGGCAGCGCTGCAGGCCAAGCCGTCGGGACTAGGTAGAAGGGGGATGAGAGGAGCCTCCAGCCCTACTCACCTCTGCAGAGGCTGTCTGGAGAGCTACTAGCTCTCTGGGAGCTGAGGCTCACACTGCTGGTGAGGAGCCACGAGAGGCAGGGCCACCGGCTGAGGTATGCCTGCCGGGATCCCCGCCGTGGGGCGGTGGAACCCAGGGCTCTGAGGAGGGCACAGCAGACGGCCCGCGGGGGAGGGGACATCAGCCCCGTCAGGTTCAGGAAAGGAAGCAAGTGTTCCGCGAGCAAGGGAAGTAACAGAAAACACAACGTCGCTGCTCCCGCAACCAGCCCCGGGAGGGGACAGGCCAGGCGGTCAGCGACCACTAACGGACGGGCGGGTGGGGCCTAGTGCGAGTGGTGGAGACCGAAGACAAACACGGGGCAGGGCTTCTGGCCCAAGAGTTGGAGAGAAATGGCAGGAGAAAAGCACGTGTCAATGGAAAGGCGGCAAATCAGAGTGTGCTTGTGTCTTAAAAACTCCGAAATGACCTATTTTATTAGTCACTTAAATGTTTTCGTAGTAAAGGAAGAAAATGTACGTCTCTTAACCTCCCACCCATCTGTGCCTTAACCATCGAGGAGCAGTATGCATGTGTATATGTAACAGATGAACACACACGCACGCCCACATCCACTTACAGACACACGCGCACGCAGGTCAAGACCACACACGTGCGGAAACACACGTATATACACATATATGAACACACGCCCTACACACACCCCATACATGTATTACATGTATGTACAGACACACTACACGTCCAGGAGTACGAACAGAAGCCAAAGGTAAAGAATGTACCTCTTAAACGTCAAGATAACAACGCGAAGACACAACGCAACAGCAAGCATCCAGTCCCGGGCAAGCCCAGAGGCTCTCCGGCCTGAAGCTCGGTGGACCCTGGTGGGGACCTACCCGCCGTTGAGGGTGGGTGTCAGGCCGAAGAGTGTGCAGAGCCCCACGGACATGAGCAGCGAGCTGAGCACTGTGACCACGGCAGCCAGAGCCAGTCCCCACTTGGACTTGACCATGTCGATCTTGCCTGCAGGGCGGAGAGGACACATCAGGGCAGCATCTCCCCCAGACCCGGACGCACCTGGGCCCTTCTGGGCTTATCTCCTAGGAGCAGAGTGTGCCCTGACATCTGAGAATGGGGAGGACCCCGGTTTAACCCAAGCAAAGGACAGCCACGTATACTTCCCCGTCTCAGGGAAATGGTGTGTCTTTTAGGAACCCTAACCCAGGAAGGGTCTTTTCCCGAGAAGCCCAAGAAGGCCTGGACCCACCCAAGCCCGAGACTGTGCGGGAGGACGAAGCCCTGGCTTTTGCGAGCACTGGGCATGTTCGACATCTCTGCCCGAGCCACTTCCAGAGGTGGGGAGCAGGTGGTCTGGAATGCGCACTTAGCTTGGAGAAAGCCCCCAGCCCCTGTGCTGTGGACCCACGTGTGGAGAAGTAGATGTAGGCGAACAGGATGATGTAGGTGGTGACGAGGGGGATGAGTTCGGCGATGCCAATCTCCTCCTTGAAGTGCACATGGACCAGGCTCTCGGCGCGCAGGCTGCAGTTGGGGCTGGGGTGCAGGAGCATGAGGCGGGCCCGCAGGCTGCCGGACTGTCCCTCTTGGGCCAGGGGCAGAGACGACTCCTGGAAGGCAAGTCCATCAGGGCTTCCCTCTCCTCCCCATGATGGAGGGCGCTTTTCTGGGGTGTCTGAGCTCCCCCTAGTCTCCAAAGTTGTCTCAGGAGCTCCCCCGCCTCCCTCCTCAACACCCTTTCCTGACCGGTCACGGCACTCTGAGTACCCGAGGCCCAGGACGGCCAAGCGGAGGCATCTCTGGTGCTCTCGCCCTCGGCAGGGAAGGCCTGCGGCCACTTCAGGCTCAGAAGCCACCCGCTTGGGACTCCCGCCAGAGGCTCCAGAAAGACCATTGGAAGCACCAGGACAATGAATTTGCCTTAGTCCCTTCTTCTTCTTCTTTTTAAATTCAATTACCCAATGTATAGTTAGTCCCTTATTCTCAACCAGGCGTCAGGTCATCCCCGCTCAAATGGGAAAACAGAGTATCCTTCAGTCTAAGGGAGAAACATTTCAACAGGAGGCCTGAAAACTGCACTTTCCCCTTGGGGCATTCCGGACACCCTAAACCAGAACGGGGACTACTCAAAGACTCATGCCATCCCACAGCCCGGCCGGGAGCCCCGAGTGCCGACGGCCTTACTTGGCATGGTAGCGCTGGAAGACCAGCGTGATGGTGTACGAGACCATCCTCTTCCTGGTGTAGAGGCTCACCCCGCTGTACTTCCCAGGAACACCAAAGAGCAAGTCTGCACACAGAAACCAGCAGGTACTGACACAGGAACACAGCCACGGTGGAGCCATCAAGGACCCCTCCCTACCCCCCACCCTAAGAAACAAGGGGTAACCGCTGATCTGCCAGAGTGCCCATCAGAGAGCACACGGTGACCCACAGGCACCCTGCCCGGAGGTACCTTTGAGCGTGGCTGAGGTCTGTAAGGTTTTGGGCTCGTGCTGGTGGATGGTCCCGATGATGTCAGGATCAGCATGGAAGCGCTCCCGGTCATTCTGCCAGAAGTTCCCGGGGGACAGCAGCAGGCACCCATGCTCAGGAAGTAGGTTCCGGAGCTTCCTGAGGCCCGGCAGCAGGTCGGTCACCTGCAGGCACACCTCCTCCAGGCCCCTGGTGCCGGAACTGTGCGGGAGAGAGCACGGGGCACCTGCTGAGCCTTGCGCACAGGGCAGGCGCGTTGCACTTACGGGGAGCCTCTGTCATCGGGTTCCTGGGAGCCTGCTACCTCAAAGAGCCTACGGATTAGGACAGCAGGGGAAAGTTCTTCCAGGTGGTCAACAACCAAACCGTGTGGTTGATGGACCTTCACAGGACACATGAGGCCCCAAGCCTCTCTGAGAAGTGCCTTCCGGGAGCACGCACAACCTCTCACCCACTAAGACGCCTCAGCCAATTCAGTGGGCAGCTAGGGTGAGAATGAGGTGCTCCGTTCCATTCACCGAAATGCGTGTCAAAGCCCTCAGCGAACTACAATCCCAGCGGGCGAAGCGGCCTGTGAAGCCAGCCCACTCCAGAGACCCACGGGGGGCGGGGGGAAGTGACCCCCAGGTGGAGCGTGCTTCTCCTCGGCCTGACCGCCGTCACGTCCACGCCTCAGAGCCGCCGAGCAGTAAGCCACCTAAGGCGCGGGGCAAGCGGCTCCCCGTCAGCTCAGCACAGGCTCGACGCTGAGACCCAAGGACGGACCCCTGCGCCCTCCACAGAGGTCCAGGGGAGTGAAGCCACAGTGGCCCCACAGGCTGCTGAGAAACGCAAAGGTGGCTTCCCTGCCACTCTTCTCACTTGTTCGATTTCTGCCGAGCTGGACGGCACCCCCCCGCCCCATCGGTACGGACGGATTCAGGGAGGCTGGGGTCTCTGGGAGAGATACCTGTCTCTCAGCACGTGGTTCCGGATCTCCTCCACCAGCTGGAATGCCCGGGACAGAGGGGAACGGAACACATCCACTGCCAGGAGATTCCTGTGCCAGGGAGACACCGAGGACTTCACAAATATCTGCTGGATGTAAGCCACGGGGGCACCCACGTACTGCAGAAGAAATAGGGAAGCGGTGGAAAGGTCAGCTCGGCACAGGAGAAAAACAGGCCCACGGTGAGGAAGGGTCCTGAGCATCTACGATGGGCAAAGCGTGTGGAGCCCAAAGGACAGGCCTTCAAAAATGAAGATGTCCACAAGAGGCTCTTTACCATCTACGAACCACTTTCCTACACGCCTGCCAATAGACCAGGGGTCGGCAGACTAGGGCCACAAGCTCAATAAGCCCAACACCTGCTTTTCTAACTACGGTTTTCCTGGAACACAGCCGTGCCCACTCCATTCCATCCTGGCCCCAGCTGCTTTCACGCAATGATGGCCCAGGGGTGTTCACCCCAGACTGTGACCCACAAAGCCTAAAGCACTTACCATCCAGTCCTCTATGGAACCGGCCTGCCAAACTCACAGTGGACCCTAAGCTCCCAGTAGGGTGCAGCCTGTCTTACGGATCCTGCCACTTGCAGGTCAGCAGATTTTCATCCAAAGACCCAATTTTAAATCCCAGCTCTCCACTGTACAGCCTTGAAAACATGTTGGACTTCTCTGGATTTCAGTTTCATCACTGTGAAAGGGGGTGACTGATATTCACCCTGCAGCATCGAGAAGACGCGTGCACACACACCCCTCCCGCCACACAGACCCACAGACACACACAGGCATACAAACATCACATGCAGAGATTAAGTACTCTCGGAAATATCAGCAATAAACAGTTGCGGCACATCTTTACATCGACCCCCCACCCCTGACAGTCCTACGAGAAGCAAGGTGACTCCCCAGGCTTTCATGACTCGTGCAGGGTGGTGCAAGGGCCCAAGCCCATGTCTTCTCACTGAACGTCACACATTCCCCTCACTAGAACCTGCCATCTGCCTGGGAGAGCTAACAGGCAGCTGACCAAAGAATTCAGATGTGTAACAGGCATATCTGAATGATTCCCAGTGATGGAGAGGTCTGGAACACCCCCAAAATGAGGTCCTGGATTAGCCGTGGCAGGATTACGGCCCAGGGAGACACTGCGTGGAGCTGTGAGGTGGGGGAGGCCTGGCAGGAGAGGAACAGGGAGGGCCTCGGAGAGCACAGCCAGTCTAGAGAGCACAAGGGAGTCCTGGCAGGTAATACCATCCTGGCAGGTAATACCAGAAATCACAGCTAGAATGAGCAGGGGGCTGGGAGGACGCCTGCCCCAGAGGCCTGGACACTAAGCAGCTGACAAAGAACAGCCCCCCCCGGGGGGGGGGTTCTGAGAGGAAGGCCGACCGGACGACAGCAGCGCTCGGGAAGCCCACTCAGGAGTGCGGAGTGCGGCGTCATCCGGTGGAGGCAGGGCGAGACAGCCTACAGCCTGCAGCAGGGAGCTGCAAGGGGGGTCTCCAGGCCTGTATCGCAATCGGGGACTCCCAAGGGCAGGGGAGGAGATGAAGGAAGGCCACTTGGCCACTCGAGGAGAGGTTCTCGCACAAGCAAGGCTCAGGATGCTGAACACGAGCAGCAAGGTAAGGCCTCCTGTGCCTCTGCAAGTTTACATTTATGAAGCCATGTCTTACCACGGCTCTGGGGACAGAAGGCCTCACCTGTCTCGTCACTGGCACCGCAGGCCTGCTAGAGCAGCCCGGAGGCACAAGAGGGATCTGGATGCAGCTGGCTGCCGCAGGCTCTGCCCTGAGTAGCAGCTCATGCGCTCAACCCCTCACCCAGGCCTGAGCGGGCGAGAAGCCGTCTGGAGACGACGGCTCTACAAGGAGAGCCACCCCAGGGCAATCGTCCCCAAAGCCTGTGAAGGACATGACGTGTCACCCAGGGACTGCACGGCACTGCAGAGCCTCTAGCCCCGGGTCTGTGCCCGCTGGCCACAAGGCTGTGTCGCACACGCCACCTCCTCTGTCCAGTGCCCTGCTGGGGACACCCCTCCACCCTCAGGCCCACCGAGCCTCTGCGAATGAACCCTTAGTGTCCGGGCGGGAAACTCCTTCCGGCTCCTGGGCCCTCCACTCCTTCTCCAGCCCCCTTCCCACCCAGGCACCTTCTCTCCACCCAGGCCACCATCTCAGTAAGGACTAACAAACATGGCTCAGAACCAGAGCCTTCTCCCTGGGCTCTAGGGACGGCTCTAGAAGTTCTGGGAGCACCTTGCTCCCCCAATTTTTAAAAGTTTCTGCCTAAAGTGTACATATTATGACTACCATCATCATTTTTAGGGGAGAGGATCCTTGGCTCTCGTCAGATTTTCACAGGAGCATGTAATCCCTTTGCCCTAGACATCTCTTTCTCCGCTGTCCTTCCACCAGTGCCGGGTAAACCCTCTACTCATTCGTTTGCACGCCCGGCCAGGAAGCCCACCAGGCAAGAACCGCGGAATAATGAGTCCTACTGCACAGCTCTGATCCCTGGCCTTGGCTGGGCCTCCCTCTGCTGGAGGACTCTTGCCTCACCCTCCCTGATTTCCAAATGAACTTCCCAAACAGCTATTTCACGTTTTTGCAACTCTTCCAAGGTCACGTTTTTGCAACTCTTCCAAGGTCTCCGTCTGCTCATTTAACAGGATTGTAGCAAACTCGTCACCCAACACAGGCCCCCTCTTCTGGGAATCAAAATTCCCTTACGGTGGTTTATTCAACAGGAATAGGCCTGCCTCTTACCTCAGTCTGGGTTCCCCAGGAGCAGGCCCTAAGACGGGTGGTTTATTTGGGAGGGGCAGAAAGCACAGAGAGGGGAAAGGGACAAGGAACAAGGCAGGGAAAGCCGCCACCAAAGGGTGTTACTGGCCAAGTGACCTTCATGGGTAACGGGGCTTAGCTGAGTCGTCCCGCCTAAGGGACTAGAGGGCTCAGCTATTACACGGCCCGCCGCGCAGCTACTGCTCGAGGGCTGCTCCTAGGGGACGCCAACACCCCGCACCTCAGGCCTTGCTGCCCCCGACATCCTCTGACATAGGAGGTGCAGGGACTGGTAGCTGGCGGGCAGGCGCTGAAAGGGCAGCGGGGATGTGGCCAGGACCCCACCACTCCCAGTGCTGGGTGCTATCACAATCGCTAGTGGGTATCGAGTGAGAAACAGACATGGAGACAGACGTGACACGCGGTACCCGAAGGGAGTGACCACGGAAGCGTCCAGGCCCGGGGATCCAGGTGCCCGCAGGCACGGAGTGCAGACTCCGCACTAGACGGAGCTTGCCGCAGTCCGTCTGCTACCGCGGCCCCAGGCGCCCCCACCTCCCGGGGCTCACGCCCACACGCAATCCCCCCGAGAGTGCGCTGCGCCTAGTGACTGGCTTCTGACAAACAGATGACAACAACAGTAATGAGATGTCGTTTCTGAGATTAGGTTACAAAAGATTATAACCCTTGGGGACGTAATGCTGAGTGAAATAAGCCAGTCACAAAAAACAAGTACTGTACAATTCTACTTACACGAGAGACCTAAAGTAATAGATTTATAGCCACAGAAGGAGCAACGCTGGTTGCCAGCGGCTGGAGGAGGAGGGGGTTAATGGGTATGGAGCTTCTGTTTTACAAGATGAAAGGTTACAGAGACGGACGGCTGCGCGACACGAATGTATTTAATACCAGCGAACTGTGTACCTGCAAAGGGTTCATACGGTAACTTTTATGTTGTGTATTGACACGCACACGTGTGCACACGCGCATAACTGGAAAGAAAAAGACGCTAATTCTTCCTCTTTCCCGTTCTTCAGGGGCCGCCACTCTGGTGAAGTTATGAGCCCTGTCATGAACTTCTCTGGAAGGTCCACGAAGCAAGGAACTGAGGGGACCCTCCGCCAGCACACGGTGAGGAAGGGAGCCTCTCAGCTCAACGGCCTGCAAGAAACCTGTCTGCCGACTGACCGCGGAGCGGGCCTGGAAGGAGATCCTCCCCAGCCGGCTTGGAGATGACTGCGGCCTTGGCTGACACCTTGAGTGCAGCCCTGGGAGACCCTGAGCTAGAGGACCCAGATAAGAAAACCAGGGCCCAGAGAGATAAAGGATGTGTCCAAGGACAGAGGTGACAGGCAGCTGAGCCAGGATTCAAGCCAGGGCCGCCCAATTCTCAAGCCTGTTTTTTCTCAAAAGCCAATGTGCCTGGGTAGTTGGGAACCATGCGAGTTCCCGCAGGAAACAGGAAACAAATGGGAAGGCCCAACACAAGCAGTGCAGTAGGGGAGCTGAGGTCTTCGGGATCCCCAGGGTCTCCAGCCACCAGCATTCACAGCATGAGGCACTGACCGGAGCTCCTTGGAAACCCCACGTCCAGGCTCAGCCACCACCACAAATACCGCAGCGCTGGCCCTGGAAGCCCAGTCGGCTCTGCGGCCAGCCCGGCAGGGCTTCATGGGAAGTTCAGGTTTCCTGATGACTGGGTCTAGGGAAGCCAGGCCAGTGCGGGAGACCTCAGCTTGTTTTGTTCTTGTTTCTTTAAACACAGTCCTTCCTCTACATTCAAATAGAGCAACCTAGAGCTCCAGGGAGTTTACCTTTATGCTGACAACACCCAGGGGCTCTCTGTAAAACAGTGACAGAAGACGCCTGTTACTCAGCAATTCTGACAAACAGGGCTCCTGATCCTTGTCCTCCAGCCCCAGGCATGTAAGGGGGGGGGCGGGGGGGCAGGGAAGGGCAGGCTCAGGGGACGGAGCTGGGTTCAACTTCTAGTGCCAGCCCTGGCTGTAGGCCTTGGACAATGGTGTCTGCACTCTCTAAGCCCTAGGCTCTTCCTAGGGAACAGGGATGGAATCCCAGACCTCACACATCAACTGGGAGGACCCAAAAAAAACCACATACAACCATTCGGCAAAGTGGCCAAAAACATGTCAGTTATATGGGGTTACATTACCATGGCTTACAACCATTAAAATTAGATTTGGCGTCTCCTGAAGATCAATCCCTCCACTCCTTTCACACCCCCACCCTTCTCCTAAGCATGGTCACCTCCATCCCCAAGTTTCTCCAAGTTCAATACAACTGCTCCTACTGCCACTTTCCTCATGTCCTTGCCTCTGGGGGACTGGCTTCCCACTGCCCACACACTCAAAGTTGAAACCCCACCGCCGCAGATTCAACTTGGCCCCAGCTACCTCATCACCTATCATGCTCAAGAAAAATGCCTCACTTGACATTCCTGCCCCGCTACAGAAGCCACAGTTCCTCTGTCCAACAAGAAGCTTTTCTTCAGCATCCACTGTGTTAAAATACCGGACTGCACATGCTTGAATGGAACACAATTCCTACTGGGTGGAAATACAGAGCAGAGAGGAGAAACAGGGCAAGAAAGCTGGGGAAGGCTTCCTGAAGAGAGTGGCATCTGAGCTCAGGCTGACGGACTGCGGGCCTGCTGTGCCCCCGAGGGCAATCCAAGCATTTGAACTTTGCTCTTTCTCCAGAACTTTGGCCAGATCTGATCAATGACAGTGACAACAGTGATAGCCACAAATGTGTCAAAATGCAAGTGATGGGCCAGGCACCGCACTAAGCCTTTGCCTGCCTTCGAGTAATCCTCTGATAACTATGATATAGATAGCATTACCATCCCCACTTTATGAATGCCGAAACAAGGGCACAAAGGCGTGAAGTAACTTGCCCAAGGTCACATGCGTGTGCGAAATGCAAAGCTTCTACCATTTCTGCTTTGTTCTTCTCTTCCTCCGGTAAAAGCATCTCTCTTTCTAGAAAGTGTCCCTCCCAACCTGACAAAGCCATTAGTTAGTGACTCCGAGAAAGGGTGGGCCTGACTCAGAGCACCAGGACCCCGCAGTGGGTCTGAGCCTCCTGCTTCTCCGTGGGAAGTGGTCCTCTCTTGTTCTCAGCCTCATGATGGAGACAACTAACAGATGAAGCCAGTCAACAAAGTACCCGCCTTCACCACAGGATCTGGGATGGGGACAGGCAGGTAACCTCACTTAGGATCAACCTGGCACCCTCTCACCCTGCACGGGACTGCCTATTGCAACAACACGGGGCTGAAGCTGCTGGAGCTGCTGTTGGGCAGATCAAGAGTGTCGCTGACCGAGCAGAGAGGTGGGCTGCTCTTGAGGCCCAAGCCATACTATCCCTGGGTTCTAGGACTCCAAAGATGACCTTTTTGCTTACTCTGGTTTGGGCTGAGTCTTCTGTTCCTTGTAACTAAAGCTTCTGTTTTGCTGGTCTGAATTTTTAGCACGGACTGTCCGTGGAGGTAAGGTAACTGACCGCTGACCTGCACAGTACCAGGTGACTGCACCGAGGCCTTCAAGGCAGGGGTGGGGGTGGGGGTGGCGGGGGCGGTGGAGGGGGCTCCAGTGAGGAAGAGAGAAAACAAACAATCCTCTGATTGTTGGCCCTGAAGTTATTTGTACACCTGCTTACTATCATCATCCCAGACCAAAGAAGGGCACAATGGAAGTTTAAAGAGCTCACAAACACGTCACCCCCTCCCCCAATAGCTGTAGCATTAAATGTCTCCCCTGTACCGTCAGGCCCACCGAACTCCTGGAGTCACGCAGCATCCGCACAGACCACCCTGCTGTGACCAGGAGCCAGTGCCACTCTGTGGTACAAGTGCATCCAGAGGTTAATGAAGGTAAAAGGTCTGAACCAAGAAGGGCCTATGCTGCGCCAATGGTCAAGCTGGGACATGAAGTCACAGAGCTGGCTTCTGCCAGCATCGGACCATGCTCCCTCTGACCTTGATGGACAGAGTCCTAGTAAGACGGATTCATGTACAGCTTAATACACACCCAGCTGACCAGCCAGGTCTCTGTTTAGCACCAGCAGGGCTAAGTTTTTAACAAGATACCTGATGGCTACATTACCCACGAAGGGAACAGAAAGGAATGTATACTCACTGTCAGAGAGGGCGGGAGAGGAAGAGCTCTGCTCTCTGAGCTCTGGTTCTCTGCCTTAACCACACACCCAGACCAGCTCGAATCCACGGGACCAAAGCACAAGTGGAAGGAAGGACCCTTTATCCACTAGCTGGCAGGTAAAAGTTAGAGATGGGCTAACTTGTAAGATCTCCGAAGAACGAGTCCAGGGTCACAGCGAGTGAGCTCCCCTGCCTGAGACCCTGTACTGGAGCGGCTGTTACTTCCTCGTGGACATCAGTGCTCAGCTCAGAGACAGTCAACCGAGGACAGTATGGTCCAGAAGCAGCACGGACCTGGGGTCAGGAGTCCTGGGGTTCGGATGCAGTGCTGACCCCACGTAAACTAAACAACAGAGGCCCTTCATCACTCTGGGCCCCGCCTCCTTAACTGTAGAAGGTATTAAAAAAAAACCCCAAACACAAAAACTCAACTCTTTCTACCTAACTGCGTTGTAAGGAGAAAATCGGACCTAACCAATCTGAAAAAATGAGGTGCGCACTGCATACATTGATGATGTCAAGACTCCGACGACAGAACATTCTCTAGGGATGCTCCATGGTCAGTCATGGTTCTCATGACCACCTGGGGCAAGGAGGAGATGGCTTGTCTGCCAGAGCACTGCTCGGCCCCGCACGTGGTGTGTGGGCAGCCCAGCTAGGAAGCCAGACCCATCTGGCCATAGTGACAACAACCACAGGTCCCAGCCCGCTGTAGGACAGTCACACTTTTGTGTCATTTGGGGTTTCCTTTCAGAAAAGGTTATTCGTTAACTGTGTGACTAAGTATTTGCGGTGTCTCAGCAAAGCCGGTCAAGCGCACGTATCCACCAATCAGAAGCTGGCCACCACCACCCTCACTCCTAGAACCCCTGCCTTGGCCGATCTCCACCCAACCCTAGGGGCTCTCCCCAGCCACACGCTGAGCACCTACCCACTCTGGCCGCTCACTGGGCTCCCCTGGTTTGTGGTCAGGGGCCGCAGGCGGGGGCGAGTAGTCCTTCACGGGCGTGGTGAACTCCACCGGTCCTGTCCCTGGCAGGGGCAGTTTCAGCAGCGGGCAGCTGGGACGAACAAGGAGAGGAGGGTTAGAACATGGCAGGAGCACAGTGTGTGTCGGGATGAGCGACGTGGGAGCCACTGCAGGTACTCTGCGTTCTCCCTGCTGGGACTGTGCGTTGTAAAATACCAGAATCATAAAACTTCCGGACTAGAAAGACACACAGAAGCCACCTAGATCAGAATTTTTTAAGCTCATTTTTAGTCACAGAAAGCTTACAAGGAAGTCCAATTCATAGAACAGACGGGTTGAATATTTTTAGAGATGTAATAAAGATGCTAAAAAAAATAAAAGAAAGAAAAACTTGTCGAATTAGATGTAAGAAAGACTACAGTAAGAAACTGGCGGGGGGGGGGCGCCTGGGTGGCTCAGTCATTAGGTGTCTGCCTTCAGCTCAGGATGTGATCCCAGGGTCCCACTCCCCCTGCTTGTGTTCCCTCTCTCACTGTGTCAAATAAATAAATAAAATTAAAAAAAAAAAACTGGCGGGGAAATCTATAAAAATCCCGAAGGATCCTGATGCATATTGCTGGACAATGTAAAGAGATCACGAAAATCGTGTAGAACACACCGAGGGTGTGGTTTACGCTCAGACCCACCATTCACATGGGAAAACCTTGGCCTTATACCAAAAAGCTGGCAAACTGATGTGCACTTGGTTTCACATCTTTTCAACAAAACTTCTGTTTTTAATTGAAAATTAGCTTTTATAGGGGCGCCTGGGTGGCACAGCGGTTAAGCGTCTGCCTTCGGCTCAGGGCGTGATCCCGGCGTTCTGGGATCGAGCCCCACATCAGGCTCCTCTGCTATGAGCCTGCTTCTTCCTCTCCCACTCCCCCTGCTTGTGTTCCCTCTCTCGCTGGCTGTCTCTATCTCTGTCACATAAATAAAATCTTTAAAAAAAAAGAAAAAAGAAAAAGAAAAAAAAAGAAAATTAGCTTTTATAGAATTGAGAATTAGCTTTTATAGACTATGACGCACAAATCTTAACTATGCAGTTCAATGAATTTTTACATACACGTTCACCTGTATAATCACTACCTACATCAAGCTACAGAACATTTCCAGAACCTCAGAAGGCAGCCTCGTGCCCTTGCTCAGTGAAGAGCATCCCCCAAACTACTATCAGGGGACACCTGGGTGACTCAGTCAGTCAAGCGTCTGACTCTAGTCCCAGCTCAGGTCTTGATCTCAGGGTCGTGAGTTTGAGCCCTGCACTGGGCTCCACACTGGGTGTGGAGCCTACTTAAATAAATCAAAAAATAAAAAGAACTTCTATCCCCATAAATTAGTTTTGCCTTTTTAATGGCTTATAAATGAAATCACCCATTCCATGTGTGTACTCTCTGGTGACTGGCTGCTTGCACTTAAATTTTATCTGCTAGATTCATCCATAGCACTGCACGCAGCCGATCACCCTTTCCCGCAGATACGTGCCATCCCACTGGATTATACTTCAGTGCGTGTTTCCAATCCACTGTCAAGGAACCTGTGGCTGGTTTCCAGTTTCCGTTATTAAGAACAGAACTACTACGGTCATTCTTATATATGGCTTTTGGTGGCCATAAGCACTCACTTCTGTTGGGTGTGCTCCCAGAAGACAACTTCTGGGGTGAGGGCACACATGTCCAGCTTCACAGACAACACCAATTTTCCAAAGTAGTTGTACAAATGTATGTTCCCACCAGTAGCGTGACAGGAGTTCCAACTGCTCCAGAGCCTTGCCACCTCTAGATGCCGTCAGGCCAATTAACTGTACCCATGTCGAGGAGGAGGCAGTAGGGTCTCTCTGTGTTTTCAATGTGCAACAATGTTGAAAATTCTTTTGCACGCTTGTTGGCCATTTGGACAAATCCTCTTGTGAAGTCCTTCAACTCTTTCGACTATCTTCTCATTGATTTATAGCTCTTTATATATTTTAGTTATGAGTACTGAGTCCTCTTCACAGCCACATGTTTTCCTCCTAGTACTACTTTCACAGCACCCCACCAGACTTGGGGTATCATGTTTCCGTTCTCATCTCAAGGTATTTCCTAATTTCCCTTCTGATTACTTGACTCGACTCACTGGTTGTTTTAGGATGTATTGTTTAACTTCCACTCATTTGTGGATTGTCCAGTTTTCCTTCTAGTATTTTTAGTTTCATTCCACCATGATTGGAAAAGACACTCTATGTGATTTCAGTCTTCTTTCATTTATTAAGACTTGTTTAATGTGCCTAACATATGGTCTATCCTGGAGAATGTTCCATGGGCACTTGAGAAGAACATCAATCCTGCCGTTGCTGGGTGTTCTCTACACGCCTGTTAGGTCTGGCTGGCAGACACTGTTGCTCAAGTCCTCCATTTCCTTATCATCTTGTCTGGCTCCTGTATCCAGTGCTGAAAGTGCAGTATTCAAATGTCAACTATAACTGTGGATTTCTCGATTTCACATTTCTATTCAGTCCATTTTCAATTCATATGTTTTGGGGCTCTGTTGTTATTAGGTGTGAGTGTTTGTAACTGTTGTGCATTCTTGCTGTATTAAGGCATTTATCAATATACACTGTCCTTCTTGGTCTCATAACCTTTTCAGTGGTGTCTGATAATCATACAGCCACTCTAGGTCTCTTTCTGTTACTATCTGGCATGGATTTTTTTCCCATCCTCTTCTTTTCAGCCTCTTTGTGTTCTTACATCTGGTGTATACTAGGTACCTGAAGTGTCTCTAGACAGCAACACAGATGGATTATTTTTCAATCTAATCTGCCAATGTCTCTTTTAATAGAAGAGTTTAATCCACTCACATTTTATGTGATTACCAATAAGGAAGGATTTATTTGTGTCACTTATTTGTTTTTGCATGTCTTATGACTTTTGTTCCTCAATTCTTTCAGTTGCTGCCTCTTTTTTTTTTTGGCTGATTTTTGGTAGTGTGCCACTTTGACTCCCTTCTTTTTTTTTTTTTCTGTATTTTTCAAGTTATTGTTTGGTTACCGTGGGGATTACAATTATTATTAACAATTTACAACAACCTAGATTGAATACTGTTGCTATAGAGGGGTTCTACAGATGTGAGCAGGCAGGAGAAGGGGTCAGCAACCTTGAAAATAAGAAAACTGAAATCATCCAGCCTGAGGAGCTTAGTTTCAATAGGATCTAAAAACCGTTTCTATAGATCTCTGCCTCTCCCCTTTTATATTGCGATCACCACAGATTACAATTTATACACTGTAAGCTCATCACCATACATTTAAAAAATATTGTTCAATGCATTTGCCTTTTAAAGCCCAAAAGACAAAGAAAGATGTTACAAACCAAGCCAAAAGTTGCAAGTCTGGTTACCTTTACTAGTGTTATTTTTAATTACGGTGTCAGATTACCATCTAGTATCCCTTCATTTCAGCCTGAAGGACTTTCTTTAGTGTTTCTTGTAGGGCAGGCTCGTGGTAACAAATTCCCTCAGCTTTTGTTTATCTGGATATATCTCAATTTCTCCTTCATTACCAAATAATTGTATGGTAGAATATACCATTCTTGGTTGAATTTCTTTCATCCACAACTTCCAATGTTATCCCACTGCCTTCTGGCCTCCATGGTTTCTGAGGAGAAATCAGCTGTCAGTCACAGTGACATTCCCTCGTACAACTGTTTGGAGGTAGGTGTGAAGGGCTGTCTCCAGACTTGGCTAAGGTTCTGCTCTGGAAAGCTCCACACAGCACCCGGGCTGAGCCCTAGGCTCTGCGTGTGGAGAGGAGTCTGGGGGCCTAGAGCGAAGCCCGAGGGAGCCTGAGCCCGACTACAGGAAGAAAGCAGGCAGTGCACTCCGCATCTACACCCACTACCCACAGCTCCGCTGCTCCAAGCACACGACAGAACTAGGGGCAGCCTGTTTCTCAAACTGTGAATTATTACAAACACCTGTGAACTCCAGCAGTCTAGACACTGCAGCCGGAAGAGAAAGAAGGGCAGTATACTACAGAGCCTCCACCTTTCTTAGGATAAAGTCTCTTGGGAAAAGTCCACAGGCTCGCAGTCATTCTCCACCCTTGCCCTGAAGCCACACAACTGCTCTCCTGCTTCTGAGGCTCTGTCCTTGCTGGAACACACCTACCTGTTCTTCTAGATAACTCCTCTTTGAGGCCTCAGCTGTGGTACCACTTGTCCCAGGAAGACTTTTCCCTTTCCCCAAAGTCTGGGTTCCCTTTGGTAGCTCCTCCTGTGAGCTACCAAAGTGCCCCATACTCACCCCAACACGGTTCCTATCAGTGACAGTGGACCTGTCACTAGTGATGGTTTCTTCCACTGAATACCTATGTGCTAGGCACCAGTCCCAGTGCCTTCCACCTATTTGCTCATTTAAGCCTCACCACAACCCAAGGAGACATGCAGAAGCTATGTCCCCACTAGAAAGCAACAAAACCAGTATGTCAAGACAGGCAGCATGGCACCAGGATCCGTGCTCTTAACATCACACTCGAATGCCTCGTATCGCATTTGTTTTGCTAAAAAAATTTTGATGACCAAGGAATACTTTTAACGTAGGCAAAGAAAAACACCAAGAAAAAGATTCTACCAAACTGCAAGATGCAAGGGAATAATCACCATCCATGGCTACCAAATTCTACCCAGAAGGAAAGCTTGGAAGAAAAGTTGTCAGGCAATTTTCAGAAGTAAAAACACTCACTTTTCCAAGGTTAGAAAACAGACTAGAGACATTTAAAGAAACGATCTGGGGATTTCTACCACCACCCCCGTTACTTCCGCAAAACTCATTTCTAAGACCAGATTGTATCTTGGCTTACCCTGATCTTACAGGCGCAAAGGAAACGAACCAGGTCTCTAAAGCCTCCCCTGCCTTTCCTGTCTCAGCTCCGCCCATCCAGCTGCTCAGGCCAAGCACTTTGATCCTGACTCCTCTTTTTCTCAAACTTCACGTCTGGTCTTCAGATAATCCTGAGGGCTCCACCTTCAAAATATATTCAGACACGGCCACATCTCATCACCTCCAGGGCTCCCACTTAGACTAAGCAACCATCAACTCTCGCCCATGCGCTGGCCTAGCTAGACTCTGCCTCTACCCCTGAAATCATCTCTCTCTTAATCAGGTATGGACCTGAAATCCCAAACCTCCCCCACCGCCCAACCCCATAACTTTCTGTTGCCACACCTGTACAGCCTGCTCCCCACATGTGACCACCCGACACACCCCCACAGGCTGCTGGTGCCCTCCCCTGACCCCCTCCATTCTTGTTTCTGGGCACGCTGGCTCCATTTCCAATTTCCAACTGCTAGCGCTTGCATTCTTTCCCCGAGACTGTTCTGCTGCTGTCGGAGGCTCTCTGCCTCAGTGCTGGGAACTGGCGCTAGCTGGAGGTAGCCCTCAGCCCGCAGCTGCGGACGCTGTTGTACAGATCAGGGGTCACGAATCACAGCTATGGCCCATTTTTGTGTGGCCCATGAGCTAAGAATGGTTTTTACACATTTAAAACGTTATTTTACACAAACAAGGGGGGCCTGGGTGGCTCAGTCGGTTAATCGTCTGCCTTCAGCTCAGGTCGTGATCTCGGGGTCCTGGGATGGGGCCCCACATCGTAGGGCTCCCAGCTCAGCAGGGCGTCTGCTTCTCCCTCTCCTCCCTGCTCGCGCTCACTCACTCTCTGTCTTAAATACATAGAATTAAAAAAAATAATAAAACAAAAATCAAAGAAAAAACATGTGACAGAGACCATATGGGCCTTACTATCTGGCCCTTTAGGGAAAGGTCTGCGGACCCCTGGCACAGATCATCCAACCCCCACACCCAGGTGGGAGCTCTGAGGTGGCCGTCCTGTACCGTTTCTCAGCACTCCCCAGTGATATGACCCAGCGGCCTGTGGGGGTGATGTGCTGGGTGCTGCTGCTTCCTTCCTGGCTCACTGTCCCACCTTGCTGCCAGTGCTCATTGCATCCAAATGCCTGCCTAGCCTTCAAGGCCACACTGCCTCTCTACTCCTCTGTCCCCAAGCAGGCAGGTGCCTCTCCTCTATACTCTATGGCAGCCTGCAATCACTGATCCCAGAGACCTCCAGTCATCTGCACGATGATCCAAGAAACAGAGGGGACATGCCATTTTAATTTCTGCATCCCCAATGCTAGTCACATGGAAGACATTCAGGAAATGTTCAGGATGAGTTATCTTCCGGATGGCCCACGCAAGCCTGGCTTCATGGGTGTATAACCCATACTGCCGCACAGGACCCTAAGCAAAGAAGGTCTGAGCGCTTGGGGTTCAATGCTCTGCAACAACGGTATGGAAATTCTTAATAAATTTATCTTTAAACTTATGTTTTGAAGTGAAGTCCATCACAATGGAGCGTGTGCTGAGCGTATGGAGTGTAGGTTCACCTGTGGTCCCCC
This sequence comes from Ursus maritimus, assembly GCF_017311325.1. Taxonomy (NCBI): domain Eukaryota; kingdom Metazoa; phylum Chordata; class Mammalia; order Carnivora; family Ursidae; genus Ursus; species Ursus maritimus. Next base: position 41,079,001 of record NW_024423786.1, on the reverse strand, counting down.
CTCCCTGGGACACGTTCTTGACCACCAGCTCCCCTGCCCCCTCGCATCCCAAGACCTGGCCTTGCCCTCCCTTAGCCACGTATCCCCTTTGTTGCTGCCGCCTGGCAGGGGCCTGAATGTAAAAACAAGAGGAGGGGTCGGGGTCAGATGTGCACACCCTATTGTGTCCTAGGGCAGGGTGAGGCGACGGCCATCCTCTAGCCCAGACTGGCAGCACCACAGCACATCTGGGGGGCCTTTGGGTGGGGACCTTTCACCCACTCCCATACAAGCACATTTAGGACCTTTAACGGCCCTTTCCCCTGCTTCTTGACCAAGCAGCCCTGCACCGTCCTACTGCTCTGGTCCCACAATTATGTGGCTGCTACTGGCTCCAGTCTCATCCCCTTCTCACTCCCAGTCCTCTGGGATTGGGGTTCAGGAGACGCTGAAGACAGAAGGAAACAGCAACCACAGAAATGACGCTCACAGATGTGGCCCGAGGCGCCTGTCTGGAGACATCAGGGTGAGAGATGTTTTCTTTCCCCCTTCTCAGCGGAGAACAACAGTACAGGATTGGGGTGGGTAGTGAAAGATGAGACGGCGGTACTTCTGAGATCTCCTGCTCTCTCTTGTGTGAGGAAATTTCGGGTGGTGAAGGAGTCTTTGATCTCCCACAGGCATTTCAGAGCTTTTCCGGAGCTTGTTTGTGAGGCCAGGAGTAACTTTTGCTGGGTGGAGACCTTGGCCTGGGCATGCTGAACAGGCCAGCGTCCTGGAGCTGCCGCAGGAGCTGGTCCCTTGGGCTCTCAGGTGTAGGCCTCAGGGCAGAGCTCAGTGGAGCTTCGGGACTTGTTCTCAGCTATCCAGCCTGGCTCTCCAGAACAGTCACAGAACTTCACTTCGGTTTCTTTTCTGTCCACGAAGAGAATATAAATGTGTCTAGAACGGCCATACAGGCATAGAAAAAAGGAGCCTTTAACACAAGCCCCTCCATGCACACCCTGCCAAGAGGCCACAGTGATCTGGGGAAACGCAAAACCCGGGCAGACCGGGAGAGAGGCTGACAAGCAGAGGCCACCAAAACTGAGACATGCACCTCAGCCCCAAGGTACTGCGTCCCTCCAGAGGAAAAGGAAGAAGACAGGGGCCGCCTGCTCGGGAACACCCACACAGGCTGCACGATGACCGTCCTCCATGAGGTTTCAGAATGGTCTCATCGTGATTTGACTTGCTCTCCATGTTAAAATCACCCTCTCTAGCCTTAAGCATTAGGCTGCAGAATCAACAAGGGACCAACGACCCTCCTGTTAACCTCTGACCTGCACCCAGGAAGGCCGGTAGGCAGCCTGGCACCCAAATGCTCTTTCTTCATCCCACGGTGCACCCACCACTTCCCTGCCTGGAAGCAATAGCACCCTGTGCCTTGCTGGGCCGCTGCGGGGCCACACCTCAGGTGGCCTAACCTGTAGGAAATATGAAGACACCTCTTGCCACAGCGCCTACGGGTGCTGCAGGTTTCACCAGATGTTCCCAGAGGAAAAAGCACTCACGGCTCCCAGGGTGATCCGGTGCTGACGAACGGGGCTACAGCTCAGGTGGCCGCTAGATCTGAACAGGGCCCTCAAGCGCAGGAGTCCTCTGAGTTCAAGCTGCACAAGTGCCTCATTCCAGGGACAATGAAAGACAAGCCACTAAATAGAACGTAGCTATCTAACACAACTACTAAAAGCTGTCTATGCCCCACACTTTGTTTTCTGCAGGCAACCTGAGACTCTGAACAGAAGGGGGGACCCTGCTCTGGACAAAAAAGCTTCCCAGGTTACAAGAGGACAGGGAGGCTTGTGCCCTAGGCCACAATATCTGGTCTCTTGGACAAAAAGGCCCAGAATCTGTGGATTCTTTGAAACAAACTGTCATTTTAGGAGGCCGACAGACTTCATCTAGCCTTGGAAAATTTTTCCTAAGCCAATCAGATTTTTTTTTTTAAAGATTTTATTGATTTGACAGCCAGCCAGCGAGAGAGGGAACACAGGCAGGGGGAGTGGGAGAGGAAGAAGCAGGCTCCCAGCGGAGGAGCCTGATGTGGGACTCGACCCCAGCGTGGGATCACGCCCTGAGCCGAAGGCAGACACCCAACGACTGTGCCACCCAGGCACCCCAAGCCAATCAGATTTTAAGAAAAGTTGTTAGAAGGCTCCTTTGAGATGACACGACAAAGACGCTGGTTTGGGAAAGTAAGTACACAGCACTAAGAACGGGGTAGTACCTAAGGCTGGTTTTCCTCTTCAAAGAAAAACCTCGTGACTGCAAAGACATGAGGAAACTGCAGCACCTTTGGAAGGCGGCACCAGAGGAGGGAGCAGGTTCTCAGAGGGGCTCCCCGGGGCACCGCCCTCCCTGCCCGGCTGCTGACTGAGCTGACTGATGGTCACGACCATAAACAGCAAAGGAGGCAGGAAGATGCCACTCATTCTTCCTGCAGGGTTTTGGCTCAGAGGTGCTCCCCCCGAGAAGCCTCCCTGACATTGTCTGCCTGTGACCAAGGCCAGGTCACACCTGCTGAGCGCAGTATCCAATGGTACTGCAACTGTGTGTCTCGGGCCCAGACTGCGCTTCTGAGGAGAGATGTGCGCGTCACGGGCCCGGCACGGTGCCTGGCATAGATTATGGCCATCTTTATTGAAGTGCTATAAAACCCAACTTTGTGCTCTCTCCTCAACTTCTGCTACACAGGGCTACTGCCTCAAAAAGCCTCTCTGCTCTTGTCTAGGCAGAGCCTGACTAGACCCTGCTCCTGGCCCATGGCAGCCGAGACCATCTCTCTTAGGCTTCCTGTTCAGGGAGCAAACTCCTTGCAATGATAGCTATCAGCAGCCAAGAGTATTCTTCAAAAAGTTCTTATCACCTTGGTGAAGTGGAGAAAGTACAGGGCTTTCCACAAGGACCTGCCAGTTGTAACACCACTTATCAGCTCTCCATGCTAGTTTCATCATCTTGAAAAAAACTAGGACATAACATCCCCTCTACAGATGTCGGGCACCAAACAGAACACCACATGTGAAAGGAAAAGCACCAAAGGACTTACGAAGCCAGGAGTCAATGAAGATCAGTCTTCCTTGCCTTCCCATCAACTCAGTCCTACCCCGAGCCTTGCCCACCCCCTTCCCAGAACCGATGTTCAGCCAGGAGCACCTGTGGGATATAAGGGAGGCTTAGCTGCATCTGGGCTGTGCTGGTTGTTAAATATTGCTATCATCACATCTACCTCTTCCCCCACCTTCCAGCCCATTCTAATTCACCCTGAGTCAAGAAGGAGTCCTCCAAACTTGAGACCCATAGCCATCTCCTAAGGTTTTCATACCAGAGGCCCTCACGTCATAAATCCAAGGACTGACTGTCCTGAAACACTTGTGTAATAGCAAATTACTCACTCACAGGTAAGGCCAGACTGCACGCAAGCAGCTGCTACCTGTATCCTACATTCCCGGTCCAGGACGCTGCCTGGTCTCAGCCGGTGACACCCAATCCCCAAAGATGAATGGCAAACAGGAAACACCCTTTCCTTTTCTGTAGCCAGAGCTATCTTTGTGGAAGGGGAATCACAACTACCCCTCTTCAAGTCAAACTGACCACACAGCATGTAAGTACTTCTTACCACCTTCCCACGTGCAGAGGCCACTGAGGACCTGAGAATTTAGCGCAGGGGAAGCTCAGTCCCACCACCCTCAACAGAAGGCCATACCAGGGATAATAACCACGAGCGTCCCCGCGAACTGCTGCTTCAGAAATCAGAATAAAAGAGAACACACTTTTATATCTGTGTTAGATGTGACAGAGCGGCAGAGAGATTTTCAAGAAAGACAGTCTAGTGGCTCTCAGCACGTGGTCCCAGGCCCGGGAACTTGTCAGACACACAAATTCTTAGATCCAGCCCAGACCTGATGAATGAGAAACTCTGGGGCGAGGCTCGGCAATCCGTGTTGCGCATGCCTCCAGGTGACTCTGTTGCTAGCTCAGGTTTGAAAACCACGTATGCCAGGCCTAGGAAAACATGACTCTGAAGGACAGAGGTGACTTTTAAAAAGTATGACCCTGAGAAATTTTTTAAAAGATAATTAACTTAGAGGGTAAAAAACAAACACAGGATCTGGGTTCTACTAATTTATCTCCCACAGGATGGAGCCGTATCTTATCTTTTACAACACAATTTAACAAAATTTAAGCATCAGTACAAATACACGGAGCCAGAGCAAGGAGAGTAGACCACGCAAGGCTCCAATCCTCCATCCTCTTTTGGTTAAATGGAAATATAACTGGACTGCTTCCCAAGGTTATTATGAGGATTGATGAGATTAATTACATGCCTGAAGCACCCAGCAGGAAATTCTCAATGAAAGATACTCATCTTTCTTAGTCCTAATTAGAGAAGAACTCGGTATCATTACCAACGCGACAGCGAGCTCAGTCCTGAACCACCCCCCTTCCAGCACGGCACTGAGTACGTCTAACAAACGTCAGATGTACAAAGAATGTGGGACCCTTTCCAGAGGCAAGGATAACACAGTGGGCTCTTTTCATGGCTGTCAGTGTTTTAGGGCCAAAAAAGGCCAACAGATATCCTCCTACACCAAGCCTGTCCTTTTACATGTCATCATCAGCCGTGGCCTTCCGCTTCTGTGAGGCCCTGCAACAGAAAGACAGACGTGAACTGAAGGCGGCTACGGCAGGCACGACAGTCATCGGGGAGCACGGCAGGCCCTGAGAATCAGCAAGAGGTCAGAAGGACGCTCCTCGTGAACACCAGAAAATGACAAGAGAGCAGAGGACCAAGTCTCTGGGTGACCCTGCACGAGGGTGTCCAAGGACTTGTTCACACGGACTCTGTTTTACAACACTCGAATGCTCCTGCTTTTAACCAGGTACCAAAATGAAACTGTCACTGTTGAGAAGGAATATTAAAGATCATGCCTTTCAATTATCTTTCAGTATCTTAGAAGTGTCTAAACATTATTTTGAAATAGACTACCAGTGATGTGAACAAATCTGGTGAATCGCTAAGTCAGGGCCAGCCTGGACTGTTTTCAGTCTAGGAGCCCCAGGACTCGAACTCTCCACCCAGAAGCTCCGATGAGCCTCCAGTTCCAATGTGTAAAAAGTATACACAGTCCGAGGGCTACAGAGCAATCAGCATTAGGAAACCTACTGTCCCAATGCAGTGGCCCGCCACATCCAGCGCGACTCAGAAACGTACCAGCAGGCTAAGATGCAGAGCCCCGTGAAGAGGATGATAGGGATGGGGTAGGATGCACAGAGCAGCCCATGGTTGTAGAAGGCCTGAGATATCTTCTCGCGCAGCCTTTCAGTCAGGGTCATCCTCAGCTGAAGTCACCTTGCTGCCATCCCGGAAAGTGACCATGGATCAGCCTGGTGTGCGCTGGACAGCACTGACAATGGACACCATCTGCAGGTACCTGGCAAGAAGGGAGAAAAGTCAACGAGTCCTGGGGCTGCTGGGGGGGTAGCTGTGATGCGTGGCTGGAGACGTGTTTCAGGATGCCTACATGCAGGGTCTGGAGACATCAGTACACACACACACACACACCCTCTGGTCAGCTCTTGGTAACTGTGGGCGGTTGCTCAGTCAGTCTAACGCACTGACGATAAACTCTCAACCCTCTTCCATACAGGCACTTCTAGAAGACCATTCCCTGGAGAGGGCACCCTTCCCACTGGTGGCCCAGGAAAGCACACCTGGGTAACAGAAATCACCTCCAGCTGCTCTCTGACAAAGGGGCATTCTGGACATCCTCCCCACCTTTCTCTGGACATAGGCCGCCTTGACAGAAATCCTCGGGGAAAAACTTTACACAGGGCTGACCCCTCAGAAAACACAGTCTTGCACACACAGTGTTTCACTGGTAAAGAATGTTCAGTGGAGTCAGCCTTTAACACGAAACACCAAAAGGCCCAGGCCTCTGACAGAAAACAAATGTCACTGTGGCAGCAGCATCAGGGGGAAGCTACCGCTCCCGGTGAGGCAGCTGTTCCCGGGACGCAATCCTGCTCGGGCCTGCCCAGCAGCCGGCTCCTTTGTGGCACAGAGGAACCACCTCTCTCCACAGGATTGGGCCTGGACAGGCTGTCAGTCAAGGTGCCCCTCCCTGACCCACACCAGGCCGGGTGGTTGGGCCTCTGTCCGTGGACTTTGACTTCTGAGCAAAAAGCAGCAGGAACTGGATGTGGTGGAGTTATTCACCCCCAAGAGGTTCCTATTCCCGAGATCATGGCTCCTCTGACTCCAGCCCTTTCTGAAGACGAGGCTCAGCAGCTTTTCTTTCCAGTCTGTGAGCCATCCCATATCCTTCCAATAAATCCTCTTTCTGCCTGTGTGAGCCAAAATTAACTTCTGTTGCTTCCAAGTAGAAAACCTTGACCAATAAAATCAGAATAGAAAACTACAGCAGAAGGCCCAGGGATCTAGAATCCCCTTCATTACGAGCTCTCCGCTGTTACCCACGTATAAACCCACTTCTCCTGCTCCACGTTGTTGTTTTCTTTGGTCTGCATTATAGGGAATGTGCCCGGACTTGTATCTTGGCTTGATCAGGCTCACTGATGGAAACCCAGGCCAAAGAGGTGACTCTTCCGCAGCGTTGAGACCAGAAAGGAGAAGCCAAAGGAGTCACACCACGCCAGTTCACAAGATGAATGGCTAACACTCCTTCTACCTTCCAGGAAACACAAGCTTTAAGTACATATGCAATTTTCCAGTCCAGCAACCTTCTAAGGAAATAGAACCTTCTGTGGGTCAACTCAACAGGCTCTAGATAGGAGAGAGGAGCCTACAGGTGGCAGCTGCTGGCCCAAGCAGCACAGGTGTTTCCAGCAGCTCCACATTCACGAGGCTCACCTGGAGCACCGCAAGTCAGAGAGGTCTCTAGCAGAGCACCCATGGGGGCGACCCGCACTAGTGCTCACCACCCAGCGGGCACAAGGACTCCGGGAAGCAGCGTTTCTGCTCGGGTGCCTTGGCCCTCCATCCTGCCCCCAGGCTGGGGGTGGGGAAACAGTGATGAGCTGTACGCCTGCAGGGAGAGAGACACTACCGCAAGGATCTCCCAAAACTGAAGGCCATAAACCAACTGTACCTCTTCCAACCTCAGTCCTCTGACAAGTCTCACATCTCTTCCCTTAAGTGTCGCAAAACCAAGCCCTCCAGAAAATTCTGACTTTGTAATCCCAATCTCCTTCGCCGCCGCCTCTGTACACACATTGGCAACACACGAGGGGGAGGGGCCCCCCACCTCTGCAGTCCTGCTTTAACAAGTGGAACTATAGAGAGGAGAAAAAAACTAATTCACTTCCAGTTTGCAGCAAACACAACTCTTTCTGACATGATCTTAGTTCATTTCAGCTCCCACTGATTTTAATATTATCAGTTATACTAACTGTTAATTTTCACAGCACCTGAAAAACAAAGCAACAACAAAAAAAATCTAAATTCTAGTTCATTACACAGCCAACCTACCTGAACCTACTAAGAGGAGACATTATTTATCTCTACTCCACTGTATACATTTTAATGCAAAGCTACTCCAAAGCAAAATTTACACAACCTGATCCAAAAACCTGTTTTTCCTACATTGCCCCATACTTGTATAGGTTTCTTCAGATCAAAATCTACAGCTCGGCTTCCTGAATTTAAAGAAACACCATGTGGCAAGGATAGAGGGCCGGGAGGCCTAAGTGTCTGTTACATGAAAACGCAAACAATCCTGCTGCCCGCCTTTGTGGGAGACCCCACTATAAGCAAAAACAAAGGAGTTTGTGATTAGACACCCAAATTACAGAGCTGTTCACATAAAGAGAAAAACTCCTAGAACCATTCAGAACAGCCCTGAGGACAAGCCCGGATCAAGTCAGACACTCGGGCTCAGAAAATAAAGGGCAAGGGCGCAAGGAATGGAATGCACCCTTGAGGACAGACTGGGAAGGCAGGCTCGTCCACTCTGTCATCAGCTTGCTTGAGATGCCCACAGTTCTGAACGGGCCCCAAATGAGAAAACACATGGGAAAATGTCAGGAAAATCCACATATACGTAACATATTCTCATGAGATTTTTTTTTTTAAGATTTTATTTATTTATTCGATAGAGATAGAGACAGCCAGCGAGAGAGGGAACACAAGCAGGGGGAGTGGGAGAGGAAGAAGCAGGCTCATAGCAGAGGAGCCTGATGTGGGGCTCGATCCCAGGACTCCAGGATCACGCCCTGAGCCAAAGGCAGACGCTTAACCGCTGTGCCACCCAGGCACCCCTCTCATAAGATTTTTAAGAAATGATTATCTTTTTGTGCCTATATTCACCAAACACTCAACATTTAAAATTCTCTTCAACCAGCTCACACTTATTAAGAATCAACCAAGAAAAATAAATATGCCCAAGACCCAAAGGATGTGCGGGTAATAGGAAAAAAAGATGTAAAAAAAAAAAAAAACTATACAGACTACAGGCTCTATCCCACCACAGCTTTTCAGAATCGTTTGTTGAAAATACTCACCATCTCTCCCAAGCTTCAGCCACACTGGACCTATCATGCTTGTTTTTACCACAAAGGTTTACTAACTATCCCATTTCTCTGGAATAAATGCCTACAAATGAAACTGCTAGATAATATGGCATGCAGTTTCCTAAGAAACTGCCAAAATATTTTCCAGAGTGCTTGTACCATTTTATATTTCCACCAGCAGCATATGAGATTCTGTTTCTTCTCATCTGCCATCATTTGGTATTTCCACTATTTTTTATTTTGGCCACAGGTGTGTACTGATAACTACCTGGGTCTTAAACTGCATTTCCCTAATGACGACACTGAACACCTGTCTCTCTGCCATGTGTGTATGCCTTAGGATGTTATATACATAAGATCATGTCATTTGCAAAGAGAGTTAGTTTAATTTCTTCTTTTCTAATCTGGATGCCTTTTATTTGGTTAAGGTTGCTAAAGTCATTAAATAATACATAGTAAAAACAAATGCATTAACATTTTTTAAAAATGGCTATAGAATCTCTCAGTTTTGTAAAATGAAAAAGTTCTAGAGATCTATTTCACAACAATGTGAAATACTAACACTACTAACTGTATACTTAAAATGGTCAAGATGGTCAATTTTATGTTATGTGTTTTTATTACAACGATAGATTTTTAAAAAAAAAGAAAAAGAAACTGTCTTGGCTAGAACTTCTAGTACAATGCTGAACTGCAGTGGTGAGAATGAACCCTCATCTTATTCCTGAGCTTAGGAAGAGAACATTCACTCTTTTACCATTAAATATGGTATTACGTTGAAGTTTTTCATAGATGCCTTTATCAGGCTGAGAAAGACCCCTTCTCTTCCTAGTTTGAGAGGGTTTTTTTTTTTTTTTAGAGTTATTTTAAGGGGGGGGGGCGCGGAGCAGAGGGAGAGAGAGAATCTTATGCAGGTTCCACACCCTGTTGTGCCCAGCGAGGGGCTTAATCTTATAACCCTGAGATCATGACCTGAGCTGAAATCAAGAGTCAGATGCTTTACTGACTGAGCCCCTCAAGAGCCCCAAGAGTTGTTTTGTGTTTTGGTTTTTTTTATCATCAAAGGGTATTATGGCTTTTTTGTGTGTCTTTTGAGATAGTCTTGTGTTTTTTTATTTATCTTACTAATGATGTATATATTACAAAGGCAGAGTTTTCTCATGTTGAACCAACTTTGTATCACTGGGTATAACCCTTCTGAATGTTGGCAGTCTTGGTTTGCTAAGGGCTACTATGTCTATATTCATAAGGGATACTGGTCTGCAGTCTTCCTTCTTTATGATGTCTTTGTCTAGCTTTGATATTAGGATAATGCCGGCTTCACAAGATGACTTGGAAGTGCTTCCTCCTAATTTTTTGGAAGAGTTCATCATAAACCTTTATTTTTTAAATTTTTTATGATGTTAGTCACCATACAGTACATCATTAGTTTTTGATGTAGTGTTCCATAATTCATTGTTTGCAGGTAACCAGTGCTCCATGCAATACGTGCCTTCCTTCATACCCATCACCAGCCTATCCCAATCCCCCACCCCACCCCTGAAGCCCTCAGTTTGTTTCCCAGAGTCCATAGTCTCTTGTGGTTCATTCCGCCTTCTGTTTACACCCCCTTCATTCTTCCCTTCTTTCTCCTACCGATCTCCCTGCACTTGATAGAATTCACTAGTGAAGCCATCAGATATTGGGCTTTTATTAATGGAAAGGTTTTTTGTTTGTTTGTTTTTAGTATAGGCTCCACGCCCAGTGTGGAGCCCAACATGTGTCTTGAACTCACAACCCTGAGATCATGACCTCAGCTGAGATCAAGAGTCGGACACTTAACTGA
>NW_024423786.1:41067444-41068616 GCF_017311325.1 Ursus maritimus | reverse complement strand
ACTGAGTCACCCAGGCACCTGTTTGGGTTTTTTTTGAGTGGGAAACTTTAAAATTAACTCACTCTCTTTCCCTGTTTCCTTGTTTCCTGCTATTCAGATTTTCTGTTTCTTCTCAGGGCACCTGGGTGGCTCAGTCAGTTAAGTGGCCGACTCTTAATTTGGGCTCAGGTCATGATCTCAGGGTTGTGAGACTGAGCCCTGCATCAGGGTCTGCACTGGGCGTGAAGCCTGCTTGGATTCTCTCTCCCCTTCTGTCCTTCCCCCCCAACTCCTTTCTCTCTCACGCTCTTAAAAAAAAAAATTCTATTTTTTAAAAGATTTTATCTATTTATTTTAGAGAGAGAGCATGAGGGGGGAGGCACCCCTCTATTTCTTCTTTAGTTTTCTTTGTATGTTTCAGGATCTGTCCATCTCATCTAGGCTATTTTATCAGCATCGTATTTACTGTTCACAGTATTTCCCTACAATTATTTTTACTTCTGGAAGGTTGGTGGTAATGTCCCCACTTAGTAATTTGAATCTTATTTTCTTGGTCATTCTGGCTAAAGGTTTGCCAATTTCGTTGACCTTTTAAAAGAATCAGTTTTTGGTTTTACTTACTCTGGTTTGCCTATTCTCTATTCATTTGCTTCTACTCTAGTCTTTATTTTCTTCCTTCTGTTTGCCTTGGGTTTATTGTGCTCTTCCTGTTCTAGTTTCTTAAAGTAGTTAGTAGTTGAGCTTACGAACTCGGTGTCTTCCTTCTCTCTTAATACAGGCATTTACAGCTATAAGTTTCCATCCAAACACTCCTTCAGCTGCATCCCGTAAGTTTCCATACGTTGTGATTTTTGTTTTCATTCATCTCAAAGGATTTTCTCATTTCTCTTGTGCTTTCTTCTTTGATCCATTGGGTATTTAGGAACTGTTGTTGAGGTTTCCTTATAGTCTTCCAATATAAGTCTTTGATATGCTTCGATATGAGTCTTTGTAGCTTGTGTCTTTATTCTTCCCACAAACACTTTGACAGAATCAAAGTTTCTAATTTCGATGAAGTCTAATTTACCCATTTTCTCTCTTTTATGGATGGTGCCTTACTTGTCATGTATAAGAATTCTTCACCAAGCTGTACTTCTGAAAATTTTCTCTGATGTTTTTCTCCTTTTTTTTTTACAGTTTTACAACTAAATCTA
>NW_024423786.1:41038347-41067434 GCF_017311325.1 Ursus maritimus | reverse complement strand
ACTGAGTCACCCAGGCACCTGTTTGGGTTTTTTTTGAGTGGGAAACTTTAAAATTAACTCACTCTCTTTCCCTGTTTCCTTGTTTCCTGCTATTCAGATTTTCTGTTTCTTCTCAGGGCACCTGGGTGGCTCAGTCAGTTAAGTGGCCGACTCTTAATTTGGGCTCAGGTCATGATCTCAGGGTTGTGAGACTGAGCCCTGCATCAGGGTCTGCACTGGGCGTGAAGCCTGCTTGGATTCTCTCTCCCCTTCTGTCCTTCCCCCCCAACTCCTTTCTCTCTCACGCTCTTAAAAAAAAAAATTCTATTTTTTAAAAGATTTTATCTATTTATTTTAGAGAGAGAGCATGAGGGGGGAGGCACCCCTCTATTTCTTCTTTAGTTTTCTTTGTATGTTTCAGGATCTGTCCATCTCATCTAGGCTATTTTATCAGCATCGTATTTACTGTTCACAGTATTTCCCTACAATTATTTTTACTTCTGGAAGGTTGGTGGTAATGTCCCCACTTAGTAATTTGAATCTTATTTTCTTGGTCATTCTGGCTAAAGGTTTGCCAATTTCGTTGACCTTTTAAAAGAATCAGTTTTTGGTTTTACTTACTCTGGTTTGCCTATTCTCTATTCATTTGCTTCTACTCTAGTCTTTATTTTCTTCCTTCTGTTTGCCTTGGGTTTATTGTGCTCTTCCTGTTCTAGTTTCTTAAAGTAGTTAGTAGTTGAGCTTACGAACTCGGTGTCTTCCTTCTCTCTTAATACAGGCATTTACAGCTATAAGTTTCCATCCAAACACTCCTTCAGCTGCATCCCGTAAGTTTCCATACGTTGTGATTTTTGTTTTCATTCATCTCAAAGGATTTTCTCATTTCTCTTGTGCTTTCTTCTTTGATCCATTGGGTATTTAGGAACTGTTGTTGAGGTTTCCTTATAGTCTTCCAATATAAGTCTTTGATATGCTTCGATATGAGTCTTTGTAGCTTGTGTCTTTATTCTTCCCACAAACACTTTGACAGAATCAAAGTTTCTAATTTCGATGAAGTCTAATTTACCCATTTTCTCTCTTTTATGGATGGTGCCTTACTTGTCATGTATAAGAATTCTTCACCAAGCTGTACTTCTGAAAATTTTCTCTGATGTTTTTCTCCTTTTTTTTTTACAGTTTTACAACTAAATCTACGATCCATTTGAATTACTTTTTGTTTAAGATGTGAAGCTTAGGCCTAGGTTGTTCTTTTCCCTCCCTCCATGGATATCGAATTGTTCCAGCACCAACTGATGAAAACACCACGCTTCCTCCACTGAATTGCTTTGGCACATCTTAGTCTGTCCGAGCTTCTATAACAAAATACCACGCACCGGGGCTTAAACAACATACGTTTATTTCTCACGGTTCTGGAGGCTGGGAAATCCAAGATCAAGGCTGTAGCAGGTTACATTCCTGGGGACGGCCCACTTCCTGGTTCACAGATGGCCATCTTCTGTGTCCTCACAAGGCAGAAAGGAGAGTAAGAGCTCTCTGGGGTCCCTTTTATGAGGGCACTAATCCCATCTGTGAGGGCTCCACCCTCACGACCTAATCACCTCCCAAAGTCCCCCACTTCCCAGTAGCATCACACTGGGGTTAGGATTTTAACATGTGAATTTGGGGGAGTCACAAACATTCAGTCAAAAAGCAGTTGGCTGGACTTATGTGGGTCTATTTCTGGGTTTCCTGTTCAGTTCCAGTGATGAATACGTCTACGGTTCCACCAGTACTACACAGTCGTGATTACTGTAGCTATAAAATAAGTCTTGAAATGGGTACTGTGATTCCTCCCATTCAAAACTATTTTCCCTAGCGTCTTTTTCATGGATTCCTTGGGATGTTCTAAATAGATTATGTCATCTGCAAATGGGACACAGTTATTTCTTCCTTTCCATAACTTTTTAGTTTCCTGTACCACTCCATTGCCTCTCCTTTTGGGATTTCCATTAACATGAAAGCTAAGCCCTCTGTTATTGTCCCATAACCCCCTGCAGCTCCGTGTGCTTTTCCTCAGTTTAATTTCTGCTGGGTTGGACTGGATCATTCTCATTGCTCTGTCTTCAAGTTAACTGACTCTTCTGTTACCTCCACTCTGTTACTGAGACCATTTGATGAATTTTTAATTTAGTTTGTTATAAATTTTCCAAGTTTAAATTTAAATATCTCATTTTCCATTTGTTTCAAGAGTGTTCACCCTCACTTCTTAAAGGGAGGTTTTTTGTTGTGTTTTTTTTTTTTTTAAGATTTTATTTATTTGACAGAGAGCAACACAAGTAGGGGGAGCAGCAGGCAGAGGGAGAGGGAGAAGCAAGCTCCCATCTGAGCAGGGAGCCTGATGCGTGGCTTGATTCTAGGACCCAAGATCATGACCTGAGCCAAAGGCAGACGCTTAACCAACTGAGCCACCCAGGTGCCCCTTAAAGGGAGGCTTTAATTATATTTTAATTCTACTTTTTGCCTTTAAGTCTTTGATAATCCCAACATCTATATCATGTCATGGCTGCCATCTGTGGTTGACCATCCTTCCCCCTTAGGAGACAGTAAGACTTTCCTGATTCTTCATATGTGGGGCAATTTCGAATTTCTAGATATTACGCTATGTTAACCTGGATCCTGCTTAGGTGCAATGGAAAATGTTGGATTTTTGTTCGCTTTAACAATAATTAACTTGATTAGGTCTGAGCCACAAGTTCCTATCCATCTTTTGTGGGCTGTGTTCCCATGTCAGTTTAGTTTTCACAGCTCTTGCGGCAGTATTTTGATCTGTCCCAGGGACACCATGCAGTGGCCAGCACAGGACTTGGGCAGGAGTCTACTCCACGGTTGAGTCTTCAAGGCTCTCGGTATGCCGTTTAGGATCAATGCATGCATGCTATTTCAAAGGAGAGCCCAGGAGTTCATTCACAATACTATGGGTTCCCTTTGTTAAATTCCTTCCTCTCTGCAATCTTCCTGACACTTTCCATCTCCCAGGGGCCCCTTTCCCAGTCTTCTGGCTAGAAAGGAAAAACTTGAGTTTCTCTGTTGAGTACCTACCACAACTGTGATTGCCTCTAGGGTAAAGTGGTGATGGGAGACAGAAAACAAAATCAGTGAATCTCTCTCTGTGCTCTTGGGACCATAATACGTCTAAATAAAAAGGATTCCTCCCCCATCTGGCTGCCAGTGTCACTGCTGCCTTGGAGGCTACAGAATTTCATGGAGGCCAGGGCAGGAGAAAATGGCGGCGGGGGGGGGGGGGGCGGCAAACAAAAAACAAGAGATTCTCTTCCTCCATTTCCTGACCCATAGGAATCCCCTTTCCTGCTCCTGAGACTAGAAAGAGGGGTCCTGGACCTTCTTCTGTCCGCACCCAGTCCCCAGTTCCAGGTTTTGTGCTACCTTTGAGTCCAGGCTGGAAGGTACTCTATGGAAACAAACAATAAAAACAGCTTACTTTCCCAATCCATCTGCTATCGTTTATCTTTCAGGGTACACAGCCAATCCATGCAGTCTATCCAGGGATTTTAGTCACATGCAGTAAGACAAAAAGGATAGAATGTGCTTACTACATCTTGACCAGAATCAGAACCCTTTCATTTCTTACAAATATCTTCATAAATTCCTGGATTCTTTGCCACTAAAGAAATTTAATTGCTATACTAGGCCTGTTGGCATCTTTCTATCAATCGTATCATCATTCCATTGTGAGAAGTACGTAGTGCCTTACTGTGTTGAACAAGTTCTCCACACAGAGCACGTATTGTTTTTATAAGTCTGAAATAATGAAATAAAGGTTATAGGCAAAAAACGCACATCAGAAGAATGGAGGGAAATGTAAGTACTGGTTGTTGTTCTTCATGTGGTATGAGGTATGTGGAGAAATATTTTTAGTCAACTTTCTGTACTTTTACATTTATTATGATAAGTACTGCCTTTTTTATTCTAAATAAACTTTTTAAATTCAGCATAAAATATCACAAAAAAGTATACAAATTATAAGCATACAGCTCCATGAAAGTAAACACATCCATTTAACCTAAACAACACTCGCATCAAGAAATAGAGTATTACCCTTTACCCCAAAGTTCTCCATTACCAGCCACCATAGTGACTGCTTTTCAATTATAAAAATAGTACACTCATATTTATATTCAAATAGTACTAGAATGTATTTCTGATTTTAGTTACTGTGATGCTTATCTCTTTATATGTTGTCAACATTTATATTTACTTTTTAAACTATTACAAAAATCTCCTGTACATTTTGTATAGGTTAATTCTAAAATGTGATAACCATTTAAAAAGCATTTGGAGGGGCACCTGGATGGCTCAGTTGGTTAAAGCCTGTGACTTTTTTTTTTTAATTCAATTTAGTTAACATATAGTATGATGAGGGAGCAGAAGGCTAGCTGAGGACAGGCAGAAGCTGACACCCCACAAACACCCCCCACCATAGGATATATGTGACATTCCTTAGGCACTTCTGGCTGCCCTAAATGAAAACCACGTAGTTAATTTATAGAGACTACAATTCTGCAAGACATGAGTCTCCCTTAGCAATTATACCTAGACACCTCTCATCTCCTGATGAGAACTGATGGGCATCTCCCCATGTCAACACTGAACTCCTTATTCTTTTCCCACAACCTGCTCTACCCACAATTCACTCCTTAGCTGATGGCAACTCCATCCTTCCACACACTCAGGCCAAACCCTTGGTGTCCTCCATGACTCCTTTCCTCTCATTTCAGCATCCAACTCAGCAGGAACTCCTCCAGGCTTGACTTTCCAAGTACATCCAGAATCTGACCACTTACCACCATCATGGCTCCTCCCAATTTAGCATCCATTATCTTAAATTACAGCAATGGCCTCCCAACTTGTCTCCCAGCTTCTACCCTTGCCTTCCTACAATCTATTCTCAACAGAGCAACCAGAATGATCTTTACCTACCTTCTAATAAGGTACAAAAGAATTCAGCTCATTTATTCCCTATGCTTAAATGGTTTTGTTCTTCCTTAAAATAAAAACCAAAGTCCTTTTAAAGGCCTAGGAGGATGTGTTCTTCCCCATCCCCCCACGTCATCTACTATTCTTTCTTTGGGTAACTCCCCCTCAGCCACGATGGCCTCCTCGCTCTTCTGCAAACTCACTGGGCACATTCCAGCTTAGGAGGTTAGGGACCCTGGCTGCTCCCTCTGTGGAAACTCACTTCACAGCCACAAGGCTACCTTCCTCTCCTCATTCAAGCCTTTGTTCAGGTGTCACTTTTTTTTTTTTTTTTTTTTAACTTTTTTTTTTTTTTTTTTTAAGATTTTGTTTGTTTATTACAGAGAGCCCAAGCGGGGAGAGCAGCAGGCAGAGGAAGAGGGAGAAGCGGGCTTCCTGCTGTGCAGGGAGATCAATGCAGGGCTCCATCCCACGACCTTGAGATTATGACCTGAACCAAAATCAAGAGTCAAACGCTTAACCAACTGAGCCACCCAGCTGCCCCTCAGATGTCACCTTCTTACTAAGCCCCACTCCTTTCCAAAACTGTAGCTGTCTTGAGCCCCACATTCCTGATCCTTTTACTCTGCTTAATGTTTTTAGCATGTAACACCTTAACTATGCTGCTAAATGTTCAGCCTGACCAGATTATAAACTCCACGAATCCATGAAGAAAAAAAAAAAAAGTCTCAGCAATTTACAAGAACAACGCATTTCTATCAATGGTCTAGCTTCCAGAAGGGAACGTGGATACGGTTAAATCTCCTTATAATCTGCAGCCCGTTGACAGATACTTGAAGCAGGCAAAGTGTATGATCTTCCAGGATTCTCCCAACTATCTTGGTGTTACTGCCTTGCTAGAGAGAAAAGCAACCTCAGATCAGCCTCCTCCAGTATCTTGTAGGTCCTCTTTAGCATATGAAAATCCTTCCGAAATCTCCCCGTTCCTTACCTCCTCCTCATAGTATACAATCAGCCACCCCTCACAACCCCGGGGCAGCAGCTCTTTCTGCCCACGGTTCCATCCCCGTGCTTTAATAAACCACCATTCTGCACCAAAGATATCTCAAGAATTCCTTCTTGATCGTCAGCTCTGGACTTCACACCACCGAACCTCACCTATATTCCAAAACCACATCATAGTATATTATTAGCTTCAGGGGTAGAGTTCAGTGATTCATCAGTTGCATATAACACCAGTGCTCATCACATCAAGCGCCCTCCTTAGTGCCCATCAACCAGTTACCCCAACCCCCAGTCGCCTCCCCTCCAGCAACCCTGTTTGTTTCCTAGAGTAAAGAGACTCTTATGGTTTGTCTCCCTGTTTTTATCTTATTTTAGTTTTCCTTCCCTTCCCTTATGTTCATCTGTTTTGTTTCTTAAATTAAGCATCAGACTCTTAATCTCAGCCCAGGTCTTTATCTCAGGGTCACTGATGTCAAGCTCTGCAAAGGGATCCATGCTGGGCATGGAGCCTACTTTAAAAAAAAAAAAAAAAAGATAAAAAGCACTTGGAATATCTGATAATACAATTGTCATTCACTGGGAAAGCCTTATCCCCAGCAGGCTGACAGAAGAAGGTATTTCTCTCCGAAAGCCAGTCAGTCAAGGCTGGAGAAGGTGAATGCTTCTTCAAATGCAAAGACAGCAACACAAGATATCCAGGAACGTGAAATCAAGGAAACAAGACATCACCAAAGGAACACAGTAATCTTCCAGCAACTGACCCCAAAGAAATACAGATCTACAATCTACCTAAAAAAGAGTTCAGCTTAGTGAGCTATAAGGAACCACTGAAAGACAATTCAATGAAATCAGTAAACAATACCCAAAACAAGACGTTTAACAGAGAGACAGAAATTTTAAAAAAGACCCAAACAGAAATCCTGGAGGTGAGGAATGCAATGAGTGAAATGAAAAATGCAGTAGAGAGCACCAACAGCAGACATGATCAAAGCAGAAGAAAGAATCCGTGAAGTCACAGGTCACCTGAAATTATCCAGAGGATTACAAAGAAAAAATAACAAAAGTGAAGAAAGCCCACGTGAATTATGAGATAACATCAAGAGAACCTATTTAAGCATTGTTGGCATCCCAGAAGAAAAAGAGAAGAAGAAAGGGACAGAAAGCTTATTTAAAGAAACAATGGCTGAGGCCTTCCCAAGTCTGGGGAGAGACTTAGACATCCACATTTGTAAAACTCATAGGTCCCCAGAAAGATCTTTTCCTAGACAAATATAATAAAGCCATCTAAAATCAAAGAATTTTTAAAGTGGCAAGAAAATAAAAATTCTTAACTTACAAGGAACCCCCATAAGGCTATGAGTGGACTTCTCAGCAAAAACACTATAGGCCAAGAGAGAGTGGGATGATGTATTCAAAGTGCTGGAAGAGAATGACTGAGGAAGATGATGGTGGAGCCAGAGGGCCCTAGGCTTGCCTCAACTCACAAATACAATTAGATAACTATCAAATTATCCTCAATACCCCAGAAATTGATCTGAAGACTGACAGAAAAAACTCCAAAACTAAAGGCAGAGGAGAGACCACATCAAAGAAGGTAGGAAGTACGGAGATCCAGTTCAGGAGAGATATGTGGCTACTGCAGTGGGGAGGGAGCCACAGGCAAGAAGGGCAAGAGACACACTAGCACAAGGAGGAGTCCATAGCGAAAACAAATCCCCATAGCGATTGCCTTGGAAAGCAAGAGGGCCTGAATCTCATGAGTTCTTGCAACTGCTGGGGCTTAAAGACTGGAATTTTAAAGGTCAGCATGCTTGGCTCTGGAAGGGCTGAGAGGACACTGGGGTTGCTCTTGGAGAAGAGGCTAGGGCAAACAGCCTGCAGACATACAGCCTAGAAACAGTGATCTGAAGAGCACCTGGGCACTCAGTGGGGAGGTTAGTTGCTCATCTGGGAGCATGTCGCAGAGAGGCAGTATTCACAGAGACAACCCCTCCCCCCTGCCATGAACACAGGAACTGGACAGTGCCATTTCCCTCCTCCACCCCTCAGCATAAGCACAGAGCCACTGCCAGGAACGAGTGCAGTGGCCACACCCCCTACCTAATTTGCTTACACCAAGCTCCCTCTGTCACCCACTTCCCTGCACTCAGGTGGAACCACCCTTCCCAGTCATGCTTACCTCAGTCCCAGCTCAGGGGGGCCCTCCCCTTGAAGACTGGCCCAAACCCCTGCCCACACCATGTCTCCCAACCCAGGAGTTTTGTGGGGCCTCGATTCCAGTGACAGCAGCAACAGGTCTCATATCACAAGCAGGCCAGAGCACAACAAGTTAAAAAGTGCCACATGCAGGCCAGGGACCAAACCCTGCCCACAACAGGCAAAGAAAGCCTCTGCAGACCACGGTCTGAAGGATAAAGTGGCCAGGATACAACAGCAGAGCACACACCGGAGACAGTCCCAGAAGTACCAGGCCCTGGAAACGGGGGCCACTACACTGTAGGGCACTACATGACCTCTTCTTCATAAAGCCATTACATACTCAAGAACAGGAGATGTAGCTAACTTTCTTTACACAGAGAAACAAGCACAAAGACTTAGACAAAATGAGAGGACAGAGGAATTTGTCCCAGATAAAAGAACAGGATAAGACCATGGTCAGAGACTTGAGTGAAACAGATATAAGTAACATGCCTGATAAAGAATTTAAAGCAATGATCATGGGGCGCCTGCCTGGCTCAGTTGGTAGAGCACACCACTCCTGATCTCAGGGTAATGAGTTCAAGCCCCACACTGGGCCTGTACAGAACTTACTTAAAATAAAAACAAAAACAAAAACCTAAAGCAATGATCATAAGGATACTCACTGGACTTAAAAGCAGAGGACATCAGTGAAACCATTAACACAGAGTTAAGAAATAACATAGCAGAGATAAAGAGCTCAATAAATGAAATGAGAAACACACCTAATGGAATGAACAGCAGGCTGGAAGAAGCAGAGAAACAAATTAATGACCTAGAACACAGAGTAATGGAAAGTAATCAAGCTTAACAAAAGAGAGAAAAAAGAATTATGCAAAACAAGAATAGACTTGGAACTCAGTGACTCCATCAAACATAGTAACATTCACATTATAGGAGTCCCAGAAAAAGAAGAGAGAGAAAAGGGTACAAAAAATTTATATGAAGAAATAATAGCTGAAAACATCCCTAATCTGGGGAAGAAAACAGACATCCAGATCCAGGAGGCACAGAGAACCCCCTAAAAAAAATCAACAAAAGCAGAGTGACATCAACACATATTATAATTAAAATGGTAAAATATAGTGGTAATGAAAAAATATTAAAAGCAGCAAGACAAAAAAAAAAGACAGTTACATACAAAGGAAACCCCATAAGGCCAACAGTGCATTTTTCAGCACAAACTTCCCAAGCCAGAAAGGAGAGGCATTATATATTCAAAGTGCTAAATGGGAAAAAGCTACAGCCAAGAATATTCTGTCCAGGAAGGCTATCATTTAGAACAGAAGGAGAGAGAAAGAGTTTCCCACACAAACAAAAACTAAAGGAGTTCGTGACCACTAAACCAGCCCCGCAAGAAATATTAAAGGGGACTCTTTGAGTGGAAAGGAAAGGCCAAAACCCATAGCATGAAAGTAGGAAACACAAAAGCAATAAAAAGAAGTATTTCTATAAAAAGTCAGTCAAAGAACATAAAAGGATGTAAAATATGACATCATATACCTAAAACATGGAGAGCAGTAAAGAATGGATTCAAACTTAGATGCCCCTCAACCTTATATAAACTGCTATATGCAGAAAATATAATTTACAAACTTGATGGTAACCACAAATCAAAAACCACTAAAAAATACGCAAAGAATATAGAGAAAGAAATCCAAATACAGCACTAAGGAAAACTAGTATACCACAAAAGAAAGGGTCAGAGAAAATCTTCAGAAACCACCACAAAACAAGTAATAAAACAGCAATAAATACATATCTATCAATAATTACTTTAAATGTAAATGGACTAAACACTCCAATAAAGACATATGATAACAGAATGAATAATAATTTTAAAAAACTCATCTACATGCTGCCTACAAGAGACCCATTTTATACCTAAAGACACTTGCAGATTGGAAAGTGAGGGGATGGAGAAACATTTTTTTTTTTTTAAGATTTTATTTATTTATTTGACAGAGATAGAGACAGCCAGCGAGAGAGGGAACACAAGCAGGGGGAGTGGGAGAGGAAGAAGTAGGATCATAGCGGAGGAGCCTGATAGGGGGCTTGATCCCAGAGAAGCCTGATATGGGGCTCGATCCCAGAACGCCGGGATCACGCCCTGAGCACGAAGGCAGTCGTTTAACGACTGCGCCACCCAGGCGCCCCTGGAGAAACATTTATCATGCAAATGAGTGTCAAAACAAAGCTGGAGTAGCAATATTTTTGTTGGACAAAATAGACATTAAACAAAGACTGTAACAAGAGACAATACTATAATGAAGAGAACAATCCAACAAGAAAATATAACAATTATAAATATTTATGCACCCAACATGGGAACTTCCATATACATAAAACAGTTAACAACAAACATAAAAGAAACTAATTGATAATACAATAATAGTGGGGGACTTTAGCACCCCACTTACATCAATGGACAGATCTTCCAAGCAGAAAATCAACAAGGAAACAAGGACTTCGAATGATACACTGCACCAGAGGGTTTTAACAGATATATTCAGAGCATTCCATCCTAAAACAGTAGAATACACATCCTTTTCAAGTGCATATGGAACATTCTCCAGAAGAGATCGCATATTAGGCCATAAAATAAGCCTCAACAAATTCAAAAAGATCTGTCACACCATGCATCTTTTCTGACCACAACACTATGAAACTAGAAGTTAACCACAAGAAAATATCTGTAAAGACTACAAATACATGAGGGTTAAATAACATGCAACTAAACAATGAATGAGTCAAGCAAGAAATAAAAGAAGAAATAAAGAAGTACATGGAAACAAATGAAAATGAAAACACAATGGTTCAAAACCTTTGGGATGCAGTAAAAGCAGTTCTAAGAGGGAAGTTTATAGTAATACAGGCCTACTTGCTCAAGAAGCAAGAAAAATCTCAAACAACCTAACCTTACACCTAAAGGAGCTAGAAAAAGAACAACAAACAAAATCTAAAACCAGCAGAAGGAAGGAAATAATAAAGATTAGAGCAGAAATAAATGATATAGAAACTAAAAAAAAAAAAAAAAGGAGAAGAAGAAGAAAAAGGAAAAAAAAATCAATGAAACCAGGAGCTGGTTCTTTTGGGGGGAGGGATCAATAAAATTGATAAATCTCTAGACAGACTTATCAAGATGAAAAGAGAAAGGACCCAAATAAATAAAATCACAAATGAGAGAGGAGAAATAACAACAAACACCACAGAAAAGAGAATATTATGAAAAATTATATGCCAACAAATTGGGCAACCTAGAAGAAATGGATAAATTATTGGAAACATATAACCTACCAAAACTGAAACAGGAAGAAATGGAAAATTTGAACAGACCAATTACCCACAAAGAAATTGAATTAGGGATCAAAAAACTCCAAAGAAAGAAAAGTCTGGAACCAGACGGCTTCACAGGCGAATTCTACCAAACATTTTAAAGAGTTAATACCCACTTCGCAAGCTAGTCAAAAAAACAGAAGAGGAAAGAAAACTTCCAAACTTATTCTATGAGGCCAGCATTACCCTGATACCAAAACCAGAAAAGACACCACAAAAAAAGAGAACTACACGCCAATATCCCTGAGGAACACAGATTAAAAAAAGTCCGCAACAAAATACTAGCAAACCTAATCCAAAATAAATTTTAAAAAATCATTCACCACGATTAAGTGGGATTTATTCCTGGGTTGCAAGGGTGGTTTGCTACTTTCAAATCAATCAACATAGTACCTCACATCAATAAGAGAAAGAATAAGAACCATATGATCGTATCAGTAGATCAAGAAAAAGCATTTGACAGGGCGCCTGGGTGGCACAGCGGTTGGGCGTCTGCCTTCGGCTCAGGGCGTGATCCTGGTGTTGTGGGATCGAGCCCCACATCAGGCTCTTCTGCTATGAGCCTACTTCTTCCTCTCCCACTCCCCCTGCTTGTGTTGCCTCTCTCGCTGGCTGTCTCTCTCTCTGTCAAATAAATAAATAAAATCTTTAAAAAAAAAAAAAAGAAAAAGAAAAAGCATTTGACAAAGTACAACATCCACTCAAGATAAAAATCCTCAACAAAGTAGGTTTGAGGGAACACACGTCAACATAATAAAGGCCATATGTGAAAAACCCACAGCTAATGCCATCCTCAGTGGGGAAAAACTGAGAGCCTTTCCCCTAAGGTCAAGAACAACACAAGGACGTCAACTTTCACCACTTTTATTCAACATAGTACTGAAAGTGCTAGTTACAGGAAGCAGACAACAAAAAGAAATAATCCAAATCAGCAAGGAAGAAGTCAAACATTCACTATTTGCAGATGACATGATACTATATATAGAAAACCCAAAAGACTACACCCAAAACTGCTAGAACTGGTAAATGAATTCAGTAAAGTTGCAGGATACAAATTCCATGTACAGAAATCTGTTGCATTTCTTTACATTTTATTTATTTATGAGAGAGAGAGAGCAAGAGCATGCGTGCACGAGCAGTGAGGAGCAGCAGAGGGAGAGGGAGAAGCAGACTACCCCTGAGCAGGGAGCCTGATATAGAGCTCGATCCCAGGACCCTGAGATCATGACCTGAGCCAAACGCAGACGCTTAACTGACTAAGCCACCCCGGCGACCTAATCTGTTGCATTTCTATACACCAAAAATAAAGCAGCAGAAAGAGAAATTAAAAAACAATCTCATTTACAACTGCACCCAAAATAATAAGATACCTAGTAATAAACCTAATCAAAGAGGTAAAGACCTGTATGAAAGAAACTGAAGATGACACAAAGAAATGAAAAACATTCCATGTTCATGGATTGGAAGAACAAATATTGTTAAAATGTCTGAACTACCCAAAGCAATCTACACATTAAATGCAATCCTTATCAAAATACCAACAGCATTTTTCACAAAGCTAGAACAAACAATCCTAAAATTTGTATGGAAATACGAAAGACCCCAAATAACCAAAGCAATCTTGAAGAAAAGCAAAGATGAAAGCATCACAATTTCAGACTTCAAGTTATATTACAAACCTGTAGTAATCAAAACAGTATGGTACTGGCACAAAAACAGACACATAGATCAATGGAACAGAATAGAGAAGCCAGAAATAAACCCATAATTATATGGGCAATTAATCTTTGACAAAGTAGGAAAGATTTTCCCATTTTATCCAATGGGAAAAAGGACAATCGCTTCAACAAATGGTGCTGGAAAAACGGGACCACTTTCTTACAACATACAAAAAAATAAATTAAAAATTGATTAAAGACCTAAATTTGAGACCTAAAACCATAAAAATCCTAGAAAAGAGCACAAGTAGTAATTTCTCTGACATCAACTCTAGAAACTTGTTTCTAGATAGGTCCCCTGAGGCAAGGGAAACAAAAGCAAAACTATAACCTGTTGGGACAACATCAAAATAAAAAGCTTCTGCACAGTGAAGGAAATAATCAACAAAATTAAATGGCAACCTAAGGAATGGGAGAAGATTTTTATAAACAACATATTCTTTGAAGGGTTAGTATCCAAAATATATTAAAAACTTATAAAACTCAGCACCCCAAAACCAAATAATCCAATTTAAAAATGGGCAAGAGACATGAACAGACATTTCTCCAAAGAACACACCCAGATGGCCAACAGACATGAAATGATGCTCAACATCACTCATCATCACAGAAACACAAATCAAAACCACAACAAGGGGACGCCTGGGTGGCTCAGTCCGTTGGGCGTCTGCCTTCAGTTTGGGTCATGATCCCAGAGTTCTGGGATCGAGTCCTGCGTGGAGCTCCTCGCTCAGCAGGCAGCCTGCTTCTCTCTTTCCCTCTGCCTGCCACTCCCCCTGCTTGTGTTCTCTCTCTGTCAAATAAATAAATAAAATCTTAAAAAAAACACACCACGATGAGATATCACCTCATACCTGTAAGAATGGTTAAAATCAAAAACACAAGAAAAAACAGGTGTTGGCAAGGATGTGGAGAAAAAGGAACCCTCAGGTACTGTTGGTCGGAATGCAAGCTGGTGTAGCCACTGTGGAAAACAGTATGGAGGTTCCTCAAAAAAATTAAAAATAGAACTACCCAGTGATCTAGCAATTGCACTACTAATTATTTACTCGAAAAATATAAAAACACTGATTCAAAGGGATACATGAATCCCTACTTTTATAGCAGCGTTATTTACAATAGCCAAGATATGGAAGCAGCCCGAGTGTCTGTTGACAGATGAATGGATAAAGAAGATGTGGTATATACATGCAATAGAAAAGTATTCAGTCATAAAAAAGAGTGGAATCTTGCCATTTGCAATAACATGGATGGAGCGAGGGACTATAATGCTAAGTGAAATAAGTCAAAGAAAGACAAATACCATATGATCTCACTCATATGTGGAATTTAAGAAACAAAACAAAGGAGCAAAGGGGGTTAAAAAGAGAGAGAGAGAGAGGGGCGCCTGGGTGGCACAGCGGTTAAGCGTCTGCCTTCGGCTCAGGGCGTGATCCCGGCATTCTGGGATCGAGCCCCACATCAGGCTCCTCTGCTATGAGCCTGCTTCTTCCTCTCCCACTCCCTCTGCTTGTGTTCCCTCTCTCGCTGGCTGTCTCTGTCTCTGTCAAATAAATAAATAAAATCTTTAAAAAAAAAAAAAGAGAGAGAGAGAGAAACCAAGAAACAGACTCTTAACTACAGAGAACAAACCGATGGTTACCAGAGGGGAGGGGGTTGGGACTATGGGTGAAACAGGTGACAGGGATTAAGGAGTGCACTTGTCATGATGAGCACCAGGTGATTCAAATGAAAACTTAAAACAAAAAGCAAAAAACCCCACAAAGCGTTGCAAGAAAAAACTGCCAACCAATAATGCTTTATTCAGTAAAGCTGTCCTTCAGAAATGAAGGAGCGATAAAGACTTTCGTGGATTAACAAAAGCTCAGAGTTAATCACCACTAGACCTGCTTTACAAGAAATGCTGAAAAGAAGTCTTCAAGCTGACAAGAAAGGACAATAATTAGTAACATGAAAAGGCAAGTATACACTGGGTAAAGGCAAGTATACAAATTCAGAATACTCTAATACTGTAATACGGTGGTATGTTAATCACTTAACTCTAGTATAAAGGTTAAGAGACAAAATTACTAAAAATAACTACAACTACAATAACTTGTTAATAGCTACAAAAAAGACATAAAAATGCTCAACAAGTACATGAAAAGGTACTCAACACCCCTAAGCATCAGGGAAATGCAGATCAAAACTAACTCACACTTGTTAGGATGGCTTTTATTTAAAAAGACAACATGGGGTGCCTGGGTGGCTCAGTTGTTAAGCGTCTGCCTTCAGCTCAGGTCATGATCCCAGGGTCCTGGGATCGAGCCCCACATCGGGCTCCCTGCTCAACGGGAAGCCTGCTTCTCCCTCTCCCACTCCCCGGGCTTGTGTTCCCTCTCTCGCTGTGTCTCTCTCTGTCAAATAAATAAAATCTTTCAAAATAAATAAATAAATAAATAAAAAGATAAAAAGACAACATGGGGGTGCCTGCGTGGCTCAGCTGGTTAAGCATCTTCAACTCTTGATTTCAGCTCAGATCTTGTTCTCAGGGTTGTGAGATCGAGCCCTGCATCAGGCTCATGCACTAGACATGGAGCCTGCTTAAGACCTTCTCTCGGCATCCCCCCAGTAAATAAATAAATAAACAGACAACAGATGGGGCGCCTGAGTGGCTCAGTCAGTTAAGCATCTGACTGAGAGGGTTGTGAGTTCAGGCCCCATGTTGGGCTCCATGCTGGGTGTGAAGCCTACTTAAATAAAATAAAATAAAATAAAATAAGATAAAATAAAAAGACAACAGATAACATGTGTTGGGAAAGATGTGGAGAAAAGGGAATCCTTGGGGCGCCTGGGTGGCTCGTTAAGCGTCTGCCTTCGGCTCAGGGCGTGGTCCCGGCGTTATGGGATCGAGTCCCACATCAGGCTCTTCCGCTACGAGCCTGCTTCTTCCTCTCCCACTCCCCCTGCTTGTGTTCCCTCTCTCGCTGGCTGTTTCTGTCTCTGTCAAATAAATAAATAAAATCAAGAAAGAAAGGAAAGAAAGGAAAGAAAGGAAAGAAAGGAAGAAAGAAAGGAAGGAAGAAAAGGGAATCCTTGTACACTGTTGGTGGAAATGTAAATTGGTACAGTCATTATGGAAAACAATATGAAAGTTCCTCAAAAAATTAAAAACCAAACTAACTTAAAATCTAGCAATCCTACTTCTGGGTATATATCCAAAGTAAACAAAAGCATTATCTTGAATAGCTACCTGCATCCCCATGTTCAGTGCAGCAGTATTCACAATAGCCAAGTTATGGAAACAATCTAATTGTCTGTGAATAGATAAATGGATAAAGATGATGTCGTGTATATTTATAATAGAATACTATTCAACCATAAGAAGGAAATCCTGCCATTTACATCATATATACTTATAGATAGATGATAGATAGATAGATACAGACTTCAACTATTTATATCCTTCTCAACCCCAAAGCCAAAATCAAGCCCCTCAGGAACACATTAGAATAATTCCCATCAGAGTCAAAGGCCAAACAAGCCCGTGCACTTCACCACCACCATTTACTACTGCTGTGGAGGTATCAGCGATCACAGCTGGGCAACAGAAAGAAAACAAAGGTATGTCACTGGAAAAGAAAAAGTAAAATGATGACTATTTGCAGATGATATTCTTACATAGCTAGAGAATCCACTGAAAACCTTTACCATTTTATAATCAGGTAAGGTAGTGAAAATGAATATACAGAAATCCATGTCTTCCGCGCATCATCAACAAGAAGGGAGAAGAGAAAATGCTTCAACAACACTAAAAACAAAGAAAAAAGATCTGAGAACAAACTTAACAAGAAATGCCAAGAAATCTCTCACACTCTGAGGGACATGAAAGAAGACTCCCGCAAAGAGAAAGGCACACAATCCTAGTGGGGAAGACTCATCACCTAAATGTCACTCTTCCTACATTAACCTAAAAATGTAACACAGCGCCAATAAAAACAAAAAGGATTTTTTTTATTTTTTAAATAAGGCAGATTTATGTTAAGGTTCATTTAAAAAAACAACATAGCTAGGAAAGTTCTGAAATTAAAGGTAATGAATGATAATTAACTTTACCAAATATCAAAACATGCTCTAAAACCAGAGTAATTAAAATAATGTGTCCCCAAACATACATGCACAGATACTGTGTATAAGAGAAAGTCCAGAAATAGACCCAAATGTATATGATACGTGGCAAAGTATATCACATATAGAAAAGGACATTTGAACAAGTGGGAGGAAAAATGAATTGCTCATTACGAGGTGTTGCAAAAATGGGTGGCCATTTGGGAAAAAATTAAGCTGGACCCACATTTCTCACCAAAATAAATGCCAAATGGATAGAAGATATAAAGGTAAATAATGAAATTTAAAAAGTACTTTAAGAAACCACAGGGTAATTTTCCATACTCTTCAAATAGGGAAGATCTTTCTAGGTATGACAGAGAACCCAGAAACCTTAAAAGTCCAATGAATATGACCCAAGTAACAACCAATTTTTTTTTCATGACAGAACCATCCTAAATAAAAAGAGAAATTAACAATCTGGAAAAATACAACTGCAATTTGTATCACCAACAAAGTGCTAAGTTCCTTCATATAGAAACCATTTTTACAAAATCAATGTTAAAAATACCAAAGCCCAAAAGAAAAATGGGCAAAGAAAATGGAAATGGTC
Source organism: Ursus maritimus (assembly GCF_017311325.1). Lineage (NCBI taxonomy): Eukaryota > Metazoa > Chordata > Mammalia > Carnivora > Ursidae > Ursus > Ursus maritimus. Next base: position 41,049,485 of record NW_024423786.1, on the reverse strand, counting down.
CCTCACCCTTATAACAACAGGAGAGCTACAAATTAAAAACTACCCCTGATATGAATGTTCATTCTATTACTCTTTTAAGTTTTCAATAGGGTAAACTAAGTTTTGGAAAAAAAAAATTTACACAAAGAAGTAATTTTTTTCACCTACCAAAGGGGCAAAGATCAAACTGTGCTATCACAGTGCTGGGGAGGGTGTGGACGGACGGGCACCGGCGCACACAGCCAAGGGGCATACGCGGACAAAGCCGCTATGGAGGTGTATCTGGTAAGAGCTACAAAAGCACGTACTCACCAACCCAGCAATCTTGCCTCTGGTAAGTGACCAGACCCATGCACTTGGCCATGCATCAAATGATGCGTATAGAAGGTTACTCAGTGTTTCTGCACGAGCAAAATTTACAACACCTTATACGTCCATCAACAGAGCTCTGGCTGAATAAAGGTACATCCTGACAATGGAATATCATCCAGCTGTGAAAGACAATGAGAAAGCTCTTCTGTGTTGATAATGAACTATCAGAAACAAACAGAGAAAAAAGCAAGGGATATAGTGTGCTACTTTCATGTAAAAGAAAAGAGCTCTCTGTGTATTTGTCTGTATTAACGCAAAGAACACCCCTGAACAGATACTGGAGAACTGGCATCACTGGCTGCCTCTGGGGAGAGGATGTGGCGGCCAGGGGCAAGATGGAAGGGAAACTTTCCCATGTATACTCTGTTGTTCCTTTTGAATTTTATGCCATGTCAATCTACTATCACAGCGAAAAGCTAAAATTAAAAATAATGAACGCTTCCCTGTGGAAGCAGCAGCCTTCTTCTCTGAGCTTCTGTAACTGTGTATATCCACCATGGCTGTGTTCATTCCGACTCTTTCGGCCTCCTCTGCTTGACTGTGGTTTCTCTGGGAAGAAGGTCACTGCTGAATCACCTTTGTGTTCCCTAGAGCACCCAGCGCCTCATTTGGTGCTGAGCGCAAAGTCACTGAAGGTCTGTCCGTTCACTGCACTAAACTAGTCCACTGGTGCAACAGTTCATCCTTGGGGGAAAGGAGATTTTTCTGAAAGTTGCCTTGTAAAGCGGACCAATGATTAGGACAGGAAATTCTGCTTCTGTAAGCAACAAAATTAGCCATATAAGCCAGAAGAACGCTCAGCAGAACAAGTTAAAAGTACTGAAAAGAGAAAGGAGTTTCAGTTCAGGAATGGAAGCTGATTTCAGAGAATCTGAACCCTCAAAATACCTATATTCAAGAGGATGACCTCTGCCACATTTAGAATAATCGTTGGGGGCACGTGGGTGGCTCAGTGGGTTAAGCATCTGCCTTTGGCTCCGGTCATGACCCGGGAGTCCTGGGACTGAGCCCTGTGTCAGGCTCCCTGCCCAGTGGAGATCCTGCTTCTCCCTCTACCTACCACTCCCCCTGTTCATGCTCTCCCTCTCTGTCTCTGTCAAATAAAGAAAACCATAAAGAAAAATAATCATTGGGATGGCACAGCAACACCCAGACTGAAGGGAAGACAAAATTATATCACCTGGTTGTGACGGTCGTCACAAATAACCAAGCACATGATGCCAACCTCCGCACAACCGAACATCCACAAATATATTAAAGATTTTCCTTCCACAATGCCAGCTACCTACGTTCTTATCCCTCTTGACCTGGTCAGGAATGACTAACAAAGAGACTGAGCTGACCCCTGCTAAGAATATGGGAAAAGAATTTGTTTTAAAGCTAGAAACAGGGGCGTCTGGGTGGCTCAGTCGGTTTAGGTCATGTTCTCAGGGTTGTTGAGATGGAGCCCCACAGCAGGCTCCATGCTCAGCGGGGAGTCCGCTTGAGATTCGCTCTCTCCCTCCCTCTGTCCCAAACCCACTTGCCCACTCACTCCCTCCCTAAAATAAATAAATCTTAAAAAAATAAAATAAAGCTAGAAACAACCCAAGAGCCCAATGGGGCAGCCCTGTCATTTCACAAGACCTTTGGCCCAGCCAGAGCGTGCCTTCAGTCTCAGCCCCAGCAGGTGCCGGCAGGAGCCTGACTAGGACCAGCCACCCGCTCCCAGCTACACATGGGCAGTCTCATCCACATCCACACAGGACGGAGGCCCCTTGCCTGGTTTCCTGGCAGATGTGTGGCCTGCTGGAGAGCACCATGGTTCTTGATAGCTTATCCCAAAGTGGGGGTGCGGAGTCTCTTTATTACTGTCTCAAGAGCTTTTAATACAAATGGCGCATGGAAAATGGTTCCATTCCCAACACAGATCCACAAAAGCACTGTCTGTGAGGGGAAGAACTGCAAAGAAGAGAGCAAAGAGCCCTTCTCCTTGACACGGGCTTTTCAACAAATGGTGCTGGGAAAACTGGATAGCCACTACGTAAAACAGTTCAGTTGAACTCTTACATCACATACAAAAATTCAAAATGCATCAAAGACCTAAACAAAGAGCTAAAACTATAAATCTCTTTTTAAAAGATCTTATTTATTTGAAAGAGAGAGAGAGAATGAGAGAGAAAGCACAAGCAAGGAGAGGAGAGGGAGAAACAGGCTTCCCACTGAGCAGGGAGCCTGACGCAGGGCTCAATTCCAGGACCCCAGAATCATGACCTGAGCCAAAGGCAGACACTTAACCGACTGAGCCACCCAGGTGCCCCTAAAACTATAAAACTCTTAAAAGAAAGTAGAGTAAAAGCTTCATGACATTGGATTTAGAAAGGATTTCTCGGATATGACACCAAAAGTACAGGTAAAAAAAGAAAACAATCTGAGCCTCAAAAAATAATTTTTGTGCAACAAAGGAAACTTTCAACAGAGTGAAAAGACATCCCACAGAATGGGAAAAAGTATTTGCAAATCATGTCTAATAAGGAATTAATATCCAGAATAAAGAACTTTTATAACTTGGCAACAAAAAACCAAACAACCCTATTAAAAAAACGGGCAAAGGACTTGAACAGACCTTTCTCTAGAGAAGATATACAGACGGCCAACAGGCACATAAAAAAGATGCCCAACATCACTAATCATTAGGGAAATGCAAATTAAAGCCATAATGAGATACCACTTCATACCTACTAGGATGGCTCTTATTAAAAAATAAAAACAAACAAATGAAAATGCGAAATGAGTATTGGTAAGGATGTGGAGCAACTGGGAACTCTTGTGCATTAGTGATAGAATATAAAATGGGGCAGCTGCTGTGGGAAATAGTTTGGCAGCTCCTCAGAAAGTGAAACATAGAATTACCAAATGATCCAGCAATTCCTCCCCTGGGTACATATCCAAAGAACTGAAAGTAGGGATTTGAACAGGTATCTGTACACTCGTGTTTATAACAGCATTATTCACAATAGGCAAAAGGTACAAATAATCCCAATGTTCACTGACAGACGAAGAGATAAATAAAATGTGGATACACATACAACACAATATTATTTGGCCTGAAAAAGGAATGAAATTCTGATACATGCTACAACATGGAGGAACACTGAAAACACTGTGTTAAGTGCAATAAGCCACGTACAAAAGGACAAACACAATATGATTCCACTTATACGAGGGACCTAGAATGGGCCAATTCAGAGACAGAAAGTAGAATAGTGGTTGGGGGCGGGGAGAACAAGAAGTTGTTTAATGAGTATGGAGTTTCTGTTTGGCAGGACGAAAACCTTCTGGAAACGGGCAGTGGTGATGGTTGTACAACACTGTGAAGATATCTGATGCCACTGAATGGTACACTTAAAAGTGGTTAAAATGGGGGCGCCTGGGTGGCACAGTCGTTAAGCGTCTGCCTTTGGCTCAGGGCGTGATCCCAGCGTTCTGGGATCGAGCCCCACATCAGGCTTCTCTGCTGGGAGCCTGCTTCTTCCTCTGCCACTCCCCCTGCTTGTGTTCCCTCTCTCACTGGCTCTCTGTCAAATAAATAAATAAAATCTTAAAAAAAAAAAATGGTTAAAATGGTGCTCGCTTTGGCAGCACACATACTAAAACCGGAACAACACAGAGAAGATTAGCATGGCCCCTGCGCAAGGATGACACACAAATTTGTGAAGCATTCCATATATTTTTTTTAAAAAATGGTTAAAATGATAAATTTTGTAATGTATATTTTCGCACAGAAAAGCTTATCAAATAATTTTGAAAGAAAAAAAAAAAGAAAAAGAACAAAAGGGAAGAGGACATATCTGAAGCAAGTGGGCCTTGAGTTAATGAGTAAATGACAGCTGTGACCGAATGATAGACGCACAAAGGCTCAGTGCTTTCTGCTTTTGTATATATCTGAATCTTACCGTAATGAACATTAATAAACAAGGAAGTCCTTCAGAATGTGCAAAACCTTTTTAGAATTTATCCCCTTACAAAATTTAGCAAGATTAGAATACACAAGGTTGGAAGACCTGGGGCGCCTGGTTGGCTCAGCTGGAAGAGCATGTGATTCCTGATCTGAGGGTTGTGAGTCTGAGCCCCACTTTGGGTAGAGATTACTAAAAAGAAAAGAAAAAAAAAAAGGTTCAAAGACCTAAACTTAGGACCAAAAACTATAAAATTCTTATAAGAAAACACAGGGCAGGGGATGCCCGGCTGGCTCCGTAGGTACAGCATGCAAGTCTTGATCGCAGGGTCTTGAGTTTGACCCCTGCATTGGGTGCAGAGATTACTTAAAAAAAAAAAAGGGGCAAAAGCTTCAATGACATTGGACTTGGCAATGATTTCTTGGATATGACACCAAGAACACAGGCAACAAAAAGAAAAAAAAACAAATTGGACTTCATAAAAATGTTTAAATTGTGTACATCAAAAGACACTATCCGGGCTGCCTGGGTGGCTCAGCTGTTAAGCATCTGCCTTTGGCTCAGGTCATGATCCCAGCATCCTGGGATTGAGCCCTGCATCAGGCTCCCTGATAAGCAGGGAGCCTGCTTCTCTCTCTCCAACTCCCCCCTGCTTGTGTTCCCTCTCTCCCTGTCTCTGTGAGATAAATAAATAAAATCTTTAAAAACAAAAAACAAAACAAAACAAAAAGACACTATCAACAGAGTAAAAAGGCAGCACACAGAAAATATTTACAAATCAAGTACTTGATAAAGAGATTACTATCTAGCATATACAGAGAACTCCTAAAACTCAACAACAAAAACAATCTGATGCAAAACTGGGCAAAGGACTTGAACAAACATTTCTCCAAAGATACACCAATGGCTAACAAGCACATGAAAAAATGCACAACATCACTACCCATTAGGGAAACGCAAATCAAAACTACAATGAGATACCATCTCACACCCACTAGGACGGCTACCACCAAAAAACAAAAACAAAAACAAAACAAAACAGAAAATAACAAGTGTTGCCAAGGATGCGGATAAACTGGAACACTTGTACATTGCTGGTGAGAATGCAAAATGATACAGCAACTGTGGAAAACAGTATGGTGGTGCCTCAAAAAATTAATCATAGTGGGGCGCCTGGGTGGCTCATTTGTTAGGCGTCTGCCTTCGGCTCAGGGCGTGATCCCGGCATTCTGGGATGGAGCCCCGCATTGGGCTCCCTGCTGGGAGCCTGCTTCCTCCTCTCCCACTCCCCCTACTTGTGTTCCCTCTCTCGCTGGCTGTATCTCTCTCTATCAAATAAAAAAAATAAAATCCTTAAAAAAAAAAAAAGAAAACAGGAACTTGAATAAATATTTGTACACCCACGTCCATAACAGAATTATTCGCAATAGCCAAAAGGCAGAACAACACAAATGTCAAGCAATGGATAAATGGATAAACAAAATGTGATATATAAATTCCACGGACTATTATTCAGCTTTAAAAAGGAAGGAAATTCTAACACACGCTACAACATGGATGAACCATGAGGACATCATGCTGAATGAAACACACCAGTCACAAAAAGACAAATACTGTATGATTCCACTCACATGAGATACTTAGGAGTAGACAAAATCATAGATGGGAAGTAGAATGGTGGTTCCAGGGGCAGGGGGAAGGAGGGAAAGGGGAGTTACTGTTAAATGGGTACGGAGTTTCAGTGTTGCAAGATGAAAAGAGAAATGGAGAAGGATGACTGTGATGGTTGCACATTATGTGTGTATTTAACACCATTCAACTGTACAGTTAAAATGATTAACATGGTAAGTTTTATGTGTATTTACCACAATAGAAAAATTAAACAACAACAACAACAAAGAATGAGTACACAGAAGGGGGCAGGGGAAGACAGGGCTAGGAGGAATTCAAGTGTATTACAAAAAAAGGAAATAGGATGGGAACACATATTTGGTTACAATATAATCACAGTAATCTTTAGAACAGGGATGAAATGTGTTCTATATTTTATGGTAAAATCTGAAACAGCAAAATAACTAGCCACTAAACAGAACATTATAAGCCAAAAATAATCTTAATACAGAAAGCATAAGCCATAGAACTCTGAATACAAACGGGACTCTGAGCTCCCTAAGAGCCAACGCAAAGAGGGAAACATTATTGACATAGTTCACGGTATACTTTAGACAAAATCAAACCAGTGGCTTAGAAGAGGCACAATCACTCCAGGCACTGAACCTGAAGAAATTTCTAATTGGCCTCACGGATTTTCTTGGGGACTTCTCAGATAGATCTCAATGCAAGCTGATGGGGCCATGCAAAGTCAGTTTACTAAAAAGCTGGAAGAGGGGCCAGAATTATGCTGCTTCCTAACGATGTGGCTTCACTCAAAGACAAAACACTGCCTGGAATGTCAGTACTAAAACACCTTCCAGCACAGTCTGATCAATGTTCTCTCAGCTGAGCTTCAGATGGCATTTGGGAGAAGCAGTCAAGGTTATCCTTCCTGACAGGAATATGAGATACAACATTCTCCGTTGCTTGCTAAAGGCAGGTCTTGGTGTTTCCAATAGTCACTGTTGCAGGGATGACAAATTAGAATGCATGTCCAAATCCAACCAGGGCTCAGGCTGGAAGAAGGGACTTAATCAACCCATGGAGATGAGGCAGCATCAATGTGAGCTGGTAGGGAAGAAGGGCTGGGTAGGCCAGCCTGGGGAAGATCATGAGAGCAGGGGGATATTGAAGATGTTGAAGAGGACCACGACTGGAGACTTTCTGAGTGACAGTGCAGTCTTCTGAAAGGTGCGATCCAAGCCCACAGCCAAACACAGCAAGCTGCTCAAAGGATCAAGTTATTGGGAAACGTAGAAATAAATGAGATTTTAAGTTTAAAAAAAACAAAAATGTTGTAGAAAACAGTATGATCCCATTATAAAGAGAGAGAAAAGGAGAATGAGCAAGAATGAAGCCTGCTAGCGGTCACCACTGTGATTACAGACAAAAACTGTGCAAGTGCACACCTGCCTATTGTTCTTCAACACAGACAACTTGTATTAAAAACAAAAACAAAAACACTTCTAACTCCTCACGAAATTTAGAAATATAGTATTGCAGTAAAAAATACAAGTAGCAATACAAATATGTTACTGAGAATGAAATCTTAATTATGACATCATCTAAAAATCAGGGAAACTGTCTAAAACCAAGAGCCGGTTATGTACTTGGCAAACCTATGATACACAACTGATGCTGATGGGATTCAGTGTGAAACATGTAAGCACGGGCATCGCGCTCCGGTTTTAGGCGTGCCTGTATGGAGGCATGGCTCTCAAAGTATGGCTCTGGAGACCAGCAGCAGCAGCCTGAGAACAGAGACTCTACTGACGTGGGATTACAACAAGGTGATTCTAATTCACACCAAAGTCTGAGAACCACTGGTATGAATAATGTCTCACCTATCTAGCGAGGGGAATATAGCTCTTGCTCAAATCCCATTCTATTAACCTGAACTCCTGCACAAACACTAATCTATTCAATTGTGAAATAAGCTGGAAGAGAATTTGAAGATATTTTCAAAATTACGTAGAATTCTGGAATCGCTTATTTTGATACAATGTAGCAACTACTGCAGTGGCGTGACCCGAAGAAAATCAAATTTAGTTTGTAAGAAGTGGTAAGGGATCAACATATTTGGTATTTCAATATATCTAAATATCATCTAAGATTTGCAAATACTCTAAAGTTAACAGCACAAATATGACTATTACAACTGCCACATATATGTTAACTGATTATCTTAGTCTCTCTTATTTCTGACATGAACAGATTTGAAACAGAAAAGGTTCAACGAAATTTTAATTTCTAAAAGGGTTATATCAGTCACTATAGCTCCAAACTTAAGATTGCAGCTACATCTGAGACATAAAGACTATTAAAATACCAGATCCTCTTTCACAAAATTGTGACTGCAATTTTTAAAATAATTTATACTTGGTTACTAATATGAAATACCATTCTTGGGGTGCCTAGGTGGCTCAGTCGGTTAAGCATCTGCCTTTCACTGAGGTCATGATCTCAGGGTCCTGGGATAGAGCCCCACATCTGGCTCAGTGGGGAGTCTGCTTCTCCCTTTGCCCCTCCCTTCCTTGTGAGCACAATCTGTCTCTCTCTCTCTCAAATAAATTTTTAAAAATGTTTTTAAAAATATGAAATACTATTCTACCTGATTATGTGGAATTACACTGAACTTCACTAAACTTCCAACTCAAGAACAAATGGCTAGCACAACACTTTACATATTTGATACAAATGCTAGATACCAAATAAATCAGTGGTTTCCAAACGTTTTCTGATTTGAACCCCAAACAAGAATTGGAGTATACGTCCCAATATATGTATATTCATATATATGTATATACTACTGTAATATATAGTGTACATCATAAAATAACCTAATAAAACTTAAAGCTAAAATGGACACAAAGATCAGTTGTGATTCCCCCCTCCCAGACCTCCATGCACCCTTGATGCATGCACACCCCTCATCTTTGGACTCCAGTGTGAAGCTTCCCGCAACCCCGCGAGCATGCTCGGCCAGCGCCGGTGACCACTCATGTGGAAGCTGTCACATGCAGCAGCCAAACTGCTGTCCCCTTCCTGCTGAGTTCCACGTCTCTGACTTGATTCTATGATGCTGGCTCCTTCCCTTCACCCCATCACCTTCTTCTGCTACCTCTCACCTGCCAACGGGCAACAGAGGAGAAGACTGTGAGGCCAGCAGATGCCAGAAGAGCATAAAAGCATGGACTCCGTTGTCAAGCAAACCTGGGTTTGCACCAGGGCTCTGCCTCTATCTCAGGAGGTGACCCAGGGCCAGTCAGATAACATCTATACAACTCATCATTAAAGGGGGGGTGATAACAGTATCTCACTGGGTTACTATGATGACTAAGTGAGATAAGCTATTATTAGAACACCTAGCACAGTACCTCGATAGCACAGATGTTCAATAAATATTTCACTCAATTACTACTTCGGGCGGCCAAAAAAAAAAAGTCATCTGGACTTTGTTTCATCAGCCAACTCAGGAAGGAAGGAAGTTACAGTGGAAGTAGCTCAGGCAGTAGAATCTGGCAGATCTGGTTTGAAGGCCTGATCCATCACCTACAAGCTGGGTGACCCTGGAAACCCAGCTTCTCTATAAGGGGCTGACTTCTCATCTGTTCAAACTGAAATGATGACATAAACCGTATACAAAGTATCTGTCAGAGCCAATATAACTAACCCTGGCCACAGCAAATGCCAATGGTGAGAGTAAAGGGAAAGCACATAAACCAAAGTGTAATTCCAGCGTGCACGGGACACATTCATGGGGATGGCTAGAAAACAGAGAGTAAGCATCCCTAACGTCTGCCCCCAAACATTAACAAATGCATGAGTACTGAGCCCCACAGGCATGGTTTGCATCCCAACCGGTCAGTTCACTTGCTCAGATATGACCTCAGGCAACTCATCATCTCTCTGCCTTCATCGTTTAGTCATAAGCTAGTAGACTTTCTACCCACCTCATAACAGTAAACTGGTCTAGATGATGGGGGGGGGGAGGGCAAACCAATGATGATAAAGCACACGGAGACCTCAGGAAAGGGGCTGCTTTTGCACAACAGCAAAAGAACAGAGACGGCTCTCAAACACCAGATTAGTTCATAATGAATGAGAATTCTTTCAATCTAAGACCAAAAGAATGACTATGAAAATACGTTTATATATATATTCTGTTTTTTACATCATGCACCTACTGGGAATGCTGCAAATGTGTAAAACACCTAAAACCCACTTAAGTATTTACACTTAAAAAGATACAGGACACAGGGCCCGGGTGGCTCAGTCAGTTAAGCGGCTGACTCTTGCTATCAGCTCAGGTTTTGATCTCAGGGTCCTGAGTTCAAGCTCCCGACTGGGCTCCAGGGTAGGTGTGGAGCCTACTTAAAAAAAAAAAAAATACAGGTCAGATGGTAACTACTCTTGTGGTGAACATAATGTACGGAGCAGCTGAATCACTGTTGTAGCTGTACACCTGAAAATAATGTAACACTGGAGTGTAACAACTACACTCCAAAAAATTATTCTTCAAAATGGCACCATAAAAAAAAATTAAAAAGTGAAAGAAATAGTTCTTCAGTTAAGCATCACTCAGGAACACTAATCAGACATTCTTGACCCTGGCTTCAGTCTTTAGCAGGTTATCCTGAGACAGCAGCACACCAATAAGACACCGTATTACCAAACTCCAAAAGAGATCTGGTCAGGTAAAGGAAACACACACAAAACATCATTAAGGAAACCTTTCCTAGGTCTTCTTCACAAGAATTATTACAAAATCCCCCGAAAGAGTTTAATCACGCAGCTTTATCACCATAGATGATGGGACAGCAAGTAGCCTGGAACGAAGGGCAACTCCTGCCAGAGCCCCCGCAGGGACCCTCCACCCCCTCCGGCCAATAGCATCTCCACCTGTGCAACTTTCTGAGCTTCAAACGGTCCAGGCTCCCTGCAACTCTTGCCACCGTGACATTATAATCCCGTATGATATACTGAGGTAATAAACACCAGGCAACACCGTAAACACAGGCAACGTGAGTGAGCAAAGTTTGGGCTTGGGCAAAACTAGAAGCCAAGCAAAACGCAGCAAAGGAGCTACGTGTTGCCTCAAAACCAGACAGCCCAAAAGAGGCAGGAGTGGACAGCATGCTCTCCCCCGCACTCTGGAAAACCCAGACAGCTCCAAAGCAGGTTCTAGAAGCGGCG
>NW_024423786.1:41036590-41037867 GCF_017311325.1 Ursus maritimus | reverse complement strand
GGGGCGGGGCTTGAAATGGGGCGGGACCCTGAGTACAGCTCCAGGACTTGACAGCACCTTCCGGAGAATTATCAAGAACGTGCGCAAGATGCCTAGGTCCCCTTTTAAAACACCAAAAAACTAAAAACAACAATACAGATGCACAACAAATACAGATGGGTCGAATAAATTCTGTCCATAAAACGAGTTTCCCTACAGCCTTTTTAAAGGATAAGTTTTATGAATACTTACTGATGTTGAAACCAGCTCCGGAAAGATGGTTCAAAATGAACTGTAGAGTACGATCTCATTTTTATTGAAAGCCATCCACGGAGAACGACGGGTCTGGGTGCTGCTGATGTGTAGTGGGTGGATATGTCTGGGTGGCAGATTTAGGGTGTTGGGTTTTTCCATTCGCGGATGGGCATTTAATCATTTTACACGGACCGTGTCTTGCTTGGAATCGCATCGCTGCGACCTCTGAGCATTTACTCTGTGCCGGGTGCTGAGCTGAGCATTCATCTGAGCGTCCCGAAAACCCCGAGGGAGGTCTCCTTACTGGGTCTCATACAAGGGGGACCGAGGAGGCTTCGCCTGCTGTGGGGAACACGCCCCGGCCCGCCCAGCGCTGGCCAACCCGGGATGCTGCGCGCTGAGACTGCCCGAGGCCCGCGCACGGGGACCTCGATCACACCCCCTTGCCCTCAAGGGACCGGGTCTCGAGTGTCAGGGATAAGCCCCAACCCTGCTGCCCTTGGCACGCTCAGCTCAGCCGCACCCAGGCCAGGCAGACCCTGCTCCTGCCCTCAGAGGCCGCAGCTCTGGGATGGCATACTGTGTAGATACAGCCACAATGCAAGGTGGGATTCAGAAGTGGCCCGTCTGCCGGTCCAGCCCCCTGGCCTCTCCTAAGCCTTCTTCCAAGAGGCATACCCTCTCTTTCACACCCATTCGTTTCCACTGGACTCAGGACCACCTCTCCAAGGCCGCCCATGTCTTGTCTCCCTCCCTGCCCACTATTGTCACCAGGAAATTAAATAGTGGGGACAATTGACATTGGTCTGAAGTGACCTTTAAGATTTTGCCCCTTATTCAGGATTGGCTTCTGGTTTCAGATGGGGCTTTGGAGAGGGCACCTAGAGAGAGTACTCAAGTATAAGTCATTACAGTTGATTATTTCCTTGTTGCCTTCTCGGTCAGCAGACAGATCATATACACAGCCCTGCCCACTGTTCAGTGACTGTGGTGCCTCCCCATACTGAGTGCACTTCCCTCTCTACTGGCAGCTTTGGCCACGT
>NW_024423786.1:40966474-41036580 GCF_017311325.1 Ursus maritimus | reverse complement strand
CTTCACAAGAATTATTACAAAATCCCCCGAAAGAGTTTAATCACGCAGCTTTATCACCATAGATGATGGGACAGCAAGTAGCCTGGAACGAAGGGCAACTCCTGCCAGAGCCCCCGCAGGGACCCTCCACCCCCTCCGGCCAATAGCATCTCCACCTGTGCAACTTTCTGAGCTTCAAACGGTCCAGGCTCCCTGCAACTCTTGCCACCGTGACATTATAATCCCGTATGATATACTGAGGTAATAAACACCAGGCAACACCGTAAACACAGGCAACGTGAGTGAGCAAAGTTTGGGCTTGGGCAAAACTAGAAGCCAAGCAAAACGCAGCAAAGGAGCTACGTGTTGCCTCAAAACCAGACAGCCCAAAAGAGGCAGGAGTGGACAGCATGCTCTCCCCCGCACTCTGGAAAACCCAGACAGCTCCAAAGCAGGTTCTAGAAGCGGCGGCTTCCCGGGGACGGCGGGCCAGGGGCCGCCGCGGCGCGACCCCCTCTCCCGGCAGTGGTCATCACCCGGGGCCAGAAGCTGGGTGGGGACACGAGGGCGAGGGCGGGGGCGCGGCCGGGGTGGGGGTGGGGACGCGGCGGCCCGGCCCCCCTCTCTGGGCTGCGGTCTCCCGGCCCGCACGGCTGCTGGACAGCGCCCACGCCCGCGCGCCCGTGCCCCCGGCGGCCCCCACCCCCAACCTTCCGGGGCCGCGCAGCCGGAGGCCCGAGCCCGGGCCCGCGGACAGGCGCCGTGGAGGACACGCGCGGCGGTACCTGTGGCGGCAGCGGCTCCCGGGCAGCGGCGACGGCGGCGGCAGTGGCGGCGGCGGCAGCGGCGGGGGCGGGGCGCGGCGTGCGCGCTCCCGGCCCGCGGTCCGGTGCGTGGTGCCCGCCCTCTTTCTCCCGGCCTCCCGGCGCCCGCGCAGCTCTCCGCCCCTTCACCTCTCACCTCCTACCTTTCCCCTCCCGCCCTCACCGCCCCCCGCACGTGCTTCAGCGGCGCGCACATGCGTAGTCGAGCCCCGCCCGCGGCTCCCGCTCGCCCCCTGGCGGACGCCCACCACGCCACCGGGAGGGAGGGAGAGGAGGCGATCCTGGGCGGGGTGGGGCGGGGCTTGAAATGGGGCGGGACCCTGAGTACAGCTCCAGGACTTGACAGCACCTTCCGGAGAATTATCAAGAACGTGCGCAAGATGCCTAGGTCCCCTTTTAAAACACCAAAAAACTAAAAACAACAATACAGATGCACAACAAATACAGATGGGTCGAATAAATTCTGTCCATAAAACGAGTTTCCCTACAGCCTTTTTAAAGGATAAGTTTTATGAATACTTACTGATGTTGAAACCAGCTCCGGAAAGATGGTTCAAAATGAACTGTAGAGTACGATCTCATTTTTATTGAAAGCCATCCACGGAGAACGACGGGTCTGGGTGCTGCTGATGTGTAGTGGGTGGATATGTCTGGGTGGCAGATTTAGGGTGTTGGGTTTTTCCATTCGCGGATGGGCATTTAATCATTTTACACGGACCGTGTCTTGCTTGGAATCGCATCGCTGCGACCTCTGAGCATTTACTCTGTGCCGGGTGCTGAGCTGAGCATTCATCTGAGCGTCCCGAAAACCCCGAGGGAGGTCTCCTTACTGGGTCTCATACAAGGGGGACCGAGGAGGCTTCGCCTGCTGTGGGGAACACGCCCCGGCCCGCCCAGCGCTGGCCAACCCGGGATGCTGCGCGCTGAGACTGCCCGAGGCCCGCGCACGGGGACCTCGATCACACCCCCTTGCCCTCAAGGGACCGGGTCTCGAGTGTCAGGGATAAGCCCCAACCCTGCTGCCCTTGGCACGCTCAGCTCAGCCGCACCCAGGCCAGGCAGACCCTGCTCCTGCCCTCAGAGGCCGCAGCTCTGGGATGGCATACTGTGTAGATACAGCCACAATGCAAGGTGGGATTCAGAAGTGGCCCGTCTGCCGGTCCAGCCCCCTGGCCTCTCCTAAGCCTTCTTCCAAGAGGCATACCCTCTCTTTCACACCCATTCGTTTCCACTGGACTCAGGACCACCTCTCCAAGGCCGCCCATGTCTTGTCTCCCTCCCTGCCCACTATTGTCACCAGGAAATTAAATAGTGGGGACAATTGACATTGGTCTGAAGTGACCTTTAAGATTTTGCCCCTTATTCAGGATTGGCTTCTGGTTTCAGATGGGGCTTTGGAGAGGGCACCTAGAGAGAGTACTCAAGTATAAGTCATTACAGTTGATTATTTCCTTGTTGCCTTCTCGGTCAGCAGACAGATCATATACACAGCCCTGCCCACTGTTCAGTGACTGTGGTGCCTCCCCATACTGAGTGCACTTCCCTCTCTACTGGCAGCTTTGGCCACGTGTCTGGCTTTGGTCAACAGTGTGTGAGTGAACATGACCTGCACGGGCCTGGCAGAAGCTCTGAGACATTGGTTGGGAGAACGAGCCTCTCATTCTCTCCCTTAGCCAGGAGGACAGCAGTGCCACATTGGGACTGCTCCTTCCAGCTGGGTCCCAGAATGAGAGGTCATGGAGCAGAATGGAAGCAATGACCCATAGTTCCAAATATGTAATGTAAATGAAGAATATGTCTGTCCATTTAAGTCACTGGGATTTGGAGTCTGCTTGTTACTACAGAACAGTTTTAAGTGGTGGAATCAGGGTCCTAGCCTTGTTTTTTTTTTTTTTTTTTTTAAGATTTTATTTATTAATTTGACACAGAGAGAGAAACAGCCAGTGACAGAGGGAACACAAGCAGGGGGAGTGGGAGAGGAAGAAGCAGGCTCACAGCAGAGCAGGGAGCCCAATGCGGGGCTCGATCCCAGGACCCTGGGATCACGTCCTGAGCCACCCAGGTGCCCCCCTAGCCTTGGTTTTTTTAAATAAACTTTACCTGTTTTAAGTGTCCAGTATACGTAGAGTGCAACCATCACCACAACCTAACCTTAAAACATTTTCATCCGCCCAAGAAGAAAACTAGTGGAGTCATTGCCCGTTCTCACACCCAGTTCCATGGAACAGTGCATGATCTGGTCTTTTGTGTCTGGCATCGTGTTTTTGAGTTTATCCATGTTGTAGCACTTCATTCCTTTTAATTGCTAAATAGCATTCCACTGTAGGGCTGTAACGCGCATTGTCTGTCTGTCCATCCATTCATCAGCTGATGGAGATTTTGTTTCCACTTCTGGGCCGTTAATGAATAACACTGCTGTGAACATCCACATACACGTGTTTATACTGTCATTTCTCTTGGGTATATACCTGGGAACTGAATGGCTGGCTCATATGGTTCATCTATGTTAAGAAACTGCATCTGGGTGGCTCAGTCAGTTAAGCGTCTGTCTTCTGCTCAGGTCATGATCCCGGGGTCCTGGGGTTAGGCTCCCTGCTCAGTGGGGAGTCTGCTTCTTCCTTTCCTCCCTACTCATGCTCTCTCTCATTATCTCTCTCTCTCAAATAAGTAAATAAATAAATAAAATCATTAAAAAAACCCAACAACTTCCAAACTGTTTTCCAAGGTGGCTGCACCATTTTACATTCCCACCAGCAACACCTGAGGGCCCCTATTTCTCCATCTCCCTAACACTTGTAATTGTTAGTCTTTTCACTACAGCCATTTCAGTGATTACACAGTAGCATCTCGTGGTGGTTTTAATTTGTATTTCCCTAGTGGGTAATGATATTGAACACATTTTTATGTGCCTATTGGCCATTCCCATGTCTGCTTGAGTGAGATGTTTGTTCAAATCTTTTGCCTATTATTTAACTGGGCTGTCTTCTTAATGAGGTATAAGTTTTTTAATATATTCTAGACACAAGTCTCTTATGGTATATGTGATTTATAAACAATTTTGTAAAAAAAATAGAATGGATAATTATTTCAGAAATAAATAGTACTAAAACTGGCACAACCAAGAAAAGTTATCATATATAAAGACCAATAACAAAGAAATATTTTTAAACTACCTCCAAAAAATGACCTGAACTTGACCAAAACAAGTCCTAATTTGGGATAAAAAACAGTAAGAATTTCAGTGCATAAAAAGGTAGAGAGTTCCTCAACAGGGTTTATGAGGCATATATTGCTATTTTTGGGTAAGATTTATTTGAGAGAGGGAGAGAGAGAGAAGGGCGGAGGGGCAGAGGAAAAGGGAGAGAATCCTCAAGTAGACTGCCTGCTGAGCACAGAGCCTGACATGGGGCTTGAACCCAGGACCCTGAGATCATGACCTGAGCTGAAACCAAGAGTCAGACGTTCAACCGATTGAGCCACCCAGGTACCCTGAGGCATATATTGTTCTAATGCTCAAACACAGCCAAGCTAACAGAGAGAAGCAAAAACCTATAGTTCATCTTTGCTTACAAATAGATTGTATAATATCTTAATAATATTAATTTTAAAATCTTAGCAAACCTAATATAAGCAGCAGGTTATAGGAAATACACCAAATACCAGTAAGACAAGGCTGCAAAAGGAATTTAGGGCTCACACAACAGAGAGCTGCTCAACACATCCACAGGAAAAGTAGTGCCGATACCTCAATGAGGCTGAGAAAGTACAAGAATTCACTAATGATTACGGGTCAAACTCTAAAAGGTGGGGGCGGAGGCAAGAGATTGAGGAGGAGCATTTCTTCTTCCTTTCCTTTTCCAAGATTATTTCACTGACTTGATACTTCATGTATTTTAAAATTAAGAAGTACTATAAAAATACTTCCTATTCCCTTAAAAACAGAAATTAAGACAACAAATACCTTCACACCACTTTTTTATAAAGATTTTATTTATTTATTTATTTATTTATTTATTTATTTATTTATTTATTGGGGGGGAGGGAGGGGGAGAGAAACAGACTCTTCGCTGAGTGGAGAGCCCAACGCAGGGCTCGATCCCAGGACCCGAGATCATGACCTGAGCTGAAGGCAGATGCTTAACCAACTGAGCCACGCAGGCGCCCCCTGTCCTCTCACACCACTCTTAACAAATTTCGAAAAGCTGACTAAAGTTATTCAGGGGAAATAAACTATTGGAGCTATGTCAAACTAAAAAAACTTTTGTATAGCAAAGAAAACCATTAACAAAACAAAAAAGCAACTGACTGAATAGAAGAAATCTGCAAATGATATACGTGACAAGAGGTTAATATCTAAAATACATTTTAAAAACTCCTACAACTCAACACCAAAAAAAAAAGTCCAATTAAAAATGAGCAGAGGACCTTGAATAGACATTTTTCAAAGAAGACATCCAGATGGCCAACAGACTCATGAAAAGATGCTTAACATCACTCATCACCAGGAAAATGCAAATCAAAACCACAATGAGATACCACCTCACACCTGTCAGAATGGCTAGAATCAAAAACACAAGAAATAACAAGTATTGGGGAGGATGTGGAGAAAAAAGGAACTCTCAGGCACTATTGATGAGAAGGTAAATTGGTGCAGCCACTGTGGAAAACAATATGGAGATTCCTCAAAAAATTAAACACAGAAATACTATATGACCCAGTAATTCTACTTTTGGGTATTTACCCCAAAAAAACAAAAAGAAACACAAAGAAAACAAAAATACTAGTTTGAAAAGATAATGCACCCCTATGTTTATCGCAGAACTATTTACAACAGCCAAGATACAGAAGCAACTCAAGTGTCGATAGATGAATGGATAAAGATCACACACACACACCCCCGCTGGACTATTACTCAGCTATAAAAAAAGAATGTTGGGGTGCCTGGGTGGCTCAGTCGTTAAGCGTCTGCCTTCCGCTCAGGGTGTGATCCCAGCATTATGGGATCGAGCCCCACATCAGGCTCCTCTGCTATGAGCCTGCTTCTTCCTCTCCCACTCCCCCTGCTTGTGTTCCCTCTCTCGCTGGCTGTCTCTCTCTCTCTGTCAAATAAATAAATAAAATATTTTAAAAAAATGAACTGTTGCCATTGGTGACAACACAGATGGACCTAGAGGGTATTATGCTAAGTGAAATAAGTCAGACACAGAAAGACAAATACCATATGATCTCACTTATGTGTGGAAACTAAAAATGAAAAATAAAAACAGAAACAGATTCATAAAACCAGAGAACTGGTGGTCACCGGGGGGCGGGGGGTAGGAGGATGGGCAAAATAGGTGAAGGGGATCAAGAGGTACAACCTTCCAGTTATAAAATAAATAAGTCACAGGGATCCAAGCACAGCGTGAGAAATTTAGTCAATAATAGTGTAACAACTTTGTATGGTGACGCATGAGAATTACCACTACTTGTATGATGGTGAGCATTTCATAATGCACGTAACTGTCAAATCATTATGTTGTACATCTGAAACTAAAAATGCAAGTTAACTATACTTCTATTAAAATTTTTTCCCTATTTAAAGGAAAAATCAGCAAGGTTGGCATTATTTGCAGATGTTAATATCTGAAAAAAGGAAAACAAGAAAAAATATCTAAAAATTCAGGAATCTCAATTAGAAAATTATTAGAATAGTTTAGAAAAACTGTAGAGGGGCGCCTGGGTGGCACAGCGATTAAGCGTCTGCCTTCGGCTCAGGGCGTGATCCCGGCGTTATGGGATCGAGCCCCACATCGGGCTCCTCCGCTAGGAGCCTGCTTCTTCCTCTCCCACTCCCCCTGCTTGTGTTCCCTCTCTCGCTGGCTGTCTCTATCTCTGTCAAGTAAATAAATAAAATCTTAAAAAAAAAAAAAAGAAAAACTGTAGAATAAGTTATACATTTTAAAAAGTCAACTACATCCCTACGTCAAAGACACCATAGAAAAATCCACAAAATGAGGGGCACTTGGGTGGCTCAGTTGGTTAGGCATCCAGCTCTTAATCACAGCTCAGGTCTTGATCTCAGGGTCATGGGTTCAAGCCCCATGTTGGGCTCCATGCCAGGTGTGGAGCCTACTTTAAAAAACAAAAACAAACCTAAAAAATTCCACAGAACCAGATCATTTCTTTTCCAATAATAAAAAACATTTAATGAGAGGGTATTAATTTCTTCACTCGTTTTTTAAAATAAAGTTATACAACTATAATTTTAAAAACAAGAGCAAAAAATCCTTGAAGGGTACTTTACAGAGCTTGATAATGTGCTGGTGAAATTCATCTGGATAAATAAGTGGGCATGATATCCTTTTAATAAAGGCTCTTGAGAGCAGACATATACTAACCTTTCAATACCTGCTAAAAACAAATTTCAGGAAAGCTCAATTTTAAGAACTTTACATATAAATAAACCCAAACTACATAACGAGAAAGGATCACTACTTTTCAGTAAATACTGTTGGGCTATTTAGTTATCAGCACGGAGACAAATTACAATACTGTAGCACATTCTAAATAAGTTAATTTGAAGCGTATTTTAAAAATTATTTTAAACTAGAAAAAACAACAACAAAGGACAGCACCTTCATTCCATTCAGGAAGGAAAATACCTCTGAATCCTGAAGAACTAAGATGCCGTCAGAGACAAAACAGGAAGAATTCCAAGGTCTTGTTCAAATAGTATTGCCTCTATAACTTCTTCCCCAATTCTCTGCTCCCTCAACAAACCAAAAACAAAAAACTGATGGGGGAGGGGCACCTGGGTGGCTCAGTCGTTAAGCGTCTGCCTTCGGCTCAGGGCGAGATCCCGGAGCTCTGGGATCGAGCCCCACATCAGGCTCATCCACTCGGAGCCTGCTTCTTCCTCTCCTGCTCCCCCCGCCTGTGTTCCCTCTCTCACTGGCTGTCTCTCTGTCAAATAAATAAATAAAATCTTTAAAAAAAAAAAACTGATGGGGGAAATAATCACTCTTTCCTGTGGCCATCAGCCCACCACGGTCCATTACTTGAGTTGCCTTCATGGCCCTCATCATCTTCTCCCCTGTGTCGCGTTACTTAAGGGCCTGTTCCCTCGCCCCCCATCAGAGCACGGCAGGTGCCTTTAGGACTGTCTTTATCTTAACGGTCCCTTATATAAAACAGGTGGTCCACAAATATTTCTTGAACGAATGCATATCAGAATGGAAAACAAATCTTCCTGAAGATAAAACGTTTTTTAAAAGTAGAAAAATATATACATGAACAAATGATAAAATCCCTTCCAAAACATTACAAAGAATGGATAAAACAAGGTTGACCCCGGATTCTAATTGAGAAGTGATTAAGGGTGAGGAATACGTTCTCCACACATGGGAAAATACGGAGAGAAACTCGTATCCTAGTCATGAAAGAAATGTCCTTCTTCACACAACTCTCAGCAGCTATTAAGTTAGTAAAAGAGAAATTAAATCCAAAGCTAGTGGAGAAAAGCTTACAGATCGGTGATAACCGGCTCCGTCATTCTGGAGAACAATCTGATACCACGGGAGGGCCAGCCCACGTTTTGTTTTGCTTTTTTAATTAAGGAGGCTTCACGCCCACCATGTGGCTTGAACTCAGGACCCGAAGCCAAGTCACATGCTGTCCAAGTGAGCCAGCCAGGTGCCCCAAACCATGCTTTCATTCAGAAATTCCACTTGAGAGAGAAGACTAAAATTTCATCCTCCCTCACTTTCATAGGCCCCTTCCCCTGCTTTTTTATTTCTTAAAGTTTATTTTACTTTTTTTTTTAGTAATCTCTACACCCAACGGGGGGCTCGAACTCACAACCCTGAGATCAAGAGTCACGTGCTCTACAGACTGAGCCAGCCAGGTGCCCCTTCCCTGTTTTATTTATAGCACTTAACACAGTCTAATTCTACACAGATTACTTCTCAGTTTGTTGCAGGCAGGGACCTGCTTTGTCGTGGTCGTACCCTCAGTGCCTACAGCAGCCTGCCACACAGAAGGTGCTCAATATTCGTTGTGACTGAATGAATGTTCTAAGGAAGCAAGTATTTGCCCCCACCTCCAAAGGTATAGTATATAAAATTCGTAGGGCACCTACGGGTCCTGGAATCAAGCCCTGAGTTGGGCTCCCTGCTCAGCGGGGAGTCTGCTTCTCCCTCTCCCTCTGCCCCTCCCCTCTGCTTGCGCTCCCTCTCTCTCACTCAAATAAATAAATAAATAAATAAATAAAATCTTATTTAAAAAATGTAGTGCACTCACTTATAAATTAAGTGAAGGAACAATAGCAACATTCGCACCATGTAAAGCATGTTTTGTGGTGCTGGGCCCATGCAGAACCGGAGCTCAGATGAAGCTGCGTACTGAAGAGTATGCATCAAAGAATCATTAGATTCCTCAATAACCACTTCCTCAAGTTGTACACATAATTTTCAACTATTCCATCAGGCCTGCGATATTTGGGGAAGAAAAGCAGCCACTGTTACTGGTTATGAGTGGGATAACCAACACAATAGTATGACATGAGGGGAGGAGTGATGAATTGTTCCCTTTAACAAAAACCAAAAAATGTGAGAAGTTAAAATTAAACAAGGGATATGAAATTTCCTCAGGCCCAGGTGAGCAGTGTCATTGTTTCATTTTATTTACTTTTAAAATCAAATTCACTGCGGTATAATTTGCGTACAGCAAAAACGGGCCCAGTCTAAAGGAATGCCCTTGGCGTCTGCTCCGAGGTGATCCTCACTCACGGGCTCGGCGTGGCATCTACGGGACGCCGGGGCAAGAGCTCGCCTCTTCGGTCTTCCTAGCTGAGGCAGCAACTTGCCAAGGCCCCATCCCGCCTGGCCGCAAGAACGTTCCTTACCCCTCTCTCCACGCCAGCAGGCCTCACGTGCCAGGGACCCCAGAACCAGGGGGAAGGGAAGCTGTGGACTGAGTGGGGAGCCTGCCCCTGGCCTCTGGGAGGCTCGGTCGGCAAGGCGGGCTTGAGAGTCAGGCTCCGCGGCCGCCAGCCTGCTCTCCAGCCGTGAGCGCGCTGCCCAACCTCTTTAAGCCAGTTTTCTTACTGGACTGAAGGGCAGATACCTCTGCGGGACGCAGGTGAAAATTAAATGAGACAGTCCATCCCGAGGAAGCCACGACACGGGGCCTCTCCTCACGCCAGCCATGATTATCCACGGCGTCCCTCGGGTGCCTGCCACCCGGGACTGTCTCCTAGCTGGCACGTTCATACCCACTCTGGCTCCGAAAGGCACAACGACCAAAAATGGGCAGTTGAGGCTAAAGCGTGTTTAATGAAAGGCTCCCGGGACCACTTTCCCTGGTTTCAACATGCAGCGTCTCTCTCCGCAGAGGCCGGGTTGCTCTTCCTTCTGTGCCTTCTGAACGGGGCCCGGGGGATCTAGGGTGTGCTGTCACAGCCCCATTCCCCTGCCCCGCACCGCGGTGGGGCTGCCGGCCCAGGCTGAAATGCCACTTCAAACGTGTGCAGGCCCATTCTGACCCGTCGCTTCATCGTTCACATCTGAAGACAGTCCAAGGTCATGACATGGGCTCCTCAATCAGGTCACAGAACAGCCGGGGACATTCCTTTAGCAAAAAAGGACACGCTCTTGTCCTGTATCTTGTACTGGTAAGTGAGGCTCCGGTCCCGCTGGGCCGCGGGCTGCGATGGTGTCCGCCAGAGGACCCTCAGCTACAGGGACAAGGAGAAGAATGACAGAGAAGCAGCCCCCAAGTGCCCGCCTCCTCCACGACTCGCGACCGGGGCCTCGAGGAGGAGCCAGTCACGTGCCATGAAGCCACGCGACCCACTTCGGAAAGAAAGCGTACAACCAGCGAACTAAAACTAGAGGTTTCCCCTTCATTATAGGCGTGATATCTGCTCGTTACAGGAAATGTGTAAGAGAAAGAAAAAGAGAAACAGCCATCCAGGGAAAAACCACTGATGTAATTTGGTCTTTCTTCTATGCATGGTTTTGTTGGCCACACTGCTTTTGAAGATCAACTCATGAGAGTCAGTACATTCCGATCAGTACAGGCTCAGGAACGCTAGAGGTTTATTCTCATGATGTCTCAATGCTAGGCACGCTAGAATGCTCTGGGGGACTGGCCTCAGAGAACCCTCTCTGAACCCTCTCCCCACGCTGTGCACACAGGCTCCACCAACACAGCATCTTTGGGCTTGCCCATTCGTTTTCTTTTCTGATTCTGGGCCAAAACTCCCCCCCATGCTAAGGGGTCAAGAGTGGTCAAGGTCAGTTAACCCAGAAGCCGTGGTCGGGGCTTTGGGGGTTATTCCAAAAGAGAAGTTCCAGAAGGCAGAGAACTATGGCAGCCCGTTGGGAGGGGGTAGAACCTGACCTCTCTCCCAAGGCAGGACTCTCAGTTTCTGCCCGAGTTCTCAAACCTTCTGGTCAGAGACAGCAGTGGGGGCAGCAGTGACCCCAGCCATGGGTATGGTCCCCCCTGGATTGTACTTTAAAAAGAGCAGCATTGACCTGAGTAGACAAAGCCTGCTGTGGTCCCTGTCTGGCAGCAGGGCCCCTGCGTTCTGCTCCAGGTGGCGGTCTCCTTTTTAGGAAGTTCCGCTTCGGTCACAAAGGGACCGCCGTGGAAAACATGCACTGTGCATGAGGCTAGCCCCCCCGGAACGGACTCTGTCTTGCATTCACACAACTCCTGAGGTTTCTCTTGCACCCGAAGGAACACCCCCAACCAGACAACCCCTAGGGCCCGACCCTATCCCACGTCCGGTCCCGGCTCAGGTGCAGAGGCAGCAGCTGGTGCCCCGTGAGCCCCTGCGCACCTGTCCATGCACGTCCCTGCAAAAGCCCGTAGCCAGGCCCTCGGCCCGCAGGATCAGGTGGCTCTGGTGACTAAGGCCGTTCAAGAGGATGTCATTCTCCTCGTCCTCGGCGTCTCCACTGTCATGTACCAGGGCCACAATGTTTCCCTGCAACAGAGAGTCCAGATGAGAGCCTGCTCCCCCAGGCAGCGCCATCAGGGAGCACCGGGCTCTCAGTGCCTCCAATCCCCTGCACGTCTTCACCCCGCTCAGCCTCCACGCTGCTGCTCAGAAGGACCCTTGCCTGCGCTCCAAGACCCGAATTCCAGCCTCGCCGGCACATTGAACCTATCCTGCCAGCTCAGTCCCTCGTAAACCGAGCTCAGCTCAGCCTCCACGTTAGCAAAAAAAGGCCGCCTTTCTGCCAGGCTCCTGCTCTTCCTGAGTGCTCAGCACGTGCCAGACCCCGCAATGGAGATAAGAGGGGAGTGGTGTGGGCCCTGCAGACAACACGGGACACAGGCCAGGAGAAGGGGGACGCGGGGGGCACAGGGAAGAGGCATCCTGTCGGGCCCAGCGGAGAGGGTCAGGAGACGGACACCATGAGCAGAGTCAGAAGGGCAAGCAGGACTTAGCCAACAGGAACCGGAGGGGGAGGTCAACGCGCTGAAGGGGAGACCCTGAACAGTAAGTCCTTTCAGAGGTATACTGTCCAGTTGTTAAAAAGAATGAGGCAGGGGGCGCCTGGGTGGCGCAGTCGTTAAGCGTCTGCCTTCGGCTCAGGGCGTGATCCCAGCATTCTGGGATCGAGCCCCACATTGGGCTCCTCCGCTAGGAGCCTGCTTCTTCCTCTCCACTCCCCCTGCTTGTGTTCCCTCTCTCGCTGGCTGTCTCGGTCAGATAAATAAATAAAATCTTTAAAAAAAAAAAAATGAGGCAGACCCGAGTGTTCTGTTCCTGGTAATGGACACCAAGATACAAGTGTGCTGTGAAAGGGCACGGCAAGTGACCAGCGACGTGAAGAAACATGCAGAGACACACCCGTGAAACATGTTCACAACTGCGCAGACTCTCTGGAACAATACCCACACCAGGAGAGAGACATTACCGCTTGCTCAAGTACTCACTGTTTGCTCGAGTACTCACTGCTTGCTCGAGTACTCACTGCTTGCTCGAGTACTCTGTGCTATTTATTCTTTCTTTCTTCAACTATTCCCAAGTTTTACTCTTTCAACTAAAAGAGGTATTTGTACAAAACGAGGGTGGCAGTGGGCCACAGAGCAAGCTACGCCATGGGCGGTGTGCCTGCTTTGGTGTCACCGATGGCGCCCTCTGCACCCGCTCTGTTCCCTCCTCCTCCCCTGCTCTCCGCGTTGCCCTGGGACTGCAGCCCCGCAGCCCCCGGAGCTCCCCCGAACCCAGCCAGGCAGGCCCTGGCACACAGGAGGTGCTCAACGTGCCCTGCTGGGTACACGCAGCCCTGGCTGACGCCAGGAGCTCACCCCAACCGCTGCCCAGCACCCCGGCCTGACCACACGCTGCGGGGCGGCCGCCGTGGGCCAGACGCTGTGTGCGCGTGCTGCAAGCTTCGGGTCACTAAACTCTCGCCGCTGGGATCCTGTGAGGCAGGCACCAGAGCCATCCCTTTTTTATAGGCGGGTCTACTCCCATTGTTTAACTCTCTGTTTTGGCAAAATCCCCATTTCTGCCTCATCATTTGACGGGAACGGTTACGTCCTATACTTGTCTTGCGTCTCACAATTTTTTACAGCGGTTTATGTCTCAGCTGATCTTCAAAGCCCCCGCAGAGCGCTAATGCCTTGTCCCAGGACACGAGGCAATGCGTGCCAGAGCTGGGACTGCTGCAGTACCACACACGACCGGCCACAGCCAAGACAGTACTGGTCAACCTTTTCATTTTGAGGCCTTTTTTGGCAGTGGCAAGCAGTAAAGTCAAACCCCCAGGCAAATACACAAGAAAGACCACTGCAAGCAAGGGAGGTGTCGACCCGCAGGCCCACGGAGGTCACAGGCAGGAGCGCGGAGAGCAGGCCCATCAGTACCTTTCGCTCCCAGCACACGGCGACTCTGCAGTAGTGGACGAAGTCCAACACAGCCACCGCCCCCAGGCCCAGGCTCAGCAGCACGCTGAGGTCGTCCACCAGCAGCACCGGGCACCTCCATGCGGCCTGTCCATCACCCACGGGCTTCAGAGCCTCTCGCACAAACTCGTACAGGGGCTGCAAGTTCCCAGCATCGGCCTCCCTGGAACATCAAGCAAGGGTCACCAGAGAGGTGACTCTCTCTATAAATGTTTATCTGGGACCGAGCAGCACCACGGGAAAGGGCTGGGGAGGAGGCAAAGAACCGGATCACAGGCCTTAACCTAAGGGGTTCCTGATCGGGTTGGAAAGAAAATGTGTACATGAGCAAGCTGTACTTCCAACATTCCTTGAGGCCTGGGAGGTACAGAGCACTGTGCTAGAAACTAGGGGACACAAAACAAACAGCCTCCTGGCCCCTCAAGAGACACCACACAGCCCCTCCACCTAAGAGCTTAAGGCATCGGAAGATCAGTCTGGAGTGGGCAGGAGAAGCCTTCCCGGAGGTCATCATGGGGATAAAAAGCTAAAGAGCAGTTCGGGTGACCTAGCGGTGAGGGACCAAGGTCTAAGGGCTGTTTGCGCACCTAACCAATTCCACCTGTTTCTGAACAAGTTGGCCCAGCTCCCTACGCCGCCCCAATGACTACCCTTGGCGGTCACCCCCCAGCAACAGAGGCTCAAAACACAGCAGAGCACAGGGCCTCGGCACCTGCCCACGCTCCAGGTCCGAGCCCTGCTAACGGCAAGGACAACAACTTCCCACACCCGGGGCAGGGGGTGTAACCAGGCCCGTCATTCCGATGAAGACACCCCGGTTCAGAGGCGGTAAAGGCTGTGTGCGAGATCACACACGCAGGGTCAGGGCATGGGGCCTTCTGACTCCACGCTGCCTTCCGGGCCCTGCGTAAGGCTGGGTCTGAGAAAGGGGACGGCGGGGAGGGATCCTGTTTGGACTCCTTTGTGGCAGCGGAAGAACAGCAGCCAGGTGGGGAGTCTGCACAGACCTATGTTTGTGGCTGACACTCATAAAGGACAAGAAACAGGAAAGCCAAGCTCAGAATAGCAAATGCAGGGTCAACGGACTTTTTCTTAAAGGGCAACAGTACTATTTTAGGCTTGTGGTCTCCGTCTCAACGACTCAACTCTGCTGTTGCACTGCAAAAGAGCCAGGGACAGTATGCGAACAAATGAATGCAGCTAAAACTTTATTTACAAATACAGGTAGCTGGCCCATGGGCCATACTTTGCTGAGCCCTGTATCGAGCCAAAAACAGAATAAAGGTGTGTGCTAGGGCTCTGAGCCAGGGTTGGAAAAAACATAGTGTTCTGCCATAGTCCCAGCAAATAATGCTTTCTGCAGCTTTTGGTTCAGCCATACACCCTCTGGCCCATGAGAAGAGCCAAGGGCTTTCTGATGAAGCCGCAGCACCAGGGAAGCATCTGCCGCCTAAAGCCAGCTCTGTCCCCCACATGCCACACGCCAGGGAGAAGGAATCACAGGGCAAGCCTGGTCTGGGCCCCCCCCACCCGGTGGGTACTTCTGGGCGGGGCTGCAGGCTGACCGACCTGAGGAACTGCAGGGGGTGTGGCGCCGCCTGAGCTCGGAAGAAGACATCCACCGAAGACTTAAGTCCCTCGAGGAACACAAGCTGCCCGCATTCCCGGGCCGCAGTCAGGCTGACACCCTAAACACAGGGGAGAGTGAATCACGGTGCCCTGCAGGGAAAGACACCCCAGAGGCCAGACTCCAGCTCACAAAAGGGCACAGGGCAACTCTGCAAATGTGCACCTGTCCACCTCCGGATGGGGCCCACGCCTTCTTTCCACTGGGTGCAACCCACAATCTCCACTGTGCCCAGGTGTGCCTTGATATTTGTCACTTGGTAAAAAACTGACGTTTTGCTCACATGTTCATTTTCATGACGGCTCAATACTTGGGTTTTAATTTGGAATAGTATAAGAAAGCGTATCATAGGGGCACCTGGGTGGCGCAGTCGTTAAGTGTCTGCCTTCTGCTCAGGGCGTGATCCCGGCATTTATGGGATCGAGCCCCACATCAGGCTCCTCTGCTATGAGCCTGCTTCTTCCTCTCCCACTCCCCCTGCTTGTGTTCCCTCTCTCACTGGCTGTTTCTCTCTCTGTCAAATAAATAAATAAAATCTTTAAAAAAAAATGTATCATAAACTTTTTCTTATCATGAACTTTTTAAATGTATGTATTTACAAAGTTAAGCACATTTAGAAATGATAATAATGACAATAAAACGGTGGGAGGATGACCAGGTCGGAAAAATGCTGGCTGCAGAAGAAAGGGCCAGATGTGGGCTTTGAGATTCACAAACCCCTCGGGTGCGCCTCAATGGCACGGGACCTCAGGGCTGCTCCTTGGCTTTCAATAACATAGCTCATAGGTCATAACTGCCAGGCTGCTACGATACAGGAAGATCTCATCACCAGCAGGTTCTCCTTCTCTTCCCTCTTCCCACGGGAGCTAGGGCACCATGCACTCCTGATGCACTAGTTCGGAGGTGGGCAAAGCTTCTCTGTGAAGGGCAAGACAGGCTTTCAGGCTACGCCGTCTACACTGTAGCAACTCAACTCTGTAGAGTGACAGCAGCCACACATGATTCATAAACAAATGGGTCAACCCCTGCTCTGGACCAGATTTTTTTTTTTAAGTTTATCTGTTTATTTTTTAAAATAATCTGTACCCCCAACGTGGGGCTCAAACTCACGACCCCAAGATCAAGAGTTGCATGCTCTCTGGACTGAGCCAGCCAGGTGCCCCGAGACCAGACCTTTTTAATATGGCTCTTCGTGACCTACCCGATTTAAGCAGCTCTGGAGTCACCTGATTAAAAGGCAGATCCTTGAGCGCTACTCCAGACCTCCAGAATCAGGAGCTTTGCGGGCAGGGCCCAAGAATCTGCATTTCGACAAACACCCAGAGATGGATACAATCTAAATATGCAACCCACTGCTCTATCTGTGCAGAAACAGGCCACATGGAACGCCTGAGACTCCTCATGCCCCTAGACCAAGTCTCAGTTGCTCAATCACACCCCAGTGTCCCCCCCGTGCACGACCACTAGCTCCACAGTCACCCCTGGCGGACAGAAAGACTCCTGTTCACCACCTTTGCTCTTGCTCATTACCATTCCACTCCTGGCAGCTCAGAAACACACCGAGTGTGCAGGCTCACGCTCCAGTCCTTTGCGTGCCCAGGGCCGTGCACCCCATCCCTGCTGTGTTGCTGTGTGGTTGCTGAGTCAAAGGTAACAGAACACGTAGCCAATCTGGACATGAGCGTACACAGACTTCTCATCCAGAAACACAGATGCTAGGATCACAGAGACATGCTTCACAGACGTGGGACGTAACATGTTCTTAACGTGACTGCTCTCCCTGAGCTCATGCTCTGATCTCTAACACAGGAACTTCCTCCTTCTCTGCAGAGGATGGGAAAGAGTCTACCCTCTTCTCATCCTCTCCTCATCAGAGTGACATCGGGCAGTGACGTGGCCCAGTAGGAAGACTGGCATTTCAATGATCACTGGTAATGGGTGGCCTGCTTCTTTCCCTCCCTAAGGCTGGCCTATTAAACACAAAACAAAACAAGACCAAAAAAAAAAAACAAAAACAAAAAAACCCCAAAACAGTTAGCCCCCCTGGTCACAGGTCATGAGTGATGGCCTAGGCTACGCCAGAAGGGTCACCAGCCTCTTGGCCATCTTATTCTTGCCTGCCTGCATCTGACAAAATGAAGTGCGGCCAAGATGAGGTAATGAGCAGGTGACAAAACCACCTTTCCCCACATTTGGGTTCTAAGCCCTAAACTTAGGGAGACAGTAGGAGGCACTCAACTTGGTGGTAGACCAAGCTGTGATCGCCAACTCAGCAGGACTAAGATTAAAGCCCACACTAAGAAGGAGAAAATCTTAACTGGTCCAGAGTCAGAAGAGCCGCATTTGATTAACTAACAACAGACGTGGTTCTATAAACTCTAAATTAATAAGACAGGTAGAGATGCTGCCTTAGCCCTTTAGATAAGGGGTTCACCCCCCCGCCATGATTTCCTCAGTCACTCTCTTGCTAAGTTCTCTACAACCCACACAGGGGAGCCCAGCCTCGGCCCCACTCACACCTGCGTGACCCACGTACTCGGGACCGCACCTCGGAGCTCTACGATATTTACCAACTTCTGTCCCACGATATTGTAGTGACTGAAGGACTGGATGAGTGCCACAAAGCAGACTTTGCAATTAGCTAGAAAACAAAACAAACAGATTTTTAGTGAAGTTTTTACTTATAATGAGTCTCATATAGTTCATACTTCTGGAAACAAAAGCACTGGGACAGGTCTAAACAGACACAAGGGGCCTTGCAACCTGATATACCCAATTTGATTCTAAGATGCACATTTTCTCATATGTAATTATATCTTATTTCACTGAACCTGAGATGTACTTCTATTCTGTGTATTACTTGGTACCTTATTTTGTTCTATTGTAAATAAACTGTGGTTTTTAGAAAATAATATTTTGGGACACCTGGGTGGCTCAGTCGGTTAGGCGTCTGCCTTCGGCTCAGGTCATGATCCCAGGGTCCTGGGATTGAGTTCCATGTCAGGCTTCTTGCTCAGCAGGGAGCCTGCTTCTCCCTCTGCCTGCTGCTCCCCCTG
The DNA here is from genome assembly GCF_017311325.1 of Ursus maritimus. Lineage (NCBI taxonomy): Eukaryota > Metazoa > Chordata > Mammalia > Carnivora > Ursidae > Ursus > Ursus maritimus. Next base: position 41,018,185 of record NW_024423786.1, on the reverse strand, counting down.
CGTGTGCTCATGTGTGCTCTCTGACATATAAATAAATAAAATCTTAAAAATAAATAAAATAAAATAAATAATATATTTCTGTTTGTTGGTGCACAGAAATACAACTGATTTTTTTTTTAAAAAGATTTTATTTATTTATTTGACAGAGAGACAGCCAGCGAGAGAGGGAACACAGCGGGGAGTGGGAGAGGAAGAAGCAGGCTCCCAGCAGAGGAGCCCGATATGGGACTCGATCCCGGAACGCCAGGATCACGCCCTGAGCTGAAGGCAGACGCTTAACGACTGCACTACCCAGGTGCCCCACAATTGATTTTTTTTTTAACTGGTCTTATGTCCAGGTAGTTATAAGGGGAACACAAAGAAGCTCTAGCTACCTTACTGAACATAATTAGCTCTAATAATTTATCTGTAGATTCTCTTGCTCTTTCAGTGCTGACAATAACATTATCTGGAAAAGAAAGCAACTTTCAAAGCTGTGAATTATTACAACTAAGAGTGCCAAAGGTCCACCCTCTATCCTGGCCTGGCTCAGCAGGGGCTCAAGGAGAATCAGTTGATAAATGAGTCTTTTTTGCATTTGGCTGTTTTCTTCTTCTAATCTAGTTCCTATATATAAGTCGCAGCGGCCCTGCAGTTTTCCTATGTTCTCTAGGAAGCATCTACTGCCAAGGCAACGTGTCAATGGGTCCACGGCCCAAAGACCTCAAGATACACGAGGCCTGAGGAGCAACTAAACCAGGTGGAGAAGGGAAGATAGGACATGGATACAGTGAGTACATACCACCCTTTGGGATGGATGGGCAGGGAAAAGACGGTTAAATAACCTGCCACTTAAGGCACAGCCATCTGACCACCCGAACACCAAAGCCCTGGTTGGTTAATACTATTCCCATTGCGTTTTCCCTTAGGTTTCTTTTTCTACAGCATCAATGAGTCCTATACCTTTGAGGTAGAAGGAGAGAAAGTGGTGCACAAGGAAGCTGCCGTCTGTCTTGGCATCACAGAGTAGAGTCAGTTTCCCCTACAGGTTAAGAGGAACACAAAAAGGTGAATTAGATTCCCTGGAAGGAGGTGAGTATCTACACACAACGCAGAGACACATACACATGGATTACCAAAAAGAAGAAAATAAGTCAAAACTATGGAAAAACCAACAATTAAAGTGATTGCTATTAAGTCACTTATTATGGGCAAGCATATCTCAGCTTCCACTTTCCCAAGGCAAACAGAATAAAGTGTCTCCTTTTCCTCACTCACCTTGGTACCTCAGGGACCAGTGCCGGGGAGAAAGAGATCCTGAACAAAAGCAGCTTTTACCGTCAGAATCTAACAAAAATCACAGCCTGCCAAGATTGGAATGGAACTTCAAAAAACTAATCTGACTCAACTTCCTATTTTTATTTTTATTTATTTTTAATTTTTTTTATTTTTAAAGATTTTATTTATTTATTCGACAGAGATAGAGACAGCCAGCAAGAGAGGGAACACAAGCAGGGGGAGTGGGAGAGGAAGAAGCAGGCTCACAGCGGAGGAGCCTGATGTGGGGCTCGATCCCAGAACGCCAGGATCACGCCCTGAGTCGAAGGCAGACGCCTAACCACTGTGCCACCCAGGCGCCCCTCAACTTCCTATTTTTAATTCTGATACCAATTCTGTCCAATAGGGTGGGGGAGAGGGAAGAAGTAGTAGTCGACAGAGACCTGCATTAACAAAGCTCTCATCCCAATAGCCCAGGACACTGCTTCAGGCAGAGCTCTGATCGTGGAAAGTCCTGGAAAGACCTCTAAAGATGGTCTCTACAGGGGCTGGCTGCCCTGCTCCAGCCACCTCTAGCTCCCAGTCGGTGAAAGGGGAGGTCGGGATCAAGTGGTGTCAGACATGACACTACCATGTTGTGACTTTTTTTTTTCCCCACTTACGAAAGGTCACACTATCAGACCGTGAGGGTTGCCTCAGGGCTATTTCCTGGTGCCCACTTTGATCCTCCATTCCTCCACTCTGACCCTGGGCTGAGCACTCTGGAGGCGCCAGGAGTAACCAGCAAGGTCGCCAGTGCCATCTGCAGGCTTGGGCCACTGAAACCCACAGGGTCTATTGAAAACTGTAATTTGCCCGACACTGTGGGTTCATAAAAAAGACCTGACTGATACACATGGTGTCTTGGCTGCCTGGAGGAGCTTACCATTTCCTTAGGAAGACAAAGGTTACAAAATAAAACAGGTTAAGTTCCTGGGAGAAGTAACCCCCGGGCTAAAATGTGAAAAATTTCAGGATGCCCGGGAGTGCGAGAAGGAGGGTGGAGAAAACAAAGTGGTGGAGCTGTTGTGCCCAAGGCCGACTTGATACAAGCCGACGCTGGCTGAGAGCAACTTGGGAGAGCACCATTCAAGACCACGAGGAGGAAGAGGTGGAGCCGCGTTCACTGCGACCTGCACAGTGCCGCAGGGCCAGAGAAACAGACTCAGGAGGGTTAAGCAGCACGTCTCCTGGGAAGGGTGGAGAATCGAACTCCCGACTCTCAGGCAACCGCCTCTGAGCACGCACAGGGCCCCTCGATACACGTCTGTGAACGTAAGCCAATGCATATACGGCCAAGCTTCCTGGGCACTTTTGAGTGAACACACGGCCTTTGAGAAGACGCCCACCTTCCGTAAGCGCCGGCACCCAGCCCAGTTCGCGGGTCGGCCCTCCCCGGACTACAACTCCCAGGCGCCCCCGTGCCCGCGGACGTCGCGTCTTTCCCAAGGATCCGCGTGCGCTTCATCCGGGGGTGCGGTCTTCCGCCACGCTCCGGGACCCGCCCTCTTCTCACCGCACGGCGTCTTACCTGCTCCGCCCGGTCAGGGGTGGTGTTGAGAAGGTTATTGAGTTCCGGGAACATTCTGAGCTCCGGGCACGAGCGTACCGGACCGGGAGTTGGGGATGCGGCGGGGACGACGGAAACCGAAGAGCAGCACACCACTCGGGTTCGCGCGGGGGGACTGCGCACGCGCAACGCCGGGTCCGGGCGCCGCCGCAGCCAATCAGGCGGGCGCCTGGACCCGGGCCACTGCCGGCGCACGCGCGAGGACGCGCATCCGGCGGGGGTAGTGGCGGGTGCTGGTCTTGCGGTTCCTTCTTGATTGCGGCGCGCCGAGCCTTCGCCCGAAGCCCCGCGCGACGCGTCTCTTCCGCCTCCCCTTGGCCTCGCTCTCTCCCCAGCCCCGGGCGTCGGGGCAGTATAGTTCGCCCCTCCACACGTGCCTGTCGAGCTCCTGCCGTGTGTCCCCCTGGTTTCCAAACTCGGGCTACGTAGGGAGCGAGATGAGTGAGGACACCCCCCCCCCCTTTCTCGCAAAGCGGAAAACAAACGTAATAAACGCGGAATTGTATATGGAAAAGTTCTTGGAAAAAAGCAAAAGCTGGCTAGGGGAGTAACTGTGGGGTAGGGGTAGGCTCACTAGGAAAATATGGAACACACCTTGCATGCTCCTACTCAGGACTTTTGCACCACCTGTTCCTCCCTCCTGGAATGCTGTTTTCCCAGATATTCAGAAGATTAAAAAAATCCCGCACTTCTTTGAGGTCTTTGCTCAGATGTCACTGATCTTCGAGGCCTTCCCTGACCATCCTGTTTAAATTGCAAACTGCCCTTTCTCGAACACATACCTTTTCCCCCGCCTGCCTTTTTTTTCTATAGCATTTATATCTAGCGTACTATGGTTCTGTTGCAGACCGAGGAGCCTCAGAGCACCTGGGACAATCCTATAATTCAACAAAATCAAGTTTATTGCCTCATTGCAAGGAGAGGTCACCAAGCAAAGGAAAGGGAGTTGTTTTGGGTTTGGGGAAAGGATGGAGTTCAGGTAAAATGTAAATGAAGTGGTCTTTTGGGGGACTTGGGTGGTTCAGTCGGTTAAGTGTCTGCCTTCTGCTCAGGTCATGATCTCAGTGTCCTGGGATCAAGCCCCACATCTGCTCCCTGTTCAGCAGGGAGTCTGCTTCTCTGTCGTCCATTCCCCCCCCCATCCCCACTCCTACTTCTGCTCTCTCTCAGATAAATAAAATCTAAAAAAAAAATTTTTTTTTTTTAAATTTTTTACATCTACTACATAGATATATGTAGTCACTCACTTATTTGAAACTCCCCACCTGGGCTGGAAATCGAGCCTGCTTCTCTGTGTCAAAATCACTTAGATCCTCCAGCCAGGAATGGGACGTTACATGCTTACTGCTATGGGAGAGAGAGAAGAGCAGGCCCTGGCATCCAGGGGCTAGTTCTTGGTGTCGTCCTGTTGAGCATAAACAACTCCATTAACATCAACATCAGGTTGATTATGGTGGTCAAGATGAAACTAGCCCGCTCCATAGTTACGTTGAACACAAAACATGAGCGTTGTCCAGACATCCCCGCTCCCAGCTAATGACTGCTGCTACTTGACCATCCCAGCTTTAGCATCTCGTCCGCCCTCCCTGTAGATGAGATGAGCTACTCTATCATAAAATGAACCCCGCTTTTGACAGCATCCAATCCCAAACCCTCCTCCCAATCACCCAACAAGCCCAAATCCTATATAATTTATTTGAGAGAGAGTGAGAGCATGAGCCAGTGGGAAGAGCAGAGGGAGAGAGAGAAGCAGACTCCCGCTGAGCAGAGAGCCCAGGACCTGGGATCATGACCCGAGTCAAAGGTAGACCCTCAACCGACTGAGCCATCCAGGCGCCCGTTACAACACTCTTAATGGTACACCCATGATGTCCCATGGTGTGCATTCTCTTTCAGTGCGATGAATAATAAACCCCACTTTTCACCAATAGACGTATTCCTGGTGGTCGTTGCCTGGAAGGAAATGACAGGATTTCACAGTTTCAACTTCAGAAATTTTAGCACAGTTTCTCAGGAAGAAACCACCCAAAGAAATGGGTTACTGTCAGACTGCATCTGCAGCATGTCCTTAAGGGAAATACTGTTTCTGGTGACCTCTGGCTTTACCTGTGTTGAGGATGAACAGCCGGACAGGTTTTTAGAGTCTGAGCTCATTGTTCCTTTCTTAATGTCCTTATTTGAATCTTCACATTAGAAGGCAGAAGAGCGGGGTTTTTGTCTTTTACTTTTTTTAAAGATTTTATTTATTTGTTTGACAGAGAGAGAGAGCATAAGCAGGGGCAGCGGCAGGCAGAGGGAGAGGGAGAGGAAGAAGCAGGCTCCCTGCTGAGCAGGGAGCCCAATGAGGGGCTCGATCCCAGGACCCCGGGATCATGATCGGAGCTGAAGGCAGACACTTAACTGACTGAGGCACTCAGGTGCCCCAGAGCTGGGGTTTTTTTCTGGCTTATTCACTCTCATTCCTCAGCACCTGCTATGTGCTCATTTTGAAGGAATAAATGTTTGTATTTATGTAACTATGGGCTGTCTTTTCTCTTTCTTAACGGCATCCTTTGAAGCAAAAAAGTTTTTAGCTTCAATGAAATCCAATTTATCTTCTTTCCTTGTTTGCTTGGGCTTTTGGTGTCATCTAAGAATCCATGGCAAAATCCAAGGTCATGAACACTTACCTTTGTATTGACTTCTAAGAATTGTATAGGTTTAGCTCTTACAGTTAGATCATTGATCTGTTTTGCGTTAATTTTTGTACATGGTGTGAGGTAAGGATCCCTTCAGCTGGGACTCTGATAGGGACTGTGTTGAATGTATAGATCAATTTGAAGAGTATTGCCATCTTCACAATGTTAGGTTTTCCAGTTCATGAACATTGGATATTTTTACATCTATATGGATCTTTAATTTCCTTCAACAATATTTTGTAGCTTTTGGAATGTAAGTTTTGCACTTTGGTTAAATTTACTCCCATGCCTTTTTTTTTTTCTTTGCTATGCTATCATGAATGGAATTTTTCTTCATCATTTTTCACATCGTTCATTGCAAATGTGTAAAAATACAATTGTGTGTATTCAGTTGGTATCCTGCAACCTTGCTGAACTTGTTCATTCTAGGGTTTTTTTTAGTGGGTTCTTCCAAGATTTTGTACATATAAGATCTTGTCATCTACAAATAGAGATAGTTTTACTTCTTCCTTTCCGATCTGGATGCCTCTTATTTAATTTTCTTGCCTAAAGGCCCTAGCTAGAACTCCAGTATGATGTGGAATAGGAGAGGTGAGGACAGACATCTTTGTTTTGTTCCTGCTCTTAGTGGGAAAGCATCCGATCTTTCACCTCTGAGTATGATGTTAACCTGGGTTTTTCATGAATACCCCGTATCAGGTTGAGAAAGTTCCCTTCTATTCCCAGCATGTTTAGTCCTTTTATTCTTTGTGATGCTTCTTTCCCCAGTCCTGGGCAGTTCCTCACAGCTGGATACTTGAGGGTGACCCCCTGCAGGTCTTGGGGATCTTTCTCTGTACAATTCTTTGCTGGTACTGTGTCCTATGAACTCAGGCAGCCTCAGTCTCCCCAGGCTCTTAACTCCACCTTTGCAGCTCAGGGAGTGTTTTACTTTAGTTCCTTCTCCCTGTCTGGAAACAAGGCAGTCAGCTTGGACAATCACAGGGGTCACCTTGTTCTTTGCCCATTTTTTAAGGATCCCCGTCCTTTGTCAACTGATAGCCAATGTTTTTCAAGTTGCTGTTGCATATATTTATATACGTCATCTTTTCCTTTTTGTTTGTTTTTTTAAGCAAGAAAGTAAATCTAGTCCTTTCTACTCCCACTTTGGATGGAAGTAGAAGCTGTGGGTTGTCTATCTAAATGAACCAGAATTTAGCAAACTTTTCCTTTTTTTGTTTGAGCTTGTTGAGTCATCTTTAAGAAAGTCTTCCTTACCCCAAAGTTCATAAGGATATTCTAGATTTTCTCCAAAAGTTGTAAAGTTTTTCTTTTCAAGTTTAAGTCTTTAATGCATCTGTAACTGATGTTCGTGTTTGGTGTGAAGTAAGGGATACACATCAGTTTTGGAAGGAGTATGTTCTGTTTATCCTTGCTGTAATTTGTTTGGTATCGTATTGAATTGTTAGATTCAATTTGAGGAGAAGAGGTATCTTTTTAATATAAAATGTTGACTCTTCTTGTATTTGTCCATTTTCCCATCAACAGTGATGGGTTAGTTCCGGCCTTTTCCTTTGACAAAGAATACCTCTGTGGGGGCGCCTGGGTGGCGCAGTCGTTAAGCGTCTGCCTTCGGCTCAGGGCGTGATCCCGGCGTTCTGGGATCGAGCCCCGCATCAGGCTTCCCCACTGGGAGCCTGCTTCTTCCTCTCCCGCTCCCCCTGCTTGTGTTCCCTCTCTCGCTGGCTGTCTCTCTCTGTCAAATAAATAAATAAAATCTTAAAAAAAAAAAAGAATACCTCTGTGAACATACTCAGTTATGTCTTTTGGTACCTCATACACATGAGCAAGACTTTGTCCGGGGTATGTATCTGGACTGAAATCGTTGGGTCATAGGAAAGGTGAATTTACCATGAAGCTTATAAAGCTCTTTTTTCTATGCATAACGTTGTATTCCTTCCCTTCCTTTCTTCCCTTCCCTTCCCTCCCTCTCTCTCCCTTTCTTTCTTTCTTTCTTTCTTTCTTTCTTTCTTTCTTTCTTTCTTTTTCTTTCTTTGTCTCTTCCTACCTTCCTCCTTCCCTCCCTCCCTTCCCCCTTCCTTCCTTCCTTCCTTCCTTCCTTCCTTCCTTCCTTCCTTCCTTCCTCTTTTCCTCTCTTCATTTCTTTCTTTCTCTCTTTCTCTTTCTTTCTTTCTTTCTTTCTCAGTAGGCTCCACGCCCAGAATGGAGCCCAAGGCAGGACCTGAATGCAGGACCCTGACATCAAGACCTGAGCTGAGATCAAGAGTTGGACGCTTAACCGACTGAGCCACCCAGGCGCCCCTCTATTCCTTTTCTTAATGAGAATTCCTCTCTCCCATTGTATAAGCCTCAGATCCCCACATAACTGGATTTGCTCCCAGTCATAGTTTATGTACATGCTGAACAAACCAGGGCAAATCTGCAAGATTCAAGCAGAAGGATTTGATGCAGGAAATTGGGTCAAAGGGTGTGGGAAGGACTGGAGGAATAAAGGGAGAAGGGGATCTTACATAACAATTAGAAAATTGGTACTGCTCCTGGGCTGAAGGGCCCTCCTTTATAAGAAGGGGTTGAGAAGCTTGCAGACTACACCTTCCAGACTCCTTTGCCAGCTGGCTTCTTGTTATTTCTGCAAGGGAGACACTGGCAGTAGAATGGAAGGCGGGAAGAAGGAAGAAGCCATTTTTTTTTTCTGCTTCTGGTGACTCTGCTGGTGCAGTGGCCTCCGTGTGGGTGACTGTGGGCTGCAGCAGCCGTGGGGAGTTTCAGCAGCCGTGGAGTGCAGGTGCCTGGGTTCTGGCAGCAAAGCCCCCAGCAATGCTTCCAGTAGCTCCAACACTCCCATCGCTCCCCCTTTGTCTAGTCTTCTCACAACCTCTCTCCACCGGATCTCCAGCTCTGTTTTGATCTATGGCCTTTGTCCATTTTCTTTCCATGAGTTGGGACTTGCCAGCCCTCTTCCCTTCCCTTCCGTTCCCTTCCCTTCCCTTCCCTTCCCTTCCCTTCCCTTCCCTTCCCTTCCCTTCCCAGCATGATCTTATGTCTGCCCTGGAACTTAGAGTCTCTGGCAAGCACGCCCCGTATTTTCACCTTGTTCTCGTGGGAACTGTGGCTGCTCTACAGCTTCCAGCCCTAGATGCATCCCCAGCCCCATTTCTCTGTCTCTGACCGTCCCTAGTAGAAAGCATCACACAGCCCTGCCCCAGCTCCACTCCAAATACTGTTGCAACCATACCATAGTTTCCCTTTGCCTTCCTGTGTCCAAGTTGATGAATTTTTTTCTCCGTGACACTTCCACGATTCATGACAAGAGAGTTTTTATAGCCCCGAGTTGAAGGTGAACCCACAGGACCCATAGACTGCCCGCAAAAGCCAAGCTGAAGTGGGCTTGGGCAATCTCCTGCACGTCCACCAGAGGGCAGCAGACTCTGCCTAAAGATGCAGGGCGCACCGGTCCCGCGCGATCCCGAAACCATCGCATTCCGGAGCATTTCCAAGGTGCCCGCGGGCTGACAGTCCTTAGCTCCCCAATCTGGGAGCCTGGCGGTGGACTAGTCATGGGCTCTCCCGCTCCAGGATCGCCCTCCCTCAGGAATGTCCTCGCGGCCCTAACCCCCCTCCCCCCGCCATAGCGCCCCTCCTGCTCAGAGTAAAGGGGGGGAGTCCTCACACGACCTCAGAGCTGGCCCACTACTGCCCTGACCTCCTCTCCCGCTGCTCACTCACTCCAGCCCCTCCGTGCTTCTGGAGGCCTCAGAGGCGAGCTCACCCAGGGCCTTGCGCTTCTCTGTTCCCTGTCTGTAAGGCTCGTCCTCTACGTGTCTCAGCTCCGCTTCCCTGAACTCCTTCAAGTCTCTGCTCCCCCAGGCCTTCCCTGAGCACAGCCCATGTGGAAGACAAGGAGCTGCCCTAGGCAGACCCCCTTTGCAGAAAGATCTGCAGGAAGAGCCATCACCCGACTACCTCCCGCGCTCAGATCCGCCAGGGTCCGCCTGGGCTGCACAGGGCCTCCCCGGAGTCAACCCTCTTCCCGGGCAGCAGGGGCTGCGGGGGCGCGGTCCTTCCCCCCCTCGGTGGGACACTCCGACAGACCATACCAGTTCCAGAACTGCCCACCGTGGCTTCGTTGTGTTTGTACCAGCCCAGCTCTCCCTCTGCCCAATCCTGCTTCCTCCTCCTTCCTTTCATTGCCTTACCCAGGGCCCCTCCTCACTAGGACGCAGGCTGGGGTGGGCCAGGGATTTTGTCTGTTAATGAAGGACCTCGAGGAGGGCTGGTGATACAGTAGGTGCTCAATAAGTGTGATGAATGAATGAATGGGATCAGGACCTGTAGTTGGTTTGTACAGCTGGAAGATGTCGCAGCTTTCCAGAAGGTTGGAGAAGACGAAGGAGTTGCGTTCTTAGTCTGGCTTCCCTAAAAGTGGAGCCAAGATGAGGTCACTTACTGGGAAGGGCACCCCGGAACGGAGCAGGGAGAGACAGAAGTGGGGGATTCTGGGCAGGGCTGTGTGGTCAAGGGGCAGGAGTCTGCTGCGAAAAGCATGCAGAGTGCCCGCTCCCCAGAAGTGCGCACCCGCAGGACAGGGGACTAGAACCTTTTTCTATTGGCTTCTGTCCCCACGATTGAGGGTTAGCGGGGGAGTGCACATTGCCTGCACCCCTGAGCCCTCTGCTGAGCCTGCCCTTCTTGAAATTGGAGGAGCCTCAGGGCACGGGAGACTCTGTTTGCGTGAGAGGCTGAGCACACAGGGGGAGGTGCTGTGACCGTGGAGGTGAAGGCGGGGGCCCCAGGGGCCATGCTGGCCAGGAGGTGGGAGTGATGCCCTCAGAGTGTGGCTTCGGAGGGCACGGGAGCCACGGAGCAGCTGCATTCGAGGGGGTGGGGCCGGAGCCCAGCAGGGGCTGAACCAGGCCTGGGAGAGAAGAAATCTTAAAATGCCCTGCAGGCTGGAGGAGTGACAAGAGGGGAGCAGGGGGAAAGGGCTGAGGTGAGGGGGAGGCAGCGAGGGCCACACCGGAGGGAGGCATCAGGATGGATCTCGGCTGAAGGTGTAGGAGGCCCTAGGGGCCGTGGAGGTGGGCATGTCCAGCAGCGCACATGGGAGCCTGGGGCCCAGTTAGTGGTCTGGGTTAGAAACTAGGTGGGGGATCACCGCTGTTCTGGCTGGAGTGAGGAGGGGCCATCTTAACGGCATCGGTCTGCAGAGCAATTTATGCCCCAGGGGATTGTTGAAATCCTTAGTGGAGGGGAAAATAGGTGGTGGGGCTGAAAGACCATGCTTGTGATGAGCGCTGGGGGGTGTATGGTCATGTTCTTTTTTTTTTTTTTTTTTTTAAGTAATCCACACCCAATGTGGGGCTCAAACTCACCACTCTGAAATCAAGAGTCTCACTCTCTTCCAACAGAGTCAGCCAGGCGCCCCTTACGTATGGAAGTGTTGAATCACTGCATCGTACACCTGAAACCAATACGACACTGTATGCTAACTGACTGGAATTTAAATAAAATTTTTTTTAAAAAAAGGAAACAGCAGAGCAGTCAGCCAGCAAGCACCCAGATTAGTGGCGCTTAGGCTGGACGTGGCAGGGAGGGAGAGTGAGAGAGAACACCACAGGAACTGATGTGGAGAACAAAGGCAAAAGGAATGTAGAAAAAATATTTCCTTCATGTCTTTTCCTAACTTGATGGCTCACTTTTTAAAAATTTAAAATTAAAATTAAATTTTAAATTTTCTTTACACCCAATGTGGAGCTCAAACTTACAACCCCTAGATCAAGAGTTGCGTGCTCTATAGACGGAGCCAGCCGGGTGCCCCAGATGACTCACTTCTTTGAAACGCTGAATAATATTCCATCGTCTAGAGGGTCTGCAGTTTGCTTATCCATTCACCTACCGAAGGACATTTTGCTTGCTTCCAAGGTTTGGGCAATTATAAAGAAAGCTGCTGTAAACATCACATGCAGGGTTTTTGGGGACCTGTTTTCAACTCCCTTGGGTAAATAGCAAGGAGCAAAAGTGCTGGACTGTATGGTAAGAGTAGAGTCAGTTTTGTCAGAAACCACCAAACTGTCTTCCGAAGTGGCTACACGATTTTGCATTCCCACCAGCAAAGAATGAGAATTAATGGCATTATTTTAAATGCCGTTGTTGGATAGTTTATTGCTACAGAAGAGAAATACAGGGGCGCCTGGGTGGCGCAGTCGGTTAAGCGTCCGACTCTTGGTTTCAGCTCAGGTCATGATCTCGTGGTCATGGGATTGAGCCCCACCAAGTCGGGCTCCGTGCTCAGCACTGAGTCTGCTTGAAGATTCTCTCTCTCAGCCCCTACCCCACTCACTCTCTCTCTCTCTCTAAAGTGAATGAATAAATCTTAAAACAATACCAACAACAACAACTGATTTTTGCATATCGATCTTGTATCTTGCAACCTTACTACACTCGTTTATTAGCTCTAATAGTTGTATGCATGTTTGCATTCCTTAGGATTTTCTGTATACGAGTTGTAGTCAATGTCATCTATAAATATAATTTTACTTCTTCCTTTCCAATCTGGATGCTTTTTATTTTATCTTCTTGCCAATTTCCCTGGCTAGAACTTCCAGTAAAACACAGCATGGAGACTCACATTTCCAGCCCACACCTCTCTCCAGGCACCTCACTGACATCTGTACTTGGATGCCTTCATAGGCATCTCCTACCAACTCGTGATCGTCTCCGAAAACCTGCTTCTCCCACAGTCTTCCCCAGTTTGGCCTCCAGTGTTGAAGTCAGGTCCCCGTCCACTCCTCACTTTCTCTCATCTCCACCCTGGATCCACCAGCAACACCTGGTGCCTCAACCTGGAAAACATGCCCTGCTCTGCAACAGCCAGTCTACTCTGAGTCTCCAGAGTCGTGTGCTTGGATCAGTGCAGTAGGCTCCTAGCCAGTCCTCCTGCTCCTGCCCTTGTCCGCGCCTCAGCCCTTGTCAGACCAGTCAGTGCTTGTCCAGTAGGCGTAGCTATCCCAACAGAGCATAGTATTTGTGAAGGAAGGGGGAGAGTTTTTTCTTTGAGGTAGCCGAGTGTTGTCGGGGTGGAGGGGTGTTACTTACTCAGTGGTTAGGTTAGGATTTTCCCTCTTGGTGGGAAGTTCCACTTCCTATAAGGTTATAAACAACTTTCTATTAAAAGCAAGATTCAGGGGTGCCTGGGTGGCTCAGTTGTTAAGCGTCTGCCTTCGGCTCAGGGCGTGATCCCTGCGTTCTGGGATCGAGTCCCACATCAGGCTCCAACGTTGGGAGCCTGCTTCTTCCTCTCCCACTCTCCCTGCTTGTGTTCCCTCTCCTGCTGGCTGTCTCTATCTCTGTCAAATAAATAAATAAAATCTTAAAAAAAAAAAAAAAAGCAAGATTCAGGAGAGACTCAGGTAGGAAAATGCCCCCGTCCTCCTGGGGCCAAACAAGCTAAACCTGGAGACAAGTTCGGCATAATGATGGCTTGACCCACCTTAGAAGAAAAAGTTCTCATTGCTTGGTCCTCCATTTATAACATGAAGCAGAGTAATATTTTTATATTTAGATGTAAAAACAAAAAAATTATATATATGGGTGTGCAGATGTGTGTTTTTTCTAAAAGAGGAAAACATTCTGGTCACTGGGAGCAAAAAATGTTTTTGAAGGTTTTATTTATTTGAGAGAGAGAGACCATGAGCAGGGGAGAGGGGCAGAAGTAGAGGGAGAAGCAGACTTCCCGCTGAGCTGGGAGCCCGATGCGGGACTCGATCCCAGGACCTGAGATCATGACCTGAGCTGAAGGCAGACGCTTAACTGACTGAGCCACCCAGGCACCCCTCTTGTAGCCAAATATGAGATGAATAGTCTGGTTAGAAATAAGGATCTCCTTTTGAGGGGTGGGTGAGGGAGGCAGGGCTTGGAAAGCTGGCTATCTGGGGCTGTTTGTTATCCCCCCACTGCCATGGAAGGGCTCTTCTGTGCCCTGCCCCCCCTTCTGGAGGGCTTGGACGCTGGTCCATGAACAGGTGGAAGCTCGCTGTAGAAGGATCAGTCACCTGAGCCCTGTGACTTTGGTTTAAAAGACACACGTGGCCACACAAACATTTAGAAATAAGAGGGGGCTGGTCAGCTTGAGCATGTTCCTGACAAGGGTTATTGGGATTATAATGACGTGGGACTAGCACGTCACTAAGGCAGGCATTTTGGTATATTAAAAAAATTTTTTAAAAACCAACGGCCACAAAAAAACCTGAGTCAGACCATAGCACCCCTCTGCTACAAATCCCTCTATGGGTCCCCTCACATTCTGAGAAAACCTGGGGTCTCTGCAGTGACTTAAAGGCCCAGGTTACATTTCTGACCTTGCCTCTCCTACCAGCCTTCCCATCACTCACTCCTCTCCACCCCACTGGCCTTCTTGCTGGTTCTTGAACACGCCAGACAGGTACCTCCAACTCTTGCTGGTTCCCTCTGCCGTGAATGCCCTTCCCTCGGGAGTACGGTCTGCATTTGGTTGCCCCTCATACACATGCTGTCTTCCGGGACAGATGGATCTCTCACACACCAGTATCCCAGCCACGTGATCATACAACATGATGCTGACACTCCCTGGGCGGCCGGCAGGGATGTCTGCGTTTCCGTCCCTTGAACCCAGATAGAGTTCCGTAACGGCCTTGACCAAGGTGATGGCAGAAGTGACCCTGATTTCCAAAGCTGGCCCCAATAAGGCAATTCCCGGCTCTCTCCCACTCACATGCTTCTGGAGCCCTGACCGCTGGAAGGAGCAAGAGGAGAGACCGCAGACAGACAGAGATGCCCAAAGAGCCCCTGCCCGGGCCAGCCTGCAGCTGCCTGGGTCTCAGCTAGGCCAGGCAGCAGACATGTGAGTGAAGGAGCCCTCAGGGTAATGGTCTCAGCCCACCCGCCCTCTGACTGCAGCCTCGTAAGGCCTCTGAATTCAGAACCACCCAGCTGAGATGATCTCAAATTCCTGACCCACAGAAGCCAGGAGAGGTGGTGGTAAATGATTCTTGTGCATAAGCCACTTGTTTGGGGCTTGGGGTTATTTTTTACACAGCCACAGAAACTGGTGAGGCTTTCTCTAACTACCCGATTTAAAATTCAAGCCACTCTCCCACTTCCTCACTCTGTCTCCCTTCTCTTGGTTTTTCTTGCCAGCACTTAGCACCACCTGACATACTACATATTTTAATTAGTCAAGGTCTCCCAAAGGCAGGGATTTTTGCCTGCCAGGTTCACAGCTGCACCACCAGGGCCTAGATCGGGGTTTTGTATGTAGTAGGTGCTCAATATTTGTTGAATGGAATGAATGACTGTACCTAGTAAAACTGCCAGCAACGTACGCAGGAATGAAAGCTGAGGTCTGGAAGGTGGTTATCTCTGGGGAGGGAGCAAGAGGAAGCAAATACCAGGGGCCTTCACTCTATGTGGATTTTCTTCTTCTTTTTTTTTTAATTTTTTAAAAGATTTTATTTATTTATTTGACAGAGAGAGAGAGACAGCCAGCGAGAGAGGGAACACAAGCAGGGGGAGTGGGAGAGGAAGAAGCAGGCTCCCAGCGGAGGAGCCTGATGTGGGGCTCGATCCCAGAATGCCAGGATCACGCCCTGAGCCGAAGGCAGATGCCTAACAACTGAGCCACCCAGGCACCCCTGTGTATTTTCTTCTTAAAAGAAAAAAAAAGAAGAAGCAAATGTGATGAGATGTTTACGCTTGATTAAAAAATATGTTTGCCACATTATTCTCTATCTTTTCCATGACAAAATTTTTTTATAGAAATAAGACTTGTACATAAATGTTCATAACAGCTTCCTTTGTAAGAGACAGAAGCTGGAAACAAACCAAAGGCCCATCGGTTGATGGGTAAACTGTGGAATATACTCAGCCGTAAAAGAACAAAATACTGGTACCCTCAACACCCAAAACCGTTATGCTGGAAGAGAGAAGCCTTACCCAAAAGAGCACATACTATCGGATTCCGTTAGAAGCAAGTCTAGAGCAGGCAAAACTAACCAGTGGTGGGACGACATCGGCCTTGACCTTTCTGGAGGACAAGGCCTTCTTCTAGTCCCAGCTCGGGCTTTCCCTCACCGAGTGACCCCAGGCAAGTCACGGCCTCTCTCTGGGCCTCAGTTTCTTCCTTGTAAATTTCAGTGGAGGCTGGGGTAGGTGTCTGCTGCTTCCTCCCACGCTGACATTCCGGGATTCTGGGATACCCTTGCAAGCCGCTGCGGCCTCAGGAAATCCCGTGCCAGCCTGCAGGTGGTTCAGGCCTCCGGGGCAGGGTGAGGACATGTCCCTCAGGCTCTGGAGCTCCGGCCCCAGGCAGACCTAGATGGAGCTGGATGCCAGGCACCCACCGCAAGCGGGGCTGGGCCCCCTGTGCTCCCGCAGGGCACAGGGCTTGGAGGGTGAGAGATCCGGCAGGGCCCCCTCGGCTTTTGTTCCTGTCTCCAGGGCTTTGCCAGCCAACGACAACGTAGCCCTGAGAATAAAAGCTCCTTGTCCAGAGTTCTGAGCCCTAATACTCTTCCATGTCACCAGCGGAAAGCCGGAGCCAGTGGCAGAAGGGCCGCTCTGATTTCCCTGCCAGCCGCCCGTCGTCCCACACTCTGGTGCCAGCTCAGTCCCCATCACACAGCACTGCCACCCTGGCCAACAACTGCGCAGCTGAATGTAATCATCACTTGGGTCTCTAATGATGGAGCCGTCAGACAGGCCAGCCCCGGAGAGGCTGAGCACCCACCAGCCCTGAGATCTACACACCCCCAACCCCGCCCAGTGTGGCCTGGCCCAAGGGTCTGCCTCCTCCCCTGGGGGCCCAGACGGTTCCTCCAGCGATAAGGGGGGGCCTTGATTGGGTAGTCACAAGGTCTCTCGGGGCTCACCCGTCCCTTCAGGAAGCATGGTCAGAGCCCCTGTCAGAGGAGTGGAGGGGCAGACACCTCCAACTAGGCGAAAAGTGCCACAGCACCAGTATGCCACCGGCAGGTGCGTCCCACCGGCCCAACCCCAGGGAGGCTGGGCAAGATTGTGCTTACTTTGAAGGGAGAAGAGGGGGTGGGCAGGGCACTGGGATCAGGCTGAGAGAAGAGAAGGAGACAGTTTGGGAAGACGGCTTTCTGAGGATGTGGGGTGGGAAGCTGGCAACAGCCACACAGACACGTTACCTGTGTCGGAGGCCTGGGCACCTGCAATGGGGCACATATACCCCAGGGGGACAGGGCTTCAGGAGGCCAGGGGACAACCTGCGCATTGGTTGTACTTGAATATTTAATTGGGGGAGAAGTTAAGAATTTAACATTTAAGCACTACAAAAGTCAATCCTTTAAAATTGAAATAAACAGAGCCATATAATAAATGAAGTCAAATGTAAATTTCATGTGAATTTTCAAGATGAAATGAAGAGACTTTTTAAAAAATGTGTGTTTGTGGAGACACTCTGTCCTGCGTCCCCTCTAATCACACTTCCATCTGCACCACTCCCTGGACCTGCTCGAGTCAAGGTCATCTAGGACGCCCAGGTGGCTCACGCACGACTGGTCTCATTGCTCCCCACCTTACGGAGCATCAGCAGCCCTTCACACAGCCCGTCACTCCCTGACGCAGGTTCTTGGGCTCCTTTGCCTTGTTGTGAACCCCAGGGCTCTGAGCCTACAGTGGCTTGGATTTCTAGTTTTGAAATAATTGCTGCCACTGTTGAGGGCTCTCTGCAGGATGTGGGCAAAAGAACAGCCCCTTCCTTGCTCCTCCACCTCCCAGCCCTGACCCGCCGCTGGGAGCTCTGCCCCCACTCAACTCTCACCTTGTACAGGATCTTTTTTCTTAAATTTTTAATGTAAATTCAATTGAGGTAACATATACTGTATTAGTTTCAGGGGTAGAATTTAGTGATTCATCAGTTGCATATAACACCCAGTGCTCATCACATCACATGCCCTCATAAATGCCCATCACCCAGTTACCCCAACTCCCAACCACCTCCCCTCCAGCAACCCTCAGTTTGTTTCCTAGAGTTAAGACTCTCTGGTGGTTTGCCTTCCTCTTTGTTCTCATCTTATTTTATTTTTCCTTCCCTTCCTCGATGTTCATCTGTTTTGTTTCTTAAATTCCCCATACGAGTGAAATCATATGATATTTGTCGTTCTCTGACTGACTTATTTCGCTTAGCATAATACCCTCTAGTTCCATTCACATTGGCCCAAATGGCAAGATTTCATCCTTTTTGACAGCTGAGTCATATTCCCCTGTCTGTATGTATCACACCTTCTTTATCCATTCATCCACTGATGGACGTCTGGGCTCTTCCATAGTTTGGTTATTGTGGACATTGCTGCCATAAACATTGGGGTGCTATGCATCCCTTTGAATCACCATTTATATGCTTTGGATAAATACCTAGTAGTGTAATTGCCAGGTTGTAGGGTAGTTCTATTTTCAACTTTTTGAGGAAATTCCATCCTGTTTTGCAGAGTGGCTGCACCAGTTTGCATTCCTGCCAACAGTGTAAGGGGGTTCCCCTTTCTCCACATCCTCACCAACATCTGTTGTTTCCTGACTTGTTAATTTTAGCCATTCTGACTGGTGTGAGGTGGCATCTCATTGTGTGTTTTTTTTTTTTTAAAGATTTTCTTTATTTATTCAACAGAGATAGAGACAGCCAGCGAGAGAGGGAACACAAGCAGGGGGAGTGGAGAGGAAGAAGCAGGCTCATAGCGGAGGAGCCTGATGTGGGGCTCGATCCCATAACGCCGGGATCACGCCCTGAGCCGAAGGCAGACGCCCAACCGCTGTGCCACCCAGGCGCCCCTCATTATGGTTTTGATTTGTATTTCCCTGATGCCAAACATATTGAGCATTGCTTCATGTGTCTCTTGGCCATTTGTATGTCTTCTTTGGAGAAATATCTGTTCATGTTTCTGCACATTTCTTGACTGGCTTTTTTTTTATTTTTTGTTTTTTGGGTATTGAGTTTGATAAGTTCTTTATAGATTTTGGATCCCAGCCCTTTATCTGATAAGACATTTGCAAATATCTCCTTTCTGTTGGTTCTTTTTAGTTTTGTTGACTATTTCCTTTGCTGTGCAAAAGCTTTTTATCTTGATCAAGTCCCAATAGTTCACTTTTGCTTTTGTTTCCCTTGCCTCTGGAGACGTGTCATGAAAGAGGTTGCTGTGGCCAAGGTCACAGAGGTTTCTGCCTGTGTTCTCCTCTAGGATTTTGATGGATTCCTGTCTCACATTGAGGTCTTCCATCCATTTTGAGTCTAGTTTTGTGTATGGTGTAAGGAGATGGTCCAGTCTCATTCTTCTGCATGTGGCCGTCCAAATCCCAACTCCATTTGTTGAAGAGATTTTCTTTTTTCCATTGGATATTCTTTCCTGCTTTGTCGAAGATTAGTTGACCATAGAGTTGAGGGTCCATTTCTGGGTTCTCTATTCAGTTCCATTAATCTTTGTATCTGTTTTTGTGCCAGTACCATACTGTCTTGAGGATTACAGCTTTGTAATGAAGCCTGAAGTCCGGAATTGTGATGCCTCCAGCTTTGGTTTTCTACTTCAACACTAGTTTGGTTGTTCAGTGTCCTTTCTGGTTCCATACAGATTTTAAGATGGTTTGTTGTAGCTCTGTGAAAAATGCTGGTGGTATTTTGATAGAGATTGCATTGAATGTGTAGATTGCTTTGGGTAGCATAAACATTTTTTTTTAAAGATTTTATTTATTTATTTGAGAGAGAGAAAGCAAGAGACAGAGCACGAGCGGAGGGGGAGGGCTGGAGGGAGAGGGAGAAGCAGACTCCCCGCTGAGCAGGGAGCCCAATGCAGGGCTTGATCCCAGGACCCTGGGATCATGACCTGAGCCATAGGCAGACGTTGAACCGAATGAACCACCCAGGTGCCTTGGGTAGCATAAATATTTTAACAATATTTGTTCTTCCAATCCATGAGCATAGAATATTTTTCCATTTCTTTGTGTCTTCCTCAATTTCTTTCCTGAGTGTTCTATAGTTTTCAGAGTACAGATCCTTTACCTCTTTGGTTACGTTTATTCCTTGGTAGCTTATGGTTTCTGGTGCAATTATAAATGGGATTGATTCCTTGATTTCTCTTTCTTCTGCTTCATTGATAGTGTGTAGAAATGCAACTGACTTCTGTGCATTGATTTTATATCCCGTGACTTTGCTGAATTCCTGTAGCTGTTCTAGCGATTTTTTGGTGGATCTTAATCCCCAAACCTGTGGCTTAGAGCCGAAAGGTTCAGATAGCTCTCCAAAGATTTCTCACTGTACTTGACACTTGTCATACACTTGACACCCCTGCTGGTCCGTTCAGTAATTCCTCCATCATTCCTTTAACCCCCAAGGACTCACCTCTCCTGGGCCCCTCGGCAAACATGGGAAACACGATGAGGAAGACAACTGTTTCACTGAGAAACCAGAAAATAAGCACTGTGCCCATAGATTTTTTTTATGGAAATTTCAAAATAGCTTTCCCTAAAGGATTTATAAGAGCATAAAGATATTTGAATGAATATATAAGGTTAAGAGATAAAAAAAAAATACTGGTCTGAAAAAAACCTTGCAGAAATATACTATTAAACATTGTATGTCCCTCTCTCTGCATACTTGGGAAAAAAAAAGTAAAATACATTAAAAAATCATATTGGGATGAGGGGCATTATTGTAATTGTGTACTTGAGAATAATGTGACTTAGTTAAGGTTTTTTCTTTTTCTTTCTTTTTTAAGTAGGCTCTGTTCCCAATGTGGGGCTTGAACTCACGCTCCTGATTTCAAAAGTCACATGCGTTTCCAATTGAGCCAACCAGGCACCCCAGTTAAAGTTTTTTCTCAAGAAAAAACACACAGTTCAAAAAAAGAAAGAAAGAAATACAGTTTTGGCAAACTAACAAACATCAAAAGAAGTTGGCGGGGGGGAGAAAGATCAGTCTGGCTCTGTGCTCCCATTCTCGCTGATTAACTTCACTGGGCTTCAGGTGGCTCCTTTTGAAGAACAGAAGAAGTGACGTCTATGCGTATTTGAGGCAAGAATTAAATGAAGTAATGCTCTTGAGCACCTTGCCTGGTACGTGGCTAGAGGGCAAGTATTATTACGTTTACTAATCACAATTCAATAAAACTTAAGGAATTGAGGGTTACGGAGAAGGAATATCACAGCCATCTAAGGGTTAAGCTGCAACCTTCCAAGTTTCCCCATCAAGCCTGCTGTCACCTACACGCTCCTGTCTGCAACGTGCCACAGAAGTCAAGACGTGATGCTGGCCCAGTGGCAGCCTTTGCTGACCCCACAGGAAGGCCTGCGGCTCAGATGGGTTGTCGGGATTGTCTGGCACTGGGCTGAGGTGGCCAGGGTTTTTACCCGCAGTTGGACCAGTTGCTGGATGTGGGCCACTGGAGGAAGGGGGTGACCTCAAGCAAGGTCACTCTGCACAGCTGACCGCGCTCCTTCCTTGCGGGGAGGGTCTGAGCAGTGCCGCTCAGACACAGGATATGGGTGGGCACAGGGCTGGAGGTACTGGAAGGACCATCAGGATGAGGTTATGTGGAGGGAGGGCTGAGATGACAGGCACAGGGAAGAGGACATGGAAGCTTGGCCTGTGGTGGGCCCCTGAGCCAGCTGCAGCTCCTGGGAGTGGGGCCCGTGAGCCCGGCCGCGTCCCGCACCGGGCAACCTGCCGCCTACAGCCCTACTGATGGGCTGGGCAAGGCAGCGAGTGCCCAGGAAGCAGAGCCTGTGTGGGAGCTCCACTGTTCACCAAGTGCTGTTCACACTCCCCGTTCGCCACCCCCACCCCCACCATCACTAGCTGGCTTTCAGCGCCCCTAACCCTACACCGTGGGGCCCACATAGCCAGAGAGGAGCTGACACCGGGGGAGAAAGCCAGGCTCCGCGCTGAGCGAGGACTTATGAAGGGCTTGCTTGGGGTGCTGGCGGCACATTCAGCCAACATGTGCCACAGGGGTGGCCAGACACGGGCGGTTAGCGCTTCTCTATTTCTGGAGGACAGAACTGTGAGGCTCAAAGCAAGCTTCACAGGTTAGAAACACGAAACTCGGTTTCGACAAAGGCCAAGTGCAGCACACGGGTCCCCCAAACCAACTGAACAGACAGCAGTTACAGCCCTCAGGACAGGACAGGACATGACATAAGGGAATGCATGGGTTATCAGTTCAGGATGACTGGACGGAGGGATGCCCGATGCTGGTCGTGGGGACAAGGCAAGTCATTGAGGCCCTCAGACCCAGAGAAGAGGGGTCCTCAGACCCAGGCAAGTGGGGTCTTCAGGGCCAAAGATGTGCCTGCTCAGAGTCCATACTCTCCCCTTCCAGACCACACTCGGTATCTGGAACCCCAGAATGGCCCCCAGCCTGCTTCCCCGGCCCTCTCCCTGAAGGACGGGGTTGCAGAAACCGATGGGTGTGGGCAAAGCGGGACCCTGTGGACTCAAGTGTCCTCATGTGTGTTCCTGGCATATCTTGCCTTGAAGGTGGAGACAGGCCTAAGAGAGAAGGGGACCAGGCTGTAGGACCAGGCATCTGGGCTGCTCCTCCAGCCCCACCACATTCTGGGGCAGAACTCCGAGTTTAGAAATCCTAAATGCAAGCTTCGCCTTCCAAGACAGGAGGGTATGAAGATCAAGTAGAGTTTATTGAATGGTTAGCTTGAATGAAAACTTGTAAACTTGCAGGCATGGGTCTGCATTGGTTCTCCAGCCCTGGCCCTGTGAGTGCTGGGGTGGGCCTGGGGCAAGCCTCCCCCATGGGTTCACATCTAGAGTACTGAGACCCCTTCTGGACCCACCCAGGATGTCCTGAGAAGAGCACCCAGAAAACCAGGGGCCAGGAGAGCTGTCATAGGAGGGATGGCTGGAGGAGTGAAGACACTCAGCCAGGAGAAGAGAAGGTTCAGGAGAAGCATTCTGGTTGCCCTTGGGTCCTGAAAAGACCATCGAAGCAAAAAAGAGACTTCCTGATTCATGCGAAGTGCTCAGAGAGTAGAACGAGGACCAGGGGGTGACTCAGGGAGGCCAGAGAAAAATGGACTGTGGTAGCAGGCTGTGAGAGCTTTCTTGCTGATCCTGGAGGATTTTCTAGAGGTGATTTTAGCCACAGATAGGTGACCAGGTCTTGCCGATAATTAAGCTCTTCTCTGATCTGAGTCTGACTGATGAAAGGCAGCTTGCAAGTCTCTCACAGACAAGGCCTCCTCTGGTCCTGCCACCAAGCATCTGAAACCTCTTTCCATTTTCCAGGCAGGGCAAATGTTGAGGTACAGAGCAGGGAAGTCATAGCGGTACCTGGCAACCCAGCTTTGCCCCACTATGCGTCAGAGGAGGACCGGCCATCTACTTCTGTTGGCCATGCTCTCATCTGTTTCTTGCGGTTTGGCAGGGTCTCTGGCGTGGGGTGGGGGGCGACAATTCTCACATGGACACATCTTCATGGATGCCGCTTGGCAGGGCCTGGGTGGCCATAGGAGCCGAAGGGAGGTCTTTTTTCCTGTGGGAACTCATTCCAGTTGCCAGCAGAGTGAGGAACAGAGCTGTGTCACTTGGCTCTCTGGTGGTAACTCCTGGCAACCTTGCTTGGCCTTGCCTTGGCCTCGGGCAGGGACCCAGTCTACCCCAGGCCTCCTATTTCTCCATTTGTAGAACAAGGGTGAACTTCGGCCCTGGCTGGCCACGGAGCCGGCCAGACCAGGAAGCGTGCTGTCCTCCTTGAGAGGGTGAGGCAGCGGCCAGGGCAAAGACAAGTGAGAAGCAGGACCTGCCGCCTCCCAAGAGAGGCCCAATTAGGACAGTGAGCAGTTCCCACCAGAGTCTCTGGCCAACCCTCAAAGCCGGCCGCGTGGGCAGGCAGCCGCGGGCTGTGTGATTAATGATGGCTGCTCGGGTCGCCCACTGGGCCTGGCCTCAGGAACTTCAAATGAGCGCATTGTCGTGCCAAGGGGGAAGCCGGCCAGCTCCCTTCCCTCTGCAGGGAAGGGATGGGAAGGGGCCGGCGCAAGAGCACCCAGCAACAACACGGCAATGCCAAACAAAGGGCCATGCTTTTGAGGCCTACTGCGACTTCTGCACAGGCCTTCCCTGGGGCCCTCGAAGATGGGGCACCATCAGGGATCTAGAGATGGGTTCACTCTGCAGGCCCCAGTTAAAACACCCTGAGGAAGGCTCAGCCCTATTCCAGGCCTGGGGCTGGGGTGTAAGCAAGGAACTAGAGTCTACAGTTCATTCATTCATTCATTCATGCATTCAGGAAAGACTGCCGTCTGCCTGCAGGGCCCTGGAATCACGTTGTGAACAAGACAGGATCTTTCCTCTCAAGAAACGATTATTCCTTGTAAGTCGGACAGAAAACAAGTCCCCAGTAATGAAAAACCAGAGAGGTGACAGCAGTGATGGGCACTGACTCTGGAGTCAGAGGGCCTGGGTTCAAGTCCCAGTTCTAGGTCCGCCTTCCGACCAGGAGGAAGCTATTAAACCCCTTGCCTCAGCTTTCTTCTCTGGAAAGTGGGGATAATAAAAGCATCTATTGTATGGTGTACTTACAAGGATTAAAAGAGTTAATATTTGTAACGTACTTCAAACTGTGTATGCCATAGAGTACCCTATAAATATTTGTTAAATAAAAAATAAGAATAGTGTCCAATAGTGATAAATATTATGAGAACCCTAAAGGGGTCCTCAGGTTAGTGCCCCTCACGGTCTCAAGGTGGCTGCTGCAGTGCCAGGCATCACATTCAGGCATGACATACTCACTGAGGAGATCATCATTTCCTGGCATAGGAAATTTTCCCCAGAATTCCTCCAGCAAGCTTCCCTCATTTACCAGAGCAGCGTCGTATGCTCAAGCTTAAAACCAATCAACGGCAAGGGTGCAGGGATCACCTTGACTGGCTGGCCAGTCGGGACCTACCCCGAAACGGGGGGGGGTCTCTCAGAGGAGGCATAATGATGAAGGTACTTAGGAATGGGATCCCTTATGGTAGTGGGATAGGGAATCAACAAATTATGCAAGGGAGTATAAGGCCTCAAGAATATCCACCTGAGCGGGGACCTGAATGTCAGGAGGAGCCAACCTTACAACCATGTCAGGGAAGACAGTCTAGGCACGTGCCCTAGCAGAAGAGCAAGTGCGAAGCCTCGGAGGTGACGATGAGCTTGCAGTTCAAGGAAATTCAAGGAAAGAAAGGCCAGAGTGGCTAAGAAATGGACTGAAAAAGGGACACAGGGTAAAATGATAACAATAATGTCTTTAGAGATTGCAAATATTTGGAGATAATTCTAAAATATTGACTGTAGCATATATATCAGGAGAGGAACAGGTGAGTTAGCGTTCTAAGGTTTTTTGTTTGGGAGAAGGCAAATAACAATACCAGTATCAGACTTTGAAAAGAAAGTAATGTGTGTTGCAGTTTTGAGAGCTGTGCTATCCAACATGGTAGCCGCCAGCCACGTATGGGTGTTTAAATCAGGTAAAACTAAAATACAATTTGAAATTCGGTTCCTCAGGGTTTGGGTTTTTTTTTTTTTTTTTAGATTTTTTTTTATGTCTAAGTATCTCCATACCCAATGTGGGGCTCGAACTCACAACCCTGAGACCAAGAGTTGGGTGCTCTACTGACTGAGCCAGCCAGGCGCCCCCAGCTCCTCGGTTTTATTAGCCACATTTCAAGTGTTCAATAGCCACTCGTAGCCAGTGGCTACTATGCTAGGCAGCATAAATGCAGACCATTTCTAGTGATCACGGAGTGGAAAATTGGTCGGGACTATTATGGAGATGGGGCGCCTGGGTGGCTCAGTCGGTGAAGCGTCTGCCTTTGGCTCGGGTCATGATCCCAGGGTCCTGGGATTGAGCCCCGCATCGGGCTCCCTGCTCAGTGGGGAGCCTGTTTCTCCCTCTCCCTCTGCCCCTTCCCCTGATGGTGCTCCTCCCCCCAAATAAAATCTTAAGGAAAAGGACTGTTCTAGAGAAATCAATAAATACATAGAAAAAGAGTTAATAACTTTCAAACTGATAATGGCAAAACATGGAATAACAATAACCATTTCATTTTGTAAACTGGGCAAATGGTAATGAAGAAAAGTTTGAGGCTCCAATTCAACACATGGATTTTCAGAGGAGATTGTTTCAAAACATCTTGTCAGGGGCGCCTGGCTGGCTCAGTCAGTGGAGCATGTGACTCTTGATCTCAGGGTTGTGAGTTCAAGCCCCACGATGGGTGTAGAGTTTACAGAAAAAAGAAAAAAAAATTGTCAGGTATTAGATAGAAGTGTAGAGTGTATTGGGGCGCCTGGGTGGCTCAGTCAGTTAGATGTCTGCCTGCAGCTTGGGTCATGATCTCAGGGATCTGGAACCGAGCTTGAAATCAGCCCGCATCAGGCTTCCTGCTCAGTGAGGAGTCTGCTTCTCCCTCTGCCCCTCCCCCGGCTCATGCTCTCTCTCTCTCAAATTCATAAATAAAATCTTAAAAAAAAGAAGTGTAGAGAGTTTTCATGCAAAAAAATGAAAAGAAGAAAAAGAGGAACAGAGAATAAAGATAAAGTTCATAGTAAAGTGGGAGACTTAAATCCAAGTTTATTAGTGATTGTAATGTAAGTGGATGAAATCTTTAAGTTGAAAAAGAAAATATTTCCAGACTGGTAAAACCATCCATATGCTGTTTACAAGATAAATATCTAAAACAAAAGGATACAGGAAAGTTGAAAGTAAAAACAAGAAAAGAAAAGAAAAGAAAAGAAAAGAAAAGAGAAAAGAAAAGAAAAAAGAAAGGAAAGGAAAAGAAATATACATTCTGTAAGCACAAACCAAAGGAAAGCTGATATAACTATGGTCCCATCAGATAAAATGGCCAAAGTCATCACAACAGATACAGATAGATGGTCACCCCACAATGCTATGAATGTTCAACTCACCAGGATATAATCATTCTACATCTGTATGCGTTCTGTAACATGGTCTTGTGTTTCGTAAAGCAAAATATATATAACTATAAGGAGAAATAGACAAATCCACTATCACAATGGGAAATTTTTAACCCGTTTCTCACAATCAATAGAAAAATCAGACAAAAAAAATCATTAAGATATAGAAAATATAAGTACCAGGGGCACCTGGGTGGCTCAGTTAGTTAAGTGTCTGCCTTCGGCTCAGGTCATGATCTTGGGGTCCTGGGATCTAGCCCCATGTCAGACTCCCTGCTTAGCAGTGAGCCTGTTTCTCCCTTTCCCTCTGCCTGCAGCTCCCCCTGCTTGTGCGCTCTCTCTGTCAAATAAATAAATACACCCTTTAAAAAAGACAGATAATAAGGATTGCTTAGCGTGTGAAGAAATTGGAATCCATATAAACTGCAGGTGGAAATATAAAATGGTGCAGCCACCTTGAAAGACAGTCTGACAATTCATCAAAAGGTTAAACATGGAGTTACCGTATGACTCAACAATTTTACTCCTGGGTATCTACTTAATAGACATGAAAACATTTGTCCATACAAAAACTTAGACACGAACGTTTACAGTAGCATATTCATAATAGCCCCCAAATGGAAAAAACCCAAATGTGTCTGTCCACTGATAAAGGGATCAACAAAATGTGATATATCCATACAATGGAATATTACATGGTCATAAAAAGATTGAAATACTGAGACGTGCTACAACATGGGCGATGCTTGAGAACATATGGTAAGTGAAAGAAGTCAGTCACAAGAAGAACATATATTGTGTGATTCCATTTATATGAAATATCCAGAATAGGCAAATCCAGAGAGACAGAAAATGAATGAATGGTTGCTAGGGACGGGGGGAAGTAGAAATGGAGGTAAGTATGGGGTGTTTTTCTGGGGCAATGGATATGTTCTAAAATAGAGGTGAGCGTTCATAACTCTGAGTTTACTCAACACCATTGTATTGTACACTCTAGGTAAGTAGTATGGCATGTGAATTACACTTCAGTGAAGCTGTTATAAAAAAAAACTACTGAGGAAAGGAGAGACGGTGGATCATATAAAATGTTCAATTAAACAAAAGGCAGAAAAAGAGGGGAAGACAAAAATAAGAACAGAGAACAAAGGCAACCAAGAGAAAACAATACTGAAGTGGTAAATATTAATCCAAGTCTATCAATAATCACTTTGAACGACAGTGGTCTAAATGCAGCAATTAAAAGAGATGTCAGAATGGATCAGAACACAAGACCCAGGACGCCTCGGTGGCTCAGTCAGTTAAGCATCTGACTCTTGGTTTCAGCTTAGGTCCTGGTGTCAGGGTTGTGGAATCAAGCCCCACGTTGGGCTCCGCACTCAGCGTGAAGTCTGCTTGGGATTCTTTCCCCCTCTGCTCCTTCCCCTCCTCTCTCTCTCAAATAAATAGATAAATAAATAAATATCAATCTACAAAAAAAAAAAACCCCACAGGACCCAACTATATGTTGTCTTTAAGAAATCTACTTTATTTTTTTTTTTAAGATTTTATTTATTTATTTGAAAGAGAGAGAGAGCACAAGCACAAGCAGGGGGAATGGCAGGCAGGGGAGAAGCAGGCTCCCTCCTGAGCAAGGAGTCCAATGTGAGTTTTGATCCTGGGACTCTGGGATCATGACCTAAGTCGAAGGCAGTTGCTTAACCAACTGAGCCACCCAGGTGCCCCAAGAAATCTACTTTAAATATAAAGATACATATAGATTAAAAATAAGTGGATGGAGAAAAATATACCATGCTAACAATAACCAAAATAAAGCAAGTGCAGCTATATTAATTTCAGAATGAGCAGATTTCAAAGGAAGGAAACTTTTTATGCACAAAGTGGGTCATTACATAACGACAAAGAGATTAATTCTAAGAAGACATAAAAATTATTTTTTAAAAAAGATTTTATTTATTTGAGAGAGAGAGCGCCAGCATGAGCAGGGGGGAGGGGCAGAGGGAGAGGGAGAAGTAGGCTCCCCACTGAGCAGGGAGCCTGACACAGGGTTTGATCCCAGGACCCTGGGATCAGGACCTGAATCGAAGGCAGATGCTTAACCGTGCCACCCGGCGCCCCAACAAAAAAACTCCTATTATGTGTGCACCTAACAATACAGCAACAAACTACATAAGGTAAAAACTAGGAATAGCAGAATACACATTTTTCTCAAGTTCACATTAAATATTCAGCAAGATAGACTGCATTCTGCGCCAGAAAACATACCTTAACAAATTTAAAAGAATAGAAAGTACACAATGTCTGCTCTCATACTACAATGAAATCAAATTAGAAATGAATAACTGAAAGATAACTGGAAAACCCCAAAATACATGGAGATTAATCAATACTCTTTTTTTTTTTAAAGATTTTATTTATTTATTCGACAGAGATAGAGACAGCCAGTGAGAGAGGGAACACAAGCAGGGGGAGTGGGAGAGGAAGAAGCAGGCTCCCAGCGGAGGAGCCTGATGTGGGGCTCGATCCCATAACGCCAGGATCACGCCCTGAGCCGAAGGCAGACGCTTAACTGCTGTGCCACCCAGGCGCCCCAATCAATACTCTTCTAAATAACATGTGAGTCAAAGAAGAAATCTCAACAGAAATTTAAAAATATTTTAAACTAAATGGAAATTAAAGAGTAACTTACTAAAATTTAAGGAATGCAGTGAAAGTAGTGCTTAGAGGGAAATTTATACCATTGAATACATTTATTAGAAGAATCACCTAAAATCAATCATCTAAGTTTTTACCTTAGGAAACTAGAAAGAGAAGAACAAATTAAATTCAAAGTAAGCAGAAGAAAAAAAGAATTAGAGCAGAAATCAATAAAAATGAAAACAGGAAAACAACAGAAAAAAATCAACTAAACCGAAAGCTGGATCTTCTAGAATACCAATAAAATCAATAAGCCTCTAGCAAGGCTAACTAAGAAAAAAAGGACACAAATTACTGGTATCAGAAATGAAAGCGAGGACATCACTCAGATCCCATGGAAATTCAAAGGATAATAAAGGAATACTACGAGCAACTCTATGCTCACAAATGTGATAATCTAGATGAAATGGACCAATTCCTTGAAAGACAAAATCTGCCAAAACTCACACAAGAAGAAATAGATGATCTGAATCAGCCAATATCTATTAAAGAAATGGAGTCAATAATTAATAACCTTCCAAAGCAGAAAACACTAGGCCCAGATGTGGTCACTGGTGAATACCACCAAACATTTAAGGAAGAAATGATACGAATTCTCTACAATTTCTTTCAGAGGATAGAAACAGAGAGAATACTTCCAAGCTCATTCTATGAGGCCAGTATTTTTCCGATACCAAACCCAGATATAGACATTACAAGAAAAGAAAATTACGGACCAAGGTCTCTCATGAACATAGATGCAAAAGTCCTCAACAAAAATTAGCAAATTAAATCCAACAATGTATAAAGAGACCAAGTAGGATTCATCCCAGGTATGCAAGGCTGGTTCAACATTTGAAAATCAATTAATGTAATCCATCACATACATTAACAGACTAAAAAAGAAAAATCATAGGATCATATCAATAGATACAGAAAAAGCATTTGACAAAATCCAATAACTATTCTTTTTTTCAACAATTTTTATTTTAGTAAAGGTTTAGAATAGAGCTGAACATTTTATAACTAAATAAAAGATAACTAAAATTCTCTGTACCACCCATTTGTAATACCTAGTTTGCCTCTTGGTATTAACTTTTTAAATTTGTTCCAAGTTTTTATTTAAATTCCAGTTAGTTAATATACAGTATAATATTAGTTTCAGTAGTAGAATTTAGTGATTCATCAATTATATACAACACCCAGTGCTCATCACAAGTGTCCTCCTTAATACCCATTGCACATTTAACCCATCTCCATGCCCACCTCCCCTCTAGCAACACTCAGTTGTTCTCTATAGTTGAAAGTCTTTTTTATGGTTTGCCTCGCTTTCTTTTAAATTTCCCTGCTATATTCATTGGTTTCATTTCTTAAATTCCACATAGGAGTGACATCATATGGTATTTGTCTTTTTCTGCCTGACTTGTTTTCCAAAAACTCTTCTTGATAAAAACTCTCAGTAAACTACAAACAGAGGAGAACCTTCTGGACTTGATAAAGATTATCTACATGAACCCTACAGTTAACAGCTTACTTAATGTTGAGATACTTGAAGGTTTTCCACTAAGATCAGAAACAAGGCAAGGCTATCCCCTCTCACCACTCCTTTTCAACATCATACTGGAAGTCCTTGCTAATGCAATAAGGCAAGAAAAGCAAATAAAAGGTATACTGATTGGGGGGCCTGGGTGGCTTAGTCAGTTAAGCAGCTGACTCTTGGTTTTGGCTCAGGTCATGATCTTAGGGTCCTGGGATTGAGCCCTGTGTTGGGCTCTGTGCTCAGAGGGAAGTCCGCTTGAGGATTCTCTCTCTCTCTCTCTCTCTGCCCCTCCCCCTAATCTCTCGCTCTCATTCAAATAAATAAATAAATAAAATATTTTTTTAAAAAAAGATATACTGATTGGAAAGGTATACAACTGTTTTTGTTTGCAGATAATGTAGTCACCTATGTAGAAAATCTGAAAGAATCAACAAAAAAACTTTTGAGACTAATAAACTATAGCAAGGTTGCAGGATAAAAGGGTTAATGTACAAAAGCCGATTGCTTTCCTAGATACTAACAATGAACAAGTGGAAGTTAAAATTAAAAACATAATTCTATTTATATTAGCACCCCCAAAGATAAAATACTTAGGTATAAATCTAACAAAATACATATGATATCTATATGAGAAAAACTATAAAACTTTGATGAATAAAATAAAAGAAAAATGGAATAAATGGAGAGATAGTCCATGCTCATGATTGGAATGCTCAGTATTGTCAAGATGTCAGTTTTTCCTGACTTGATTTATAGATTCAATGTAATCCCACCAAGTTATTTTATGGATGTGAATAAACTGCTTCCAAAGTTCATATGGGGAGACAAAAGCCCCAGAATAATCAACACTATATTGCTGGAGAAGTAAAAAGTTAAAGAACAGGTGTTATTCAACTTTAAGAATTACTATAAAGCTGCAGTAATCAAAACAGTGAGCTATTAGCAAAATAACAGATAGACCAATGGAACAGAATAGAGAACCCAGAAATAGACCCACATAAAATATAATATCTCTGACAAAGGAGCAAAGGCAATACAAGAAAGCAAAGTTAATCTCTTTAACAAATAAATGATACTGAACAACTGGACATCCACAGGCAGCAAAAAAGAAGACCCTAAATACAGACCTTATATGCTTCATAAAAATGAACTCAAAGTGGATCATAAACTGAAATGTAAAACAAAACTATAAAACTTCTAGAAGATGGGGTGCCTGGCTGCCTGGCTCAGTTGGAAGAGCATGTAACTCTTGATCTCGGGGTCATGAGTTTGAGCCCATGTTGGGTGTAGACATTACTTAAAAATGAAATTGAAAAAAATAATCTCCTACAAGATAACATAAGAAAACCTAGATGACTTTGGGTATAGTGATGCCTTTTTAGATACAACACTGAAGACACGATCTCTGAAAGAAATAATTGATAAGGTGGGTTTCACTAAAATGAAAAACTTCTGTTCTGCAACAGACAATATCAGGGGAATTAGAAGACAAGCCACAGACTGGGAGAAATTATTTGCAAAAGACACAAATGATAATGGACTAGCTCGTAAAACTCAACAATAATTGGGGTTGGGGATTAGGGGGAGTTAAAAAAAAACCCTCAACAATAATTTTTAAAAACCTGAGTTTAAAATGGGCCAAACCTTAACAGACACCTCACCAGAGATGTACAGATGGCAAATGAACATATGAAAAAATGGTCCATATCATGTGCCATCAGGGACATGTGAATGAAAACAACAAGATACGAGTACACATCTACTAGAAAGGCCAAAATCCAGAGCACTGACGATGTCAAGTATTGACAAGGACATGGAGCAGCAGGAATTCTCCTACATTGCCGGTGGGAATGCAAAATGGTGTAGCCACTTTGAAGACAGCTTGGCAGTTTCTTACAAAACTAAACATTCTCTTACCATATGATTCAGCAATAGCACTCCTGGAGACTTACACAAAGGAGCTGAAAACTTTTGTCCACACAAAACCCTATACAAGGTTGTATACAGCAGCAGGAGGGGAGAGGAGCTGGAGACTGAATCAGCCAATGGTCAATGACTTAGTCCATCAGGACCATGTAATAAAGTCTCCATAAAGAAGAGAACAGCTTTTTGCTACTTTTTTTTTTGGAGAGCTTCCATGCTTGGGGAAGCAGGACACTTCCACGTGCTGCCAAGCTGGGCCCCAAGTTCCACTGAGGACAGAAACTCCTTCGTGCGGGACTTTGCCCAATGTATCGCTTCCTCTGGCTAGTGACTCATATTCTTTATCATACCCTTTAATAAACTGATAAACTTCAGTGCTTGCCTGAGTTCTGTGAGCACCTCTAGCAAACCAGTCAAATCTCAGGAGAAGGTCGTTGGAACCTCTAATCTGTAGCCAGTCTTCCAAAGCACAGGGGACAGCCTGAGGCTTGTGACTGGTATCTGAAGTGGAGGGTGGGGGGCAGCCTCGTAGGACTGAACCCTTAATGTGTGGGATCTGATGCTATCTCTGGTAGATACTGTCAGAATTGAGTTGAATTCTGGGACACCCTGCTGGTGTTTGAGAATGCTTGGTGTTGTGTGTGAAACCCCCACCCCCACATTAGAATTGGGTCTGGGAACCCTAAAAGACTACCCAGTACATTTTATAAGGCTGAAATAACCCTGATACCAAACACCAAAAAAGATAGCACGAGAAAGGAAAGTTACAAGCTAATCTAACTCAGGAATCTATATGTGAAATTTCTAAAAATACATGTTAGAAAATACAGCCTAGCAACAAATTGAAAGGTTAATGCATCCAACCAAGTTATAGTTACTCCAAAATTGCAAAATTGGTTTGACCTTTAAAAAGTCAATGCAATTTTATGTATTAAGAGGATAAAAGACAAAAATTACATGATTACCTCAATAGATGCCAAAAAGCTTTTGATAAAATTTAACATCCATTCAAAGTAAAAAACTCCTAGCAAAATATGAATAGAAGGAAACTTCTTTAATTTGATAAATGATGTCTGCAAAAAGCCTACAGAAAACATTTTAAAAGATTTTATTTATTTATTTGAGAGAGAGAGAGACAAAGAGAGCACAAGCAGGGAGAGGGGCAGGGGGAGAAAAACAGGCAGATTCCCCGCTGAGTGGGAAGCCTGACTCAGGGCTTGATCCCAAGAGCCTGAGAACATGACCTGAGCTGAAATGAGATGCTTAACAACTGAGTCACCCAGGTGCCCCCAGAGCACATTATTTTTAATGATGAAAGGTTGAAGACTTTCTCTTTGAGATTGGCAATGACACAAGGATGTCTACTTCCACCATATCTATTCACAATATACTGAAAGGTTCTGGATAATGCAATAAACCAAGAAAGAGAATTAAAATGTATAAGGATTATAAAAGAAGGAACAAATCTATCATTATTTGCAGATTATATAATTGTGTACACAGAAAATCTAAAAGAATCTATATGTAAATTATTATAAGCATGCCTATCAAGGCTGCTGAATATCAAATCAATGTTACAAATAATTATTTCTGAGGGGCCCCTGGGTGGCTCAGTCATTAAGCGTCTGCCTTCAGCTCAGGTTCTGATTCCAAGGTCCTGGGATCGAGCCCTGCATCGGGCTCCCCGCTCCGCTGGGAGCCTGCTTCTCCCTCTCCCACTCCCCCTGCTTGTGTTGCCTCTCGCTGGCTGTCTCTCTCTCTGTCAAATAAATAAATAAATAAATAAATAAATAAAATCTTAAAAAGAATAATTTCTGTACAAAATATAATAGAAAATAGAAAATTAAAAACTCTCAAGATATTACTTTAAATTTTTTTGAAGATAGCACTTATAATACTGTAAAAAAAATTAAGCACCTGTTAAGAAATCTAACAAATATATTTCATGCAGAAAATCCTAGAACAATATTTAGAGAAATTCTAGAAGATGCAAGTAAATGGAGAAATAGACCATGTTCATTGATTGGACAACTCAATATCGTAAAGATCAATTCTCTCCAGATTGACCTACAGATTCCACCCAGTTCCAATCAAAATCTCAAGGATTTTTGTTTATGTTTTTGTTTTGGTGGAACCAAACCAGCTGGTACTAAACCGCATTTAGAAATGGAAAGAACTCAAAACTACGGAGACACATTTGGGAAACAAAGTGAGAGAGCTTGGTATCCTGGATATCACAGTTTGCTGTGAAGCTAGGAAAACAGTGTGAAAGTGGCACAGAGGTAGACCAATAGACCAAGGGGACAGCAAAGATCTCAGAGACAGATCCATTCATATACATACGTTAGATGCAAACATGATAGAGCAATAGGAAAATGAGAAATGGTAGCCTTTTCAGTAAATAATGCTGGCCAACTGGATATCCATTTGAGAAAAAAAAAATGAAATTGGACCCCTACCTAATGTCATTTACAAAAATCAATCCCAGGTGGATTACAGACAATAGTGCGCTGATGAATATTTAACAACCAGCTTCTCCCCAAGAGGAATGATCCCTAACTTCCAATGTTTAGTGAGTTCCATGGTGTAAATGCTCCTACCCTGGTCGACTCTAAGCAACCAATATAAGGTCACTGAATACAAAGGAGGAGGGAAAAAAATATGCGGTAGCAGTACACAGATGGTATTTCCAACATACAGATTCAATTGACATAAATAACCTCAAGGGCAGAGATAATAGTAAAATGAGTAGGAAGTGATGAATTTTGAGTATTACCTTTGTTTTTTTTACTTTTGTTTTTAACATAATCTATTTAATTAAGTTTATACAGGTTAATTTTTAATAATCGCTGTATTTAATAATTGGCTTACAAGATACCTGAAAATTGAACCACTTTCTCCTGAGCCGGTATGAGTCAGCTCTAACACAACACTGGATAATTACAGACCTGGATGTGAAAGGCAAAACATAGTTTTTATTTAAAAATATGGAATTATTCTATAATTTTAAAAAGCTTTTTTTTCTAAGATTTATTTTTAAGTGATCTCTACACTCAACAGGGGGTTCGAACTCATCACCCCGAGATCAAGAGTCGCATGTTCCTCCTACTGAGCCGTCCAGGTGCCCTAGGAAAGTGCTTTCATCATCTCAAGATAGAGAACACTTTATTTATTTATTTATTTTTTTAAGATTATTTATTTATTTATTTGACAGAGACAGCCAGTGAGAGAGGGAACACAAGCAGGGGGAGTGGGAGAGGAAGAAGCAGGCTCCTAGCAGAAGAGCCTGATGTGGGGCTCGATCCCAGAATGCTGGGATCACGCCCTGAGCCGAAGGCAGATGCTTAACGACTGCGCCACCCAGGCGCCCCTCAAGATAGAGAACACTTTAAAAAAAATTTTTTTTTCTTTCTTTTTTGGGTTATGTTTGTTGAGATATGTGTAGAAAAGAGTTAATATACCTGACCCGAGAAAGGACTGCTTACAAGGCTGGTCTGTGGCTGGCGTCTGGAAACTCCAAATTTCAGAAGGGTTCTTACCACTCCCTCTGGTAGGTGGCTCACTGTGCCTACAGGGTTTCTGCAAACAGTGTGGTTTATGCTGAACACCTGCTTGTCTTCTGGGAGACTGGCATCTTGGTATGTGCTAAGCAGCGGGTGTCTACATAACCAGTTCCCAGTAACAACTCTGGGCACTGAATCTCTTTGAGCGTCCCTGATAGACGACATTTCAAATCTGCTGTCACAATTCATTGCTAGAGGAATTAAGTATGTCCTGTGTTGACTCCACTGGGAAAGGGTTCTTGGAAGCTTGCTCCTTTTTCTCTCTGGACTTCCCTCCCCGTGCCTTTCTTCTTTGCTGATTTTGCTTTGTATGTTTTCACTGTAATAAATCTTAGTTGTGAGTAGGACTACATGCTGAGTCTTACAAATCCTGCTTGTGAATCCTTACACCTGGGTATGATCTTGGGGACTCCCGACACACGATGTAAAATTCACCTTTTTAAAATACACAGTTTGGTGGGCTTTGATGCATGTACAAGTTGTATAGTCACCAGCACGAGCAAATTATGGAACACCTCCATCTGTGTGAGTTTCCTCATTCTTGTGCAATCAATTCTCTCCCTCTATCCTCAGACCTTGGCAGCCACTGATCTATTTTCTGTCCCTATAGTGTTGCCTTTTCCAGAATGTAAAATAAACAGATCAAATGGTATGTAGCCTTCTTTTTTTTTTTTTTAAGTGAACTCTACACCCAACGTGGGCTCAAACTCACAATCCCGAGATCAAGAGTCACACGCTCTACTGACTGAGCCAGCCAGACGCTTCAGCCAGGCACCACAGGATGTAGCCTTTATATTCTGGCTTCTTTAACTCAGCCTGTTGTTTTTGAGATTCACTATGTTGATGTGTGTATGAGTAGTTCATTCCTTTCTGTTGCTAAAGAGTATCCCATTGTATGACAGCTCATCTGCTCATGGTTGATGTACATTTGGGTTGTTTTCTGGTTTCGGTGATTATGAATAAAGCTGCTATGTACATATGTATACAGGTCTTTGTATGGACATATATTTTATTTCTGTTATGTATCTAGGAATGCAATTCATGGGTTGTATGTATGTTTACCATTATAAGAAACTGCCAATCTGTTTTCCAGAGAGCTTTCCCAGAAGCAATGTTTGAGAGTTCCAGTGGCTCCACATCCTCATCAGCACTTGGTATTGTCAGTCTTTTTAATTTAATTTAATTAATTTAATTTAATATTTTTTAAAGATTTTATTTATTTGAGAAAGAGAGAGCACAATAGAGCACAAGCAAGGGAAGCGGCAAAGGGAGAGGGAGAAGCAGACGCCCCGCTGAGCAGGGAGCCAGACGCAGGGGCTCAATTCCAGGACTCCGGGATCATGACTTGAGCTGAAGGCAGATGCTTAACTGACTGAACCACCCAGGTGCCCCAACCTTTTCATTTTAACAATTCTACCAGCTATCTAATGATATCTTACTGTAGTTCTAATTTGCATTTCCCAAAAGGCTAATGATGTTGAGTATCTTCTTGTGTGCTTACTTGCTACCAAAATATCTTTTTTTAAAAAAGTAATTTCCACACCCAATGTGGGGCTTGAACTCATGGCCCCAAGATCAAGAGTTGCGTGCTTTTCCCACTGAGCCAGTCAGGCAGTCCCAAAATATCTTTTATGTTGATATGTCTATTCAAATATTTTGCTCATTTAAAATATTGGGTTGTCTTCTTATGTTGAATTGTAAGAGCTCTTTAGTTATTCTGAATACAAGTTCTTTATCAGATGTGTGTTTTGCAAATATTTTCTCCTCTCTCTGGCTTATGTTTTCCTTTCCTTAGCAGTGTTTCTCAAACAGCCAAAATTCTCAATTTTTATCGAACTAAAAATTTTTATCAGTACACCTTAACTACAAATTCAATTACTTTAATAAAGGACTCTTAGAGTTATCTATTTCTTCCTGATTGAGCTTTAATACTAGTTGTCTTTGAAAGAATTTGTCCCTTTCATTGAAATTAACAAAGTTACTGGCATAAAATGGTTCATAAAACTCTTCATTACTATTTCAGTGTCTACACGATTTGTAATGCTGTGAGACCCATTCTCTCATTCTTGATCATTATGTAATTTGTGTCTTCTTTTTTTTTTTGTTTGTCATTCTGGATCAGTCTCACTAGAGGTTGTAGATTTTATTAATCTTTTCAAAGAATCAGTTTTGGTTCATTTATGTTCTCTTTCTCTCTCTCTCCTTTTTTTTTTTTTTTTTTGGTTTTTTAATATCATTGATCTCAGTGCTGATCTTCATTCTGCTTTCTTTGGGTTCATTTTTTTCTAGTTTATTAATATGGAAACTTAAATCATTGATTTGAAATATTTTTTAAAGATTTTTTTTATTTATTTATTCGACAGAGATAGAGACAGCCAGAGAGAGAGGGAACACGAGCAGGGGGAGTGGGAGAGGAAGAAGCAGGCTCCTAGCGGAGGAGCCTGATGTGGGGCTCGATCCCATAACGCGGGGATCACACCCTGAGCCGAAGGCAGACACTCACTGCTGTGCCACCCAGATGCCCCAGATTTGAAATATTTTTTTAAGATTTATTTTTAAGTAATCTCGACACCCAACATGGGGCTTGAACTCACAACCTCCAGATCAAGAATCTCATGCTTCACCAACTAAGCCAGCCAGGTGCCCCTGAAATCTTTTTTAATAAGAACATTTAATGTTCTTAAATGTTCTTAAATCTCCAAGTACTGCTTTAGCTGCGTTCCCCAAATTTTGATCTGTTGTGTTTTCATTTTCATTTAATTAAAAATATTTTATTTCTCTTGTGATTTTGAATGGTGGGTCAAAATGCGTGGTTTAATTTTCAAATGCTTGGATGTGGGGTTTCCAGATATCTTATTATCAATTACTAGTTTAATTCTATTTTAATCAGGACACGCTTTGTATGATTTCAATATATTTACATTTTGAGATTTATTTTATGGCCCAGAATATCATCTTAAAGGCTTTCTTTTTTTCCTTAAGAATTTTTTTTAAGTAATCTCCAAACCCAGCATGGATCTTAAACTTACAACCCAGAAATTAAGAGTTGTATGCTCTACCAACTGAGCCAGCCAGGCACCCCTATAGCCCAGAATATCACCTATCTTGACTAAGGTTCTATGCACCCTTGAAAATATTGTGTATTCTGCTGTTGGAGGGAGGAGTATTATAGAAAGGTCAATTAGATCAAGTTGGTAGATAGTGTTATTCAAGTCTTTCGTACCTTCGATAATTTTGGTATCCAAATACTGAGGGAGGAATGCTGAAAACTCCAACTATAAGTGGAGTTCAGCTATTTCTTCTTTGCTTTCAATCAGGTTTTGTTTCATACATTTTGAAGTTGTCATTAGGTTTATACACTTAGAATTGTCATGTCTTCTTGAGAAAACCATCTTGTCATTATGTAATGCCCCTCTTTACCCCTGTAAAATTCCTTGTTCTGGAGTTAATTTTCTATGTTATTAATATACTTGAAGGGACTCTTCATTTCTGGTTTTGTGGTGATATTTTGCTGTTTATTTCTAACATTTTCATGACTCCTTTTTTTTTTGGTAGTATCCATGTTTCTGTGCAAATTCTCCATCTGTTTATGCATACTGTTCATCTTTTCCACCAGATCCTTTAACAGATTAGTCTCCCATAGTTCTACTAACTGGGTCATCTCTGGGTCAGGTTGTTTTGACCCCTTTATCATTTGACAGCGATTTGTTTTTCTTTTCTTTTTTTTGTTTCTGGGTGTGAAATAAATGTCAGATACAGTATGTAAAAGAATGGTAGAGATTGGTAAGTAGTACTGATGCCCGAAGATGGGCGTGTCTCTTTTTCTGTTAGGTTGTCAGTAGAGGGATTGAGGTAGTCAAGTCAGTAGTAGAGCTGAGTCTGAGGTTTGCTGTTGCTGTAACTTCTCCAATGGCAAGCTGCTGTTACCTCTTGATTCACGTGAGGCCTGAGATGCTAGGATGTTTTTCTCAGTGTTTCTACATTCTACTTTCAGCAGGCCCTGTGTGCCTGAACCTCAGAGAAGGAGGGTTTCTGCAGGCTTTTCCCACTCGTTAATCAGGGTGAGACCTGGGATGGGGGGCAGTTTTTCTCATTTTTCCTGGTTCAGCTTTACTCTTTGGTAGACCTCGCACACCACCTGAGTGTCAGGGTGGGGCTTCCTTCCCTTTCTTGCCCGCCAAACTCTGATTTATATCTGAGGGTAGGCTGGGATGGGAGCATGTGTTTAGATCCCACCCCCCACACACACTGGCAGCAGACCTTTGTATTAGGGCAGGGTCTACCCCCCCCCCTTCAGGGGCATTGTGTTTGCTTTTATTCCTCCTTCATACCTCTGCAGAAGGATTCCTATTCTTCCCTCAACAGGTATTGGAAATGATTGCTTGTAGTGGGGAGAAGGCCTTCCTGCCCCACCTGCCCAGGCAGGTGGCTTTGCTTTATCCTCTCTCAGAGGCAGTTCATTTTTCTTGGTTGTGGTAACAGCAAGGTTTCCAGAAGCTTAAGGCTTTTGCTTTGAGTGATAGAGGAGTCTGGGAAGTGGGTGTTGTTTTGTTCCCATGCGCCACGAACTGGGGTGCTCTCGGGTCTCATGTTTCCCACCCCCAGTTTTTCTTGTGCGCACCCAGCTGAACCTTGTGGAAAAGAGCGTGTGAATGGCCGTAGACAACCCTTGTGTCTGGAGCTTTCAGAGATTCGGAACTGTCAGGCACGCTAAACTTCGCCTTTATGAATTCATTAACATATGGCTGTCTCCTTTCCCATTTTTATAGTGCTGCCTCTTCCTCCTGGGCTCTGCCACGGACAAAATTCATCTGTGCTGTCTCTCTTTGCTGGGGCTTGTCACCCTTTGGAATTCAATTTATCTGGCTGCCTTGTGACCTCAGCTCCCGGAGGAGACCAAGAAATCGTGGTTGTGCAGGTTATCTGACTTTTTCTTGCTATGAAGGTGTAAGGGATGTCTTCATGTGACTTTGCACACCCTAGGTGGAAGCAACTCTTCGGGAATGATTTTGTAACCGGAAAGGAAGATTGATAAGTTTGACTACATAAAAATGAAGTTTAATGTTAATTTAACATTAGGAGTATGAAATTGCAAGCCATAGAGCGGGAAAAGATATTTGCAACACAAATGACCAATAAAACAGCTCATAAATGTGATGGAAGATAGTCTGATAGAAAAATGGGCTAAAGGGTCAAGCAGATGCTTCACAAAAGCAGAAATGTAGGTGAACACTACACATAGGGCGAGGGATGCAATCCACTGATGGCTAGAGAATGCAAATTAAAATCACAATTACGTACTGTTACATGCCTAAAGAATGGCTAGAATTCAAAATGTGAGAATCGCTCTCTTTTTTTTTTCAAGATTTTATTTTAAGTAATCTCTACACCCATCGTGGGGCTGTAACTCACAACCCCGAGATCAAGGGTCGCGTGCTCTACCGTCTGAGCCGGCCAGGCGCTCCAACAATGCATGAGAATATCAAGGGCTGAGGAGGATGTGCAGCAACGGCAGCTCTCACCCGCTGTTGGTGGGAGCTGTTAACCCATGGAGCCCCTTCTGGCATTACCTTGTAAAGGTCGAGATAGGCTGAATTCCATCCTAGCAATTCTGCTCCTAGCTACATACCCCAGCACTGCACGCCGTGTATACGCGGGGGCCTGACCCTGCTAAGTGACACGTGCTTCTTCTTGGCTTTGATAAACCCTCGGGCAGGGTACTGTTCAGTGTGGCTGGCCATCAGATCCCTCCGGGTAACTCTGCCTATCTTCGCTCCCATCTACTTTGTGTCATCTCACGGTTACACACTCAGGAGACCATATTACTTCCACTTTACTTCAGTAGAGACCCTCACTCCCCCAAAGCCTCTCAGATACCTGTGGTGGGCTCCGAGGCTCAGGGAAGAGCTCTGCTGTGGTTCTCAGCGATGGCGGTGTTCACACACCCCATGCCTTTATGCCCCTTTCCCTTGGGTTTGGAGGGTGCGTTTATACAGCCCCTTCCACTTCTCAGAATACATTCACATACCTTGTATGAACATCCTGACACGGGGAAGTAAGCTCCATCAGGCAGGGCTTTTGGTCCATTTTGTTCTTCGCTATATCCCTGGTGCCTAGGTAGTCCTGTGAAGAGGTAAGAGTTTTACAGATGAAGAACCTGAGGGTCAGAGAGCTCACCTGACTCCTCAGTGGAGAGGCCTTCTAGCTCTGAGTCCGGTGTTTTTGGAGCACAGGCTAACCTTTCATTTCTATAAATTATATGAGAAAGGACAAGGGACTGTGTCTGTAGTGTGATGTCACACAGAGGAAAGGACACTGAAATAGAAGTTTAAAGTCTGGGTTCTAATATTGTCACCGATGCTTTCCAGTCTTAAAAGACTCCAACTCCAGGCTCCAATGAGAATGTGAGAAGACATGGACATGAAATGTATTGTAAATAGTGTTTATGGGTTGAACTGCGTTTCACCAAAAAGATATATTGAAGTGCTAACTCCCACTACCTGTAAATACACTCTCATTTGGAAATAGGGTCTTTGCAGCTGCAATCAAGTTGAGAGGAGAGGTCCTACTGGATAAGGGTGGGCCTTAAACCCAATGACCGGGGGTCCTTCTAAGAAGGCCTGGTAAAGACATAGAGAGACAGACACATGCAAAGGGAAGACAGCCACGTGAAGACAGAGGCAGAAACTGGAGTGATGTAAGTATAAGCCAAAGAATGCCAGGGATTACTGGCAAACGCCAGAAGCTGGGAAGAGGTGAGGAAGGATTTTTCCCTGGAGCAGAGGGAGAGCGACCCTACTGACGCCTGGATTTTAGAGCGCTGGCTTTCAGAACATTTCTGTTGTGTTAGCCATTTCGGTCGTGCTCATTTGTTATGGCAGTCCCAGGAAACGAACACAGGTGTGGCGTACGTGTCAAGGAAATGCCTTGTGGAGACAGATGGCTCAGCACCGCGTGTACGCTTCTCCTAAGTGAAGTGATCCATCAGTGCTGGAAGGCCCCCAGATACAAGAACTTTCTTCCATGATGCCTACGTTTCCCACATTTTTGGTGTGTCCTTTCTTTAGAAAGGAGGACACAACACAGGCTATAGAGTGGGGTGGAAAAAGCAGACAGGAGGCATGTGGGGACCATCACCTGACAGCGCCAGGGTGCTGAAGAGGGACATCTCAAGCACTAGATAATCACTGAGGGGCAGAGCAGAGGTCCCCAGAGAGGATGCTGGCTGGGCTCATGGAGCACAGTCACTGAGTGGCACAAACGTCCTGGCAGGAAAGAGGGTCAGCACAGATAGACATCGACACATCCGATTCCAACATGGCAGCCTCTTCAGAGGGTCAAAGACTCTTGGCAACATCTGGTAACTCTATTCATTAGGCCTGCTTTGTCTCCTGCTCCCCTTCCGATCTGTTTATCCTATCCCTCCTGCATATGCTGTGAAGATGGGATAGAGCCAAGGGCAGTGATCTGCATTCTCACTCTTGTGGGAAAAATAAAACGATACTAACAAACCCTTATGTCTAGATGGGATTTAGAACTTACGAAGTACTTTCACATACAATCCCTCTCGATTGGGCCTCCTTGTGAAAGGACCCTGAGGTGCCTAGCCATGAAAGACAGGTCTGTCCCCTGATTCAGAGAGTACAGGAAATCCTAAGTAAAACCATGCCAAAGCCCCCAAAGTGGATAAGCATCAGGTTAGGAAACCACAATACACACAGGCCATAACCCAACATCCTAATTTGCAGCCCTATCCAATAGCAAAGAGCAGACTGAGCTCATAGAACCAGCTGAATGCCATCTGGGCAAAAGTCCCAGGATGAAAACAGAGGACTTCTGTTGTTAGTAAGTGGGAGACGAGGTAAATTTAGACGAACCCTTTCACTAAGGACACCAAAAGATGTACAAATATCTGAAAAGCATCAAAGAACTAACAAAATACTGCAGAATTACAAGGCTGACATCCCAGAGAGGACAGGAACTCAGACAGGTGAGCCCAGCATTGAGGGCCACTTCTTCCCTGGAGACACTTACCCATTTGGAAAAGGGGGTTAGAAAAGTAAGTTATGTTTCTGAACATCTGGGGGCGTGGGGAGGGAGTTGGAGTACAGGGCCCACTAAAGGTGGAGAGCAGTGGTAAACCCCTGCCTGTTTGGGGCTGTGACCCCAGAGGATTGTGCCCTTAGAGGTAAGGGTGAACCAAAAGCAAACCAGCCCTTGCATAGTCTGATAGGTCTGTGGACTGGTTTCAGTGGCC
This sequence comes from Ursus maritimus, assembly GCF_017311325.1. NCBI lineage: Eukaryota > Metazoa > Chordata > Mammalia > Carnivora > Ursidae > Ursus > Ursus maritimus. The sequence goes on along the minus strand of NW_024423786.1, from coordinate 40,973,726 downwards.
TGGGACTCTCCAACCTTGATCTAGAATAATGTGATCCCAGAATTCTAGTGCCCCGGGCACTCGACAGAAGCAAACAAAAATCCCTCTCAAAAGGAAGAAATCATCCTAGGTAAAATATTTCAATAAACTATTTTCTAAATACAATGTCCCACACAAAATAAAAAAATAATGAGGCACTTGGGAAGACAAATCAGGTAGAACTAGCAGAAATTAGGCAACAGAAACATGCTCACAAGAACTCCATTTACCGGAATTATCATAGTTTGAACACAGGCAAGTTTCTAGAAAACTCTCCCAGTAGTAATTATGGCCATTTGAACTCCTAATTCTCTCTCTAATCTATCTTCATCTGTTGCCTGTATTGCTACGATCTCTATCCGGTCTGCCTTCACCACTGTCTCTGGACATATGTTCTTAGAAAACAAATCTGACCTTACCTCAGCCGTGCTTAATGGCATTCAAAGCCCTTTGCAATCTGTCCTAAATTGCCCTTTCCAGCCTCATCACCTAGGACCCCTCCCTCTCACAATTTCTGGTCATATGGCAAGACTTTTCTACGAATATCCTCCCTCGACCTTGAATGTCCTCTCCTCCCATGTTATCCTGAAAAACACCCCCTCATCTGTCAAAGTCCAATTTAAAGCTCTCTCCTGGAAGGCTTTCTGAACTTCAAACTCCAACTCTCACAGCTTTGTATTTTAATGTTGACACAGTGTATTATATTTATTTTTAAAAAATTGATGTATTTAATTAGAGAGAGAGATTGGGAACAGGGGGCGGGAGGGCAGTGGGAGAGGGAGAGAATTCCGAGCAGACCCCTTGCTGAGTGTGGAGCCCCCACATGGGGCTCAATTCCAGGATCCTGAGATTTGGACCCGAGCTGAAACCAAGAGTGGGACGCTCAACCGACTGAGCCACCCAGGTGCCCCTATAATTACTTGTTTATAATTCTGTTCCTCAAGTACACTGTAAATTTCCTGAGTTAGGGTCTTATTCATCCAGAGTTCCTGGCATCTGGCATAATGCTTGGCTAAGTGCTCAATAAATTATCTATGAAGGAAGGCAAGGGTATTCTTTTTCTTTCTCTCTTTTTTTAGTAAGCTCTGTACCCCAAGGGGGGCTTGAACTCACGACTCTGAGATCAAGAGTCACATGTGCTACTGACTGGGCCAGCCAGGCACCCCTAGGAAAGGATATTCTTAATAAATAAGGTGCTACAGACTCATGGCCTGAATCGTGTCACCCCAAAAGTTATATGTGAAAGCCCTAACTTCCCGTGTGACTGTATCTGGAGGTAGGGCCTATAAGGAGGTAATTGATAAAGACTGGTATCCTTATCAGAACAGGAAAAGATACCAGAGACCTCTCTCTCTCCACCTGTGCACGGAGAAAAGGCCGTGTGAGGACACCGCAAGAAGGTGGCTGTGTGCAAGCCAGCCAGGCAGAGAGATCCGACCAGAAACCAAGCTTGCTCTTGGACATCCAGCCTCCAGAACTGTTAGAAAATAAATTTATATTGTTGAAGCCACCCAGTGTATGGTGTTTTGTTATGACAACCCCAGCTAATAGCTAGAGCACTTCTGGGATTTCAAACACGTATAAATATACATCTTCGGGGAAGGTAAGTTTTCAACATGGGCTGACAAGAATGGGTAGGGAGTGGACACACGGACATCCGGAAAATGGCTTTTTAAAAAGTTTTATTTCAAGAACTTTGTTTTTTACTCTTATTGCAAAAAAAGGTGGGTCAAAGTACAAAAAAAAAGTCAGTTGAATAACAGCATGGGTTTAGAAATCACAGCAGCAGAAGCAATGTACAGACGGCACAGACAAAACAACCCAGTTGTATGCGACTCTGTTCAGGTTCTTTGCTTATTTTGCGTTTTCTCCCTCCTGTACAAAATACACCAAGGCATGCCATGAGACCAGAGAAAGAAGAGAGTTTAACAAATGGTTACAAGAAACAGACTCTGTACAAGAGGAGGTCACGTTTCTTCCCCCACCCCCCGCCCCCCATCCCCTCTCTTCTTGCTTCTGCTTTAGGTGAGGTTGTTCTGAAGACAGTTCACCTCCAAGTCAGCCTGGTCACCTTTGCCACCCTCGAGCTTGGGTGACATGGAGTTCTGGATGTTAAATGACTCCTCCTCTTTCAGGCAGGACTTGAGAGCTTCCTGGATTTTGTGGGGAGCACTGGGATCATCCTGGAAGAGGGAAAAGGGTGAGGGAGGGGTGGGAAGGAGACAGCGGATAGAGGGGTCAAATCACCACCCCAGGCTTTTGAAAGAAGAAAGAAACTCTAAGACTTGAATGAGCCAAAGTGACGCCTTTGCAGCCGCTTTCTAGGAAAAATCATCCTGAAAACCACTGGCCAGATGGAGATGAAGGCTTGGCAGGTAGCTGGATTACAGATGCCTTTAGTGTAGGCAAGGGCAAGGTTTGCCCTCCGACAGAGACTGGGGAGAAACGGTCCCTTTAACACGTGGTCTGGCCCCTCGAGAGTCTCACCTGTTGGTGAGCTCTGCTTGGCTGCCGCCCACCTCCCAGGGCCTTCCCGCTGTTGAGTCCTGCTCTTCCAGAACGGTCGGTACAGGTCAGGGAACACGTCTTGTGGGTGCACGCGGTGGGGCACGAATAGGCCTATGGTCAGGCGCAGAGCTGCTCCCAGCAAAACTAGGGCCCCTTTCCCAGCGGCATCTATAGTCCTCTGACGAGAGGCCAGAGGTGTGTGTGCCCCTTACTGGCAGGAGTTTACTGACCAAAAGATGCTAACTTACAAAGGTGTTTCCTCAATCCAAGCCCGGGTGAGTTCCGCTGCCTCAACGACCTGCCGTACAAACGATACTCGTGCTGCTGGTTCCCCTGACGTGTACGGAGCCCTCTGCCTACCCAGGTATGCATGTTGCCTGCAGTCCCAGGACCAGCTCCAGACCCTGACTTGAACTGGCTTGTTACAGGTTTTCAGGAAACCCACACCTGTCCACAGTCCCCTAGTTCTGCCTTCTGGGCATTCGGAGAGCTCTTACAGCGACGCCTGCCTTCCCACTGCTCTCTCCCTCCAGGGCCATCTGGGCATTGCAGGCACACCTCATTTTATTGCGCTTGGCAGACACTGCATTTTTTTTTTTAATACAAATTGAAGGTTTGTGGTAACCCCGTGTTGAGCAAGTCATCGGCATCGTTCTCCGACACCGTCTGCTCATTTCATGTCTGTGTCACATGTTGGTGATTCTCACAATATGTCAAACTTTTTCATTATTAATTGTGTTTGTTATGTGATCTGTGATCAGTCATCACGACTCGCTGAAAGCTCAGATGACGATTAGCAATCTTCAGCAGGAACGTAGTTTTAAATGAAGGCGTATACACTGTCTTATCGTACACCTACTGGACTACGGGAGAGGGTAAACCTAACTTCTAGATGCACCGGGCAACCACAACTTTCCTTTGATTCGCTTTACCTCGATGTTTATTTATTGTGGTGGTCCGGAGTGGAACCCACAATATCTCGGAGATGGGCTTGCATACCCGTGCGAGTGGCAGGCCTCAGGTCTCTCTTAGGTGCTCCAAATTGCTATTGTAAGTGCCTGGAGCTCTGCTGATCAAAGACACGGGTGGCGCGAAGGGTAGAGAATGTTGCTATCTGACCAGCTAGCTCAGACCGTTCTTACTTTAACCACTTCCGAAACTGAAGGGAATCATCAGGCTTCAGGAGTAGGGCCTTCTCCGTACAACTGTGGTGAGTTCTTGTCCACGCTGACTGCTACCGAGTTTGACCCATTACAGCGCTAGGTTGGGGTAGTGACTGGTTGGCAAGAAAGCAGGGAAAGGCTGCAGGCTGACACAGGACACGGCAGGTGTTCAAAAGGACTGTGCCTGTAGAAATCACTGTCACCTCCCCCTGCCCCCAGCCTCACTTGGCACTCTTCCAGAAGACCAGCTCGAACCGAACAGTACAGTAGAGCTTCAAAGCCCTCAGGAAGGATTTCCAGACAACGGGGGGACACATGTTCCCCATTCCCAATGCCACAGGAGCCAGAGGAAATGAACTTCATACACTACTGAGGCAGATTTCAGCCACTTGATCTTTCCTATGGCTGCTGGGAGAGATTCAGAAAAAACTTCTATGACATAAATTTAGATGTAGTGAGATGGAAAGAGCTCCCTGATATTAAGTATGCACTCACACACACACACACACACACACACACACACACACACACACACACAGAGGCTGCATGGAGAGGGAAGTAGGATGAGGTAGAACGGAACTCTTCATGCCATGTAATTCTGTGTTGTTTGGGGAGAGACACTGGGCACGGAAGCTTGAGAGCTGGGCCTTTAAAGATCCCGGGTAGAGCAGACTTTGGACCCCAGCAAACCTGGAACAGGACAGGATGGCCTGTACTTGCCAATCCTTTTACAAAGATGGGACTCACTTTCATGCTGCTCAATACTGCCCCCCCCACCACGCTGCCCCCCCACCCCCAACATCACACCGTCCTTGGGGGCAAACAGGCATCATGTGAGGAAAAGTAGATTCAGGGGTGCTTACACACCTGGGCATCAAATGCCATGAAGGTGGGGACCCAAATCAAGCCTGGCTCATGGGATTTAGACAGATGAGAAAATGGACGTCTGGGCCAATAGGTGGGATAAGTATATTCTAAAAATAAGGAACACAGGAATCCAAACAATGCTATTAGACGAGCTAAGTACTTGCAACAAATAGGACAGGTGAGGGAGTGTCTGAACCAAGACAGAGCTATCCTAATCCAAGTGTCTCCTCCAGAACCCGATCCTATTACGCCTAGGGCTGCTGGATCCTCAGCAGAAGGCCCATCTGCCTTGATTTGCGGGAACTCCCTCGTGGCAAGGGAGCTGGCCCTCCATCTGGCCTCAGTCCCGGGAACTGCTCTGCGTCCCCCTCTTCCTGGCATTCCACCCCAGCCAAACGGGCATCCTTCAGCCCAGGAGTGGTGTGGGGTCAGGCCTGGAGCCCCATTGGTCCAGACACAAACCTCCCTCAGAAGGGGGCATGAAAGCGGGGCGCCTGGGTGGCACAGCGGTTAAGCGCCTGCCTTCGGCTCAGGGCGTGATCCCGGCGTTATGGGATCGAGCCCCACATCAGGCTCTTCAGCTATGAGCCTGCTTCTTCCTCTCCCACTCCCCCTGCTTGTGTTCCCTCTCTCGCTGGCTGTCTCTATCTCTGTCAAGTAAATAAATAAAATCTTAAAAAAAAAAAAAAAAAGAATGGGGCATGAAAGAAATTGAGCCTAGCGAGAAAGATTTAAATGGGGGCGGGGTGCAGAGAAGCACTAAGGGACACCGTGGAGATGTCCTAGTAATGAATAAACTGACATCCTGGAAGGTCTGTCGAATCTTAGGAAGACCAAGTCATATCCGCAACATTCCATGGACAGCATGGCTGTAAGATCCAACAGGGCGGCCCCCAGCGTTTGCCCGTGGATTTCAGGTGACTTCAGTCACGCTGTGCTTCCCACACACTAGCCATTCCTCCTGGAAAACTTGCCGGCCTCCACAGCACGGGAGGAGGAGAACAGGCTTTCTCTTTCCTCCTGACACTCCTTCAGGGGCTGGTGCTTCGCTGCACACACGCTCACTCAGCCACTGGCTCACCAGCTGCAGAACCCAGGCGAGGAGCCGCACCAGACGACTGCAGGCGGGGAAGGAAGTGCAGTTGATGCGGGCGCCAGCCACGGCTCCGTCCCCTGATGCCAGCCCAAAGCAGCGCCTTTCTTTGGTTTGAAATCTTTTCAGAGTGTGGCTCGTAGAGATGACCGGAAATGGCTAGGAAAATGACCCACTCGATCTCCTTCAGTTATGTAAAAGAAATAACCCCTCTATGAAGATAAGCAGAACTCTCCAAAATTTTCGGAGCCATCAATATCACCAAGGAACTTGAGGGGTGAGGGGCCGGGGCCCGGAGAGGCCGCATGAGCAGGCTTGACTCGGGTGCCCCTCTCCCCCACTCCCAGCTCACCTGGAGATTTCCCAGCTTCCATCTTGCTTGTAAGCACTCAGTGTGGTGGCTGAAGCAATAGGGCTCCGCTTCACGATAAAGTGGCAACTGTCTCAACTGTCAGTGCCCACAAGATCTGAATATGACCAAGTCTGACTTTTGGGCTGGGTGGAGAGAATTAAGAGCTGAAGGGAGGAAATCCAGGAGTACACACCCTGCTGGACAGGACACTCATCCCCTCTCACACTCAGAGCTTCAGCAGAGAGGACAGGATGTCCCCTGGGGCACAAGCTGAGGGAAAGATGCCAGGTGGAAATGACCTGCAAGGTCCAGGAGGGGCTGGACACCGCCACAGCCTCACCTGCCACTTCACTGAGGGATGTCCTGAGCGCTCCCCAGACAACCCCATGGCCCTTCTCAGGCAGGGTCCACCATGCTGACCAGCCCCTGCCCTGCTGCATTTTTAAGGCTGGTCATATTCTGAACTCAAGGTCAGTGGGAGCGTTCATGGACAAATGCCATGCCTCCTACAAAGTCGGGTCAGCCAAGAAGAACTGGAAACCTCTGTATTGGCTCGTGCCACCAAGACCTCCAGGAGGAGCTATTTTCTTCCCCTCCCTTTTTGGGAAGGGGAACGGCGTCTGTCTACACCTGGGATGCCAGAAAATGCAAGCAACAGAAACTTTCCTAAGGACCCTAGCGCTCTGGACAATGAATACCCTGCCTGCAGGAACCACTGCAGATGGGCTGCCCCATGCATACAATGGAACCGGAAGGCCCTGCCTTTACTGGCCATCATTCGCCAGCATTCCACAAAGGGCGACTACACGCATACTACCTCAAGGGGTCCGACAAGGGAGGGATGGAGTGTATGGAGACAAGGAAGACTCTTCCTGCCCTCAAGGTGCCTATCTCGAGGGTTGATTACTGTGTTTATCAATCTTAAAGTTTAGAAGACATCTGGTGTCCTGGGTTCTTAGATCCGTCTTGAACGTATTAATATCTTGGTGCGTACCAAGTAAAATCGTATCTGGTTCTCTACCCTTTGTATCAAAGACTTTAAAAAATTACCCTAATCTCTTTCATTTCTTCTTTAAAGTTGACCCCTTTGCTCCTCCTCCACCAGGACAAGTTCTTCCCTGGGGTTTGGTGAACAAGGTCACATCGACCATTATTCTCTCTTTGCCCTTCTGGGGCTACACTGTCGCCATCTATCAAAGGAAAACAGTGGTCTGGATCTGTGCTGTCCCACACAGCAGCACGAGCCGCTCT
>NW_024423786.1:40957060-40966453 GCF_017311325.1 Ursus maritimus | reverse complement strand
ACAGAGCGTCTCCATCCCATGGAAGGTGCCACTGGACGGCGCTGGCCTAGACGGTTGAGAACTATGAACTCTGATAGCCTGTGCCCCGTTGTTTCAAAGAACTTCTTCAAAATTTCCTCTTCATGTTCACCGTGTCCATCTGAAGAGTCTGAGTGTAGCTCCCTTATCTGCGTATCAATGCATTTACCTTGGTATGGGGCCTGCGTCACGCGCCGAATTCCCAGGCTTGGGTGTGACGTGATCTGGAGCTCGGGTGGTTTCTGCTTTATTTCTGAAATTTTCTCTGACAGTACTCAGTACTTTACTGGTTAGTCTGGTCCAGAAAACACACTAGAAGGCCAGGATCTCTAGAAATGGTCTGTCGGGACCTTCTATTGAGTTTCAACTGGTACTTATGAGCCCATCCTCCCAAGAACAGAATTTACCCCTAGACTTAATATTCCCCCAGTGTTTTGGGTCCTCCTTAGCTCTAACCCGTGTAAGTATGCCTGCCAGTTTTTAGGGTCCTCAGAGAGTGTAAAGGACACTGTTTTTCTATACATCCCAAAGAACAACCACCGTCCACTTCAGTGACCAACAAGACATTCCCTCACAGCGAAAGCAGAGTCTTTCTTCTCGATACGGGAAGTAGAAAGACACGGAGAAAGACAAACCAGACTTCTAAAGTCTAGATGAAGCTAAAAATCATGAGTCATCCCGGAAAAAGATCTTTGGTACTACCTATAACTCTGCTTGTCAGGCAAGTGACACACCATCCTGCCCCTAGCCCCACGTCACCACCCCAACTGGTCACCCTAAGCTGACCTCCAGAGCTGTGAGGAGAGGCTCCACGCTCCGAAATAGGCCAAAGACAAGGGCAGCCGCCGGGGCGTGTCTGTGGGTAAGGGGAGGTGTGGAGAAGACGAGTCACCTGACAGGTAAGTTATCACAGAGAGCCAAGGTGCGGGCATGGGGGGGAAGGAGGTACGGGGACTGTCGCAAAGTTTCCTTACGTTTGGGTGAGAGCCTTCGGCGATGGTGGAGAGGGAGAAGTTATCGTTGTGGAGCTCAGACGGGGTCCGGAATTTGCTGGTTAGGACAGAAGAGAGCAGGGAAAATGTGAGTGCAACGATCATGGCACTACCTGACGAAAGCTTCACGGGTCAAACACTTCTTTCATCAAACGTCACGGACGACACTAAGACGTGCCACTATTTGATGCACTGTGGAGAAAAAACTTCTGCCATTTAAACCATGATCTAATACTTTATCACCTAGAGTTTTTATTATATACTGGAAGTAGCTCATTGAGACTTTAGATAAAGCACTGACAACAATATGAACAGCTCTGGCCAGGATCGTGAATGCCAGGCAATTACAACTACATCACGACTGCCATCTGGCCAACAGTGATTATGAGATGCCAGCGATTGTAAGACACAATCCAATTTCAGAGACGTTAATATGTGGGGGGAAGTGTGTATCTTTGATTCAGTAAACCACAGTGTCTGCAGAGCATCGAGGGCGCGAAGCGTTATCAGAGCGGTTACCGGGCTTGGGAAAGCAAGCTAGCATGCACTGGGAAAGGAGGGTGACAGCCTCGGAGCTGAAGGGCCACGGGGGCCATGCTCTGTGCAGAACACATAGCCTGCTGATGGAGGAAGGCCTAGAACGAGGCCCTGTCTCTGGCCACCGCTCTTGCTTCTCCACTCCCCTGGCAGCTGCTCCTTCTCTGCCCCCTGTCCTCCTTGGCGGCTGCCCTGATAGGTAGGTGGTTGCACCCTCTCCCTCTCCTCCCCCTGCCACCAAGGGTCCAGGCTTCTGAGCATATGCACAGACAGGGCCCCATGTCAGTGCACAGGCACAATGGAGAGGCCCCCTCAGCCCCTGGACGGTTAGCTGAAAGGCTCCAGGCGGCTGCCAGCATCCACACAGGGCAGGAGTTTACCCAGCAAAGGAGCAACAGATGGCGTTTTGTCCTTTTCCCAGGACCCAGGGAAAGTCCTTCGCTTGCATTCTCTGGAGGGAATCTCAGGTCAGGGGGGAGGGGATTAAAGGGGCAACAGGTCAAAAGGGAGGTAGGGGCAGTTCTGCATAAATTGTTTCTCGGGCCCCAAGGAAGCAGAACTGCAACCTCGTCCTTTTGTGGCTCCCGTGACACTCAGAACATTCCTTACTTTGCTCAGGGATAGACTGATTCTCTCCCTGTGTGTAAGGCCACATCCCAGTGTTCAAGGCATGGACTTAAGGGAAATGGGTGTGGATTCTGACACGCACACAACAGTCACTCCTCTGCTGAGAGAAGCTGAAATGAGACTCTATTCCCATCTGGCCCTGAAAATCCCCAGCAGAGGAAAGCTCTGCTTAGGAGAGGTAAAGAGGACTTCCTTAAATTCCTCGCACTTCTGTCTGGACCAAGGGTTGACAGGCTTTGAACGGCCATGCATTGCCAAGCTCCTTCTCGACGGCATTCAGTCAGAGGGGCCAGTACTGAGAGACGCCGATCTGAGGGAGCTGGAGTTACTTCTTGTGATTTGTGGGTGAAATCCTCACACAGGCCATGGCCGTCAAAGACCCAGGAAGCAGGTGTAGTCTGCCGCTGGAAGACTGAGCACAGTAACTTCCATGGGGGACCACCACCAGGAGGGCGCTGGGTGCCTTTTCCTGAAGTGCCCTCGATCCCGGGGAGGGCGGGGTGCTGGGGATGGTGCCAGACAGCTGCCGTGTGCCACAGGGGCTTGGACTCTGCCACAATGCCAGCACATTCCGCGCAGGAATGGACAAACCTGGGTGGGTCTTTGGCGTGAACAACACAGCTAGGGACGCGGAGCAGGTGCCAGGAACCCTCGTGCCCGTATCCCCGGAGCAGATGGAGGGGTGCAGCTGCACAGACTCACTTGGTCCGACGCAGCTTGGTGTTCTCCGTCTTGAGCAGATAGAGCTTCTTGGCGAAGAACACCGTCATCATGAAGAGCAGGAGCAGGACGAGGGCGGCTGAGCCGACGGCCACGCACATCACCTGGAAGTCGGTGATGATGGACTCGCAGCGCATCCCCTTGTGCCAGATGTAGTCCTGCGTGTTACACCTGCGGCAGCGACAGAGTGAGACTGAGGTGACGGGCAGGCAGCCGTGGCCACAGCAAGGGCCTGGTCCCTAAGCCCCATACTCACCTCAGCAGCCTGTTCCTATGAGTGTCTAGAGGACCTGGGGAACTGGGCTGTGCCCAGTCTGTGCGGACCTCACAGTGGAGATTCTGCAGAACCGCTCTATGCAGTGGGCAGGACAGCGCTGGGGTCCGGGAGATAAGCAAGACAACCAGGGCGCCGAGAGACAGAGCGACCTGGTCACTCACATGACTGTTAAGGGACCGCGAAGGGTGGGAACCCTGGGTTTCAACCTCGCAGCCTCAAGGAGGACAATCACAGGATTCTCTCAGCTCCCCCTGCCCTCAGCTCTGGGTGAAAAACAAGGCAATAGGACCTTTGGCTACAAAAGTAGCCAACCCACCCTACCCGGGAAATCCTATCCTGCTGTTCTGCAGTCCCGTCTAGTTCACGAGGCTACGCAGACACGGAGACAGAAGGAAGTGACAGACAAGGACGAGCACAAAGATGGATGTATATTCTCCTATCTCTGCAGCCCCCCCAAATTCTGCCCCTAAAGCGTCCTGTGCTATTACCATGAGAACGGTCATGAAAGCACAGTGAGAATCAACCGTCTGGGTGGGTTTTAGTCCTTTTGTTGAGTGACTTTCTCTTGCCCTTGGGGACATTCCCAGGCTCCAACTCTTCCAATGACATTGCTGTTTCCATGGGAACCAGGCTGCTTCAAAGAGGAAAGATGTGGAAGGATACAGAGGCAGGCAAAGGAGGGAGGACATGAACCTCAGGGTGAATGACAGACAAGAGAAAGGGGTCCAGAAAAGGGGAAATCATACCTCGGAGAATTCGCTACTCCACACCCGGAATAGAGTGGGGAGACGTGACTAACAGGAAAGTCTTTCTTTTCCAACGGACCCTCTGCAGTCCTGGGAAGCTATCTGTTTGAGGACGGTGGGGAAAGAAGATCCCACTGACCCACGGTTCTAGACAAGTTCTGCCATAGCTCTGCTCATTTCCCTGCAGTGGGTCAGGGTGACAGAGACAAAGGCGTGCTGCAGTCTGCAACGGAGGGCTCGGCAGTCTCCTGTGAGCGGAATGCAAAACAGTTTCTGAGCCACAGCCGCGCCTGGGCGGGCACAGCCGGAGGACGGATCTCTGGGAGGGAGGCCCGAGTGTCCCTGGGAGGGAAGGGGAGCAAGGGGAGCCGGTGGGGGGACTTGTGGAAAAGCCCTCTGAGGAGGGACCCACTGGAGGCTCCCTGGTCAGCACAGCCGGGCAGCTTACCGAGGACAAGCTTGCCTTTCCACTCAGGAGTCCCGAGAGCTCCAGGAGCTTCTGGGAACTTTTCTGGCTCTCGAGAGGCAGCAAGGGCTCTCCATTTCATGTAGCGATAGCAAGACTACTTTGAAGGTGAAAACTCAGGCCTCCAGTAGGATGAAAGACAATGATTTCGCACAGAGAGTTCAGAACCCCAGGCTAAATCCCACTAACCATCACTAAAGTCCCACTAACCAAAGCTTGAGGAGCAAAATCCAGGGTTTCCACATATTTCTGGTAGCCCTTAACCAACTGGCAAGGTCTTGTGGCTATGATGTCTTGATGACAGTTCCTCCTTTCAGCAATGACTGGACAACTCCAATCAGAACTGTGTGGACACATCCTATATGACTGACCCTAATCATTTCATGATCATTTCTAGGAAAGAAGGAACTGGAAGTCAAGCTTTAATGCCAAAGGCACAACATTCACACTTTCTATATATTATTCTTCTATCGGAACATCAAGACCTACAGATTTGAATTCTTCACATACCTCCAAAAAGACCAAGAAAAAGGAAAACGTCAGGAACAACACTTGCAGAGACACCCAGATTACAGAAATGTTCCTCCTAGGACCAATGGAAACAAGTCCCAGAGGAATCTGAGGGTTTTACCCTACTTCTAGGGCCTGTAAAGGATGGAGACAAGCAAACTACCCAGATCACCCCGACTTGGGATTCTTCCAGAATAAGCCAGTGAGCTCTCCAGCAGGTTAAAATCTTGCTGTGAGGGCAGGTCTATGATGTATTTCTGATGAGGCATGGGTTGGTGGTTGCAGACAACATCCTTAGAGACACTAAACTCTCTGGGTCTTTAAAACATTCTGCGCTGGGTAATTCCAAGGAGGACAAAAATCAAGGTAGAAGGGGAAAAGCCACTACCCAAAGTTAAGGAACCCCACCACATCTGCTATGTCAGGAAAGATACTCTGCTTCGCTTGACCTACTTGCATGGCTGCTCCTGGGGTCTGCTCCCAACGAGAAGGTCCTCACTGTGACTCTACATGCCCACCCCCTACACGTGCCCTGAGGGTAGACTGGGTCTTCCTCCTGCCGCATATGCGTCTCAGAGGGCGTGCTCAGAGGCCTTCTTTCCTCCAGAGTAGGTTTATAAGCCTACTCTTTGTGCTAACGTAGCCAGAACTCTCCAACAAGACCCCTCAAGCCAGTAAAGGCCACTTTCCAAAACCCTTAGAGAAGTCCCTTCACTTTGCCTTTATAGTTTAGTGCTTTGGTAAAGGACATATAATTGGAAGAAATACAAAATCTTACTTCTGGGGAATCTCTCCTAGTGATGAGGTCACTTTAGAGGTAATTCTCCATGGAAGATATCACGTGAACATCTCTTGACCTGGGAATCCCAGGATCCTCTTGGCTTGGGAATGCACCACCTCTGGAAGCTGTGCCCATCATGTCCCCCTCTCTGCTGAGTCTGCCTCACATACACTCTCCAGTTCTTTCACAAGCCCCTGTGCCCCTGCCTGCCACACCCTTACCTGCAGAAGGCCCCTATGTTCTCCACCAGGTAGCACTGGCCGCCATTGTGACAGTAACTTGGGAAGAGGTCGCACACTGACCGGCAGGAGCCGTTATGCCGCACAAAGCCGCTGCGGCACTCGGTGCCATTCTCGCTTGGGGCCAGGTCCCTGCCTGGCTCTCCCGGGCGGGGCCTGAGCACGATGCTGCTGCCAGGGACCATCCCCAGAGTATGCTGTGGGGGGATAGCATGCCACCGACTGGTGGGCTGGCCAGTCCCGGGCCCCAGACCAGGCTTCTCAGTGGGCACCAGAAGGTCACTTTCATCTTCCAGGTCTCCACCTCCCGCTGAATCCTTGTCATCCTCCTCTTCCTCCTCCTCTTCATCCAAGTCATCGTAGAAGGATGTGGTGGGGTAGAAGTCAGATTCATCAAAGGGGGTGAAGTCATCATATAAGTCAAGCAGGCTCCAGGAAGGGGTCTCTCCCCCAGTATCGGGGTGGTGCTCTGAGGTTCCTGGCGACCCCGGGAAGCTCCCCAGGTCGGCGCCACGGCCCTCACCATCCAATCCTTCGAAGTAGTCGATGTCAATTATATCTGAGGCCGGCTGGGGCTCCAGTGTGCCCTGAAAGGGGAAAGTGGGCTCTGGCCCATGCGGGTCATGTGTGCTGCCTCCCAGGTTCAGCCAAACCTCCAAGGGGCTCTCCTTGGGGAGTTCGGGGCCTGGGCTCAGCTTGTCGCCAGGAGTGGGGGAGGGTGGTCCGCTGGCCTCTGTAGCCTCGGGGGTGGCAGGGGGCATCGATGACTGTCCCAGGGCCTCCTCAGGAGCCAAGAGTGTGGCTGGAAGGGCCTGGGTGTCGCCGCTGCCGGCCTCTGCGGTCACTCCACCCAGGCCCGGGCTGTCAGCCTCCAGCCAGGCGGTGCCGGTCACCGCCGAGGACGCCTCCAGTGCCTCCTCTGGCCCAACCCCAGGCCCCACCACAGCCGGCTGGCCGCCAGGTGCAGTCCACGCGGTCTCATCCTCCCCAGCAGCTGGTGGGCCGGCCTTCTCCCGCGTGCCATTGGCACGCGGCTCCCACGCCAGGACGCTCTTCACCTGCTCCTCAGCCTCGACGGCGCTGCCCGCCTCACGCGCTGTGGGCGGGAGGGAGGGGGCACGGCGTCAGGGCCCCGCCCCCCGCCGCGGCTCGGTCTTCCAGCCTCCCCGCCCACCCGAAGACTCTGGGACAAGGTTTCCCAAGGCCACGCCCCACCGCCAGGCCCCGCCCCCCAGGCGGGGAACACACCCGGCCCGACGTTCCCCGCTCATGCCCCGCCCCTCAGGCGTCATGCCCCGCCCCCGACGAGGCCCGCAGTGTAACGGGACGCCCGCCACCTTCGGCCCAAGACAGAGGTCTGACCCTCAGGACTCCGCCCCACCTCCAGACCCCGCCCTTAAGTCGCACCCTCAAGGCCCCGCCCCACCCCAGGTCCCGCCCCGAAGTCTCACCCTCAGGCCCCGCCCACTCAGGGCCCTCCCCCAGCCGGCACCTCTGTCCGCACACCCGGGTCGGGGCCGCCCCCCACCTCTCGGCCTCCCCCAAGTACCCCACCTCCTCGCGCGCCCCTTCCCCCGCCCCGGTCGCGGGCAAGGCGCTGCCCCGCCCCCTTGCCACAGCTCGCGAACTCCGCCTGTACCCGAGGCCAGCGGGACCCTGGCCCAGGGTGAGGCGCGAGAACCGCTGGGGTCCCGGTTGCAGTCGGTACCTACCCGGCGCGGCCCCGGCGGCGAGGACCAGCGTGGCCCCCAGAAGCAGCAGCAGCGGCGGCGGCCCCCGGCCCGGGCCCCCGCCCCCGGCTCGGCCCATGGCACGGCGCCCCGACCGCTGTCCGCGGTCTGCCCGGCTGGCTGCGCCCTCGGCTCGCCGGCCGCCGCGCCTCCCGCCTGCGCTGCGGCCGTCTCAGCCCACGATGGGCAGCGCGAGAAGCCGCATGCCGCCGCCGCCGTCCGCCGCTGTCCCCGGCGCGCCGCGCCTCCCCGCCTCCCGCGCCGCCGCTGCCGCGCTCAGCGCCGCCCCCACCCCGCCCGCCGCGCCCGCCCCGCCGCACGTAGCTCTGACGCCTGCCCTGCTCGGTCCGCCTGCCGGGGACAGACAGACCCCCGGCTCGGGACGCCGAGACAAACGGACGCGGAGTAGCGCGGGTGGGTGCGGAGCACAGCGCCGCGCGTGGCCTTAGCTGACAGGTGCACGGGCGGGAAACCTGTGGGGCGGGGCCCGCCCTCCCCGTGGAGGGCTGGCACGGGCCCCCCCCACCTGCGAGGAACCCACCCGCCACGCGGCAAGCACGGAGGCGGGGGCCCAGACACCCGCAAGTTCGGGGCGGGGCTCGGAAGGGCGGCAGGGGGCGGAAGCCAGAGCTCGCGCTGTGGAAATGAACCGAGTCCGGGGCGCACGGAGCCTCTCGGATTTCTGCGCCAATGCCGTGTTTGGGGCGGAGAAGGGTCTCGGGGAGGTCTGCGGGTGCCCACGGGGGCGGGGTGGGTGCTGGCAGCGCCAGGCAACAGGGCGAAGCCGAGGGCCCTGGCTCTAATCGGATCAGATCTAATCCGTCCGCAGCCGAAGCCCGACCGCGCACAGCCGGGCCCTCCGCAACGCATCCCAGGGGCAGGGGGCAAGACCTTCCTGAGACTGCGGCTACCCCGCCTTCCTTCTCGCCTCCTCGGCGGCAGCCTGGGCAGCGGCCTTTAATCCTGGCCCCTTCCTCCCAGGATACATCACCTCCCATATGTCCCAGGCCACCAAAGCGCAATGTCCTGGGCTGACCCAAGCAGCCAAGATAGCAGTCAAGGGACACGCGGGCTCCAGGCCCGGTGTTAGAATAGTCTGCGGGCTGACCAAAGCTCAGTGTTCAGCCAGGGAGCCCTCATCCCCAGAGCCCTGCTTGGTGGGGAGTTGTGGCCTAGTCACCTAGCTTATCGCCCAAAGCAACCATCCACCTCCTGATGTGTTACTGACCCAAATGATGACATTCGGGGTCACCACCTTAGACGTGACACCCGTGGTATTTGAGAGACACTCCCATTTCTGTCTCTAGGGAGCCACATAGGTAACCAAGTTGGAGAATCTATCTCATGTCCTAGTGCGTCTCTGGATGGGGTTCCTTTGGTTCAAAGAGTGTTCCTCTCACTGACACTACTGCGGCGCAGCCTCAGACAGGCTGGTGTTCCCTTCCTTCCGAGTCTGCCTGGCAAACGGGCCAGAAAGCTCAGTTTCTATTGCCTTTCCCCTCTGTGAAGCCTTCCCAGGCTGCCCCTGAAACCATCGGTCTACAGTAATTCCCCACTGGCCCGCAGGGCATGTTGAGTGCACAGGACCAGGCAGTGGGAGGCTCCCGAAGGCTGGGAGAAGCAAATGCGAATGAATGGCAACCAGGTACTTCCACCCCAAAACCCTGGGTCTGGAGCTGACATCGTGAGGCTCTTTCCATGGCTTCATGCTGCCTCTGGGGACAGTAAATACGAGTTTGGAATACAGCAT
>NW_024423786.1:40824354-40957050 GCF_017311325.1 Ursus maritimus | reverse complement strand
CCGCATGCCGCCGCCGCCGTCCGCCGCTGTCCCCGGCGCGCCGCGCCTCCCCGCCTCCCGCGCCGCCGCTGCCGCGCTCAGCGCCGCCCCCACCCCGCCCGCCGCGCCCGCCCCGCCGCACGTAGCTCTGACGCCTGCCCTGCTCGGTCCGCCTGCCGGGGACAGACAGACCCCCGGCTCGGGACGCCGAGACAAACGGACGCGGAGTAGCGCGGGTGGGTGCGGAGCACAGCGCCGCGCGTGGCCTTAGCTGACAGGTGCACGGGCGGGAAACCTGTGGGGCGGGGCCCGCCCTCCCCGTGGAGGGCTGGCACGGGCCCCCCCCACCTGCGAGGAACCCACCCGCCACGCGGCAAGCACGGAGGCGGGGGCCCAGACACCCGCAAGTTCGGGGCGGGGCTCGGAAGGGCGGCAGGGGGCGGAAGCCAGAGCTCGCGCTGTGGAAATGAACCGAGTCCGGGGCGCACGGAGCCTCTCGGATTTCTGCGCCAATGCCGTGTTTGGGGCGGAGAAGGGTCTCGGGGAGGTCTGCGGGTGCCCACGGGGGCGGGGTGGGTGCTGGCAGCGCCAGGCAACAGGGCGAAGCCGAGGGCCCTGGCTCTAATCGGATCAGATCTAATCCGTCCGCAGCCGAAGCCCGACCGCGCACAGCCGGGCCCTCCGCAACGCATCCCAGGGGCAGGGGGCAAGACCTTCCTGAGACTGCGGCTACCCCGCCTTCCTTCTCGCCTCCTCGGCGGCAGCCTGGGCAGCGGCCTTTAATCCTGGCCCCTTCCTCCCAGGATACATCACCTCCCATATGTCCCAGGCCACCAAAGCGCAATGTCCTGGGCTGACCCAAGCAGCCAAGATAGCAGTCAAGGGACACGCGGGCTCCAGGCCCGGTGTTAGAATAGTCTGCGGGCTGACCAAAGCTCAGTGTTCAGCCAGGGAGCCCTCATCCCCAGAGCCCTGCTTGGTGGGGAGTTGTGGCCTAGTCACCTAGCTTATCGCCCAAAGCAACCATCCACCTCCTGATGTGTTACTGACCCAAATGATGACATTCGGGGTCACCACCTTAGACGTGACACCCGTGGTATTTGAGAGACACTCCCATTTCTGTCTCTAGGGAGCCACATAGGTAACCAAGTTGGAGAATCTATCTCATGTCCTAGTGCGTCTCTGGATGGGGTTCCTTTGGTTCAAAGAGTGTTCCTCTCACTGACACTACTGCGGCGCAGCCTCAGACAGGCTGGTGTTCCCTTCCTTCCGAGTCTGCCTGGCAAACGGGCCAGAAAGCTCAGTTTCTATTGCCTTTCCCCTCTGTGAAGCCTTCCCAGGCTGCCCCTGAAACCATCGGTCTACAGTAATTCCCCACTGGCCCGCAGGGCATGTTGAGTGCACAGGACCAGGCAGTGGGAGGCTCCCGAAGGCTGGGAGAAGCAAATGCGAATGAATGGCAACCAGGTACTTCCACCCCAAAACCCTGGGTCTGGAGCTGACATCGTGAGGCTCTTTCCATGGCTTCATGCTGCCTCTGGGGACAGTAAATACGAGTTTGGAATACAGCATTCTCTGAGCAGAGGGCCAGGCTGGACTTTGCCCTTGCTGGTCAGCCACAGAGGCACTAACGCACACTCCAACCCCATCTCTGCTTCCCTTGTCTGTGGCTTAGCTCCGTATTTTCTTTCTTGGCTTATGTACAAGTCTGTTTCCCTGTGCTTCTCTGTTGTCTCCTTGACTCTTGGGTGGTGGTTGTGAGTGGAGGATATTGGTGGACCTACCTACCTCCTCCCTCCCCAGGCCAGTCTGTTTGGGAAGGAGCCCTCATCAATGCGGCCTTTGGCGTCTGGGGCGACAACCACTCCCGTGTTTTTCACTAGAAAGGTCTGAATAGGACCCTTCTCCCATTTCTTTGTTGAAACTCCAGCTACTCCAGTTTGTTTCTCATTTTAATATATTTTATTAAATATTTAAATATATTCTTTTAAATTCAATTTAAAACAATTTTTTTAAAGTAGGCTCTACACCCAGTGTGGGGTTTGAACTCACCACACTGAGATCGAGTCACATGGTCCACCCACTGAGCCAGTCAGGCTGACTTAAATTCAGTTTTTGAATTATAACAAGCATATGGTATAAAACAAAATATGAAATGTCGCCTTCCTCAATGACCTTCTTCCCTACCTTGGAGACAAATTCTTTTAATCACTTTCTTCATTTTGGGATTTTAAACCAATTGTTGCCATTCACTTTCATTCTGATCCTCCCTAGACCTCAGCAGCCATTTCAGAACTGAGCACTGCACACCTGGTTTGGAGACACCTCTACGAGATGAATGGGAGCAGCTCATCAGGCAATGGAGTGTGACAGGAAAAGCAGGATTCGGCATCAGATCCGCATGACCTTGGGAGTCACTAACCCGTCTCCTTTATGAGACAATGCTAACCATAGTGTCCAGTGACTGCAGTACTTTTTCTGCACATAGGGGTTGGGGTAGGCTAAAGAAAAGTTCTAAGAGGTAGGAACTGAAGAGTGAAAGGGAAATTAACCTCTATCTAGAGCCTACACCCATGTCCCCACATTCAAGTCTTGTGCTTTTGGGCATCAAGGATGCTTTTGTGAGGCAATGGCTTCTACCTGCCTCTGAAGTTCCTATTGGGTTTGGCAACCTGCCTCCAGTACCAAGGCAGGCACAAGGCCCATTGCCATGGCTACAGCCTGCCTCCTTGTGCATAGGAAGCCTCTAGCTTAACTAGGGGCTGCTGGCCAGGGCAGGAGCTGCTTCAGTTGCCACGGCTGGGGGCATACTTCAGTCTGGACAGGAAGCAGCACGGTTCCTGGCTTCAAGTCCTCAGTAGTAAGCACTGACATTTTTGTGAGCTTTTAGTTTTCCTAGTACTCTAATTTGTCCTGTTCCTCACAATCATGGTACAAATATCTTAACCATTTTGCACATTTGCAAACTGACACCGAGATCATGCTAATGATGTGGTAAGGCCAGGACTTGAGCCAAGATCTTGATTTCAAACCTTTTCTTTCTTGCTTCTTAATTTCAGGAGAGGAATCAGGATGCAGAGGGCAGGACTCACTTGGCAGAATGGAAGCCCTGCCTCTCGCCCCAACCCTCACACCCGGGCATTTAAGAGTCAATGCTACTATTTCTTAACAGGGTACAACATGGAAATAATCCAGACTCATGTCCTAGGTCAGAGTCAGAAAGGGCCATCTAGCACAGCCTCTCCCCTGCCAGGAGAGATCTGGACTACAGGGCAGTCAGCTCGGACGATTTTTGGTGATTCGTTGCTGCTAGTGGACCTTCTCCACCATTACCAGGAAGAAGGGAAGAGCCAAGAGTCAGGGGTCCGAGTCACGTGCACTGACCACCACCTCCTCGCAGCAAGAACTCTGGATTCTCAATTGCACAAGTACTTATCCTAGAAAAGCATGTCACAACCTGGAGATGGTCATCTTGTCCGGGCAATGGGTCTGCTGCAAGATTGGAAAAGCCCCTGAGTTTCATTCCGTCAAAGCCAAGTCAATTGGGAGAAAGCCACACAGCACAAGCCAACACAGCCTCAGACATGGAGCAACTAGACTTATCTGCAGGAAGAGACCTGCTGTCTCAGCAGGAGACCTCTCCAGGTGGTTCTCAGGAAACCCACAGGTACTATACAATAAGCAGACCGAACAAGGAATGCCAGTCCATTTGGATGACCATGGGAAATCCGTGTGTGTCAGGGCCAAACCAGTCATGGAAATCAGCCTGTGCAAGGGAGCGATTACCTTCCAATGGCACTGCTGCTTCCCAGCTCCCTCTGGGACCATCTGGTTGTGAGGGCACCTGAGGTGGTAGGTTGCCACAGAAGGTGGGAGGTATTTTCTTTCCAGTCTAAGTTGTCTGAAGGCGTTGGTCGTTGTACTGTATGCAGGCATGGCTATTTTGCAGAAGTCTGCAAAGGCTGTACCCTAAGGGTCCATAGTGGTAAGGTGGCTGCCAGTAGTCACCTGACTGCTCTCCGTGGGTTTGGAAGGGCCTGGAAAGGCCTCTGGGGACAGGAGGGAATAAAGTTGGCCCCAGTTCTCCAAGGCAGGCCAGGAGCAGGAAGAGGGGATCAGACACTTGGGGGTCCCATGGGTTGGAAAGGGCTGGCGGGTCTAGGACAGAGCTGGCTTTTAAGTGGTTTCAGAACCTCTGATTAAGTTGATTCACAGGACTCTCTCCTTTTAGTCACTGTCTCAGCTCCGTTTCAAATTCAGGGTCAAAGGTGCTTCCTAGTAAGAGAGGTGGCAGGCCTAAAAAAAAGCCACGGGGAAATGAAGTCCAGGGGAACTGTTCACAAGGAGATCCAACACTGAAGGTCCTGGGCTTCCCGCCCATTCTCCAAGGGACTTACTTAGATGGAGACCATCCATTCACAGGGGAGCAAGGTGCTTTCGCCTTGTTCCCAGTAAGTCCTCCTTCCACGGGACCAACAGAAGTGCAGCTGTGTTCCAGGAGCCATAGAGGAGAAAGCAGGGGCTTTACACTAAAGGTCACAGGCAGAGAGGTTTGCAGAAGGAAATCTCAGGGCTGGCACTGTGTAGCAAGACAAAGGGTGCTCATTACTCAGATGAGGTCTTCCTGGAATGAAGGTGAACCCTCAGGTTACCACACCCAGCAGGACGGAGACCATGTAAGCACATCCAATTCACAGGCTATTTACATTATCCCCCAGAAAGCTCTTGATTATGCCGTTTCTTTTTCTTTGGGACCACTTGGCACTATCTAAAATAATCCTATTTCTTGGGGCGGCTGGGTGGCACAGCGGTTAAGCGTCTGCCTTCGGCTCAGGGCGTGATCCCGGTGTTATGGGATCGAGCCCCACATCAGGCTCCTATGCTATGGGCCTGCTTCTTCCTCTCCCACTCCCCCTGCTTGTGTTCCCTCTCTCGCTGGCTGTCTCTATCTCTGTCAAATAAATAAATAAATAAAATCTTTAAAAAAATAAAATAAAATAATCCTATTTCTTATTAACTATTTATGGTCTTGTATCCCCCTACCCCAGAAGAATGTAAGTGGCCTGGAGTGCAGGGGCCTTGTCCACCTTATTCATAATTATGGCTTCACTGCATGCAAAGTCCAATGCCTGGCACATAAGAGGCCCTCAAATGTTTACTGGACGGATGGAACTCATAGAATGAACTGTCAGGCACCATAGAGCTCTTGCTCTACCACACAACCTTCCCAACTAGGAGTTCTCAAAGGGTGGTCCCTTGCCCAGGTGTGTCGGGACCCCCTGGAAATCTGTTAACAACACAGTATTTCAGGGGCACCTAGGTGACTCAGTCGGTTAAGCATCCGACTCTTGATTTCGGCTCAGGTCATGATCTCAGGGTGGTGAGATGGAGCCCCACATGGGGCTCCATGCTGAGCATGGAGCTTCCTTAAAATTTTCTCTCCTTCTCCTTCTGCCCCCCTCTCTAAAAAACAAAACAACACAGTATTTCGGAACTCACTCCAGACATGCTCGGTCAGTTCTGACGGTGGGGGCTGAGCCGCTTGTCTGTGAACAATCCTGCGGGTATCCTGATCTGTATGGAGGTTGGAAAACTGTCCGTAGCCACTTTTGGGGGAACCACCCCACAGCAAGGATCTGAGGAACCTGTGAAAGAACCTGTTGATTCTACATGTCCTGTTATGCTTGAAAAATAACTCACACTCAAGTTTATCAGTCTGTAGTTAGTTTGGGTCAAGGATTCACCTCCATCACCCTTGGGAAGTACAGGAACTCTGGGAGACCTCACCGGTCCTAGCACCCTTTGCTAGAGGTAAGAGCTGGCACAGGTCGGACAGCAAAGCACAGCCTGGCCGGCACACCTCTGTGAGGAGCCGAACGTTCACCTCTCTGCTCGGAACCCATCGCCTTTGCTTCACTGGGTTCATACGCATCTTGAAGACAATGGCTTCTTCCTGTTTTCTGCACAGGGTTTTGCACCTGCAGATGCTCAGACTGTCCTTAAAAGTACATCGAGGTTCACGGAACCAACTGCCCTCAAGGCCTGCATCCAACTGGGGGCCGTCTGAACTGCACCCTGACCAACATGCCCCAGCTCACCAAACCAAACTACGCACTCTCTTGGAATGGATGCAGGCCGCACACCCCTTTCTTCACTTTGACCATGGAAAGAGTAGGCAAGGCACACTTAACTGTATGCTCCTTAAGCATCATTAAGGTGGTCAGTCGGGAAGCCCCGAATCACTGAACTCAGTGCGGACCAGGACCAGGTGGGGCTGAATATTTAGGCTCTTCATAGGACACATGCAGAGACTGGTGTGTGAATGCAGAGAATGGGACTAGACTCCAGAAATGTTCTATTTATTCACTAAAAAAGAGGGAGATTAGGTCTTCTTGATCAATTTCCTCCAATCTCCCAAAACTCCCTCCCTTCATTTTTCCAAAATAACAACACACTGAGAAACACGTTTGTACAAAAACCACGTATTATTCCCCCCCCCCTCACAAAATTGGGTGGCTGTATTACAGGAACGAAACCAGATCAAAGACATGGAAAGAAAAAAGTCACCACTTATATTGAAACATAACAGTGTTAAGAATTCAGGTACTCTGTAGAATTGTTACCAGCATAGTAAAAACATTTCCACCTGGATCTTTTAAATTTGAAAGTGATCACATTAAAGACCTGAGGTTACAAGGGACCACAGTATGAACCAGAATTCCATTTTCCTTCTAAGACCCCAGTGGAAAAGGTAAGTATTTGGAATGAGTTTCCTTTGGGAAAGACTGGCGGGAAGTAGGGAACACCCTGGCCATTGTCAAAAGGCACTGGGATCTTTCTGGAGGCAAATGCATTGGAACTAAACTCCAGCAGGAACAAGCTCATTTCCACTCCAAGAGTCCAGAACAAACACACAAAAGGAACAAGGTCTCCTTGGTTCCAGTACTCGGATGGTGACCAGGGCCACCTGGTTAGAGGCAACACCTGAGGGTTTGAAAGGCAAATCTTAATTGTGGTTTTATTTATTTATTTTTTGCGTTCTGATACTAAGGAAGAAAGTTCTGAGGTGTTTTACAAACACCTCCGTACACCCTCTCGTATGTAAAGCTTTACAGAATATATAGAAAAAGATATCCAAAAGGTGCTCCACTTTGCATTCTAAATAATGAAACTGCCACTTGGGAATGTGACACAAAGAGGCCAGGTGCTTTGGAAATCAAGATCCACCAAACACACCCTTCCCCCGTCCATGGAAGGACAGAGGGGAGGGAAGAAGGACAAGAAGAAAAAACCAAGAACTCTCAAGTAATTCATCAGCAGGGGTAGAAATGGGCTCGAGTTAAGGCATTTCTGTGGCTCCTGCTTTGGAATGGCGTTCCGATCTCTCAGTCTGAGCACCCCACCCCTCAAAGCATGACGCTCTGATTGCCAACTGAGTGCCTTGGGACCCCCAGCATCTCCCTGACAACCCTGCAACAGATGGAATGTGAGATCTCAGAAAGGGAAGGGAGAAGGGATGAGAGGCCCTTGATCCTGCCCCACTTCTCCAATCCCGTCCCAAACCTAAAGTACCGCTTCACTAAACCCCACTCACCCTGGATTGCAAGAGGTAGTTTGGGGACTTGAACCCCCAGCCATCCTAACCAAGTTCCATGAGCTAAAATGTTTAGCACTATCTACTTACATTTTTTTTTCCTTTTTAAAGGTTTTTTTAAAGAGAGGGGAAAAAGGAATGAGTACAAAGCAGTGACTAGTGGACTAGACTCAGTGGGCAGTCATCGCCCTAGACTCATCAAATGTTCCTGGCTAGTCTAGGGAATGAAGGAACGCCTCCCCAAATCCCACCCCTAATCCAACAACCATCTGCATAGAAAGCCAAAACCAGTGGGCCCGGGGAAGGAGGGGGTCTGCTCTAATGCTTGTGTGCTCCCCTACCAGGTACTAAAGGGGCCACGCAGCGGGGAGGTCCTCACAGTCCTCAACAGGAATAAAATCAGAGGGGTCCCGCCCCATCCCCATCTCTTTGAATTTTGGTGCGTCAATGTGGGGCAAAAGTCTCACGAAACTTCACCATCAGCACCAATCTTAGCTCAGATTAGCAGAAATAAGGTCACTTATTATGCCTTCAGGTTTGTCCCCTCTGGCTATTCCCTCTGCCCATCACTTTTTTTTTTTTTTTTTGGTTCCTATGAACTTAGGACGCTCTCATTTAAAGCAACAATGACAGAAGAAAAAAGTTAATAAAACATAATGATTATAAAGCATTAACCACGTAAGCATCAGACAAAGCCAAACACGGCGGGAGAGCGCTGGAACAACAGACATAAACTTCTCATGCTCACAGGACCTGCGGAGAAACTGTCAGTATCCCCCACAGCAGGACAGGGGGACGCAGGCTACCATGAGGATGACCAGGACACACGGTCCCCACAGGCTTCCCCTGGCGTGCTGGCAAAGGACCTAATGCAGGCCGTGTCAGAGCATGGAGAGGGCTGGCAAGAGGAACGGGGAAATATGGGATGTGTGATTGGGGCTGCGAGAAGAAAAATCCTATAAGAAACCCAAGGAAGCCGAGGAACACCAGTCTCGTCATCCCCCCTGCAGCTGCTGGCGCTGGGCGTGGACGCTGCCTGCATCTTCCAGGCTAGGGGGCGGCCGAGGCTGGCGGGCCTGGAGCAGGAGGCGGAGGGGCTCCATCTGCGGGTGGCGGAGGCGGCGGCGGCGGTTGCGGTGGAGGGGCATCTGCAAACACATCCAAGAGGGACTTGTCATTGCCGGAAACACAGGGGCCTGGGAAAGAGCGCACTCAGAGAAAAATGACATAGGAAGTAATTTTCTTTATGGCAGGCAATCAACGCAGCCTTCGAGGTGCTGCTGCCACTGCGGGCCGTGCAGGTCAGGTCCCCCTGAACCTCCGGGTCTCGGCTCGCGGGGTCAGGGGTCCCAACCTCCTTCGCGGCCCGGCCCTTCCAAAAATCACTCCAGACCTCTGCAGAACTTAATTATAGTTTGATTTTATTGCATTTTAATGGTTCTCTCTGCTAATTTTATTTCTTCAGTTAAATGATAAAGCTCTTTCCTGGGCAAGTTCTGTGTCTTCTTTTCTTTCTCTCTCAGTGCCTGGCCTAGGTGGGCACAGAACAGATTATCAATAACTTCTTGCTGATTAAGTGTCTCCACCGGGGCCAGAGAGCTTCACTCGAGGCAGCTGCTGACAAGCTGGACAGTCCTGGGAGGCCCCACAGCTCCTGAACTGCAGTCCTTGGATTTTTGGCCAAAACTAGGTCAGGTCCTGAAGGGAACAATTAGTATGAGTGTCTGGGGCTCTTTCCTATTTCAACTTTAGCTGCTTAGCGTACAAAGGAATCCTAGAGATTATTTAATCCAGGGTTTTTAAAACCTCTTGATTTTGTCAGAAATGAAAACACAGGAAACAAATAATTCAAGTACAGCCTTGCTTACCAGTCAGTTCACCCAACCTTCCCCCCAGGAGATTTCCACCAAACGGCTAAAGCACTTCAAAGCATTTTGAAATCCACTGATCTAATCCCTTGGGTCATCTTTCCAGGGGAGGAAACAAAGCCCTGAAGAGGGGAACCACTTCACCCAATAAGGTCTGTCTGGGACCCTAGAGCCAAGTCAGCAGCTCAGAATCCGGGAAACACTCATTCGTGGCAGGAAGTGGGGGGAGCACCTGAAACCCTCCACATTCTCAAGGTGCTCCCCCGAGCGCCCTTCAGGACGAAATCCTGGACAGTGGTAAAGACCAAGGATATTATCTCTGCAACTGGGATGGCAAACTGGTCAACTGTCTTGGTAGGCTGGCACGTTTGTACACTGCCTGTAGGGCAGCGAGGTTAAGTGTTTTCTTGCCAAGGAAAAGAAGTATCCGCTACGCTACAATTGTTGACCAAGGACTCAAGGGAGATCATGTTTTTCTACTGTCACGGTCCTATCCACCCAGCTACACTGCTGCACCTACTCTGTCCTAGCCCCTGGGGGTCCAGAGAGAAATGATACATGCCTTTGTGCAGCCTGCCTCCTGGCGCTGGGAAGTCTCCTCGAGTGCTCCAGTGCACTCAGAGCCCGTCAGAGTCTCTGGTAACTTGTAAATCCTCTATGCTACTACCCGCTTGCTCATTTCTTGTTTTCCCAACTAAAGCTCCCGGAGACCAGGAACTCTTGAGTCCTGGCTCTCTGTACTGTGAATAGGAGCTAACTCCTTGGCACATACCTGAACTTGGAAATCAATCGGATCACAGATGTGGCTGGGGAACCTGGCCACTACTGGCTGCATTTTGGGATCATTCTGAGAAGATGGACAGGAGTAAAGGGCACGGCAGAGCTTCTGAGGCAACCCTCTGGAGGCTAGGATTGGGTGACACCAAGGGGTCTACTGAAGAAAAACCCTGGCTTCATACCTATGTCAGACAGACACTGCTCAGCAGCACCTATGCCTTCTCCACAGAGCCTGCCAGGACCTCCTATTCCTTCTCAGCACAGCCCCTCCATACTCCTTCCTGAGTCTAAGCTGCTACTACCAGTATCTCAGAGTAGATATGAGACTTGTGATTTCTGCCTTAAACTGGTTCGTTCTTTACACCCTTCACTTTTGAACCCCATGTCCATAAAAGGCTCCTGTAGGAAAACCACCAGCAGCTGAGCGTATCTAACAAGATTCAAGCTAGAAAGGCTTAAACAGGAGTAGGCGAGGAATGTCCTTCTGGCCTCCCCACAGACCTCAGGGTCGAGAGTGCAGGCCACCAAGGCTATGGCACACAAGGCCAAATGACAGTAAGCATCTGCACTCATCACCCGTGCACGTGCTCATCAGGGGTGCTGAACAGCACTGACCACAAACCAATCTTCCAGAACCCACAGTCACAGGCTCACTGTCCATGGACCTGCCAAATTATAGATGATCTACAAAATAAAGCCTTCGTCCCTTGTCTCCAGCCCACCCAGAGAGACCCTAGAATGATGCTTCCCGCCATCACACTACTTACACATGCCATTAGGTGCCGTGAGGGGAACCCGGGGTCCTAAGATGTTTCCTGGCATTGGAGGCATACCAGGAGGGGCTGGGCCACTCCCAGGGGGGTGGATGTTGGCTGCAACGGTGGGAATCATGCGGCCTGGCATGGGCTGCCCAGGGATCATGGAACCTGGACCTGGTATCTGACCTGTGGAAGGAGATTTAAAGTATTAAGGTAAATGTACTAGGGAGAAAGGGATCAATTCAATGCCCAAGACTGCTAAATACAAATAGCTAACCCTCCAAAGGATTTGAAATACCAACAGGGCAATAATCTGTAATAATCTCTATGTCCAGATTTTCATTTTTTGGAGGAGGAGGAAGGATAATGAGGCAATCTATGGAGTGAATGACTACCCTAAACCCTGGTATAGGCAGGTAGCTGTAAGAAGCCATTATAACAAAAGCACCCTAAAAGAAAACATTCGTTTTGGTTAGTCTGGGTGGACAATGGCTTGTCATACATCCTGCCGAGGACACAAAATACCAAGCACAGGCCACAGGGGATGAAGAGGACTTTAACAGCAAGTTAGTGCGCAGTCCAAGGACAGCCACTAGGTCAAGCCTGAGCTTCACACAGGGGCTTCGTGGGAGAGTATGTGTGTCACAACTGTGAAATCAACATTATAAAGGGATTCTGATCGGAATTTCCAAGTCCTGTTCACAAGACGTTTCTTCTTCTAATCCCCACCATGAAGTACTGTGGTAGGGGTGGTGGGGGCACAGGGAGAAAAATGGACAACCCCTTCATCTCTTCCTACTGGTTTGAAATTAATGAGAGGAGACACCAGACACAAGAACAGTAAAATACCTCCTGTCTGCAGTTTCACACTGAGTCTTCAGGACTTTCAGCAAACTTTTTATATAGAGCCAGACAGTAAATATTTGGACCTTGCAGACCATATGGTCTCTGTCACAGCTATTCAACTTTGTCTGTGTAGCATGAAGGCAGTCACAGATGACATACAGGTGTCACAGATAACAAATATGTGAGACTGTGTCCCAATAAACCTTTATTTATGGACTCTGAAATGTGAATTCCACATAATCCTCATGAGATATAAACATTCTTCTTTTGAGTTTCCCCCAACCATCTAAACTATAAAAACCATTCTTAGCCTGCAGTCCATACAAAAACAGGAGATGGGCTAGAGTTGGCCCACAGGTTGTAGTTTGCCAATCTTGCTTTAGATATGATAAATATTTATTAGTTTTTAAACTCAGTGGTTTGGCTGCTGGGCTTGGTTTTAAAGAGCTACGAACAAAGGAGAATGGTTTAATGGGCACAGACCAATGTGGAAGCACACGCAGGCACTCTCACTCTCTGTCTCCACAAACTATACACTCTCCAGAATAAGGAAAGGGAATCTATGCTGGGTTTTTTCGTTTTTTAAATCTAGGGACTTCAGTATCTCTGTAAAGTCAGTTGTATGAAACTAAATACAGGTTTCTAGACAGTTCTGAGACAGCTGAAAGTAAGAATGCTTGAGGTCCAGTCTTGGAAAATTTGGGAGCTGGGACTTGATAGCTACCGGTCAATGACTATAACATAGAGAGCAGTACTGGAGATAACCTAAGGGGAGTTCTTGGTCACTGTTTAGAAAAAGGCCTGTCTTAAGAAAGACACACAAAGTTTCAAGCCTCACACCATCTATTTCCAGTGTCTGTTCCCTGACCCAGGACCCAGGAACGGGAATCCCCTATTACTGGGGTGTCACGGAAGAGAACTCCAGAAGTTCAGGAGTCAGGGGAAGAGGTGGTCCACTGTCTTTGGGGAACAACTTTTAGAAAGCAAAATATATTAACATTATGCCTCAGAATAAACAGGACAGCAAGTCTGGGGCCCTCAGGCCCACCTTTCTGTGTTCTACAATGCAATCACGCAAGAGCCCAGCAGAGGAGTCCCCAAGGTCCATCCACTGGAGGAAAGCTTGGTCAAACTGCTTCAGAGAAGGCAAAAGCAGGTACTGGACTCACTGCGGGGCTAACACTGCCACCTACTCTTACACCAACTGACCACTGAAGCCAAAAGCTGCTGGGCGCCCGTGCCATAGTTAGGACACATTCAGGCAGTGGTGGAGAGCCTATCAATCTAGGGATGACATGGAGATTAAAGGAACTACCGTCGAGCATGTCGTATGTCATACATCCCACAGATGTACCGTGTGGCAGGCACACCCAGGAAAAACCACAGAAGGAGCAGGCCCAAACCCTGAAACCTTCCAGTCAATTGAGACAAACCTGTGAATGACTTGGGACTTGGGATGGTGTGCTATAGAGTGAAGGCGGGGCTTAGAGACAGAACAGCAGACCATCCTAAGCGCAAGGCCCAGCTGGAGTCAAGCCATCAGAAAATAATACGAGCGTCACCCCCGTTATTCCTGAGAGCTACCACTTAGCGGTAGCATCTTCCTACGCGCCACTCCGGGCTACCCGCATCACCTTATTAGCTGTTGCCTGCATTTCCTGAGGAACAACAGGCTCAAAAAGGTTAAATCACAACACAACACAACAAAACAATGTGCTCAAGTAAGAGCCATGTGACCCACGGTCGGTCTGACAGGACTGACAGCAAAGGGGCTGGATGAGCCCTGCACGCAGAACGGGGCTGGGACTCGGTGAAAGGTTCTGGAGAAGGGAGGAGTGTGGAACTGCTGGCCTGTGTGACGGAGAGCTCGAGAAGGGATGCAGAGGAGCTGGAGCCTGGAGCAGAGCAAGCGAGCTTCTGACGAGAAGGAGGGACTGCATGACGGCAGAGGGGTGAGGGCGGCACCCCACAGGCGGCCTGGGAATGGATGAGAGAGCAAGGCAGAGCGCAAGTGTGCAGCGGGAAGGAGCGAGAATTCAACGTGGGAAGCACAGTGGGGAAGAAGTGGAGGGGACGGGCAAGGACTCCTGCTTTGGGAATGGGAGATGCGGGGGACTGGCCGCCCCGTGGTGAGCAGGGTGCAGGGGAGGCACGGACTCTCAAAGGCTCACACAGGCAGCGGCCCATCGAGCCAGTCCCCTGCCGCTGTTCAAGAGGCTCCCGAGTCCCTAAGTCTCTAATAAGAGTGAGTCTCTAACGGTATTCTGGTGATGAGACAGGGAGACAACAGATACTTTTGTTGTTGGAGGCATGAGACCCACTTTTAAGCCTGGAGCTATCAATTCTAACCCAGAGATGAAAGAACTTTTCACGGACTCGGGACCAATGGAAACCATGCACTACACCAGCCAATAGAGCCCCTGTCTGTCAGTGGGTGCGAGCTGCCTCCTCCTTCCAAGTTCAGGCTGGACAAGAGGCCCTGAGCAAGTGACGAAGAATATTCTGCCAGCCCTTGTCAGACCTCTCTCCAGAAAACTGAAGAGAGTGCTAAAGCATTCCTTTACCAAAAAAGGCCAGAACAAGTACCGGTAAGGAAGGAACAAGGAAGAAGGAAGGGCACAGCAGGTGAGCGCTCACAGAAGTCGCAGGATGCACCGCTGTGCGGTCCCAACCACTGCTCATTCTCAGCAGTAAGACAGAGGTTGACGCTTTGATGTGAAGAGCAAGGTGCGGGCTGCCCCAACTCGTGGCTCACCAGTGGGCATCCCGGTCAGCAGCCACCCAGTGCCATGCTCAATAGGGAAAGTACAGATGAACCAACCAGACTGGAAAACTGAACAGCGGTGATCTTACTTCCATGTCACCCCAACCAAGATCGAGCGTTCTTGGGCAAGTCACTGCGGATGCCCAGAGCCTGGGTTTCTGGAGATTATTCTGTAGAGTGAAACTAGAGAACTGCCCCACTCTCACCTTCAGGCTTTCTGTCTGATTGGGGAAACGGTTTGTTATAGCGCCTTATTATGTCACTGGCTCCTCCAACATGCTGTAGAGCCAATATTTTCATTGTACAGAGAGAAAACAGAAGCTCAGAAAAGTTAAGGGACTTCTGACAGTCACAGAATTTATAAGAGTATCAGATCCAAGTCTTCTAACTCTAAATCCAATTCTCTTTCTACCACACTATTCTGTGCTCAAATCAAACAGTTCATGTGAAAGAATTTAATATAACAACCAGCATTAAAAAAAAAATCGGGACGCCTGGGTGGTGCAGTCTGTTAAGCGTCCAACTCTGTTTCGGCTCAAGTGGTGATCTCAGGTCATGAGATCAAGCCCTGCGTTGGGCTCCATGCTCGGCGCAGAGTCTGCTTAAGACGCTCTCACTCCTCCTCTGTCCCTCCCCCTGCTTGTGCTCTCTCTCTCTCTCAAATACAACTTAAAAAAAAAAATCTAAGGTGTATACTTCAGTTCTAGCCACCATGTTTTCTTCTTTCCTGTATCAGTTATAAGACTGTTCTGCTTCCTGCAAAAATCTTTTTTAAAAAAATCTTTAAAGATTTATCAGAGAGTGAGAGAATGAGCATGAGAATGAGCATGAGTAGGGAGGGAGGGGCAGAGGGAGAGAATCTTCAAGCAGATTCCCCACTGAGTGCGGTGCCCCATGTGGGGCTTGATCCCATGATCTGAGCCAAAACCAAGAGCTGGACACAAGCACCTGAGCCACCCAGACACCCGTGCAAGTAAGTTTTTAATTTAACAAACACTATGGCACCCTGCAGTGGGTTGGAGGGTGACCTGCCCCCCCCAATCAGATATGCGGGACATGTTCTAATACTCAGAACCTGTAAACGCAACCATACTTGAAAAAAAGGTCTTTGTTGATGTGATTAAGTTAAGGATCTTGAGATGAGGAGATCATCCTGGATTATCTTGGTGGGCCCTAAATCCAATGACAAGTGTCCTTATAAGAGACACATGGCTGCCGCCAGTCACCAGAGGCTGGAGGACACAAGGAATAGACTATCCCCAAGAACCCCAGAAGAGAGCAGGTCTGGCTAATGAACGTCTAGCTCCCAGAACCGAGAGAACACGTCTGTTGTTTTAGTCACCAAGTCTGTGAAGGGAGAAGACGTAAAGGCGGAGTAACTCGCCAGTGTCATTAAGTGTAAAGGGGAGCCCAGATCAGACTTGGGTACCACGGCTCCAGACACAGTGCTTGTAACCACAGTGTACCCTGTGGCTGAGGGTCTGGAGGAAGGGGGTCCACAGGCTGTGTGATGCAAACCCTGCTGCCACTGAAATGATGGGTCACTGCTTTGACCCACACCCAGCTCCAGAGAGAAACAATTCTCCACCAGCAGCTCAGTGTGGGAGTTCCAGCAGGGAAATGAGCTATTCAAGAAATAATCAGGCAAAGAGGAGAATCAGTTGCAGATCGACACAGAGCCGTGAGGTGACGCCTATCCAACAGGCACTGGGCTAAGCCTAAAGGCTCTTGCTGGCAGGGCCCAGTGGTGCCATTTCCAAAGCTACCTGCTCAGTGGCAGTGGCCTGTTTACCTATTTCCCTATATTTTTATGGCAACAAGCTGTGACAGGGTAGCTTTAGGGTTTTCCAAGGCCGTAAGCCCAACAGCTGCAAGAAACTTCTTTTTCTCGCTATAAATCCCGAAGCCTTCTGAAAACCAAAGTTTTCCCACCTTCCTGTCCTCACAGGGCAATAAAGCCACTGGGACACAGGTGTGCAGGGTAGGAGAGAACAGTGGCTCCTTAGGAGAGGTGGCAGCAAAAAGGAAGAGCTAGAGAAAGAACAGATTACTTCTGCTTTTATCAGACTGCACACAGATAAACACTTCTCAGGACAGCAATGAGCTCTAAGAGTGGGCGATGTCCCTGTGCCATCCGGAGGTTACTGCTGTCACACACTATACGACTCACAATGCTGGGTATCTAGGGCAGTGGATTTAGGGAACAGATAGCGGGAAGACAGGGATACTGTTCTGAGCCAGGGCCTGCCATTTGCCAGGCAATGACAGTCATTTCACTGAATCCTCTAAGTTGTTAGGTAGATTGTGAGACAGAAAGAGCCCAGTTTCAAGATAAGGAAACGAAGTCTCAGAGGGACTGGGTAATTTGGCCCGTAAGTTCCCAAGGAGCAGAGACAGTTGAGGTTCAAACCCAGGTCTGTCTGCCCCCGAGGCTCATTCTCTTTTCCTTAACACCTACACCACCTTGTCTTGAAGGAGCAGCTCTCTCCTTGGAAAAGCGGACTTTTAAGGATCAAATCTGAAATGGGGCAGAATTTAAGAGGACTGGAGAGAAGACAATCAATTTCTTGCAATACAAACTCTGTCTTTTGAAATCTAAACATTCCTGTGTTTTGTTTTTTTTTCTGGTGTCCGACAAAGGTCTCACCACTTTTACAAGGATGACAATGTCTGAAGGCATCGCCATGACCTCGTACTAAACATGAAGAAAGCCACAGGAGCAGACCTTACCGAACAAAATGAAGGGTGTGTTTGTATGTTTTGCCAGTTAAAAAAAAAAATTCAGGTGTCTCCTTCCCTGGTAGAAAGAGAGGTGAGAGGGAGAAAGAGACGAGACACGGCTTCAAAACAGTAGCATCAAAGCAAAAACTGGTGGGAGTTTGACCTACATACAAGCTTAAAAAAAAAAAAAAACCAAAAACCCAGCAGGCATCTGAAGCCTGAAAAATGGAAAGGTTTGCTAAAATTAGGTTTAGCCTAGTGGAAAAATCCCTCACACTCTCTCAGGTTTATTAGATCTTTTACTAAAGCATTACGCCCATCATGCCTGGTGGAATATCATTTGAGGATTTTTATTTTTTGGGATGGGAGAGGCAGGTGGGAAAAGAACATGAAACTAGGAAAGGGAACTTGTGAATTTCCAATCTTGGGCACATTTCATCACTCCCTTTTCTAACTGTCCACAGCACATCCTCTGGCTGAGTGCCCCGGAGAACGGAAATAACACAATCAGGGCCAAGAGAGGGGAAGCCCAGGCTCCTCAGGGACTGCTCCTCCTGCAGCAGCTTCCAGGGGGCACCCACGACAGACGCTCTTTGTTGAAGACTGGGCCCTCACTGTTCTCTTTGTGAGGGTAACCTGCTAAGCCGGAAAGAGGCTCAGCAGCCTCGTTATCACATGATGCAAGCAGGACCAAAGGCACTGCAGATAATAAAAACCTGGCTTTTCCCTTTCTGGCGTGGGGCTGTGAGGCCAGGGAGTGGGTGGGGAAGGGATGACTGGATGGAATCCCTTCCTGAGCATGGTTTCCCACGGGTAGAGAGTTGTGTAAGTGGGTCGAACTTAGGGGCTTAAAAGCCAAGTGACTAATGCCTTGGTTGAAATTTCCTTAAACAACCAACATTTTACCAACTCTGTTGGTAATGTTTAGCATTAAAACATCATCTTTACCATGTCTGAGTTCTCATCAATTCAGATCAATTCTTATCCTGGTTCTTTTAGGCACTTCTAAAAATCCTTCTATTATTAACCACAAGGACCCCATAAAGGTATCCAAACCATGGCCTTTTCCTTCTGCTTTTCACACAGAGGCTTCCCCAAGACAGGCAGCTCATTCCAGAGCCAGGAAACTCCAAAGCGCCTCATTTACTATAAATCCCCAGCGGAGGGCAGAGCTTATGCTGTACTCACACACTAGATTTTTGTCATTTCCTTTGGACTCAACTCATGATAGGTTGTGTTCCTGTAAGAACGGGCCGAGGCCCTTGGGAGTGCTGATATTAAACACCCCCAGCCATCTGGGCTCAGGTAAGCAGCACAGTCAAGAGCACCTCAGGAAGCAGCAGCAGCCGTGACCCAGGCCACTCTCCTTGGTCCCCCACGTGTTGTCATGGCTACCACAGGGCAGGGAGCGCTCAAAGGGTACTCTGCGTGTGCTCAAGAACCGGCCGCTATCACGACTGTTCACCTCGTGCCATATGGAATGGCAGTTTCACAGGGAGAACTCGGAAGGCTTGAGTCAAGAAATCACAGTTTTCCAATTTATGTGTAAAGATGAAATGCAGTGGCGCTTACTCTACCAAGACGAGCGAAATCTAAGGGTGGTACAAAGACGGCCGCGGCCACCCCCAGTCCTCCATTTGCTCACTGCACACCGGAAATACACTGCTACAGAGACTCCCTTCGCTTTTCTCTCTGGGAGCTAACAGACCAACGTGGGACACCTTGTCAGAGACAGGAACAAAACAAAACCTACACAAAGCTGGACTTCCCAGGTTAGGAGCAGGACCAAGTAATAAGCGCCAAGGAAGAGTGAGAACGGCATAAAGACAGTACTCTCTACACAACATTCTAAGTATCTGAAGGAATTAAGGAGTGGTAGAGGAGGACAGGTGTTGGTTTCTACCAGCCGCTCTGGGGCCCACGCTCAGGTGCTGGACAGCCTGGCAGATTCATGACACTGAGCCGCTATTTTAATGGGCTCTACACTAACTGATGGACAGTTTTGTGGAGAAAAGATTACGTGGGATCGATCTACGTAATTATACAAACCCTAAGTAAGAGAACTGGACAAATTAACCACCCAGTGATAAATCAGTCTTGACCTTCTCGCCACTTCCCCAACCTTGCTGGCTTTTCAGAGGCTGATTTCCCCTTCCTTCACACACCATAAATTCTGGACAAATACCAAAAGCTAGCCAACTGACAGAGAATTATCCTCAGCTCCTAACATAAATGCTGTGGCCTGTAAACCTTTCTAGGACTTAGGAAACAACTGTTGGAAGGACCAAACTCAAAGTTCTTAATGGACACCGTAGCAAACCAGAGACTGAAGTCAAACTTCACCTAAAACACTACCCACTTCCTCACCTGCTTGGCTTTGAAAGGCTCCTTTAGCTGATCACCAGAATATGGCACCCTAGGCTCACCTGTTAACAACCAGCTCTTTCCAAACTGGTGATATTAAGGCAACTTTTAACTAGTGGGTTCAATTTATTCTTGTTCTTAATTTTACTAACACACTTGATTTAATTTTACATTTGAACTCCAAAGCACCCCCACAAAAGGGGCAATTAGGAAAAATGATTACCAGGAGCTGCTAGAACTCTCCCAGATTGCAAGGATATAAATCCATATGACCATTCTGGAACAATCTTGGCAGCATCTACTAATGTGAACATACACATATCCTATGACCTGTTCTAGGAACTTTGGGGCACACACAACAGAAATGTACACTTATGTCCATTGTTGGTGGGAATGCAAGTTGGTGTAGCCACTCTGGAATAAAGTATGGAAGCTCCTCAAAAAGTTCAAAATAGAGCTACCCTACGGCCCAGCAATTGCACTACTAGGGATTTCCCCTGAAGATACAAATGTAGTGATCTGAAGGGGCACCTACACACCAATGTTTATAGCAGCAATGCCCACAATAGCCGAAGTATGGAAAGAGCCCAGATGTCCATCGACAGATGAATGGATAAAGAAGATATGGTACATATACCATACATATGGAATATTACTCAGCCATCAAAAAATTGAAATCCTGCCATTTGCAATGACGTGGAAGGAACTAGAAGGTATTAGCTAAATGAAATAAGTCAATCAGACAAAAACAATTATCATATGATCTCATATATGGAATTTAAGAAACAAAACAGAGGATCATAGGGGAAGAGAGAAAAAATAAGACAAAATCAGAGAGGGAGACAAACCGTAAGAGATTCTTCATCACAGGAAACAAACTGAGGGTTGCTGGAGGGGAGGGGGGCGAAGGGATGGGGTAACTGGGTGATGGACATTAAGGAAGGCACATGATGTAACAAGCACTGGGTATTATATAAGACTGATGAATCACAGACCTGTACCCCTGAAACTAATACTACATTATATGTTAATTAATTGAATTGAAATTTAAAAATACATTAAAAAATGTATACCTGTGTCTATCAAAAGACATGTGCACAAGCATGTTCACAGTAGCATTTACCACCTGTAATAACCAAAACCTGGACACTAATCAAATGTCCTTCAACAGGAGGAAAGACTAATAAGCTGGGGTACAGCCCCGCAACGGACCACATAGAGCAAACACGAGAAACAAATCTGCAACCACGGACAACGACGTGGATGTAGCCCATGTACCAGGTGTTGAGTAAACAGGACAGAAACAAAAACCACTGCGTGATTCCCTCTAGATAACGTTCAAAACCAGCCCAACTAGTCGCTGCTGTTACAAACCAGGACAGCTGTGGCCCCCGGGGAAAAAGGCGGTAGAGAGGAGGCGAGCGGGGACTTCTGGGGGGTGGCTGCACAGGTATATTCTCTTTGTTTAAACTCGCTAAATACTCATGATTTGTACCTTTTTTCATATGCACATATTTAATAAAAAACTTTAAGAAAAAAGATGATCTCGTCATAGATTTTAGTCTCTTCATACACGCAATGATCCTTTTCTTCAAAATTCTTTGAAGAAAAGCTTATTTCTGTGAGAAAGTAAAATGAGAAAAACACCCTATGTCTGTTCTAGAGGCTATTTTTATGAACTCTTGTTTCTTTGGCACGGTCTCCCTAAGAGAATAGCTGTATCTGAATCTGCCCTAAGTCCCTTCTTAGTCCGGGGTCACGCGGCAGTATCGTGGGATCACTTTGGAATCAGATGGAGCCCCGCACATATCCTGGCTCCGTCAGGCAGCAAGGCCGTGCGGTCCCCGCCACACATACGATCTTCAACTGGAAAGTGAGGACACTGAGAAGTGAGCGGCACGAGGTGGGTGACTGGCCCAACATGCAGACTTGTCCTCACCAGGATGTAGCTCAGGGAGACAGGCTAAAGCATCTCTCCTCCCATCTTTCACAAGCTAAATGCAGATGTTGGAGCTCCTCGGGAGCTCTCCGTGAGCAGTTACTACAGATGGTGATGCTTACCACCACCAGAACCAAGCACCAAGGAGCCACAGGGAACTTCCCCCCTTAAACATTTATCCCTGTAGTTTGAGGAATAAATTTTAAAAGTAAGCACTGTTTCTGAAAAATCACTTTGTGATCTTTACTCTGTTAAACATTTGTGTATTTTGAAAGCTTAATTTTGAAGAAAACTCCATCTCATACAGAGCATTTAAGATCCGTTCAAGCAGACAGAAAAGACTGAGGGAGAAAGAATCCTACGTTGTGAGCAGGGGGACTCC
This sequence comes from Ursus maritimus, assembly GCF_017311325.1. Taxonomy (NCBI): domain Eukaryota; kingdom Metazoa; phylum Chordata; class Mammalia; order Carnivora; family Ursidae; genus Ursus; species Ursus maritimus. The sequence goes on along the minus strand of NW_024423786.1, from coordinate 40,935,058 downwards.
CAAGACTATATCTACAGACATCACTTAGATCAAGTGGCGAGTCCGATGGCAGCCAGCAATTCCACAGCTGTAATTTAACAGTCGTGTGTGTGAAATGAATGCTTCCCAATCGAAGTCAACCTAGCCCGTTTTGGTTTGTGAACTAAAATAAAAGATCCACATTGGGGCGCCTGGGTGGCGCAGTCGTTAAGCGTCTGCTTTCGGCTCAGGGCGTGATCGCAGCATTCTGGGATCAAGCCCCATATCGGGCTTCTTCACTGGGAGCCTGCTTCTTCCTCTCCCACTCCCCCTGCTTGTGTTCCCTCTCTCGCTGGCTGTCTCCCTCTGTCAAATAAATAAATAAAATCTTTTAAAAAAATAAATAAATAAAATAAAAGATCCACATTGATGATATGAGTTGTCAGATCACAGTTTTTTTCAGTCATAGCTTTCTCGAGCTAACATGCCCGGCTATTTCCATGAGCAGATTTAGAAAATCTGCCATTTGAGGCAGTCAGGCTAGCTGTTATTGGTCATGTTGGGGCCTTCCCTGGCTCGCAAGGGTCTCCCAATATTACCTTAGTTCATTTCTACATGCCTTGGCCAGAGAATTTGCATTCCATCCCAAGAAGCACAAACTTGGGCTCTGCTAAACACCTGGCACATCACAACAGAGTAATTATGAAAATCTTACAGGATGAGTGTTAATAGAGCCGTGTCATACACAGCATGTCGCTCTCTATGAAGGAAAGGAACATGGCAGGGAGAAAAGCTGAAATTAAAGGTATGTTTTAGGTTTTCATGATGCTGGTGGGTAGTTTTTGTTTGTTTGGGGAAGGTAGTTAAGTTTGAAAGGACTGTGAGATCAACTTTCAAGGTGGTTAAAGTGTGGTGCATAGTTGCCAGCCTGAAAGGGCTCCCGTGAACTAAAGGTAGGACAATCTGAGCATCAAAAACAGTAATGTCCATAACAGACTGAAATACATAAAATATACAAAATTACATAAATTCACAATACTAAAAACATACACACACCGGAGAACCGCCCCCCCCCCCCTTACTGGTCACCTCTGGTGAAGACGGTGGTTAGGAACCCATTATTCAGGTAACCAATAAAGAGAAAGGATGAAGCCTTTATTCAGTAAAGGAACTGTAAGGAACTCATTTTCAGGATAAGTGATTGATCAAGGTTTCTTTGTTCTTTGTTTTTTAAATAATAAAGAATCACTGCTAATAAAATGAAGAACAGAAATAAATGCAGAAGGAAAAATCAACGGAGACATCTCACCATTTTGCAAGGCTTGATGAAAGAGCTGATCTAGAAGCGATTCTCAAAGGCAGGTAAAACCTCTGATGAAGTCTGTTGGGAAACTCTTGAATGGATGGGTCATCCTAACAACAGATGATCAGCCTAGAACCGCTGGCCAACCTTCATGTCACCAAGAGAGACAACTGACATTACAGTAAAAGCCAGCTTCCAAAAAGTGAACCTGAACCTGGTAAAACACCCAGAGCAAGCCTCTGGTTTATGGAAGATGTGTGGGGGAGGGACGTGGGGAGAAGAATATGAGAAATGACACCATGCACCTTCTGGGCACATTTCAGCATAGTCACAGGTGCAAAACCCTCATTTCTTCCACATATGAACCGCATTTAAAAAAAAAAAAAAAAGGAGGGGAGGTGAACTGTTTACACATTAAGACAGATTTAAGAGAACTATCAGCAAATGCAATGTGTGGACCTTATCTGAACACCGATTCAAACAAATGAAGCATCCAAGAACACTTAATTGATAGTTAACTAGGAATTATGGTTACTTTTGCTGGGTGTGATAACAGTAGTTATGTTAAAGAATAAGATTTCTCAGATCTTGGTTAGAGATATACCTTAAAGTCTACCTCCTGCCCCAGAGTGAGGAAGAAGAAACAAAATATCGGTAGTTCTGAAGCATACGTACAAGAGGTAATACGGGGGGATTCTTACACTATTCGCTCTACTTTTGCCCACGGTAGATTTCTCCAACAAAAAGTGAAAACTAGCAGGGAATTGCTGGGTGTGGAAGCTGGGTCATAGGAGTTCACGGCATTATTATTTTTGTGCATGTCTATCTTTAAAAATGCCTGTAAGTTTAAAAAAAAAAAAAAAAGAGTAGACAACCCAAGGATGAATTTTTAAGGAACTCTGGGATGTATGGGCCACTTGGAGGCTGACCGACCCAAAGAAAGGCATCACACCAGGAACAGAACATGGCAAACATTATGTGGTGATGGTTATGCAACCAGGTCTCACTTGCCTACAATTCCCTAGCTGAAAATCGGTATCTTACACAGTCCTAGGCCCGAATCACCGAGGGTGTGGTTAGCTCCTCTGATGCTGTGCCACAGGGATGACCACAGCCTCATCCATGAGCAGAGCCTGCCTCTCACCTGGCTGGGGTGGATGAGGTGGTGGCATCTGGTGGTGCATCAGAGGGTAGGGAGGGGGCTGCTGATGAGGCATCATGCCGGGGTGCCCTGCTGCTCCAAGTGGCGCCAGGCCAGGTCCTCCAGAATGCTGGTGTGCCTGCTGCGGGTTCTGCCCATGCTGCTGCTGTTCCATTTGCTGTCGGGCTCGCAATTCGGCATATTTCAGCTGTTCCATGTGGAAGTTCTGGCGTTCTGTAAGCAACTGCTGCCTCTGTTGTTCTAACTGTCAAGAAAAGGAAGGGGAAGAGAGATGACACAAAGAGAGGGTCTTAGGAGTGGATGACACACAGGACATCAACCTGATGCCTGAACTCCCTATCCCACCTCACGTACACAGCCACCTCCAACATCTGTGGTGAGGAATGGCATTATTTCTTGAGTAGCGTATTTCCACTTGGACACCCGTTACCAAGGTCAAGGTCTTTTCTGTGTTATGCACAAGGTCTGCCTTTCCTGTAACCTTCACCCAGTGGGGTTATTGCTCTCCGGGCTCATTCAGTACACACGGAATCCTGTCTGGCAGGCCTTCAGATATGTAAAAATAGATTTCATGACTGCCAGGTAATACAAACCTCTCCTCTCCTCTTCATAGTCCCTCAACGGATAAAATTTCAAGTCCACGCAACTTTCCCAGGTGCTCTCTTCTGGATGTGATCCTTTGGTTACTATTTTAGAACTGACACAGAGTTAAATGCTCTGGATGAGTGGACGTGGCCTTAGCTGCAAATACCCACATTTTTCTATGTGGAGCTTTGGCAGTGCCATCGCAAATCTTGGCTTTCAAGTACCCAAAATTATACTGGGTGACACATTCACAGAATATTTTAGGTGCCTAAATAAAGATGTGCATGAATCTTGGTCTGAAGAATATAAGTATTTCAATATTCAAGATAATCTTTCTGGGACCCAAATTAAACTAAAGAGAAATAAGCTATTATACGTGCCAGGAAATCCAGAAATCATATGCCTGAGAATAGTTCAGAGGATGAAGCCCACCTTAAATGCTATCAAAATTAATTTAATTCAGTCCTGAAAGAGAAAATCACCTTGAATATGAAGGAAAATAAACATGCAGATTTCGGAGGGAAGAAGCGTACAGATCATAAGGAGGGTTAACAGATCTATTTATTTCCAATAATGTTCGAGCCCACCATTTCCAACGGCAAGATCCGAGTCACTGGGAGACATTTTTAGAACTTTTCTGTCCGAGACGGCAGACAGAAGCCACAAATGGCTCCTGAGCACTTGAAATGTGGCTAATCTGAAGTGGAATGTGTTGTAAGTATAAAACACACACTGAGTTCTGAGGACTTAGCATGAAAAAAATGTATTCTTCATCTTGATTACATGTTCAAATAATATTCTGTACATACTGAATAAACGTTACAATTTCACCTTTTACATGTGGCTACTAGAAAATTTTAAATCACATAGGTGGCTCACACTGTATTTCTGTTGGATAGCACTCTTCCAAGGCATTCGACATACTAAAAAAAGGTAACATTTTAGCTTTCAGGAGCAGCCAGTTGTACAGATAAATACTATATACTATCATCAGTAAAAACTGGTTGGAATATGCATGAAGAGTTAGCCTAAGAATATGGGCTCTCAGCAGAGGGCTGTCTGAGGAGAAGACCCTGTGGAACCAAGTGAGAAGCACTTCTGGTTATCAGGAGTAGCAACCAGGGAGTGGCCATGGACGGACGGGGCGCAGGAGGACAGGCCACTGACTGAAGAGGGACGAGAACAGGCATGACCAGGTGAGGAGGAGGGGGAATGGAGAGAATAGATGGTAAAGTTTATGTCCCAGGCAGGTTAGCTGGCTGCGGGGAGTCTCCTAGGGAGAAGGAGATCTTCTGAAACAAATGATTTTGTGAGAGCGGTTGAGGGTCATCAGGAGGGAGTGCGGCAGGGTGCTGCTACGGTCCTGACAGACTGGTCTGGGCTCTTCATTTTCTAGGGAGGGTGACCTGAAGAGGTTAAAGCCCGGCCCGGTGTTCCTCCTTGTTTGTATAATGAGCAGGGAACTGCAAGATGTAAAAAGCAAGAGAGTCCTCAGGAAGTCCAGCTCTGCAAGACATTTAATCAGTCAGTAAGAGGCACTGATAAAAAAGGAAGCTAAAAATTCTGACTACAGGTCCTAGGAATCGCTTTCTTCTATTCTTTCTAGGAAATTCAGGACTTTGCTGAGGTTAGACATAAAAGGTTGCCAGAAAAGGACATCTTATCTATGTTCTTGTCAAACCATTATTGGTCTGGATGGTTTGGCTGAAGTCCCGCAGTTATGTAAGAACTATAATTTAGGTCAAGATCTGTTCTGTAAAGAAGCTGATCTGTTCCTGGAAGGGATTTTGTGTCTCTGAAGGGAAATTTTAGTCTCTACGTTACCTCTCTCAGTGGTTTGGTTTTGTTTTTAAACCAAACCAGTCCTTCTTTGAGAGCTGACCTCTCAAGGTATTAACCACAGAAAGAAAAATTTGCCCAATTTTCCATGTCTACAAATGTACTAACTTTAATTATTCTATTTTTTCCTGAGCTTCACTTGTCATTTCAAAACATGGAAGGTAATTAAAAGAAAGTAATTAGAAGAATTAAAATAGATGAGTGATTAAACACACACACACATTCCTGAAAGAGAACCCAGTTAAACCAAAGCTCCAGTGTGGGCTGAAAAGGTGCTGTGGGGTGAGCGCAGTGCCCAAGCAGCAAGCAGCAAGCGTGGCTCCAGGAGGGCAGCACACGAAGCAGAGCTTATGGCCACATCTTGGCCTCATCAAGCAATAGACATACATCTCTTGTTGTGGATACCTCATTGTTACTGAGTTCAACTGAAGACTGCATTCATTTTTTGACAATCAGACATAATGTAAATTGGCAGTTTTTGAGGAGAGTTCGACAGTATTGAGCAAATTTTAAATGCATGAAACCAGTGATTCTACATCTGGGAATCTGTCCTAGAAAACTGTATATATGTGTGTCTGAGGACAGCCATTAAAGTGCTGTTTTTGATGTATAGTTGTCTGAAATACACTGAGGAAAAAAAGCAAGTTGCTGCAATATTTATTACACAATCCTAATTAAATTTAAAAAAAAGCCACCTTGTATTCACATACACACACACATTATATACACAATGAAAATGTCCTATCAGACACCAAACTATTAGGTGATTATTCCTAGAAATGAAACTGAGGATAAGAGAGACTTTTCAATTTATTCATTTCTTTATTGAAAAAATTTTCATCACACATAATATTTTTGTCAAAAAACAAACCGCTAGGGAGCCTGGGTGGCTCAGTCGGTTAAGCATCTGCCTTCAGCTCAGGTCATGACCCCAGGGTCCTGGGATGAAGTCCTGCATCAGGCTCCCTGCTCAGCAGGGAGTCTGCTTCTCCCTCTGCCCCTCCCCACTGCTTGCGCTCTCTCTAATAGATAAAATCTTTAAAAACACACACACACACACACACTAAAAATCAAAACCAAACAAAAAACCCAACACTAAAAGCATGCAAGCCATGTGCTATAGATAGCTTGATTTTCTCCTCTCCGCCTTCCATTTCCGAGAACTGTGGACAAAGTCCCAACAGCTAAAGTGAACAGCGTATGTACATTCACGTAGATAGAATGTTAATGAATCTGTCCATTTTCTCTCATGGCTCCAATCTGGCTCTAGGGCAGCCGGTTTCACACAAAGCTGCCTGTAGCCCAGCTCTGAAGACACATCCCCCCACCGCTTTCAAACCCTGCCTTCCTCTCCCCCCTCAGTGCTGCACTGTGTACCCACCGGACAGAAGAACCCAAGTGCAACTGGAGCACAACAGAGCACTTTTCTGCACCAAGGCACCAAACGCAGACACAGCTGCAACATGCCGCCGAAGCTCACACAAAGCTCTTCTCCCAGCTTCACGGGCACAAAGCAGGGAGGGCGGGAAAGAGGAAAAGGTGGGGGCCGCACAAGTCCATCTACACTGCCAGGGGCTAAGGTATCAGCCGCGGCCTGAAGCCTCTGACTACTTGGCCTCAGAACTAAGTAAATAATCACACATCTTCCTTGGCAATGTTTGGTGTCAATGACCAGACATCCATTTACAAAAAAACCAAGTCCCAACTAGACCTATTCATTCCTTCTTACCCCTGTGGAAACGAGAACACCACAACCGTGTCCTGTGGCTTCCCCATGTGCGTCTGGAGGTGAAACCCAAAGGGGCAGGCACACATCGTGGTGACCGGTCACTCTGTCCTGTTGCCTTGTGCCTGCCTCCTGAGGCCAGGCATTTCTGGTTCGGAACTAAACCTACAACTGGATACAGCTTTCTTCATCTCAGCTAAAACTACTCGTGATGTAATGTGCACGTCTAACAAGAGGTTCCGTTACAAGACAGGCAGCACAGAGATGCGTTACCCCAAATACAGAGAACACCAAGTGCATTGGCTTCTCCTGGGTCAGTAAGAAATTCACCTTCTGGCTTTTTGTTCTTCCTTCCCTCATTTGTCATAAAGTACAACAAACTTCCCTAAACCTGCATCCTGTGTGATGAGATCCTATTATCCAGAACTTGACCACTTCTCTTCGCTTGCTCGGCCACCACCCTGGTCCAGGCCACCGTCACCTCATGTGGGCTATTTTAACGGCCTTGCCACCAGACTCTCCTTTTTCGAGCCTTGCTGCTTTGTCATTTCCTCTCTACAACACAGCCGCCACACAGATCCCTGGGGAACTATAAGCAAGACCATGCCAGCTCTCTGCATTTACTATTTTTATGGACTGCATAAAATAGGCTCTGTAGTTTTTCCACACTATCAGAGTAAAATGAAAAGCCTCTGGATGGCTTACAGGGACTTCCGTGATTAGGTCATCAAATCTCTGACTTTATCCTCTCACCTCCTCCTCATTTGTGCTCCAGCCCAACCACCTACTCCTCAGTGCCCCAACACGCTCCTGCCTCAGAGCCTCTGCGCTGGTTCTAGGCCTCAGAAGCACGTGTCTGTCCGTCTCTCGGTAAGGCCTACTCAGCCGATACCACCGTCAAGTGCAATCTCTCCCTTGACCCTCCCCACCTCCCCTCCCCAGCCTGTAACATACAGTTCAGTACATACACACACCGCATAGAACATCTCCTAACGCCCTTCGTTGATTATTTCAAGCTCTACCAAGGCAAAGAGTTTGGTGGGGTTTTATCCACCACTGTACCCCAGTGCCATACGCATGCCTAGAACAAAGTAGGTGCTGCTTGGGTATCTGTGGAACGAACAAATTACCTTAAACTTACATCACCTGTGTGGCAAAAGCCATCAGCTCTGGGCTGGCTGACTCTTCAGTCTCCTCGGAAATCATGTCCTTCTCTTCATATTCGGGATTTAGGCCTTCTTAATAGCTCGGATCAGCCCCTCCTCCACTAGGAAGCTCTCCTTGATAATCTCGGCCAACCACGGCCCCCTCTCCTTTGGATTTCCATTGCCCCACTGCCTCGTAGGAGGTGGTGTCTCTGCATCTCAATGTCTCACGCACCCTCTAGCCTCCTTGAGGACTGGCTCTAGGATTCCCACAATGTCTCTCTTTACCGAACGTATTCAGTTCTACACCTAGCCAAACGACCTCCAGAAATTCAGAGAGCATTTGGTCTACCAGATCAGCTCACAGATCCATCCCATCATGGGCATCAAATTATTATTTTTTTAATTCAAATGGGAATGCTTTAGACAGGGCCCCCCAGTTCTCTCCAGGTGGCTCAAGTCCCCAGCACAACCCATGCCTGAAACCTGCTCTCTCTTTTTTTTTTTTAAAGATTTTATTTATTTATTTGACAGAGATAGAGATAGCCAGCGAGAGAGGGAACACAAGCAGGGGGAGTGGGAGAGGAAGAAGCAGGCTCATAGCGGAGGAGCCTGATGTGGGGCTCGATCCCATAACGCCGGGATCACGCCCTGAGCCGAAGGCAGACGCTTAACCGCTGTGCCACCCAGGCGCCCCTGAAACCTGCTCTCTTGACCGATGTGTGCTATCCACCTGGCATGGAAGGCTGCTCAGGTGGGATGACCCTCTGAGTTATGGTCCCAGCACAAGCTCAGCATCCTCACCCGAACTAGAGTCAATACTTTATCCTGTCATTTCCTCGATGGGCTCTGTGCATTTCGTAACTGCCTTTATCTAATACCAGCACTTCATGAGAGAGAGCTGTTAACGGTACCTACTGAGCTCTAATTATAGTTGTATGGATAGTATCTATAAAAGATTCAGATTTATATCCTTTGTTCTTAATTTCTACATACCTAAAGACTCAAGAGAACTGATTTTAAGTCATTAGAGAAAAAAAGAAAGTTCATATCTCTTTTTTTTTTTTTTTTAAAGTAGGCTCTACACTCAGTGTGGAGCCCAAGAAGGGGCTTGAACTCACAACCATGAGATCAAGACCTGACCTGAGATCAAAAGTCGGATGCTTAACCAGCTGAGCCACCTAGGTGCTCCTATATCTGATTCCTAAAGTCTAAGAAAAGACTTTGACATCTATTGCTATATAAATAAAACCAAATGTTTAATTCAAAAAAAGTATGTCCTGGAGCTATTGCCTGTAGGTAAAGAAGTACACCTTAAAGTGAACCGAGGCAGGGGCAGCTGGGTGGCTGAGTCGTTAAGCGTCCGCCTTCGGCTCAGGTCATGATCTGAGAGTCCTGGGATCAGCCCCGCACTGGCCCCCTGCTCAGCTGGGAGTCTGCTTCTCCTTCTGCCTCTGCCCCTCCCTTGACCAGCTCGTGTTCTCTCTCAAAAAAATAAAATACAGGGGTGCCTGGGTGGCACAGCGGTTAAGCGTCTGCCTTCGGCTCAGGGCGTGATCCCGGCGTTATGGGATCGAGCCCCACATCAGGCTCCTCTGCTGGGAGCCTGCTTCTTCCTCTCCCACTCCCCCTGCCTGTGTTCCCTCTCTCGCTCGCCGTGTCTCTCTCTCTCTGTCAAATAAATAAATAAAATCTTAAAAAAAATAAAATAAAATAAAATAAAATAAAATAAACTAAATCTTTAAAAAATAAAGTGAACTGAGGCAACGTGGTAGGCAGAGAAGCACCAGGTGGTGATGAACTGAACACCTACTATGTGTTCGAGGCACTGTGCCAGGCACACGCCACACTGCTCTCATTTAACTCCCTCAATAGTCCCGTGTGGAAATCACTGGTTAGCAAAGTGGCCATGGCTTTGCCTGCCCACAGGGAAGGACAGGATAGTAGTGCCTGGTGGAGAAAAAAGAGTTATATGGTCACTGTGCACAACATGAATGGGAGACATTTTGAATTTTGCAGAACTCTCTGGTTCTGAGAACGAGTCCCCAAGCTGGCTTCCACACTCCCACTTCTTGGTATTTACACCTTCCACCTCCCTGAACCATGTCTACCTCGCAACCCGGTCCCAGAGCCAGAGTTGGTCTGGTGACTGAGAGAACACAGTAGAAATGAAGGAGTGGGACTTTGAAGTTTAGGTTACATGCAACAGTGTGGCTTCCATTCTGGGTGCTCGCTCATGTTCTTGCTCTTTTTAATCACTCACCCTGAGGGACCCCCTTCATGAACGGCACCCCAGAAAGGCTCGTGTGGTAGGAGCAGAAGCCCCTGCCAACAACCCCAGGAGTAAGTTGGGAGGCGGGAGCTCCAGCCCTGCTGAACCTTAGGGAGCCAGCAACCTCGCAAGACCCCGCTCCTGAGCCGCCCGGCCAAGGTGCCTGGCTCCCAACTCCCAGAAACCACGTGAGACCTGGTTTTCTGTTTGCAGTCACGAAGCTTTAGGGTCCTTATTTCCATAGCAGTGAACAACTAACACAGCTGTGTTACTGACAGTCAGTGGCTAGGGCTTGGGACTACCCCATACAAAGGATTTTCCTGCCCCAAATGCTGACTGAGAAGGCAGGCTGACCGCCAAAGGATTTGAGCAGAGCACCTGATGGGAAGAGAGTCGGCAGAACAGCGTTCCCAACATTTTCAGTTGTGCTGTTTTATCCAGAGACTAGCCTCTAAAATGTTTTATGTGCTTTGATTAGAATTCAACAACAAAAAAGATTCAAATAAGAAAATCACAGTGCAGTTCTGTAATTTGAGATAATAACTGTTACAAATCCACAGCACAAGGGAAATTCTGAAGGGCTAAGAGGAGTGCAGCCATTACACTCGGCCCCTGGGTGTCCAGGACTCGGAGCGAGAACTGGAGAGGGGCAGGGGGTGTGCTGATCTAGGTGACAGTTTCACTGGGGGTTTCAAAGAGTGGGGGATCCCCAGGTTCAACCTCTGAAGAGAGAGTGACTTAGAGCTGAGAAAAGAGGCCCTTGAGAATGCAGACAGTGTTCTCTAAGTGCACAGAGTGCTGCCAATCTTCCAGGCTCATCCATCGGTGCTGCTTTATGAACGACAGCAGGGCATCTGGCTGCCAGTGGCTACGACCCAATCATCACATGAATCCTGCATGTGCCAATAATCCACTATATCATAACCCTGTTACCCTGAGTCCACTAAAAACATCCATAAATGACAAAAGGGCAGCTTAAGAGGATACAATAAACACAAAGAGTCATTCCTCCACGCTCCGGCTCACCTAGCAGAAGTATTCTCCAGCACCCTCTCCCACCTCCCGTTCTCCAGGTATGCCTCCTTTCTGCTCCCAAAAGAGCACTGAACACACTGCGCCATCATTTGTTTGCCTGACTCTCTTCCCCATTTGACTAAAGGGTGGACTCCCCTCTTCCACTTCTCTAGCTTCCGACATGGATGCCGGCACACATGCATTCAAGAGTCACTGACGCAAGAGCCCATGACGTGCCAGTTCTGTGTTTACAAAGACACTCGGTCAAGTCCGTGCTCACAGGGCATATACCCCTGTATGGGAGACGGATACGTGAATCCGCAACCACGACACAGTGTAAGTGCTGTCAGGCTGCCACCGCAGCAGATGGGGTGGGCAGGTCACCTGGAGGGGCAGGGCTGAGGGATGCAGGGCTGGGGAAGAGGACCTTGCTGGCAGAGGAGCACAGAGAACAAGGCCAGAGGGAAGCCTGAATGAGGCGTGGTGTGGCCAGTACACAGGGGGTGATGGAGAGGAGACTGGGGTGGCCAGCAGCTCGCAGGGAAGGAGAGGGCCAGTGATGTGAGACACGCTTACAGGGTTAGGGACCTGCGGGTGGGCTGGGGAAGGGTGTGGGTCAAGAGTTACTGAAGCAGCCTCGCCGTCCTCCAGGGCCAGGATGCCTGCCAAAGTGGAAGAGGTGGTCTCAGGACAAAATGAAAGTGGGCTGTTGGTGCCAGTTATTGGGCTACTCATCCTGAGGAATCTGCCAGAGGATGTGATTGGACTGACCACTAAGAAACAGCTAAATAAATACAAAAAGTCCTTAAAATTAGAACTCCTCTGGGATCGTTTAATTTTAAGGCTCTACCATTTAGATACCAGGATCTCATATACAGATTAAAAAGTCAAAATAATCAGAGAGAAGAAGTCCTACCTAAATCCTCAAATTCAGTTCATTGCTTAGAAAATTACCAATTCCTGGGGCACCTGAGTGGCTTAGTTGGTTAAGCGTCTGCCTTTGGCTTGGGTCATGATCCCAGGGTCCTGGAATCAAGCCCTTCTTCAGGCTCCCTGCTCAGTGGCGAGTCTGCTTCTCCCTCTGCCTCTGACCCTCCCCCAGCTTGCACGCTCTCTCTCTTAAATAAATAAAATCTTAATTAAAAAAAAAAAAAAGAAAGAAAGAAAAGTTACCAATCCTTCTTTTCATCAACTCATTAAAAAAACTTCTCCAAAAATTACCTTGAATGACAAACTGCTCCCCTGCCTCTATGTTTCTTACTTTTTGTTGCTTCCTTCTTCAGGTTTGGCCTTTTTCATAATTCTCTTGACCCTGTTTGGGCCACATCCTTCTCACAAGTGTCTGCCCCCACCTATGCTGAGCTCAGCAAGAGCCTATCTCCACCTGCCCTCCACCATGCAGGGAAGGGGAGGAAGACTGAGAGTCCAAGGCTGGACCAGAGGAGGGTTTGGTTAAAAGGGGTCACAGAAACAAGGCTCCCAACTCAAGAGGAGATTAACTCCTACTTTCTGATATTTGTATTGAAGAAGACAGGAAATCAAGAAAATTCTTGAATCAGACAATGGGTCTGTATGAATTCTACTCTAGTGGTAACAAGTAGAACATAAAAGAAGTCTAAGATCTAACTTTTGTAGAGGGAAGAATTTTACACCATCAAGCATGTGGAAAGCTGAGAAGTATAAAAGCTGAAGTTTAAATCATTAGTTTTAGAATGAGAACAGATTTCCTTCTATTCATCATCAGTGACTGACTGACAATCCCTTTGAACGGGCAGAGCAAACACCGGAAAAAGGACCAACAGAGTAGACTGCCATTCATTTTATCTAACTTGTAGTTTATGAAAGGTGGTCAGCATTTAATGGTCAGAAAGCCACCATAAACGTCCCTTTACTTACAGCCTCCTTCTCTCTGTCCATGATAGTTTCCAGCTCCTCAAAATGTCGAAGTTTGATCTCCAGTTTCTTCATTTGTGTCTCAACCAGCAGGGCCACCAGAGACTTGATCTTTCTCTCTTCCACGGCAGCCAGGTGCTAAGTGTAAAAGATCATTCAAATTATTTAGGTAAATATTTGTTTAAAATAGAGCAACAAAATGCTGAAGTTGCTATTCAAAGTAAGGATTATAGAATTAAGAACGGTGCCCTAGGGATGCCTGGGTGGCTCAGTCGGTTGAGCATCTGCCTTTGGCTCCGGTCATGATCCCGGGATCCTGGGATCAAGTCCTGCATCATGCTCCTTGCTCAGCAAGAAGCCTGCTTCTCCCTCTGCCTGCTGCTTCCCATTGCTTGTGCACTCCCTCTGACAAATAAATAAAACCTTAAAAAAAAAAAAAAAATGGTGCCCTGGGGCGCCTGGGTGGCTCAGTCGTTAAGCGTCTGCCTTTGGCTCAGGGCGTGATCCCAGCATTCTGGGATCGAGTCCCACATCAGGCTCCTCTGCTGGGAGCCTGCTTCTTCCTCTCCCACTCCCCCTGCTTGTCTCTCTCTCACTGGCTGTCTCTCTCATTGGCTGTCTCTGTGTCAAACAAATAAATAAAATCTTTAAAAAAAAAAAAAAATGGTGCCCTAAATGCCCCCTCTCTATGTCTCTACCAAATACTTACTTCAATTTAAAATAACTACTGCTGAATTTCTGGTCCTTATAGGTATAAATAACCCTTTCAAAGGGTTAAAAAAAAAACCATAAACCCTCCCATGGTAAACAACTCCTCTCAAAAAGGGCCCACCAGGAAGGGGCAATTTAATCAGGACACTGATGGGCAAAGAGGAGGACACAAGCAGCCTGGGTACACCTCCCCATCCGCGACCCACTTACCTCGCACCCTCTACTCTAAGCCTTCCCTCACTATCCTTCCCTCCTTAGGAACTGTCCAGGGACAGCTAAGCAGTAGCTTCCCCCTCTCCCCCCGCACCCAACACTCAGATGTAAAGCCTCTGCTTTCTCTCTAATGAGTGGAACTGTGAGTGGAAAGGAGGAGGTGAACAATATCCCACCCCTAAGTTTGAGGACAGGATCTGGAGCAAGAGAAACAAATATAGTACAGGACAAGGAGTTACTCTGGAAGAATGTGCTACTCGTCTGCCACAGGATGCATGATGAGCCCTATTCACACTTCTTGCCTATTCAGCAGCACACAGAGGAAGGCACCACATTACACAGAGAAGATGAGGGGCCCATATTTCACCGTGACTACCTGCACCTGGCCAGCGGTCAATCCANTCCCTACACACCATCCAAGAGCTGCGCCAACCAACTCCGAACACCATTCACTTTCGCTGTATCTGCTGAATTTATGTGCTCACCTTTCTTCTACACAAGTGAGAAGTAACATGGAGCAGCTGTCTAATCGATCTCTGTTTCATAGAGAATCTAGAAGGAGCTAACATGCAGGAGGCATTTAACGTAGGCTTTTGGGAGCTAACTTAATAGACAACACTTAAATGAGAGTCTTATTTTTCACTCTTTTATGTTAGAAATGCGGTTCTACACCATAGAGATCCATCTACAGGAAGATGCAGAAGTATAAGCAAAAGGTGACAGTGAGCATGTTTTATGAACGAACCTACAGCCGTTCACGTGTCTGCCACCCTAACCACACTTTGAACTATAGATCGGTAACAAGTTTAAATAAAGATGACATGATCCTAGGCCTGCTATCCTTGTACAGTGTTATGCCATTTGTATTTCTGAATAAGAAATGTAGCACAACAGAAAATCAGAAGTTTATAAGAAGGCATCACGTGAGAAGCAGGTCTCCCTTCACATGTTATTGCCTCGCCACCAGTAACCCCACCTTTGGAGAAGACTCATGTTATCAGTTCCCAGATCTATTTCTAAGAGAACAGAACTTACAGACTCTGATGGCTTTGGCAGAAAATGTGCTATTTTTTTGAGAATTACCCAGGAAGCTGGGGACATCCCCATGTACTATTAGAGCAACACACCAAAATATTTCTTCTCAAAACTGAAGATCAAGAGTTTTCGAACAGAAAGGACCACCAAGTAACAAGAAATTGAAAAAATACGCAGCAAGGAACAACTCTGGAAATCTAAGACCACGAAACAGAGTGAAATCCTACAAGTTTCCAGAAAGGCAAACAAATAAAAAAGTAGGTTATAAACAAAAATTCAGACTGTATCAGGCTTTTCTCAAAAACAAAACTAGGTTTTTGAAAACAATGGTAAAATACCTTTTAAATTCTGAGGGATAACACATTTCAATTTAGAATTTCAAGTACAGCAACTTACACGAATTAAGTGTGCGCACAGGATAAAGACGTATCTGAAATCAAGGACTCAAAAAGTTTACTTTCGGGGCTCCTGGGTGGCTCAGTCGGTTAAGTGCCTGCCATTGGCTTAGGTCATGATCTCAAGGTCCTGGGATGGAGTCCTCTCCCTCTCCCTCTCCTCCTTGCTTGTGCTCTCTCTCCCAAAATAAATGAATAAAATCTTAAAAAAAAAAAAAGTTTAATTCCTACATCTGCTATTGAAGGATATGGTGCAGTTAATTCAGTGTAAAGCCAGAAAAAGACAAAGACATGAGATCCAGAAGTCACAGACTCAACCTAAGAAAGAAGCCCCTAAGTCCACAGGGGGTCATCAACAGGCCAAAGCAAACAGAAATGAGACTGGCAAGATGTTGATAACCAAAGCTGGTGGTGGACACACAGAGGGTCATTATACTATTTTGTCTCTTTCTATATATATTCTAATAGTTCTATAATAAAGTTTAAAAGGGGGTGGGTGGGTCAACAGCTGGTGCCATGACAACCGGATATCCAAAGGCAAAGCAGTGAATTTGGACCCTGTCTCATATCACATACAAAAATTAACTCAGTAGGTCGAAGATCTACAGGTAAGAGCTAACATTAAAAAATTCTGAGAAGGGGGGCACCTGGGTAGCTCAGCTCGTTAAGGCTCTGACTCTTGGTTTCGCCTTAGGTCATGATCTCCGGGGCGTGAGATCGAGCCCTGCACTGAGCTCTGTGCTAAGCATGGAACCTGCTTAAGATTCATTCTCTCAATCTGCCCTTCCCACTCATGTGCTCTCTCGAGGAAAAAAAAAAAAATTCTGAGGAGAAAAAACAGGAGTAAATCTAAATGATCTTGGGGGTAAAGTAAAAGATTTCTCAGATGTGACACCAAAAGCCTAAGTGACAAAAGACTGAGAGGTTGGACTTCATCAACATTAAAAACATCTCTGCCTCAAAAGACCTCATCAAGAAGGTGAAAACACAGCTCATAGACTGTGAGAAAATATTTGCAAATCATATGTGTGATGAGAGATTTGTGTCCAGTGTATAAGAACGCTTGCAACCCATGCCTATGGATGAATTGATGCTGGCAGAGATGGGGGAGGGTACCTCAAATACAGGCTGGTCACCATCTCAGACACTTGGCAAATTTTGAAGATGCAGAGGATGGGAAAGCTAAAGAGTTGGGTTCAAGGAAAGACAGAAATTCCTGCAAACTCCCTTTTGAAGTGCTAAAGATTACTTCGAAATCCCAACCTAAGTTCTGCACAGTCACAGCCAAGGATCAGGGGTAGTCCTGGAGGCCAAGGACCAAACTTGCCACCTAGCTTCGAGGCAGCCCCCGCCCCTTCTCAGGTCTGTTAACACCACAGAGGAAAGCTGAATCGTACAGACAGAATACATCATCACCTGGGGCATCTAAATGTTATGTATATATAAAATACTTTTTTCTTTTTATTCGGAGAATCTAAATTTTTATACATGGCATTCAATCAAAGCAGCAGATCTACAGTTGGCATGACACTGGACTTCGCAGGCAGGAACATTAGAATATGTTAAGATTCCTCACTACATGTAAGAAAATGTAGGCAAATATGGATAAAAAGAGAATTTCAGGGGCGCCTGGGTGGCGCAGTCACTGAGCGTCTGCCTTCGGCTCAGGGCGTGATCCCAGCCTTCTGGGATCGAGCCCCACATCAGGCTCCTCCGCTAGGAGCCTACTTCTTCCTCTCCCTCTCTCCCTGCTTGTGTTCCCTCTCTCGCTGGCTGTCTATCTCTGTCGAATAAATAATAAACAAAATCTTAAAAAAAAATGGAGACTGTCCTTTCTCCATGGTATGTTTAAAAAAAAAGAGCGAGAATTTCAATATATTTAGAATTTATATGAAAATTAATATGCACCTGATTGAAATTATGATTAAAATATATGATAACTGAAACAGTAACTCAAAGATTAGGTTTAAAAGCAGAAGATTCGACTAATGAACTGAAAGATAGGTCAATAGAAAATATTCAAACTGCACCAGAGAGAAAAAGAATGAAAACAACAACAACAAACCCACAACCAAGCTAAGAGACATGAGAAACAGGCAAACGGCATAAGATTTCTGTAGATGGGATCACAGGAGAGGACAGAAAATGAGGTAGCAGTAACACAGGAGACACTCAAAGAACACGAGTCTGAGCTGTGAAAGCCCACTTATACATGTCTTTTCTCTTCCTTATGATTTTCGTAACACTTTCTTTTCCCTAGCCTACTTTATTATAAGAATACAGTTTATGATACATAGAACGTACAACATAGTATTAACTGTGTATATTATCGGTAAGTCTCCTGGTCAACGGCAGGCTATTAGTTCAGTTTTGGGGGAGGCAAATTTATATGCTGGTTTTTGACTGTGGGGAGCCTAAGCCCCGCGTTGTTCAATTGTCAACTGTATTCAACAAGGGAGGAGGTGAGAATTTCCCAAAACAGATGAAACCGATCAACATAGAGATTCAAGCTTAGCAAACCCCAAGGAGAGAAAATACAACAACAAAAATCATATCAAGGTACACTACAGAGTACTAAAACCAAAAAGATAATCTGAAAAGTATTTAAAAAAAAAAAAAAAGAGGGGCGCCTAGGTGGCACAGTGGTTGAGCGTCTGCCTTCGGCTCAGGACGTGATCCCAGCGTTATGGGATCGAGCCCCACATCAGCCTCCTCCGCTATGAGCCTGCTTCTTCCTCTCCCACTCCCCCTGCTTGTGTTCCCTCTCTCGCTGGCTGTCTCTGTCTCTGTCAAATAAATAAATAAAATCTTTAAAAAAAAAAAAAAAGAAAAAGAAAGGACACAGCATCTTCATTCACCCCCAATGGCATAACAATGTGGCTTACAGCTGGTTTACTAATAGCTACAGTGGACAGTGGAATAGGCCATTCTTTTAAGTATTGAAAGAAAATAACCATAACCTTGAATTCTATATCCACTGAGACTACATTTCATAAAGGAAGGTGAAATCAAGACCTTTTAAGAGAAACAACAGAGAAGTCATTGCCGGTAGGCCTGCACAGAACGAAGTTCTCAAGAGTTCTTAGAACAGGAGGAAAGTAACTTATTTCATCAAAAAACAAAAACAAAAACAACACTGCAGTGGAGAAAGGAAGTGAGAAGCAGTGGACAGGGGAAAAGCAGTAAGGTTCTCCCATTACTGAAGAAGTGGTAAGAACACTTTGGATTAAACTACAACAACTCAAGGATGCATCCTAAAATCACTAGAAACAACACGGAAAGCATAACAGAAGTTGATGGAATCAACAAGATCATAGAGGAGAAAACAGAATAAAAAATACTAGACTAAAAAGAAGACGTTATCATTGGAGGAAACTGGTGAACAGTCCACAGGACTGTTCCGTGATACCAAGTTCTGCCACTTCTGGGAACCAGTTATTTTATTTTAAAGATTTTATTTATTTGAGAGAGAGAAAGAGCACGAGTATGGGGGAGGAGCATAGGGAGAAGGACACACAGACTCCCCGCTGAGCAGGAAGCCCGACGTGGGATTCAATCCCAAGATGCCTGGATCATAACCTGAGCGGAAGTCAGACGCTTAACCGAATGAGCCAGGCGCTCCCAAACCACAGTTACTTTCAAACAAAAAGTGGGAAGGAAAAAAAAAAAAAAAAGCTTGTTCAAGGCTACACAACTATCATGTGGCAGAAAAGGGATTAAAAACCTGGTTAAAAACTCTTCAATGTGACATGACATACAAGGTGTGAGGTAGGAGAGGTACTGTACAGGTGGCTGTCTAGGCAAAGGTGATTTTGCTACTTTATGTATCAAGTGTGGTTTAATTATGCTGAGAATTTAAACTGGACCAGTGTTAGCCCTTACTCAGATATTTAGAATGTGCTTTAACAGTTCCCTATGCATTCCCCGTGTCTCCTTTTATAGTAAGAATTTTCTGCCAAGCCAACCCCTGTCCATTACTTCTTTCCCGATAGGCCGCATCACATAGAGGTCAATAAAACGCAGGAGAGGGCAGGCAGAGTGCTTCCTGCCTGTACAGGAATACCTTGGAGATAATGCAGGTTCAGTTCCACACCACCCAATAAAACCAGTAACGAAACAAAGCAAATCAATTTTTTGGTTTCCCCAGCGCATATAAAAGTTATGTTGACATTACCGTGTAAAGTCTATTAAGTATGCAATAGCATTATGCCTCAAAAAAATGTATATACCTTAATTAAAAAATGCTTTGTGGCTAAAAAGTACTAACCACCATCTGGCCTTTCAGCAAGTGGCAATCACTGATCACGTATCACCGTAAGAAATTCAGTAATGAAAAAGTTTGAAATATTACAAGAATCACCAAAATGTGATACAGAGACGGGAAGTAAGCAAATGCTGTTGGAAAAATGGCACTGACAGGCTTGATCAACTCAGGATTGCCACCAACCTTCAATTTGTAAAAAAAACTGCGCTATCTGTGAAGCACCATAAAACGAGGTATGCCTATGTAACCACGGCCTAGAAGTTCCCCTGCCTCCCTGGGACTGTTTCCTCATTTGTGACAACGGAACACAACTGCACCCACATCGGGGTGTGGTGAGGACACACACAACGTACGAACAGTGCGTGGAGCACAGTGGGTGACTCGTACCTGTGAGCTGTATGCCCTGGGAGCCCACTTCGTCGGAAGACCCTCCTCTACCTGCACGGGACCACTTCCAACCTGTCTTTTCAAACTCAGCATCAAGCATCACTTCCTCTGGGCAGCTTCCCTGCATCATGGCTCCCACGGGCTCCATGACAACACTTACCGCAACTCTATCTATTCACCTAACTTTCACTACCTAGGGCCAAGGCCTGGGGAAACCCCATGCTTTGCATGCTTGGTAATTTGAGAGAGGGAGGAAACAAGGACATGAGGTGGAGAGTAGAGAGCAGGGAGAAGAGGCAGCCTTTATCAAAAGCCTAGAATTCACCTGTGCTCAAGGTTAAGAAACCACCAGAAATCTCTACAAGTGAACGTGGGCGCTTTGTGGAGTGACAGATGAAAAACCCGTGGCCTTCAAACTAAAGAAACAAATTTGAGGGGTGCCTGGGTGGCTCAGGGCATGATCCCAGGTTCCTGGGATCAAGCCCCACATCAGGCTCCCTGCTCCACTGGGAGTCTGCTTCTCCCTCTCCCACTCCCCCTGCTTGTGTTCTCTCTCTCACTGGCTGTCTCTCTCTGTCAAATAAATAAGTAAAATCCTTAAAAAATAAAATAAAATAAACAAATTTGAGTAAAAGACTTAGGGAAAGTCTGTTTACTACTTACGGCAGTTTGTTTACTACTAAAGAGTTACAGAATTATTCAGTCTGACCTCTAAAGAAAAAGTTTTAATAGGTATCAAAATTACCCCTTACCAAGTGTAAGACTGTTCACTGGTGAGCTTGATAACGTTTGGATTGAGTGGAAACAGGAGAAAAGAATTAATGTTCCACATCAAATGTGGCTTTTTCATATTTCGGGTCTTAGTAATAATGTTAGTTTATATATTAGCTCTGATTTTCTTTCTACAATTATTAAAACCAATGACTGCCCCTTCACTTCTGCTCCATCTTGCGGTCCTTATTTGTAAGAGGAGGAATGCAACAGGTTTCTCTGAAAGAAATGGCCTGGTCCCTTGCATTGCTTCACTTTCTTAATTTTGCTGACTGTATCCTAATGAATGTGTTAATATGCCATTTCTCCATCTCCTGCACTTCTAGATCTAGGGGAAGAGCCTCTTTTTTGATTTAACGTCTAGGACTGTCCTTATTTTTACTGGCATAAGTTTCTTTTGCACTTGGGAGAAGGCAAGAAAGTAGTATGCTTTACAGAATGGCATACATCCTGCTACCAAGACTCTAAGAAATTATGCGACTGTACAGATTTGGTGACATACATGTACTGAGTCAATTCAGAGAAGTCACAAAGGCTTATCAGAAGTAGATTCTGCAGGAAATTACAAAGCCTTCATAGGGCCTTGAAGTGACTAGGTAAACGTTATGAAGCAATGGACAAAAGTTGTTAATGGACCCAAATACCACTCACGTCTGCTTTAAAAAAAAAAAAAATCTGAGCAGGTAAAAGTGAGAGTTAACTTGTGAAATACATTACTGGACTGAGGGGGAATATTGGGGTTTATTAAGCACTTATGACATTCTAGACACCATGCTGTCTTTTCATGCTACTTCTTTTACTTCTAATAATAACCTGCTGGAAAAGAATTCTTTATATATAGAAAGAAACTGAAGATTAGAAAAGTTAATAATCTCACCAAAGGTCACAGTTAACTGGGAACTGAACTCCGTTCTAAAGTTCGCCTAGAAACAAAACTGGCCAATAAGAAAGGCGACACATGGAGACAGGGAGGACTTCACTGTATTAGATGTTTCCTTCTTTCTTCTGTTATATTTTGGTTCTTCAAAATCAGAAACTTAAATCACAGACATATTAAGAGAACAAAAAAAAAAGGTACTTTATTTTTTGAGCTAGCTGTTGGGTTTTTAATTGTAAAATGTTTGAAAACATTTTCATTAGAATGGAGGATTTTATCAGATTATGTTTCTGCATTGGTTGGGAACAGTCAGACTCCAAGTCTGCAGATGTAGGTTTTGATCTTGGTTCTACAACTAGTCACCTAACTTTGGGCTTCTCATTGACTTCTGTGGGTTTGTTTCCACCTCTATGAGATGGAAGAGATCAAGAAACTCAAAAATCATCCGTGACGTAACAGAGGAAACATCTTTGTTGTTAGGGATTAAGTATCTACTAAAGCAGCAATCCATCTATAACATGACTTGTGTAAAAATTAAATACGCAAAAGTAGAATAAATTTATGTATTGCATGTATAAGAGTTTCATTCCAATATACATTAAATGAAATTGTACATAATCCCTAACTAGATCTCACTTGATACTGACTCCTTAAAGGGACATTTCTAGCATCTTATACATGTTTAGTTTAGTTTGTTATTTTTTTCCTTCACGACTAACTGTATACCCTAATGGCTCAACCAAAATATAATGTTCAAGATTAGTGGGTTGACTGTGAGTTCCTAAGAGGTAGGCACCATCCATATCTCTTTGGTACCAAATAAATCTACCATTATAGCAGAGTCCAGCACATAATGGACACTCAGATACTGGTTTAATGAATAATCAAAATGTGGTACTTTCCAGCTTACAGAATGCTTTTTTAATACTTAATTTGTTTCTTGGGATGCCTGGGTGGTTCAGTCAGTTAAGCACCTGCCTTCAGCTCAGGAGATGATCCCAGGGTCCTGGGATCGAGTCCCACCTCGGGCTCCTTGCTCAGGGGGGAGCCTGCCTCTCCTACTACCTATCTCTCTCCCCCTGCTTGTGCTCTCTGACAAATAAATAAAATCTTTAAAAAATATATTTAATTTGACTCTTATAATAATCTTGTCAGAAAGGCAGATCAGAAAGGACTTGTGATTCAAACAAAATGATACAGGCTCAGAAAATTTATTTTAATGAATCATGGAATACTACATCCAAAACTAAGGATGTACTGTATGGTGACTAACATAACATAACAAAATTATTATTAAAAATAAATAAATAAATAGAAAGAAAATTTATTTTAGTTGCCTCACGTTAAGAGATAAGTAAATGGCAGAGCTGGAATTAAAAATTTAAATTAGAAATCCAATGGCCTTTTATAGTTATCTACAAATGTCTATTTAGAACTGATATTTTAGTGGATACCTTCCCCAGGGAATTCTTAGAAGGGACTTGTGGTAGATTAAAGATGGCCACAAAGTCACTGGCCTTCTTTCCATGGAAAGGAGGGTCTATAATCCCTCCTCTGGAATCAAGACAGGCTTCTCTCTAACTGCCTTGCCCAAGAGAAAACAGTGGTGCCATTTTCCAGCTCCCTGCTTGGGAACTTCATGTCCTGTCCCTTGGAACATTCCTTCTGGGAGTCCCCAGGTGCCACATAATAAGTATGTTCCAGAGACCACAGGGAGAGACCACAGGGAGAAACCATGAGACTGTATGAGGAGGGAACAGGGTCCAGCCACCCTTGCCAAGGATTGGGACTTGAAGGGATCTGTCTCAGACCCTCCAGATGAACCTACCATGAGGCGAGTACCACTACAATTCAACTAATGACCCCGTGGAGCAAAACTGCACAGGTGTTTAGGCTCAAATTCTGCACAATCATGAGATATAATAAAATGGTTGTTTGGTCTTCTTTTTTCTAACTACGAAGTCTTGTTTGGGGAAGAGAAACTTGGTATCTGGAAATGGGGTGCTGTTTTATCAAAAACCTTCAGTGTGGCTTTGGATCACGCAGTGGGCACAGGGTGAAAGGACCTTAAGAAAACCACTGGCGAGGGGGCGCCTGGGTAGCGCAGTCGTTAAGCGTCTGCCTTCGGCTCAGGGCGTGATCCCGGCGTTCCAGGATCGAGTCCCACATCGGGCTTCTCTGCTAGGAGCCTGCTTCTTCCTCTCCCACTCCCCTGCTATGTTCCCTCTCTCGCTGGCTGTCTCTCTGTCACATATATAAATAAAATCTTTAAGAAAAAAAAAAAAAAGAAAAAGAAAACCACTGGCGAGAGCTTTAAGACGGAGAGGTTACTGGAGGTGGGGAGAAGTCAATCTTTATTATATTAACAGCACAAAGTCGGGAAACATTGTCACTTCTAGTGATGTGGACAGTACAAAGGGTTATTAATGAACTTACGGATCTGGCTGGAGTGATTTCCAGGCAAAACATAAACATCCTCTAGGTATTTTATTACAAGCAGACAGAAGAGAAAGGAACCAAAGAAGGAACTATTCAGTCCAGGCCATAATTATTAGAGTCAGAAATCTCCCAGACAACTGAGAGCAAACAGAGCAGGATTTGAAAAAAGAATGGTTTCTCATCTCTAGTTGCTCCCAGAAAGGATCTGAAACTAGAAAATGGCTTCAGGACAAAGATAAATTCCAGAGCACTACATGTTAATCATGACCTCAGAGTAAACAGATCAAGGTGTGTGTGTAAGAGCTCCTGAACCAAGTACATGGTAGGATTTCTAAGAATCGTAAGGGTATGCCAACCTCTTAGACTCTCTCTACTAGATGGGAGGACCTCTATGTATCTTTACGAACATGTCTCCTATATTCTATATTACCATAAACTAATGTTTTCATTCAAGTTTGGAGTTTTCAATCAGCCATAATTTCTTTCTTCCCCCTCTGCCTCTTTCACTCTCTCCTTTTCTTCTGGGACTCTTACTGCAGGTCAAGAAAGCCCCTTCGCAGCAAAACTGGGCTGCTTTTTTAATGGAAAAGGAAAATGACTCAGAAGGCAGAATCCAAAGCCCAAAGGGCCAAGTTGAAAGCTGCAGAGAATAAGTCATAAGGGGCAGGACTGGGCCCCGGTGAATAAAGACCCTGGAAATGTGCACCTGACTAGATTTGAAAGTTGCCTTGAACCACGAGTGCTCTCTTGGTGCCTCCCATTTTCACCTTTCTTGAACGTAAGTGCAGTTTTTCTCTATGTGTCCCACCACTGTTATGTCAGTCCTCAAGTTCTTCCAACTGAGAAGACCAACATGCAAGGAGCTGTACCTGAAAGACCATTCCTAAGGAGCTTCACATCTGTACTTGATTTAGAGAAGATCTCAGACCCCCAGCTTTAGCCTGGTATCATAAATATGAGACAATGGAGTGTTGTTTACTTTTCAACCAGGAGAACTGTGGGTAATTTGTGACCAGAGGGCAGACTGCGGGGGTTAAGGTGGCATGCCTTCCATCTAGAGGTGTGGTCAACGATCCCCGCACCTTGAATCTGCACAGAACTTTTGACTGGTAGAGCTGGGTTGAGGTCATACAGTACCAGGTTGGGGGCCCAAGCTGTAAGACACTGATAGGTTCCCATTCTCATTGCTTGGGACACTCTTCTCGTAAAGTTATAAGCTTCCAACTCTTGTGATACCACCCTAATATGAAGAAGCCCAAGATGACTTTGTAGATGAGCTGTGTGGAGACGGTGATGCCAGCCAGTCCCGTGGTACAGCCACCCCTGGCCCCCCTCACAGCCCAGCCAAAGCCATGCAGAGCACGACTTTTCCAGCTAAGTCAGCCTGAGCTTCTCACTCACAAAAATGGTAAGATACAATAAAGTGATGATGTTCTTAAGCTGCCAGGTTTTGTGGTGGGTACACAGCCACGGTCAACTGGGACAAGAGCACTGCTGATGCTCAGGCTGCGGATTCCCAAAGGTCTGGCCGCAGTAATGACCAGGACCTTCCCAAGAAGGGCTGCAGGGAACACCCATCTCTTCACATACTGGCTTTATGGAACTTAAGAATGATGAGGTCTGGGGGTGTGCCCCAGAAGTATGCTATGTGGAGAAACAACCACAAAAAGATTAATGATAACAAAGAGGTTAGCTGGTTGTAATAGAATTGAGGTGAATTTTATATAATAAAGTACGGATTTCAAGTAGTAGAACAAGAGTAGGCTCTGTTTAGTCACATAAGGATGAAAGTGAAGAGAGGGAACTGTAGGCAAAATGATCAAATAGGTCAATTTTTCCTTCTGTCTTCTCTTCACAGTATCAAGTAAAAAGATATGGTTCCAATGATCAATGCACATACTATCAATTGATTTCAGTCAACACTTACTCTGGTAAAGCCTTAGGACTACAATGTACAATGAAAGATTTTCTATCTCAAGAGAATTTCAGGCAAAAGGGAGCAAGAGGTGTCACTGGGGGTGAGAAAGAATCTTCCTGTTACTATAGAACTAACACCCGGTAACCTTGAAGACAAACCTACTTTAGCCATTTCAAGGTACATGGACATGGGATGGTGACAGAACCAATCTGAAGAAAATGCCTGTGGTCTTAAGAAAATGTGATCTCTGCTATCTTGGAAGAACTGAATCCTCCTGCTGCTGAAAAAAAAGAGAACATATTCTAGTTTGGGGGATTTCTGGTTTATTCCAGCAATAGTTCTGGACTCTTCCTTCCAGCTAAACCTAAGCACCCAGATGGAAAGGATATAGAGCACCCAGCCAATGGCGTTCCTTCTCACACCCACACACCACTCTTCAGGTGGGTCAATTCACAGCTTGTCAGTAGGTGCAACGAAGAAATGGATATGCTACCAACGAGTCCCTCATATGGCAAGGATGGGGAAGAGCCAGAAAGCATGCCCACCCTCCCTGTGTGTTGTGGAGCTAGATTCAGAACCTATAATTACCACTCCATGTCAGTGTGACAAACAATTAAAATGTATCAAGGAAAACTCTTAATAACAAAGCTGTTTATAGATACAGAAGAACAAAAAGAGAATAAGAGAAAACTTGGATTGGCTAGATAGGCTGTACTAATTACAGTCATTTCAGTGAATTCCTTACCCTTAATTCCCATGTAGCACCAAGATGATTATGTGTGCTGTGAAATGCATGAGACCCAGCTGTAAGTGGCATTCAACAGCTCAAACGTGCCAAGTCATGCATCACACACATGTGTATCACTCACAGATCTGGGGAAAACGCAGCTGTCATGAGAATAACGATCTAAGTTCCCCGTTATCAGCAATAAGAGGGAGAGAGGATGAGGGAGTGAAAATTCAGTGATCTGGAAGGGAAATGTTCTTTGGACTCTTCTAAGCCTCGTACAGAGTATCGAAGGACCAGGGCAACTGATCCATAAAAGCAGTTTCTCTGCAGTAAAGGAACCAAACAGCTGTGGCAAGGCAGTCAGCCATGCACAATACACAAACTTTTGTGCCTGAAGCTGCACACTTTTACAGCTATGACGCCATGATGGTTTCATCCACCATGAAAACATCATGAAGCATCTGTAAGATGTTTTATGGAGTCTACCATTTTAGTTCCTTCTCTGGCAACCTACAGTGAAGGAGACACAGCGGCAGAGGGAGAAGAGACAACAGGAGGGCAAGGGAGAAAAACATCTTTGTGAGAGGGAAGTGGGCCCAAAACAGCCCAGCTGGAGAGGTCATAGTGGCTTCTGTCCAGGAGAACTGCAAGAAACAGTTCAGGTCAAACAGGCAAGAAATGATGCTTGAGAACAGAGAAGGGTCCTGCGCATGAAAAACTCGTAAATTCCACACTAAAGAGTTTGAAATTTTTGCCTGAAAGAGTTAGGGAGCTTATTTAAGGAAGTATCATGTTCCTGTTTGTATTTTTAAAGATTTTTCTGCATACTGTATGATTCCATTTATATGAAGTCAAAAAAGCAGGAAGTAATCCATGGCATTAAGAAACAGGCTAGAAACCATTCTTTCGGGGGGGGGGGCAGCACAGTAACTGGAAGGGAATATGAGGAATCTTCTGGAAGGCTGGGAATGTTATACTGCTTGATGTGGGTGTTGTCTGTGAGCCCAGAGGTGGGCTCAGTCTGCGACAAATTCACTAGCTGTAGACGTATATTCAATAGACTTATTCAAATGTAAGTTATACTTCAATGGAAAATTAAAAAATGAGAAAGATTCCTCTGAAAACAGAGAATGGGCTGAAAGAGCCAGGCAACAGATGATGGGAGGCCAGCCTAAGGGAGTAGTGAAAGGGCTGGGCATCACCAGGGGCACGACCACACCAGGAAGGATTTGGTGGCTCAGCAGCCGTGGAAAGTGGAAAAAATGAGAGGAGACAGAGAGGACCGCAGGCTGCATATCTGAAGACTGGGGGGATGGTGTGCTGTCTCCTGATAAAAGTCACAAAGGACAGGGGCGCCTGGGTGGCACAGCGGTTAAGCGTCTGCCTTCGGCTCAGGGCGTGATCCCGGCGTTATGGGATCGAGCCCCACATCAGGCTCCTCCGCTATGAGCCTGCTTCTTCCTCTCCCACACCCCCTGCTTGTGTTCCCTCTCTCGCTGGCTGTCTATCTCTGTCAAATAAATATATAAAATCTTAAAAAAAAAAAAAAAAAAAGTCACGAAGGACAGAAGCCCTCCTGGCCCCCAGCTCATTTGTGAAATAGGCCCAAGGCAGCCCTTAAGGTCCCTGGTGATAGCCTGAACCACGAGAACTCAGCTCACAGACAATGAGATGCCAGAGAGTCCAACCTGGCAGAAGAAAGAGAGGCTCCAAAAACTGCTTCAGCTGAAGGAACAAAACGGAACGAATGTGAAACCACGGTCAAACTGGTGTCCAGAGAAGTACTCACTTCGTCAAGGGTGCCCCTCAGTAGTCCCCAGAGGTAGGGGAAGGGAGAGGAGAGAGAATACCTAATACTGCAACTAAATCACCATGAAGATCGGAGGCATCCTTGGAAGAGCCTGGAAGTCTGAACACGCAGGACCTCCAGCTACTGCGGTGGCCGTCTGGACGGACTGGCTACACCCCTCCTCCTCACGGGTGGCACCCACACCCAATGGTGGGCACTCAAAATGGAGGTCCTGTGGTTTGAACTGGGTCATCTGTGGGTCTGTTATAAATCATGCATCACAGATTAAACACTTGGAGAAGTAGTCTGCAGCAGAACAGTCTGTGGGTATTAAAGACCATGAAAGAATATCTTTACCAATGGATTAAGAACAGCTCAAGATAAAACGATTAGGTATGTTCCAGTAAATACTGTTCAAAACGTGGGAACCTACAATGGAAGGAAACTACTTCGGAGGGTAAGATGGAGAAGAGGTGAAAAGGTTTTTTTTTAAAACTTCACATACTCATGCCTGGAAGGCTTTAAAATGCTAAATTAACACAAAGTGGGGAAAATAACATTCTCCTTTCTTCTTAAATATGCCGTGAAGCCAATACTAGGTTATAAATAGAGAAAACCACCCCCAGAAAAGCTGGCAAATTCAAGAAGAAAAAGAGTTATTTTAGGTCCCCCTCTCTCCTTTCAGTCTGTAAGAGCAGGGTGAAGTATTTATACAAGGAAACAGATTTTTGTCTTAAAAATCACAAACATTTCAATAGAGCAGAAATTGGAACAATAGTCCGAAACAAGTTCTGCAGGCCAATGTGAGGGACTTTAAGTTCTGCCCCCCATCCCTGCAGTGTCCACGAGCCGAAAGCTGAGCACGGAGCAGCACAAGGAACGCCAGGAAGGCAGCACCCCCCCCCAGCTTCAAGATCAGATCTGTGACTCGCACCCCCTCCCCCGCCCCCTCCTCCTGCCCGAGAATTCTTAACCTAGAAATGCCGGTCAAGCAGTCATCTCATGTTGGGTGCAAGGCTCTTTGTACTAACGTTCCCAATAACTGCAAACAAGGCGACCATTCAGGGCTGAAGGGAGCCTGGCAGGGGCTGTGAGCGCAAACCTTGGCTTTGGTTGCAGCTGAGGCGAGAGCAGCTGCTGCGGCCGTGGCCACATTTCCTTCGGAAATTTCGTGTTCTACTTTCTTCTTCCCGAGATCACTTTCTCTTTCTTTAC
Organism: Ursus maritimus; assembly: GCF_017311325.1. NCBI lineage: Eukaryota > Metazoa > Chordata > Mammalia > Carnivora > Ursidae > Ursus > Ursus maritimus. The sequence goes on along the minus strand of NW_024423786.1, from coordinate 40,905,417 downwards.
AAGAATCAGTGAGTTCCTTGTTCTCTTCAGTTTCCTTTTCTTCTGAAAGAAATCAGAAAGCTTTATTACCAGTGTGCCCAGCCTCAATAAGCCACGGTACTTCTCACCTCCGCCACATGACAAACTAGGACTGCGGTTACAAAGAGATCTCAGTGCCGCCGCCGCCTTCTTTTTAAGATTTTTGCAGACTCATTCCATGCATGTAACTGCACCTCTATCTGAGACGGATTTTCTAAATAGTACACTTTGTCTCCCCTTCATTTCTCTAAGCTTTCTGTGTAGCTCCTGAAGATATAAATGGAACTGAGCCCAAAGACGAACAAGATCGGTCAATGCAATGCTCCGGGAAACCCTGGGGTCTGCAGGAAATCAGAAGCTGAGAACAAAGCACTTCCGCAAGCCTTCTGAGATGGGCACGATGGAGCCACCAGCTCAGACTCAGAGACTAAAAGGGCAGGTCTGTGTGGTGACTTCAGTCACACTGAACAACTTGTCCGTCTACATGCTGCGGACACAAGGCAGCCACTAGCATTAGCCCTGGGGGAGCAAAATAAAACTCAAACTCTAATGCACATTTACTGTTACATTAAGAAACAAACCCAAAACAGGTAAGGAAATATTTCTGCATAATTAAACTGGCCGCACTTCTCCAGTGCTTTTCAGTTTTACATAATGAAGTCTAAAGAGGGGGTGGGGTGCCTGGGTGGCTCAGCTGATTAAGCATCCAACTCTTGATTTTGGCTCAGGTCATGATCTCAGCATCATGAGACCAAGTCCCGAGCTGGGTTCCACACTCCGTGGGGAGTCTGCTTGAGATTCTCTCCTTCTTTCTCTGCCCCTCCTCTAGCTTTCCCTCAAATAAATAAAATCTTTAAAATAAATAAATATATAAAAAATCAAGTCTTAAAGAGTTTCGTCAAATTACCTGATTTGGTATCCTCACTAACTTCACTGTCCTGCTCCTTCTCACTATTTTTTTCATTTTCTCCGTCTTGTGCTTTCTCGCCTTCGTCTGTTTCATTTTCCCCTTTGTTTTCTGCCTGAAAGGGGTACAAAAGAAGAGAACAGAAGAGTGAGCAGAAACAGTCCTTCGACAAGTGACATTACCTTAGAGTAACAAAAGCCTCTACTATTTTTGGCAGGAAATGAAGTAGGTTCAGAAGGGCCTTAGAGAGAAGAGCTGGAAAGCAAATTAATAAATTCAAAGAAATACCTTTCACTTCCTCAACACCTGAGTGCTCACATGTCAATATGCCTCCAAAACACACAGTCCCTGCCCTCTCTGCCCTCTGCTATAAAGCCAGGTCACAGTGTCCAAAGGATGTCATGGAAATTCATGCATATTACTTACTGGTTAAACAGAGACAGGCTTCAAAAATAAACAAATGAATTATCGACTACCTGTCCAAAAGGACCAAGGGCATTTAAACTGATCAACAGAGAAGCAAGATGGAATGCTGCCAAAATAAAAAAGCTGACAAAGCCCTTTAATACAGTCATTTGCTAATGATTTTTGGGAAGAGCCACAACAGGGCATCAGTGATTATGCTCTGGGGACTAAAAACTTCAATTCCTCTGGTCGGAATTTGGTTTCGTTTATGGATTTTGAAATCCCTGTGACCTCGGACAAATCATGTAACATTGTCTATAAAATGAAGAGGTTATCACTGACTTGATGAGACTGTTTAGGAACCAGATGTATTAATAAAGGCATAAGTGTAAAGTATAAAGCATAATATTTAGAACAGCATAAGAACTATAGTTTTACTATTATCCTCATCCTCATCTATATACAATTTTAAAACAACACATGCAATCAAGACCTTAAATCCCAGCTTGTATATGTTCACTCATATAGTGAATGAATGCTCATCATGTGCTCCTCACCTTACCTTTTTCTCATTGAGTATAGTTGACATACAAGGTTATATTAGGTTCAGGTGTACAACATAACGATCTGACAATTCTATACATTACACGATGCTACGATAAATCGTTAGTGTCATCATATACCATACACTATTACAGTATTGACCATGTTCGCTCTGCTGTACTTTTCAACGCCGTGACTTATTTATTTTATAATGGGAAATTTGTACGTTAATCCTCCTTCACCTATTTTGCCCATCTTTCTAACCCCTTTCCCCTCTGGCAATCACTAGCTTTTTCTCTGTATTTATGTGTCTATTTCTGTTTTGTGTTTTAGATTCCACATATAAGTTAAATATTAACAGTAGCTGTCTTTCTCTGTCTGACTTATTTCACTTAGTATAATACCCTCTAGGTCCATTCATGTTGTTTGGAATGGCAAGATTTCATTCTTTTTCATGGCTGAGTAATAATATTCCTGTGTGTGTGTGAGATACACACCACTTCTTCTTTGTCTATTCATCTGTCAATGGACATTTGTGTTGCTTTCATGTCTTGGCTGTTATAAATAATGCTAGAGTGAACACAGGGGTGCCTAACTCTTTTTGAATTAGTGTTTTTGTTTTCTTGGGATAAATACCCACTACTGGAACTGCTGGATCTTAACGGTAGTTCTATTTTTAACTTTCTGAGGAAGTTCCACAGTTTTCCAGAGTGCCTGCACCAATTTACATTCCTATCAACAGTGCCCAAGGGTTGGTTTTCCCCACATCTTTGCCAACGCTTGCTGTCTTTTTGATGTTAGCCTTTGTGATTGGCGTGAGGTGACAACTCACTGTGGTTTTGATCTGCACGTCCCTGCTGATGAGTGATACTAAGCATCTTTTCATGTGTCTGCTGGCCATCTGGATGTCTTCTTCGGAAAAATGTCTATTCAGGTCCTTTGCCCATTTTTAAATGACGTGCCCCTGATCTCGAAGAGGCTATGAAGTCCTGTTCTGCCTTACTCACGTGCACTTGGAGCTTCTCGGGTCCGAGATTGGTCACAAACCCAGGGGGCACTCTGATGGTACCTTTGCACACTGGCTTTAGCATCTCTCCTTAACTGCCAGTGGGATCTTTGAGTCCCTCCGCTCCGCTTCAATTTCAACGTTAATAGTGCTACTGGCTCTTTAAAACCTACCTCAAATATCACCTTCTCATTAAGACTTTTCTAATTATTTTCCTGCTGGCAGTTAACTCTCCTACAAAATCCCTTAATATTCTATAATTCTCTTCTGGCACAAGTACAGGACCAAACCCTGTAATTCAATATTCATAAAAACCATAATTTTGTATTCATTTTCCCAACTGTGCCTGAAAGAGATATAAAAGAGGAGGTTGGGGAGTGGATAAATCTTCCCTGAATAAGTACGTGAAAACTGTCATAGGTTAGGCTTTGTGAGAATTATACCTTAAACCAGCAAAGTCCAATGGCTGATAGAATCATTTGTAGTTCCCTGAAAGGGATCAAAGATCAAAATAAACCCAAACCGTTATGCTATGAAAGTCATGCTCTCTCTGTGTCTTTTCTGTTGTAGGAGAATTCAAACACACAGACTTCACCTTTTCAGGCTGCTGACCATCAGTATCTGCTTCCATTTTTTCCTCTTCAGCCCCTTCTACAAGCAAAAGAACAAGAACAAGTAACACAATATGGAACAAAGATAAAAGCTATCACATAGCTGTGATGCTTGAAAAACAAGTACACACAATAATGTGGACAAGTCTCACAACTGTAAGGTTGACATAAGAAGTCTGGCATAAAACAGACTTTATATTAATTTCAAAGCTCAAAAACAGATGAAAGTAATCAATGGTGTTAGAAATCAGGACAGCCATTAACCAGGGAAGGGGCGAGCAGACAAAAAGTGGCTTCAAGGGGGTGCCTGAGGTGCCGGTAATGATCTGTTTCTTGATCTTGGGGCTGTTTACATGAATGTGTTTAATTTGTGAAAATGCATGGAGCTGTGCACTGAGGGTTTTTACTACATGTATAAAAATGAAAACCTCAAAAAAAATTTTAAGTACAAAGAAGCAAAAAAGAGCCCCAAATAATTTACAACTATTTAATCAATGCTTAATGAGTATGTATTTTGAATATTTTGTGTCGGGTACTGGAGAAATAATGCTGAGCTAGATATTCACTGAACCTCCAGGGCATCACATTCTGGCTGGAGAAGACACAAAGGAACAAGTCCATCACAGATGTGAATGTAGTAGACGCTGTGAGAAGGACAGAGGACACGACTGTTTCAGTCGGGGAAGAATACACCGCTACACAAGCGCTTTCTAGGCAGACATGGCTGGGGCTGGGGGTGGGTAGTACAAGTACAGAGAAGGATATTTCAAGGGAAGAGACAGAAAGACTCAAGGGTGCAGGGAAAATGGGAGTCCTTGGTGATGACTAGGAAAGGGGGGACAGATGGGAGAGATCAGAAGGACGGACATAATGCTCATGAGGAAGAGCCCTGAATGTGGTACTAAGGGAGTCTTAACTATATGCTGTAGCTAAGAAGTTAATGAAGATTTTAAAAACAAAGACAATACAATCAGACAAATATTTTTGGTTTTAGAATTTTATACGGAAACAAATATTTCACACATAATGACGGTTTGCTGTGGTTTTAAATAAAAACATTCAAATATCCTACAGTTTTAATTTGAATTTTATTCTCTTGTAAATGACAAGACTAATAGCATTTGTCCTCAGTGAGAATACTTAAAACATATTTAAACAAACATATTTAAAACTAATCGTGTTGAAGTTACTGAACAGGAAAATCCCTCCTGCTCTAATTCTTGCAGATGGAAGCAAACCTTGCGTCCAGAATTCTGACTGACCAGGAGCGCGGGGGGACAGGATAGTTTGGGATATCACGAATCTCACATAAGGTGGAAGATTACCACCTTCCAAAAAATGCCAAAAGACTACAGTGCCAGGAGTGGGGCCATAGTGTGGGAGTAGTGGAGCCAGGGTTTATATTTGGATCCTGCACCTGGATCAAGTATCTGGAAAGTTGGAGACTCAAGGTCACACCTAGACACATTTGCTTAAAGTAGCTCAGCATCAGGAAGCTGAGCCCTGGACTAACCAGGTCCAGGGCAGAGAAAGGAAGCCTGATTCTATAGTCGGCCGTGGGAGGGCGGGGGCGGATCTAAAGCCTGTGGCAACCCCTGGCTACCAAGAGAAACAAAATCCCCTGCAGACAGTTTTTCCAATCCCAATTGTAGCCGTCCAAGTATTGAGCTCACAAAGAGCAAAACATCAAGAGAGGAAGCCACTAATACTGAGCAGAAACGTTATCGGACAGTTTCAGCACTCAAGGTTTGCCAAGATGAGATCTGCCAGATCCTGAATCTAGCACAGCCATCGATGCAACAGAGAATTAAAAGAGAGAATCATAAAGATCTACGATCAAAAAGAGAGCATTAGAGATGTGTAGAGATTTTTTAAAAATGCAAAGGATCAAAAAATTTTCTAGAAATAAAGTCAAGGGAAACAGATTAAACCAGGTAAAAGGAAAAGTACAAAACTATAAAATACCTCTAAAGAAATGATCCATACAGAGACCACGAAAATGGGAAATACAAAAGCATAAAAGAAGATAAGCCAGGCAAAAGCAAATCCAAGGAACGGTGGCGTTTTCACAGTGCTATTACTTAGTACAGGCATCAATAAAGCATTATTAGAAATGGAGGGTGACAATGTAATGAAGAAAAGGTTTAATTCACCAGAAAATTTTAATTTTTCATACTTTTAGGAACCTAATAAAAGAGTGTCAAACTATATAATGCAAAAACTGACAGAAAGGCAGGACAGAAATGAAAATGTGCCTCACAGTGGGGGATTTGAATATACTTTACTCAATTAAGATCAACAGTGGATGTAAATGCAGCAAGATGGTTCTATCCCGACCAATCAGAGAACACATACGTATTTAATTTCAAGCTCACATGTAACATTAAAAAATACTGATCACAAATTAAGTCGAAGAGCAAATTTTAATAAATTTCAAAAAGTCAATGACATACAGCCCAAGGTTTCTCACCACAACGCAATGAAATTAGAAGTTCAAAATATACAGATAAATTTCTCTGTGCTTAGAAATGTAATTTTGGGAGTCAGTAAAAATAGCATGAAGAGGGAAATGTAAAGGCTTCTTAAACTTACATCAGAAAAGAAAAACATGCTTGATGTTTACATGCTCTATATTCTTGAGAAGCAGCAGAAAAAGAACAACAGAATAAAGAAGGTACAGAGAAACACATAACAAGGATAAAAATCAAAGAAATAAAAAACAAAAATACTGACAGAGTTAAAACATACAACAGAGAGACTCAATATACCCCAAACTTGGTTCTTTGAAATAAGAAAGTCGATAAATCGATGTGACAGGTCAAGAAAAGAAAAAGAAGGCACAAATTAATTGTGTAAGGACTGGAAGAAAGGTCATAACTATTAATAAGGAAAAGTCAAAACAAAAGTGACAAAGAACTCCCAAAAACTTTATGCCAAACAGAAAAATTTAATGAACAAATTATTAGAAAATGTATTTTACCAAACAGATTCAAGAAGAAAAAGAAGTCCTGAATAGTCCCATAACAAAAATAAAAAATAAAATTAAATTAAATTAAATTAAAATTTAAAAACTTAAACCAAATCACTACAGGTCCAGGTGTTTTTACTGGGGGAATTCTACAAAACTTCTAAGGAACAGAGGATTACAAACTTACTTAAACTTTTCTAGAGAACAGAAGAGAGAATACCCCCTCATTCATTCTATGAGGCCAGGATAACCCTGATTCACAGATCAGATACAGACAACAGATAAGGTATAGTAGAGCCATTAGGCTAAATTTCACTCATAATCACAAATGAAAATCTCCTAGGCAAAAAATCTGCAAACAGAATACAGCAGTGTATAAAAAAGGCACTACATTATGACAAATCAATATGCAGTATCAGAAAGATAATTTAACATTTATGAGCCTATAGATTTATTTGATCACACACACCCATGAAGTATTTGAGAAAACTCAGTATCTTTCATGACAAGCTCCTGGAAAACCAAGGACACAAGGGAAGTTCCTGAGCCCCCAGAAGACTATTATCAATAATCCTACAATAAATGTCATCCTTTCTGGAGAGATGCCTACAGTATCTCCTCTAAAATCAAGAGCAGGACACAGTAACAGTATTACTATGTCCCTTTAATGCTGCCATAGTGGTTGTAGCCCAAAATAGTCAATTAAGAAAATGAAGCAAGCAGTTACGATTGCAGAGAATAAAACTGTATACCTGAAAGAATCTGCCGAAAAGTTACTAGAAATAATCACAGGGCAAGGTGGTTAGCTATAAAATTAACATACAGAAGCAACCACATTTCCATATGTTAAAAACCAATTCTAGATAAAGACATGTGAAAAAAACAAAACCTGAATGATATTTGTAACACAACACAAAAAGTGTTAATCATATTATTCATGTGATTACATCACATTCATATTCATATTAATCATAAAGGACTAACTTCACTCTACTATTTTTTAAAAGAGATTTTACTTGTTTGAGAGAGAGAGAGAACGTCAGTGGGGGGAGGAACAGGGAGAGGGAAAGAATCGGAAGCAGACTCCATGCTCAGCAGAGCCTGACGTGGGGCTCTATCCCACAACCTGAGATCACGACCTGAGCCGAAATCAAGAGTCAGTCGCTTAACCGACCGAGCCACCCACATGCTCCAACTTCACTCTATTAAAATCAAGGACTTCTTTTCATTAAAAGATGCCGAAAAGGAAGAACAAGTAACCAAACAGGAGAAAACAGAGGCAGCACAACAACTAGAGCTGCATATCAGATTTATAAAGGAAACCATAAAAACTATTAAAAAGTGAGCAAAAGACAAAATAGTTGTGTTCAGAATGATGTGTGTATGCCCAGTAAACAGAAGATACTCAAATGAGTTACAGAGAAGTGTAATTTAAAACCACAACGGAGGGGCACCTGGGTGGCTGAGTCTGTTAAGTGTCTGCCTCTGACTCAGGTCATGATCCCAGGGTTCCGGGATTGAGCCCCGCATCAGGCTCCCTGCTCCACGGAGAGCCGGTTTCTCCCTTGCCCTCTGCCACTCCCCCTGCTTGGGCTTTCTCTCTCAAATAAATAAATAAATAAAATCTTTAAAAAGTTAAAAAAAAAAAATAAAACCACAATGGAATGTGATTTTATACCCACTACATCCGCAGAACCTAACACTAAGAAGTACATGATCAAGTGTTATGGTCCAAGTGTCAACTGATACACTCACTTTGGGGAAAAAACTAGAATTTCCTAAAACCCTACAACTCACAGGATTAGTCCACAACAAAATAAGAAGTTACACAAGAATGATCAAGATTCAATGTTCAAAATATTCAATTCTCTGACTTTCCTCTACCAAAAAAATCACCTTATGAAAAAGTAACAACCAATTTAAACAGAGGGCTGAGTGATGCCAGCGCCTTGTCTCAATGTAACGACCGCTCCACCAAGCACACTTGGAGGAGTGCGGTGTCTCAGTGAAACCCTGCAGAGGTACCCTGTGCGGTACGTCCAAGACTGGACATGCATGTTTGAGACAGAACAAACAAGAACAACCCAAACTGCCCACCCTGTAACAGAAGAACGGATGATTAAAGTGGGTTACAATCACACAAAAGCCTATTTCACAGCAGTGAAATCATTGAACTGTGCCTACCTGGACAACGTAGCTATGTGGATGTGCCCTAAACACCTAAGAGTGAGTAAAACAGTCTCAGAAGTCAAAATAAACCATGTTTTATAAAGTTTAAAGACAAATAAAAATTGGGACGCTGGGTGGTTCACTGGGTTAAGCGTCTGCCTTCGGCTCAGGTCATGATCCCAGGGTCCTGGGATCGAGCCCCTGGGATCGAGCCTGCTTCTCCCTCTCCCTCTGCCTCTCTCCCTGCTTGTGCGCTCGCTCGCTCTCTCTCGACAAATAAATTATTAAAACAAACAAAATTACACCTAACATATACAGTACGTGTTTGAGATGAAAGTCATTTACAAAGTAGAACAGTATTTCAAAATATAGGACTGTCAGTGCTGGCGGTTGGAAAGTGAGAAGGAAGAAACAGAGATGAATCTTACAGTTAATGCTCTAATTCTTAGTTCAGATGAAATATGCAGCATGCATTAAGACACATTAAACTATAAAAATGAAGAAATCTGAACAAAAACCAAACACAGATGGGGTATTTAAAAAAAAACCTAACTTCACAAGTTACTGTTAATTGAATGGGCCTTAGGCCACCTTTGCTGAGTCAGCTTAATTACAGACTAAGTATTAATGTGGGAGGAATGCAGTACATTTTTTTAAAAAGATAATCTGCTTTTAAATGACGACCCACAACCTATAGCTCCACATTCTAAAAAGATCACACACTCACTTTGTCTATTACAAGGCAAGTCACATTTGATATTAACTCTTTTAATCAGCTATGAGTCCATGATGAATGGTTACATGACATTAATACCTATTTGTATGATGATGGTACAGTTAAAGGGGAGAAACCTGCGGCTAGTGCTGAGACCTTTAATGAGACGTCTATTAAGAGTTAATTAGGAGTTGTGTGTTCCTCAAGATGCCATGTGGAGGAGTATGTAAAGTGGTTTCTATCCTACAAAACATTTTTTCAAGCTGCTTTTAGACATCTTCTTGGAAAAAGAAACACAAAACAACAGCTTCTCTTTGGTCTGAATTCTGGTTGGAAGCGTAAACGCTTAAGAGGCTGCAGCCCTTTCCATATGCCATGTCGTCTTGTTGATGTCTATAAACTAGGCGGTTGATAATCCGTCCCTACAAATGTGTGGTCTGACCCATGTCTGTGGAGATAAATGAAGAAGATACTAGAATGAATTTAAAAAAGAGTTCCAAACTTAAGCAAGAAGGCACCTAAAACAAACTAGTGGGCCAACGCCAAACATACAAAGGAGGACATTGTACAAAATCCTTTGACACACAACTGCGCTGAGAGGATGCCCTGTCAGCCAGGGGAAACTATCAACATCATAGTTCATAAGTCAGACCTTATGCTAGAGACCAGAGCTCTGCATAGGGCAGAGAGTAGCTATTCCCAGCTTTGCAGGCCACGTGAGTCTTAAGTCAAAGCCGTGAAAGCAGCCTGGGAATGAAGGAGTGTGGCTATGTTTCAATAAAACTTTATAGACACTGAAACGTGAATGTCCTATAATTTGTATGTGTCACAAAATACTACTCTTCTTTTGATTTTTTGATTTTTACATTTAAAAATGTAAAAACTATTCTTATATATTCTGGTCTAAATAAAAGCAGGTGACAACCTGGATTTAGTCTAACAACCAAAATTTCCTGGGTGAATTCTGGATCCAGACTGTCTAGGTTCAAACCCTGTCCCTGAATTTACTAGCCAAGTGACTGTGGGCAAGCCACTTAGCTGCCAGATGCCTCAGTCTGCTTATCTACAACAGGAGAACAATGATAGTACCTTCTGCATAAGTGCAATGCTAACGATTAAACGAATTATTCCATGCAAAATGATAACACCTGGCTCGTAGTAAGTGCTCAACGACAGTAATGTTATTAGCAAATTCAGTGGACTGGACCCAAGTCTTCTCTCTCTACTAACATGAGCTCTTGCCATGGCCCTTAGCACTGCCTCAGTGACACCAACAGAGGATTCTCATTCTGCCCTGAACTTCCAAAGGTCCTTCCCAATCTGGTATGTTTGCTAAACCTTGTGACAGAAAGTTCATGCTGTGACAGTCCTGCTTATGAATCCAGATACTGTGGACATCTCTAACCCTTAAGGTCTTAACTTTAATGTTGGGAATTGAGGGACACTGACAAACGGGTTGTGACCAGAACCCGGGAGAATGGCTACCAAGGTGGTGAGATTCTAGAGTGGCCCCACTGATCCCTGACTCAGGGTTTTCATGTCCTTGCACAATCCCCTTCCCCTGAGAGCGAGCAGCATCCGTGACGTGTTTCTAACCAACAGAATAAGGGCAAGGGGATGGAATGTTCAGTTATATAAGGCCCTGTCTTTACTACACTCACTCTAGAGACTCTCCTTGCGGGCCTGACGCCACAAGCTGCCATGGTGGGGAAGCCCAGATGCTGAAGAACAGTGGGGGGCCTCGGGTAGTTGAGGGCAGCTTCCAGCTAACAGCCAGCAAGGAGCTGCAGCCTCCGGTTCTACAAGCAGAAGTAAACTAATTCTGACAACAGGAGGGAACATGGAGGTGGATTCCTCAGTAGATGAGAACACAACCCAGCTACCACCTTGAGCGCAGCCTCGTGACAGCCTAAGCAGAGGACCCCGTTAGGCTATGCACAAATTTCCGACTCCCAGAAGCAACGAGACAATAAATATAACCGGTTTTAAGTCACCGACTTTGTGGTAACTGACTATGCAGCAATAGATAACTATCTATACACCTACTGGACTTTCGAATGAAGCTCAACCAAGGTTGAGAGGCAATTTAGCTGGCAGCCACGAGATGACAATTTCTTCGGAGACTAGAAACAAGAAATGGTAACGCCAATCGGATTCCATTCTATTTCCTGTTCTGTCTCCCACAGATACAACACCGATCCCCCGACCGACTCCAGCCTCTGCCTCCACATCTGCCCCGCGCCCCCAAACCTACTTTAGCTGTATGTCTCTTCTACTCTTCCAGGAGAGCTGAGCTCCTACCCCCTCCCCCCACCAGGCCACCACACTGTCCTCTCATGGGCACCGCACCTATCTCCTAAGAGCTGAAAGAACTGGGAAAGGTAGCTTGAAGGAAAGAACAAAATGCTTGCAAAAATAAGAAAGTGGGTTACAAATAAGTAGTGATGCGTTGTGGAAAAGAACTACGATTATTTGGTGGAAGCTCTTCCATTTCCTGCACGTCATCTGTAAACTGTCTGCAGGTTTTCTAAAACAGACTGAATCCTGTTATATCTCTTTCCTGGAGACTTCTTGGTTTCCAGAGGGTAAAAGCCGTTCAAAATCAACCCCCTCCACACACACATCTATACGGCTGCACTTGGCCACAGTACCTGCTCCCCACAGACTTCTTGGTAGTATTTCCAGAATATGTCACACACTTTCATCCTTTTATCCTTTCTCCTTATTGTTTAAAAGATTACCTCCTCTGAAGCCTTCTCTAACTGACCCAAGCATAACTGTTTCCTTCACATGTGCCTCTGTCTGTAACTGTATTTTGTCTTTTTCCTCCCTCCCTCCCTTCCTTCTTCTCTGCTTACCTTTCCTACCTACCTACTTATACTGTCTCCCCACACTAACTGAATATTCTTCAAGGGCAAGTGTTTAATTCAGCAATTCACAAAGTGTGGTCCAGGTACCAATCCCCCGCCCTCAGTGGCAGAAATGTCCCCAAGATCAAAACTATTTTTGTAACAACAAAAAGACGTTATTTGCCTTTCCACTCTCCTCTCCCCCAAGTGTGGAACTTGGCTTTCCAGAGGCTGCATGACACATGAAGTCAGCCACAGGAACATGCACCCGTGTATTGTTTTGGTTTAAAAGTTTCTGTTTTAATTTTGGATACAGTAAATATCAACAGATATAATTCAAATAAATGAAAGCATTTTGGTTCCCTCATTATTTTTAAAGAGCATAAAGAAGTCCTGAGACCAAAAAAGTTTGAGAGCTGCTAGTCCAATAATTTGTGTCTTCTCAGGGAACAGAGAATAAAGTAAGGCCTATGGCAGGAACTCACTCAGCCCTTCCGGGAAACGGACCATGTCACTCCCTGTAGTACAGTTCAAGGGTTCCACGGAACTGCCAATATATAGTCCCAGCCTGCACCACCCTCTGCCACTCTGCTCCCATCTAGCTGTGCATCTCATCTCCCCACGTCCTTATCTGAACTCTGGGTTGCGGCTAACCTGGTTTATGTCCCACGCTCCGCACAACCTTCCATTACCATCTCTGTGCCTTTGTTCACACTGTTCTGCAGAACCGAAAACTTGCTCTACTCTGGCTCAGTGGTATCCTAAACCTCCTTTTCACCGTTCAGCTCAAATCCTTTCTTTGTGAAGTCTTCCTCAGTCTAAACCTACACGTCCCTTTATGCTAACTCTTACAGCACTTCCCGTACCCAGTCCTCCCTGAACAATTAATACTATATACGTATGCTTCATTATGTCTCCAAACCTTGAACACTGAATAATTTTTCCACATATGCGTAGCCCATCACAAAAAAGCAAGGGTATTGCTTTTTTTAAAAGACTGATCGACGATCAATTGATTGATTTGAAAGAGCATATGCAAGAGAGGAGAGGGGCAGAGGGAGAGGGAGAAGGAAAGAATTAGTTCCCCACTGAGCACGGGGCTCCATCTCACAATCCTGGAATTATGACCTGAGCTGAAATCAAGAGTTGGACGCTTAAGTGACTGAGCCACCCAGGTGCCCCGAATAGAGGGTATTATTTATGTCTTACATAGTAGCCCACAGCAAGAGATCTCTAACAAGTAACCGAAAGGCCTAATTTGATAAAAGTCCCCAAAAGGCATTATATAATTATATAATGGAAGCCAATCTCTTCCTAAAAATACATATCCTACCATTTAATAAATATGGGTCATTAGGAAAGTTACTTAAATCCGAGCCAGCATTAACTAGTCCTTAGAGGTTAGATGTCCAATTATGAGCTGCTCAGGAAAGTGACTCTTATCCTTCTCTGCCTCTTGAAATCTAAAAGAGCCCTTCAAATAGAATATTGACAAAGAGAAGAGAGAAGCCACCCTGCACGATATAAGTCCCATGATCAAATACTGTTCCACTGTTTGCTTAGGTTCACCAGCCTAGCATGTTTTCACACATGGTGTTCTAGAAGTGCCAGATTTTTAAAATGTTATGGAAATCCTCGTGATGAGAAGAATGAGGCTATTTATAAGTGATGAATAGTATCTGAAGCAAGAACAAGAACGTCACTTCTGGGCTTCCTGTTCCTAGAAAGGGACCCTTTCGACATTATTGTCAGGATGCTCTTCTTAACCACCTGATGAACTAGAGACTAGTTTTTAACCTTCCTGAAAACTAGAAGTGATTAATTGGGCTCTTCTACACAGAGCTGGGACAAATGGCTCAACATACACTCTTTGCAGTGCGTATTCCACAGGGTGTTAAGGAGCTCGGTGGACAATCCACTTACTGATATAAAAGAATCTTCTCTGAACATTCTACTTGCGATTCAATAGCCCTATAGCATACACAGTCAATTGTAAGGAATAAGCATCGATTAACTTAATCTTTCAAATTTCTCTAAACCAAAATTAAGATACAGACAGTAAATCTACTCAGAGGCAAAAAATTAAAAAAATAAAACCAATACTTGAGATCAGGAAATACAAATGGGGGTTACAGTAAGTCAGTCTTCGACAGACCCTTGAATGTGCACATACATTCTAATTCCCTGGGGGAGGAAAGGCTGCTGGCCTCAAAAGGGACTAAGATCCACCATACCGTGATCATTATACAGGGATGTCCCTACTCCTACAAGATGGCGCACGCTGAATTACCTAGGGTGCAAAGACTCATGATGTCTACAACTTACTTTGAAATAGTTCACCAAAAACAAAATAAAAATCATACATTCAGATTGCTAGATAGATAGATACGGCAAAGTTGAACCTGCACCTAACTGGTAGGCACATGAAATCTCACTGTGCTATCCTGTCAGTATTTCAGGATGTTTGACTACAAGTAAACAGGTTATCAGAAAAGCTATTTTGTTTAGACCTGAGGTCAAGTAAAGAAAAATTTAATAAAGTGTTCAATAAAAGCTTTTGTGATGCGGTAAAAAAAATTATCTTTGATATTCAAATATATCACGTTAAGTTCTCTGAAAAATACATCAACTTAACGACTCCTAGACAAGTGATGTTCTCAACCTAACAGAATGAGTTTTAAAAATACAGGTCAGACCCTGACACTCTTCTGGTCAACCCCCCCCCCCCCCACTGGCTCCACCTCACCTAGAGTAAAAATTAAAACTTTACAATGGCTCATAAGCCCCTCATCATCTCCCATGACCACCTCTACCGTGCAATCCAGCTACTTGTCCATAATCTCCCCTTCCTATTCCTCACCTATGCCAGGCAGCTCCTGTCTAGGGGCCTGTACAATGGTTGCTCCCAACGCCCACAGCACTCTGACCTTAGATGTCTGACGATTCCTTTCCCTCATTTACATCTTTGTTCGAAGGTCACTTTCTTGGTAACATATTCCTGACCTTTGAAAACTGCAATTCCACACACTTGATGCTTATCTTCTGAATCCTGCTTTAATTTTCACCATACCACTTACCAGCCAACATACTTTTTATACATATTAAATTTACACAATCTAAGCTTTATGTATCACATATTTCATTTTCCACCTTGAAAATATACAATCCTTGCAGGCAGGGATTTTGGTCTGTTTTGCTCACCAGTACCCTAGCACCTAAAACACAATGAAATGACAGGTAACACAACACATTTACAGTCTTATTTATCCCCAGGAGTTAAAAGGAAAAAAACAACAACAACAACTCTAGATTAAGCCTGACCTCCCATTCAAGAATGCTTACGTGGTGTAGGCTCGTACACTGAATCACTCTGACTAAATTCTGGCGTGGGTTTCTAAGCGCTTGATCTCGTAGAGATGAATCAGCCAGTGCTCTTCCTGGTACATTTGCCTGTCTCCTTATGTAGCTCCTACAGATTTTCAAGAGGACCTGGGTCTCTTCCTACTGTATTTCCCATAGGATATAAGGACAGTACGATGGAGCTAAGGTCTTAATGATCCTTGTTCAATGAATGAAAACTACACAGACGTACCAATACATTTTACTTCTGGCAGTATGCCATAATAAAAAGAGGCTGAGCTTTAGGACCAGAGATTCAGGTTCAAAATTTAAACCAGATTCTCACAAGCCTATACAATCTGATAAAACTTAGTTTCCTTGGTTTTACAATAAAAACAATGCCACTTCCTCCAAAGGATTATCCAGAAAAAAAAAAAAAAAACCCTCAAAAGACCGGTCAGAAAACCCCTATACAAACGTGTCACAAAGAAATGCTGATTTCCAGCGACTTCTGAAAAATGTTTAAAAATTCTTTTCATTTCTTAACTTCCCTCACCTTCCCCTATAACCCAGGGCAAATAAAACCTGGCAATATTTTTAGTTAAATACAAAAGATCTCAAATATCAGTATTTTTTCTATTCCCAGAATGGTCCCTGGCCAAACAGAAACAAAAAACCATACAGATTTAGAGAAGTCAGTACATATTGGTGAATGACTAGAGTTATAGAGAATGAAATGACAAGTCCCTTCTGAGAAGCGAGCACTCATTTCCTCAAGAATTCCTAGAAGTCTCCTAAAATGAAAATAAGAGGTGTTTCAGATTTTACCAAACACTCCCCCCATTCCAAACCCACAATGAAAAGTTAGATACGTTACTGAGAGAAATCCAAGAGGAGTCCTGTATTTCACAAGGAAACTTATTTATTTTTTCCTGTATTGTCATTTCACCACTGTTAATACATGTAAGTTAACACGGACAACACAGTAAATTACGTGTAACAATAAAAAGTATGTCAATCTCCCATTCAAGTACAATTATCTTGATAAGGAAAATCCTACATCATTCTATTTCAAATCAGTGGCACTATTTTGTTATATCAAGTGTCAGTTTAAAAGTAAAACTGATACGTCCTTTCCCTGAACTCCCTAACCCCCTAGCAGAAGGAAAGGAGGTGTGCTCTTGCCTTCATGCCACAATTTTGCTGACCAATTCCACCCTAAGAACCATTTGCTGTCTCCTAATTTATTCTACCAGTCACAGCCCAACATAAATCACATTAACTATCATAGGCCAGCATTAAGTTACAATTCTATTTACAACTCATTCCAAAATATTCATACTATACTGGTATTTTCCTTTGCCCTTATTAAATGGTAAAAGGACCCACATTCTGTTGCTACAACTAGTGAGTATCCACTGCACTTCAGAGAGGTTTTCTCATAGGCTACTTCCAGCTACCATGAATGAAGTTTACTTTCCGTGCCATTCAAAGAATCATCCCCTGTCACCACCAGTGCTCTTTGCAGCAGTCGGATCCAAGCTTTGCATACTGTGGAAACCATACCTTCACTACTGAGTCAGAAAAAGGACCCCACAAAGACTGAGGTCGCTAGATTTTGGTTTTGTCCTGCTAAATTAGAAATGGCTAAGTTTGCAACCTGTTTCTTAACCCCTAATGCTCTACGGTATCATCTACCAAAATTTTAAAAACAGATTTACATGTAGAAACTTGTCCCTGATTTTGCAAAGTACAGAAACTTCTTTGAATCAAACTAAGAAGACTGTGCCAACCCTTTTCAATTCCATAACCACAGGGAACCAAAGGACCCTGCAAATGAACCAAAACCACAAAAACGTCAAGGAAAGTAAGACATTTCCCAGGCATTCAATAGGCCCAGGCTTCCCCCGCCTGAGCTGGGCGCTGCCTGGTGGTGCAGAATCAATAAAAAGCAAGAGGGATGCGGCTTGGCTTGCTAATTTGGGTGTCCATCTAAGACAGAAAAATAAGTGAGTTTTCAAACTAAGAAATACTATGGATACTCTCTTAAGAACAGGTCAATAGGGGCGCCTGGGTGGCTCAGTCATTAAACATCTGCCTTCAGCTCGGGTCATGATCCCAGGGTCCTGGGATCGAGTCCCACGTCAGGCTCCCGCATCAGGCTGCCATATCAGGCTCCCTGCTCAGCGGGGAGCCTGCTTCTCCCTTTGCCCCTCCTCCCTCCTGCACACGCATTCTCTCTCTCTCTCTCTCTCTCAAAAAAATAAATAAAATCTTTTAAAAAAAAGAACAGGTCAATAATTTGCTCTGAGGGCTAAAAGTGAGAGGTTTGATTAATCTGAAAATGTTTCCAGATATATCTGCAAAATAAGACTGCTAAATTGACACTTTTAAGAAAGCAGAGGGAACACCAGGGGTAGGACCTGTGCAACCCATGGAGACCGTAAGATTTTATGCTTGTAGAGACCTCACTGAGAGCTACTTGAACCACCCAGAACAGAGCACCTGGAGGTCAGATGGTGTCATCTGTGGAGTACTGCCTGGCAGTATTACTTTTTACTTCACATAACCTTTATTCTACAAGAATAAATGAAAGACACAAAAATAAAATGACTGCAGTTGAAGCATAGTTAATAAAGTGTATACAACTGAGACAGAGATGGAATTTGGCAAGGTGGCAGCAAGAAACCTTTAACTTGAGTTATTCATCAGAAATTGTTTCAAAATGAAAAGAAAAAATGAACCAGTAAGAAATGTTGGGAATACACCACTGATAACTGTATATAAAATATTTTACCAAGGTGTGAAAATTAAGCCTCTTTTAACATATAGAACACTTGCCATTTGAGAAGCCAGGTATTGCTTATGAAGCCACTTTCCTAAAATTTTACTCCTCTTCATAATAAATTAAATAAACATAATCCAAAGTCCTTAGGGGTGCCTGGGTGGCTCAGTCGTTAAGCGTCTGCCTTCAACTCAGGGCATGATCCCAGCGTTCTGGGATCGAGCCCCATATCGGGCTCCTCTGCTGGGAGCCTGCTTCTTCCTCTCCCACTCCCCCTGCTTGTGTTCCCTCTCTCACTGGCTGTCTCTCTCTGTCAAATAAATAAATAAATAAATTTAAAAAAAAAAAAATAATCCAAAGTCCTTAATAGCAAAAATGTCATCTGTCCAATATCACCAACTAGCATAACTATACGGTACGTTATAGAGAGTACCTAACCATCACTTTCTTGTCACACATGAAAGAACTCAGAGCTAACTAAGGTAAACAGCTTTTGAAAGTGCTATAGCTATGCAGGGCAGAACCAAAGGTACAACCTAAGTCTGCAAAATCCTAAAATTCAACAAACAATACACTGTCTGTAAGAGACATATCTTAGGGGGCGCCTGGGTGGCACAGCGGTTAAGCGTCTGCCTTCGGCTCAGGGTGTGATCCCAGCATTATGGGATCGAGCCCCACATCAGGCTCCTCCGCTAGGAGCCTGCTTCTTCCTCTCCCACTCCCCCTGCTTGTGTTCCCTCTCTCGCTGGCTGTCTCTATCTCTGTGGAATAAATAAATAAAAATCTTTAAAAAAAAAAAAAAAGAGACATATCTTAGATTCAAAGACACAAATACACTGAAGAGTAAATTAATGGAAAAAAATATTCCATGCAAACACAGTAACCAAAAGAGAGCTGGAACAGTATGTCATTATCAGATAGAATAGACTTTTAGGCAAAAAAAAGGTTAAAGAGAAAAAGATGTTATAGAATGATAAAAGGGCCAATTCAGGGCACCTGGGTGGCTCAGTGGGCTAAGCGTCCGCCTTTGGCCCAGGTCATGATCTCAGGGTCCTGGGATCGAGTCCTGCATCGGGCTCCTTGCTCAGTGGGGAGTCTGCTTGTCTCTTTCCCTCTACCTCTTCCCCCACTCGTGCTCTCTCTCCCTCTCTCACTCAAATAAATCTTTTCCAAAAAGAGGGCCAATTCATGAGAAAGAACAATTATAAATATGTATGCAACTAACAAAATATACGAAGCAAAACCAGACAGAACTGAAGGAAGGAATATAGACAGCTCAACAATATTTGGAAATTTCAAGACATCCTTTCAATGAAGGATAGACCAACTAGAAAAATGATAAAGTAGACAACTTGAACAACACTACAAACCAGCCCAACCAAACATACACAGAAGATGCCATTCAAAAACAGCAAAATGTGAAAGAAATACTCACCAGGCCAATATATTAGACATAAAACATGCCTCAGTAAATTTTACAAGATAGAAACCACACAAATTATCTTTTCTGAATACAATGGAATGAAATTAGAAATTGGTAACAAGAAAATCTAAAAAATTCACTAACTGGTATGTACTAAACAACACACTCCTAAAACAACCCATGGGTCCAAGAAGAAA
Organism: Ursus maritimus; assembly: GCF_017311325.1. Taxonomy (NCBI): domain Eukaryota; kingdom Metazoa; phylum Chordata; class Mammalia; order Carnivora; family Ursidae; genus Ursus; species Ursus maritimus. Next base: position 40,885,482 of record NW_024423786.1, on the reverse strand, counting down.
TCAAGAGGGAAATTACAAAATACTTTGAGAAGAATGAAAACAGAAATAAAATATGCCTAAATTTACAGAACAAAGTAAAAGAAGTATTGAGAGGGAAATTTATATAGCTATGGAAGTCAACATTAATAAAGAAGAAAGATCTCAAATCAATATCCCATCCTCCAAAGTAAGGAAATATCAAAAAGCGGAGGAAACTTAGGGGCACCTGGGTGGCTCAGTTGGTTGAGCATGACTCCTGATTTCGGCTCAGGTCATAATCTCTGCTCACGTGATCTTAGGGTTGTGGAATCGAGCCCCACAGTGGGTTCCAGGCTCAGTGGGGAGTCTGCTTAAGATTCTTCCCCTCCCCCTCCCCACCCCCCAACCTCTCTCTCTCTCTCAAATAAATAAGTTTTCAAAAAAAAAAGAAAAAGAAAAAGAAAAAAGAAAACAAACTTAACGAGCAGAAGTAAAGAATAAAGATTATACTGGAGATAACTCAGAGAACAGAAAAACAACAGAAAGAATCACTGAAATCAGAAGTTGGTAAAATCAGTAAGTCTAAAGCTAGATTGACGAAGAAAAAAAAAGTGGACCAAATTACTAAAATCAGGAATGAAAACGGGGACATTACTATCAACCTTACAGAAATAAAAAGGAATGTAAAAAGATATTATAAACCTTTTTAAAAAACAGCTTTACTGAGATATAATTCATATATCATATAATCAACCCATTAAAAGAGTACAGTTAGATGAGTTTTAGTATATTCCCAGATACATGCAATCATTACCACAGTAAATTTTAAAACCCTTCCATTATCTCAAACAGAAACTCTATACCCTTTAGCTATCATCCCCCTTTGCCTGATCTTCCTAGCCCTAAGCAACCATTAATCTACTTTCTGTCTCTATAAATCTGCCTGTTCATGATATTTCATATAATTGGAATTAAATAATAGATTGTCTCTTCTCACTGGTTTTTTCCCCCCACTTACCATGTTTTCAAGGATGATCCATGAGGTCGCATTATGTCAACAGTTCATTCTATTTTATGGTTCAATAATATTCCATCGTAACACCACATTTTGTTTACCCATTCATCAGCTGATAGACATTTGAGTTGTTTCCACTTTTGGTTGTTATGATTTGTATGTGTGTGTGGCCAACAAATGAGACAGTGTACATGAAATGGACAAATTTCTAGAAAGATGCACACTACCAAAACTGACTCAAAGAGAAACAGAAAACCTAAACAGACTTGTAACAAGTAAACAGATTAAATCAGTTCTTAAAAAACATTAAAAAAAAAAAATCAGGACTTGATGGCTTCCTATATGAATTTCAGCAAACATTTAAATAAGAATGAGCATCAGTAATTCTCAAACTCTTCAAAAAAATAAAGAACAATTCCTAACTCATTCTTAGAGATCAGTACTACCCTGATATCAAACCAGATAAAGTTACCACAAAAAATGAAAAGTACTAAACAAATGTCCCTTATGAATACAGATGCAAAAATCCTCCACAAAATACTAGAAGCAAACTAAATCCAATAGAGTATTATGTGGAATATTCCCATAATCAATCAAGTGGGATTTTTCCTGAACTGCAAAAGTAGTTCGACAGGCAAGAATCAATTAATACAACATATTTAAAGAAAAAAGTAAAAACACCACATGGTCATCTCAGTTGATACAGCAAAAGCAGTTGGCAAACTCCAACACCTTTTCAGGATACAAACATTCAAACAAATTATGCATAGAGGGAATTTCCCTAAACTTAATAAAAGGAACCTAGGAAAATCCAACAACTAGCATCATACTTAATAATGAAACACTTTCCCCTTAAGATCAGGAAAATAATTTCATTTACAAAAGCATTCAAAAGAATAAAATACAAAGGAATAAATTTAACTAAGGGAAATATAAAATAGGTGCCAAGAACATGCAAGACCAAGAACCTCAAAAAAAATGTTTAAATTAAAGAAGATTTAAATAAATGGAAAGACATCCTGTGTTCAAGGATTGAAAGACTTCATATTGTTAAGATGACAATACTCCCCAAATTGAATGCAAATGAAAATACTTTACAAACACTCCGGTTTTATCTTTTGTGGGGGGGGGCAAGTGCTGGTGAGGATGTGGAGAAGTCAAAACATTCATATGTTGCTGGTAAAAACATAAAATGGTACATCCACTACAGAAAACAGTTGAGTAGTTTCTCGAAAAGCTAAACATAAAATTACCACTTGATCCAATAATCCTACTCCTAAGTACTGAGAATCAAAAAACCTATGTTCACAAAATACGCTGTACACCTCAACGTTCATGGCGGCGTTAGTCAAAATAGTGAAAAAACGGAAACAATAAAAATGTACATGAACCGATGAATGGATAAGTAAAATGTGGTGTATCCGCTGAAAGAGTATTATTCAGCACAGAAAGGAATGAAGTAGTGATCTTATACTACAAATGATGAACTTTGAAACCCTTATGCTAAGTGAAAGAAGTCAGACACAAAAGCCCGAGTGCTGTATGATTCCATTTACAGGAAATGTCTAGAATAGGCAAATCCACAGAGACAGACAGCAGATGAGTGGTTACCAGGGCCGAGGGAAGAAGAAACGGGAAACACCCGCTTAACTGGTATGGGATTATCTTTTGGGGTGATCAAAGTGTTCTGGAGTTAGTGGTGATGGATGCACAACCCTGTGAATGTACTAGAAGCTACTAGACTGAATACCTTTAAGTGATTAAAATAGAGAATTTTATGTTATATGAATTTTACCTCAATTAAAAAACAAAAAACAACGAACTCAAACCTACCCAGCAATGTATAAATTAAAATAATCACGAAAGTCCTTTCAGTATTCTTATGTTCAAACGCTGAAAACCTAGATCTAAAAACAGGCATCACAGGCACCTGGCTGGCTCAGTTGGTGCAGCGTATGCCTCTTGATTTCGGGGTCTTGATTTTGAGCCCCAGTTGGGTGTAGAGATTACTTAAATAAATAAATCTTAAAAGCTGGCATCAGATACTTCACAACTGTGATGTTATTAACAGCTCTTAGAAAACCTTTAAATTCTATCTACCATAAAAGGAAGGGGTAAGAGAAAAAAAATCATATACTAATCTTAAGGGACAAGTTGATACTAATCATTGTTCTCACTTTATTTTTTTTTTATTTTTTTATTTTTTTTAAAGATTTTATTTATTTATGTGACAGAGAGACAGTCAGCGAGAGAGGGAACACAGCAGGGGGAGTGGGAGAGGAAGAAGCAGGCTCCTAGCAGAGGAGCCCGATGTGGGACTCGATCCCGGTACGCCGGGATCACGCCCTGAGCCGAAGGCAGACGCTTTAACGACTGCGCTACCCAGGCGCCCTGTTCTCACTTAAAAAGTGCAAACAAACCCGCTTATTTTAGCAGGCTGATAGAAAACTACGACATCTATTGCCCTGTCCTTGGGGACAGCCATAACTCACCAAGTTTCTCTGGCTCATCAGGTCCCGTGCCTGCAATGCAGCTGCTCTCCAGGCCATAGGTGGGATCTACTTTCCCAGAGGCTCGTGCTGCTTCTTGTACTTTCTTGACGTGAGCTTCGACCAATTCCAGTGGTACCTCCTCTCGGACCCGAGAAAACTCCTCTGTTCAAGAATAAAAATGGAAGTGTGACCTGGTTTTGCACAAATATTTGCTTTAACGTAAACCACTAGGAAATCCAATACCTTAGGGTCTTGCATACAGTGCCCTTTCTGGGGACTCAGTCTTATCTATCCCAGCAAAACAAGAACGCCAAATGAGATGGTCATATACACTAATGAAATTCTACAATTCTTTGTTGTTCTAATTATAATAAAATCCAACAATGTTAAATGGTTCTTTTGCTGGTTATGTCAACGTCCAAATGAATCACAAAATATACCACAAAAACTCTGCTTTGCCCCTCCGATTCTTAACAAACGCTCTTTATTTTAAACTATTATATTCTAGGGGAACCTGGGTGGCTTAGTCAGTTGGGCATTTGACTTTGGCTCAGGTCATGATCTCAGAATCCTGGGATCGAGCCCCGAGTCAGGCTCCCAACTCAACGGGGAGTCTGCTTCTCCCTCTCCCTCTCCCTCTGCCTCTGCCTCTCCCCTGCACTGCCCCACTTGTGCATATGTTCTCTCTCAAATAAATAAAATCTTTAAAAAAATAAATATTATAATACTTTTAAATATAACATAGAGGGGTAATGTCTGATTTTCTGCTATACAACTGAAATGAACACAGCAGCTGATAACACTTATTTAAATCTGAGCCAGCATGTGTATGAAGGAAAGTACTAAACCATTATCTGAAACTACTGTGTTGGTGACATGGTACAGGAATGTCCATACCCAAAGCTGCTTTTGCCGCAGCAGATGCCACACGAGGATCCACCACAGACGCCAAAAAAGCAACAGTGCTCATAACTGGGTTTCCTGACTGACTGAAAGGGACAGGCTGGTAGGCCAAGGGGCCCAGGGAAGCATCCGAATTCTCAAGGTATGGGTCCTCAATAGGAAGCCTCAGAAAGTGGAGGATGCATTCATCCTGGGTACGACTGCCAACATGCTCAGACACTTTGTTCCAATCATCCTTGTACATCTCCAGGGCCTACAACAGAAAAAAACCAAGAGCTTTAGCATCAGGTACTAAGGAACTAATACATAACAATATCAGAAGCCTGTGACTGTTCTTTAGATGGGTTTTTAAAAAAAATAATGAAAATGATTATACAGTACATAAGAAAATAGATAGTTGTTTTTTTTTATAAAGATTTTATTTATTTATTTGACAGAGAGGCAGCCAGCGAGAGAGGGAACACAAGCAGGGGGAGTGGGAGAGGAAGAAGCAGGCTCCCAGCGGAGGAGCCTGATGTGGGACTCGATCCCAGAACGCTGGGATCACGCCCTGAGCCGAAGGCAGACGCTTAACGACTGCGCCACCCAGGTGCCCCAAGAAAATAGACAGATTTGATAGCTTTCCTAATTATATTAAATCTCAATCAGGCAAAAATAAATAAATAAAAAGCATACATATATAAAAGGAAGAATAACTGTCTTTCATTAATACACATGACTGTTTATATAGAAAAATCCAAAGAAATCTACAAAAAAGATACCGAAACTAAAAGGTTTAGCAAAGTCAAGGATAGACATGTAATGGAAAAACTCAATTTTATTTCAATGAAAAGTTTTTTTTTTAAGATTTTTAAATTTTTATTTATTTGACAGAGATAGAGACAGCCAGCGAGAGAGAGAACACAAGCAGGGGGAGTGGGAAAGGAAGAAGCAGGCTCCTAGCGGAGGAGCCTGATGTGGGGCTCGATCCCATAATGCCGGGATCATGCCCTGAGCCGAAGGCAGACGCTCAACCGCTGTGCCACCCAGGCGCCCCTCAATGAAAAGTTTTAAATTTGAAAAAAGCATTTAGTATATGTGGTGCCGAAGCGAGCACGAAAAAAGTATTTAAAATACCACAAAAATAAGACACCTAGGAATAAATATAATAATGTGTAAGATCAACATGCTGGAAAACATAAAACACGCTGAAAGAAATTAAAGACCTAAATAAATCAAGCTGATGGAAGGACTAGGTTAGCTTTTTGTGGCTTCTTAAACTGGTGACTCATTTTCAGGTGACACACCTGGAATTCCTCACACAGTTTACAAATGAAATCTACTCAGACAAGTCTCCATTATCTTTATTTCATGCAATATTTTTTTTCAAAAAACTAATATAAAGCCTAATATTAGCCTTCATGTCTACCAATTCAAGGTCTTTTTTCAAACTGCATTTATTCATCCAATGTGTAGATTCCACATTGGTTATTTGCAAAACTGAAACTATGCTTCCAAAATCTGTAATAACACAATGAACTGAACATAACCACAGATAATAACCTGCAGCATTCCATATAAGAACTGTGCTTTGATGAGAGACCATATCAAATAAGGTGTTTTTAAAATAAAAGCGGGTGGTCTAAAAATAATCTAAAATAGTTGGGATGCTGCCTGTGTAAAACATTTGTCTAATAAAATCGTGTGATGGGGGGGAACCAGAGACCTTAACAAATCTTCCAGATTTATGTATTTATTAGGAAAAAATTAACTGGTTTTGGTTATAAATCCACTTCATATTCTTAAGCTATTAATTACCAATAAATAAATGAAAGAAATAGAAGGTGTTAGTGGTAAACAGCACTGCTGGGGAGCCTCTGTGTAAGTGCAGACAACACCTGTTGATCCAACTACATGTTTAAAAGAAAAACCAGCCACTGGACAGGTTCCACCTGCAGGAGAAAAAAATGTACTATTGTGTAAGGATACTATGGTTTTCTTGGATATGTTCAGGGTAAACAGTAGCTCAGCCATTCTGTCCTCACTCTGTATTTACTATTCACTATTCTCAAACACAGAAGAGGAGAAAAGTTTGAGTATCAGTGTGTAGCAAGAACAAGAACTGATAAGCCTGGTGTTCCAACCGGTGTTGTACAACTAAATTTCTCCCCAGAGCCCAGAGACTCTAAAAAAGCAATATGAAAGTGTTATCATGTTCCCTCCAGGTACTGGGAACTTTTACATTAACATCCATGGCAAATCGGACCGGACAAAACAGTCCCGAAATAAAGGGTGGCTCAGTAAAGCAGCTCTCTGCGTATCACTACTAGTGAATGAGTAGATGAGAGTACATTAAAATAGTAGTAAAAACTTAAAAAGAAGAAATCTTTTTGAGTTTTAATCCAGAGAGAGAGAGATTGAGGAGAGAGATTGAGGAGAGAGAATAAGGAAAAGAAGAGGGGTGTAAAAAAAAGAAAAGGAAGTTGTTAATACACCACTAAAACTTCTTAAAAACACAACTGTTGGATCAACTCGAAAAAACCAAATTAAAGCAATTCAGAACCATGAGCCATCAGCAGGTCCAGTGTATCTCAGTGTCGCCTGCAAGGCCCATGGGGCACCACTCTTTCAGGGGGGCCCAGAGATCAACCCGTTTTCCTAGTAACAACAGGACACCGTTGCCTTTTTCATTACAATGACATGTGCACGGTCGGTGCAAAAGCAGTGGTGAGTGAGCCTCAGCATGAATCAAGGCAGTGGTACCAGACTGTCTTCAGAGGCTCTCTACTCTTCACTGCCACATACTCACAAAAGCAATCCAACTTTACTTTAAAATTATTAATTTTATGAATCTAAACATCCAAGTCCACTTGTTTTCAGTATTTGGTACAATGAAATGTGAGGCACACGAGAGGACTATAAATCAACCATCCGAGCATGCTAGCAGTCTGAAGGAAAGCACTGTGCGTCACTTGAGTATCAAGCTCAACTAACCATTTTCATAGAAGGCCGTTTTCATTAGAACAAATGGCTGACACCATGGTTTGGAGGCACAGATATCTGGCAGACATTTTCTGATCAGCACGGGAGTTCTGATCTGCTCCATTTCTTTTTTTTTTTTTTTTTAAAGATTTTATTTATTTATTCGACAGAGATAGAGACAGCCAGCGAGAGAGGGAACACAAGCAGGGGGAGTGGGAGAGGAAGAAGCAGGCTCACAGCGGAGGAGCCTGATGTGGGGCTCGATCCCATAACGCCAGGATCACGCCCTGAGCCGAAGGCAGACGCTTAACCGCTGTGCCACCCAGGCGCCCCTGATCTGCTCCATTTCTGACCAGGCCAGTTCACCCTGCCTCAGGCACCATGGTGGGCCCCTGCTCTGGGGAGGTCACCGTACTGACACCAAACTTACTGCAGACACCCAGGTGGCATAGCATACTCCCGTCTAAAAAGACTGATGAGCAACTTCTCGTTAAGCTTTTTATTCCAAGAAGAGCCCAAGAAGAAGAAAAGGCCCCAGAAGTGCCCTTTCCAACTTTCTTCCTATTTTTAATGGGGATATGAACCCAGGAAACAAACAAGCCTTCCTGTGACCAGAAGAGAAAACACGGAGACAGAACATGGACATCTAAAGAAGGTGGAACAACACAACAGAAAAGCTAGGAACCCGCTGATAAACTTGAGCAGTGCAAAGAATGCTGGGGGTGGTGCCTGGGTGGCTCAGTTGGTTCAGCGTCTGCCTTCAGCTCAGGTCATGATCTCAGGGTCCTGGGATCAAGTCCCGCATTGGGCTCCCTGCTCAGCCGGAACTCTGCTTCTGCTTCTTCTTTTCCTTCTGCCTCCCCCACACTTGTGTAAGCACGCGCATGTTCTCTCACAATAAATAAATAAAATCTTAACCGGAAAAAAAAAAAAAAAGGAATGTTGGAATTGCCAATCTGAAGACAGCCAGTTGAACAAAAAAACCAATGTCCTTTTGGTTTAATCTACTGCTAGTTAGATTTTCTGTTCTTTGTAGGCAAAAGCATTCCTAAGAGATTAAATAGTAAACTTCCTCATTTAGTCCTAATTTAGCTCTCACATGCACATTCTACCCACAAATACTAATAAGTAGTGTCACACAGTCTTCTTGTTACCCAATGACTCTTCTACGCCAAAGACAAATGGTTCTTCAGAAATGGTTGATAAATATGGACCCCAATATTCTGTATTTTCTACTCTCCAGGGCAGAAATAATTACTAAGATCTACCTGTGTAAGTATTTGCAAGAATCTCCAAAGACATGAAGAAATCCAAAAAGCATTCAACAAGCTGACTGACAGGTATCTTGAATTATCATCGGTGTACCATAGTATTCTGCTTTCAAGAACAAAACACTATTTTCAGGGACAGATGTCTTTATCGACTTTTCTGGAATCCCCTTTTGGCAAATACAGAGGCTGTACACTCAAAAGCATACAAGCACTAGAGAACGCATCGACAATGACAAAGGTGGGCTAAGTTTAAAGAAAACTGGAAACTGAAGAAAGACTCCACTTCAAAGGAACATCTGGTACTTGAGGTCAGCCAATTACTGCTATGTGGGAATGAGGTGCCAGAATTGCCCCATCTTCCAATTTTGGAGGAAAATTAGAAATCTAGACTACTTTTGCAAAGCTCCAATATTTGTTTCACATTGGCAAAGATTTCAAATAGACAAAACAACACAACCTGGGCCAAAAACCCCACATATCCAGGCTTGTTCTTCCCTACAGATAGCCAGTACATCACTTTAAGGTACGATATGTAAATAATGACGGCCCAAGAAAATTCTATTAAAACTCAATACATGGTTCAAAAAACTTCAGGATTAATTCCAAAGGGATACTTCAAATGTGAGTCACACAAACTAAGCACCCATCTCCTGTGTGGTAACAGGGCTCTGCTATTCATGAGCTTACCTCCAGGAGCAGAAGGGTCTCCTGTTCAGTCCATTCTCTTCCAGCACTAGCACCTTTACTCTGAAGAAACAAAACCAGAAATTAGGTACTCGTTTCCTAAAGGCTGAACATGGAGCTCTGCACAAGTCCCTTCTATGTAGAGGGGGCTGTTTTATGCAAACCACAAAATAAGTCCCTGAGCAAGAGGGATAAAACACTTCAGGACCCTAAACATCCAGCAGAAAGGCAGATCTATGTCAACGATCTCTTGCTGTCCAACAAGGACTCACAGACCACTCAGATATGTTATTTCTATTATTTTGATATTTAACGATACCTTTGAAGCTACAAAGGCTACAATATTTTAATGCATGCCATGAACTGGCTATGATATTATACATAATACAAATATTTGGTATAACTTCAAAGAAGTACTTTTTCCAAGATTCAAAGACAAATCGCTCTGAGGGACTCTTAATTCCAATTGTAACAAGTTCATATTCTCAATTTTAACAGCTCTTGATTAAAATAATCACCAAGTGATTCTTTAAACTTCAAATCACTTTCTGTAAGAATCCCTTTAATTGCCAATTCACATAAGCATGGGGTAGAAGAAAGCCAACTTTGTATTATGTAAAAATTAAGATTTATCAATTGATTCATACTTCGTGAGTTGGTAGGCCTTACTCCATTCATAGACTGGCAGAGAACTGGATGTGTGGTATACCTGACATTATTCTTCACCTATAAATGTTACCAATTCTAACATATCCCTTCTCTGAAAACTCTACTTCGGGAGATTACAATTTTATAAATGAAGAGAAAATTTCTATGGCCTGTTATTTCCTTGATTGTGACAATAAAGCTTTTCAAGTTATTTGACTCAACCTTTCTGCATAACTCTGCTATATGCTGTGGGTAAAAATTAAATTATGACTTGCTAGGTTTCCATGGTATTCAATACATACCATTCTGAAATTTTTGCAAAAAATGTACTAAAAATAACTAGTCCTTTAACTAGAGAATAAAGAGGAATCTAAGCATTGTAGAATTCAAGGCCTACAGCATGACTCTGTGAGAGGGGAAAAAATGCATATAGCTATAATTCACAATACATTGTTCAGATTCCTTAAGGATTACTTTACAACAACCAATGTTCATCTTTTAGTGAACCAACCTCAGAAGTGACCATCAATTAGATTTGGAGCTCCGAGAGGAACAAAATTCATTAACACTTGACCCAAGTCCTGAAAAAGGCAAACCTGACTGCAGGAAAGATCCGTACAAGCTACGCATGACGGCATTTATTGGGTACGTGCGCAGTGAGCACTTCTCTACCTCTCAGCCACAAAGGATAGTTTTTCCTCTTGATAAAAACTGGTTCTGGGAAGAGTGCATAATCTCAACAGGGCCCATGAGATGTCTGTGAGGATTTCTGCATGACTTTAGAAATTTTTTCTTTTGTGTTTATTGGGGTAGAATGTATCTACGATAAAATACCCAAATCTTCGGTGTACAGTTAAATACAATTTCACATATATACGCATATAATGACCACTCAAATCAACATCCAAGGGGTCTCTCCTTTAAACCTCCAGTTGATAGCAACCCACAGAAGTACACACTGTTCTCAATTCTATAATCATAGGTTAGTTTTTCTTGGATCTGAATTTTGTAAACCATTCAGTATGAGTTTGTGGGTCTGGCTTAATATTATGTCAATGACATTCAACCACACTCTTTACATGAAGGAAGTTAATTCTTTTCATTTCTGTGTTAATACTACATTGTTTGACTAAACCACAATTTATCCATCCATATCCATGCTTGACTGATCACTGTTTACAGTTTTTGGCTATCTTAGATAAGGCTGCTAAGGACACTCATGCACATTCTTTTATATATTCATTCTTTTTTTAAACTCATTTATCTTATTTATATAGCCAGGAGCTCAGTGACTGGGTGTGTTTATATATATAGCTATAATAGTGTTCCCTCTACTTTTATTTCCTGGAAGAGTTTATATAGGTTGGTATTATTTCTTCCTTAAATGTTTGGTCCTGGGACGCCTGGGTGGCTCAGTCGGTTGGGAGTGTGCCTTCGGCTCAGGTCATGATCCCAAAGTCCTGGGATCGAGTCTCACATCGGGCTTCCTGCTCAGCAGGGAGCCTGCTTCTCCCTCTGTCCTGCTGCTCCCCGTTTGTGCTCTATCTCTGACAAATAAATCTTAAAAAAAATGTTTGGTACAAATCATCAGTAGAATCACCTGGGCCTAGAGTTTTGTATTCAGGAAGGTGTCTCACTATATATAGATATAACCAATACAAGGCTATTCAAGTGCATTAGTTTCCTGTGGCTACTGTAATCAAATTATCATAAATCTGATGGCCTAACAAAAATTCATTCTCACAGCTCAGGAGGCTATTAGTCCAAAATCAATACAACTGAGACAAAAAATTACAGTGTTAAGCAGGGCCGCACTCCTTCTGGATGCTCTCGGAGAGAATTCATTCTACACCTCTTCTGCTTTCTGGTGGCTGCCTCAGAACTCCTTGGTTTATAGCCACCTCATTTTAACCTGTGCACTTCCCTCTTCTTTTTTCTTTTTTTTTTTAAAGATTTTATTTATTTATTCATGAGAGACAGAGAGAGGTAGAGAGAGGAAGAGGCAGAGGGAGAAGCAAGCTCCCTGCAGAGCAGGAAGCCGATGCGGGGCTCGATCTCAGGACCCTGGGATAACAACCTGAGCCGAAGGCAGATGCTTAACCAACTAAGCCACCCAGGTACCCTGTCCTTTCCTCTTCTGTCTGCAAATCCCTCAGCATTCATCTCTTAAAAGATGTCATGGGGGTGCCCCGGTGGCTCAGTCAGTTAAGCCTGACTCTTGACTTCAGCTCAGATTATAATGATCTTAGGGTGGTGAGACTGAGCCCCACATCAGGATCCACGCTGGGCAAGAAACCTGCTTAAGATTCTCTTTCTCCCTCTCTCTCTTTTCTGATCCATAATCTGTGTCTTCTCTTCTTCTTGATCACTTCAGTTATCAAATGTATTAATCCTTCCAAATAACCATCTCCTTATTTCATTCATTTTCTACTGTTTTTCTGGTTTTGGTTTCTAGCTTAATTTTGTTGTGGTTAGCCAACCACATTTATATCACACATCTGAAATCATACAATTTTATAGTATCACTCCTTTAAAATTTCTTGAAACCCATTTTATGGCTCAGAACTGAATATACTTTGGTGAGTGTTCCCCAAGAACTTTAAAAGAATTGTGTTTTCAGGGCACCTGAGTAGCTCAGTTGGTTAAGCATCTGCCTTCAGCTCAGGTCATGATCACAGGGTCCTGGGATCAAGCCCTGCCTCAGACTCCTTGCTCAGTGGGCAGTCTGCGTCTCCCTCTCCCTTTGCCCCTTCTTCCCCCACCCCAGCTCATGCTCTCTAATAAATAAAATCTTAAAAAAAAAAACAGTGTTTTTGTTATTTTGCACAGAGCCTTCTACATACCAAATAGGTCATATTGGTTCACAGTGTTGGTCTGTCTTCTAAGTCAGTAAATTTTCAATCTACTTGTTCTATCAATTACTGAGAACGGACTGCTGAAATTTCCAACTATATTTGTGTGTCTGCCTATTGCTCCTTTCTATTCTATCAGTATTTGTTTTATATATTTTGAAGTTTTTAAATTAACTGTACACATACTTGGGACAATTATATCCTTTTGATTAACTCCTTTATTATTATGAAATATCCACGGTTTAATTCTAGTAAAATAACGTGCCCTAATGTCTACTTTTGCTAATATTAACATCATGACTCTGGTGTTCTTCTGATTAATGTTTAGAAGGCATGTTTTTCCTCATTCTTTTATTTTTATATTTCATGGGGATTTATTATAGACAATACATGCTTGTACTTAGTTTTTTATGCAACTTGACAATCTCTGCTGCTTAACGGGAATATTCCAACCACTTACACTCAAGGTTATTGCTATCCCCGTGGACATGCGTATACCTCCCATCTGGCTTTGTCTACGGGGCACATCTATCCCCTGCCTTTCTCATTCCTTCCCTCTTATAGAGTAACTTTTTTTGGACTCTTATTGTCTTTATCTCCATTATTAACTTATTGGTTACGAGTCTTTAAATACTCTACGATTCACAATACTCATGTCTAACTTGCCACAGTGTATCTTCAAATACTACCTTACATGCCCTATCTAGTAGCGAACTTTAATGCAGTATACTTCCACTTTCCCCTCCTGTGCCTTGAGCCATGTGTGCTCTTTAACATTCACATGTTGTAAACCTAAAGGTTTGCTGGTTATCATTCTTAAAACTGCAAATGAGGAGAAAAGCTCTTTTCATGGACACAGGTGTTGACCTCTGCTGGCACTCATTCTTCTTCACGTAGATCCAGGCCTCTTCCAAAATGCTTTCCCAAAGTATTACATAGTTTAACCGGAATCAGCATTTTGATCCCATTTCTAAAGGATATCAGGACTTGGACTTCATATAATTGTTTTTCTGCCATTTTGGCCACTTCTACATGTTATAAACCCCCGAAAATGATCACTGCTTCAACAGTCCACACTCCTTTATATTTAACCACACATTCATTCTTTTCCCTGGACTGCTTCCTTCCTAGTCATGTGCATCCGTCAGGGATCAGAGTCCTTCACCCTGAAAAACTGCCCCTGGGTTTCCTACCCTGTGTGCTAGTGATGCCCTCACACCTTTCTCAATGTCTTTACTGCCCTTTCACTCCTGAAAGGTACTTCTGCTGGAAACACAACTCCAGAACAACAGCTTCACCTTCAGCATTTTAAAATGTTATTATGCTGTCCCCTCTGGCTTCTGTCATTTCTGTTGAAAAGTCAGACATCAGTTTTATGATTGTTCCTTGGAATTTTATGTGTCCTTCTCCAACCCCACTCACCGCCCCCCCCCCCAATGTGGCTGTCTTTAAGATGTTAGTTTTTAAGGTAAGTTTAAGCATGATGTGCCTGAACATGGTTTCCTCTGTATTTGGATCTGTTCAGGCTCTTATGAGTTATTATCTTTTTTTTTAACCAAAAATGTTTAGCCATTACATCTTCTAATATCACTTTTGCTTCATTCTTTCTCTTCTTACAGGTCTTTAATGATAAACATGAATTCTTTTTACAGTAGCTCACCTAGCCCTTGCATTCCATTCTCTCTGTCCCCCTCCCTCACCCTCATCCAGTTCCTTTTTCTCTTGGTGCTTTAGTTTCAATATATCTACTATCCTGTATAGAGCTCACTAATCCTATCTTCTGTTGTGTTCAGCCTGCAGTTAAAACATCCAGTGAGTTAATTTCAGGTGTATTTTTCAATTTCACAATATTCATTTGATCCTTTCTATAGATTCCAATTATGTTGAAATTCTCCCCTTTTTCTTGTTTTCTTTAACATATTAATCATATAAAATATAAAATACCTATATTCTAACCATACAGAAGAAATAGTAAGATAAGTGATTGTTGTTTTATAAAATGCCAACAAGGTTAAGTAGAATGTGTACCTTCTTACACAATAGAAAGTTAAGTTTCTTATGAAAAATGACACTTTTTAGAAGGACAAAGAAGGGGACATGCTGAATTGCAGACCAACTGTGCCTAGAAAAATGTCCTTACCTTTGCTAAGGTTTTCTTGGAGTAAATGTCAGTTCGAAGACCAAAGTTCTGCAAGTCAATTGGTTTTTCCTTGTTCTTCTCAGGAAAATTTAACATCTGCTGAGCAGCAGGGACCTAGGAGTTGGAAAAATGATAAATGGCTGTATTAACCAATACAAAGTCAAGGGGATAGAAGTTTTTAAGACATTGCTTAATACTGACACCTAAGGAGATGTTACAAAAAAAGAAAAAAAAAATACCCACACCTTCACCCTACACTTCCAACAACATTTCAACATACTGTGTAAGCACCATTTTTCTGCCTCTTTTAAATCCCAGAGAAAACAGACAAGTTTTCTTTAATATGCTCTCCCGTTTCATGTGAAGAACAATTTATACCTTAGACTCACGTTATTCTAACTTAAGGCTTTATAAAATCTAGTTGACATACTCATCTTTTCCAGAATATGTGTATGGATGTCCACTTTCCAAATGTCAGGAAGGGGAAGAAGTCTCACACAATCAGTGTATAGTGTAATAATAATACCTAATACTAGTTTATTAGTGTAATAATCACTAATACCAGAATTATAATAATAGCAGTGTAACAATTAAGTTACCTGAGGTGATCGAAGATGTAGAGGCACAAGCCCAGAGGGGGTATCAGCTAATACATTAAAATGAGGAGTAGGAGGAGGTCCCATTGCCATGGGTCGACTTTCTGGATCCACTTGGTAATTAACAAGTCCCCACTGCTCCAAAAAGGCATGAACCCTGGAAGAGCAAAGCTCTGAAAGTTAAAATCTAGAGAATGTACCCCCATCTCCTACGTAACCATCATACATTTCACTAAAAAATAAGAACACTAAAACAAGTAAACATTCTCTGTAGGCTATGAACCATCACAAAGTTAACTGACAAGTTCGGTTTGTTGTAGGAGGGACAATATCTATAAACTCAATGTTGACAGCATAGCACCCCAAAACCTAGTTCACAAAGCCTAATTATTTCAATCACAGAAATAAGAGAAGAAATGTTAAGTCCATAGTGAAAGAACTCACACACAGACCAAATTCAAACAAGGAGATACACATTTGATTTGTTTCTTTAGACAGATCTATAGCGTACAGAGCTTATCCACTCTCCAGCTCAGCTCACTCTCCAACCCTGGTCATTTTATGATTTCATGATAAAATAAAAGATGTCAATTGTAAAATCTTAAAATGAGGAGAAAACGCCAAGGTATTAAATACATTCATTCAACCCCTAAATAAAAGACATCTGATTACAGTATTTTATTAACAAAGACAACATCGAGTTTAATGAGTCCAACATGAAACAGCCGTACATCAGTAACCACCTGAAATGAAGCATCTGAGAAAAAAGCAGTGTTTTACCTCATCACAGCACACACGTCTCCGGTCAAGTTCCTCCGACAAGCAGTGCTGGTTAAATACTCTTGGGGGTTTAGGCGATATGTGTCAATCATAAAATTTCGATATGCCAAGTATCTAAAAAGCAGTGGCAAAATTCATAAGGTGGACACACATCCTTCAGAAACAATAGCTCATAGAGCCCAAAATCATCCTATTCCTCACAACCAAATCCAATAAAAAGTTACTATTCCAACCAACAACAGTATTGAGTATTTACAGTCATGAATGTAACCAAGGATAAGAACCCCTAATATGCAAAACAACTATTTACTAATATTTAACAAGAAGTAAAATGGAGTAAAACCTGATGAAGTTAATGTGAAGTAACACAGGGGCGCCTGGCAGGCTCAGCTGTAGAACATGCAACTCCTGATCTTGGGGAGGTGAGTTCGAGACCCACACTGGGCACAGAGTTTACATTAAAAATAATAATAATAATAGCAGTAGTAACAATGTGAACTAACTTAAATACAAAAGTGGTCACAGGGCTGAGTGGATAAATCCTTAGTGCCCTGCAGAATTTGCAAATAACACCTGGTTACTTAGGCTGTCTCCCTAACTACTATGTATCCAGTCATAATTCATTTAAACCTCACAATTCTCCATGAAGTAGGATGTACTATCATCTCATTTATCAATGAGCAAACTAAAGCACAGAGTGATTAAAGAATGTGTCCTAGACCACAAGGCTGGTTAAGCATGGAGCTAGAATTCAACATGGGCAGGGGAGGGGGGGGTGCCGCTCTGGAATCTATGCTCTTAACACATGCTGCATCTCATTTCTAGATTCCTCCTAGAGCCACATGTGGATCTGGCTCCAACAATGACTATATCCCTAGCTAGGCGAGGACTAGAACCCATGGGGCCAAAATCAAAGCTAAGACAAGAACGGATTAAAAAAAGGAGAGAAAAACTGAGTCATAGCAGATTTCACAACATACCCAAGCATTTCTGCAATAAAATATTTAAAACAAGAGTGTTGAAAAGCTAGAGACCCAGCAAAAGTTCTTGCCACAAAAGTAAAACAAAAGTCTGGCAGGTTAAGGGTAGCTACATCAGAGTAGAAAAGATACACTGCTCAAAAAAGGTCTTGTATTAAGCACAGGCGGATAAACAAAGACCTAAAGGTAAATTTTTAAATTTAAGCTGGCTAAAACACTAAACTATGCTTGTAAACAGAAGACTGCCAAGAACCATAGGTATTTACAAAGGCTGGCCATCGGCACATTAGCTAGAAGAATATACCATGTCTAACTAGATGGAAAACCTAAAAGGGTTTCTTATGCCAACTCTCTGATTATGGTTTCAAATGAAACCTTATAGCTTTGTTATGGGAAGGCTGGAATTATCTCTGACATCTAAACTTAAAATCTCAAACTATCATGGACAATCTATTATAAGAAAATATTTATTATTCAATTATCTATATTCCAACATGTTCTATGTAGAAAATGATCCTTCTCTGACAATTTAAACAAGAGACATCTATTTGTGAAGTCACATGAGCATAACAAACAATGAATTAATACTATAGAGATAATATACAGAAAGATATTTTTAGTATGATAGGTGCGGATTTATTTTAGGGGAAAGGGTTTCCAGAAAATGTGATTTCAGGGTCACCAGGCAAAGGCAAAAATACTTCCTGACAAGATTCTTCCATCCAAGTTTCTGTATTTCCAATGCAAAAGCACAACAATGCTTTATGTAATTAAGATCGATTTATAGACAGCTATGTCATCATATTTGACATTCTTTCTATTACTAGTCATTCATCAGGAAAATAAGATAAAGATCCCACTTTCTCCTAAATTACTATACATATATTATATTATATTATATTATATTATATTATATTATATTATATTAATCTAATCTATAACATATATGTACACAAGATGGGAACTGTTAGGGAGAAACCTGAACCCATTTTAGTGAATGCCTGTTACCAATCTTTGCTGTAAGAGCTGACATGCATGTGGTTCAAGGTTGTAGGTTTAAGATGCAAATGAAAGAAGAACAAATCTGGAACAATTCCCTCTATAACAAGAAATTCTGTGTGGCTGAGATATGAACACTGTTCTGAATGGAATGGAACGGAATCTGAATGGAATCACACATTTGCAAACTTCCACACATTAGCAAAAATGAACTCAGAAGTAACCTTTTAAAAGCCCCTGCCCAACACATTCAAATAAACAGTTTTTCTAGACACTGGCCCCTTCTGAAGTAAGTAATAGTATCAGAATTACACCTTCACATTTCACTCACATTTCTGGAGTCTTGGATTTGTTTTTTCCATTGAAGAACTCAGGAAGAGCACGCCGTT
Source organism: Ursus maritimus (assembly GCF_017311325.1). Classification (NCBI taxonomy): domain Eukaryota; kingdom Metazoa; phylum Chordata; class Mammalia; order Carnivora; family Ursidae; genus Ursus; species Ursus maritimus. The sequence continues at coordinate 40,866,814 of NW_024423786.1, read as the reverse complement.
CAATCACGTGAATACTGGGGAATAAAAAATTAAAAGTCCTCTTAGAAAAATGAAATCTTGAAATTTAAGCTAAGTTTAATTTTCAAAGTAAAACTGATAAATCCAATAACTGACCATTATTTTCAAAACTTAATGGCTTGCAGAAGTTCCTATGTATTAGCAGCATATGATAAAGTTAAAGAAAGCTTTCCCTCTCTCACCCTCAAGACTTATAGTTTTTTTATTCCCATACCCAAACTCAAAAACTTCTATCAACACATTGAAAACTATACGTTTTATTATGTTCTTGACATTAACACATCATAAGTAGATGATGAGCCACAAAATACAAAGAGTTCTTCAGAAATGGACAGACATCACAGCAGCTGGCATGGCAACACACCGATGAAGTGAACTACTGGCCAAAAGATGATGGAATTTACAAAATCAGTCTCCCGTGCTCTTAACATCAATGCGCCCTTTTGTCCAGCCCTCAGAAACTTTGTGCTAAACTGAATTTTTTTAAAGATTTCAGTAATCTACTGCCTTTAAAAAGGTTATAGAACTAATTTTTAATATTGAGATAAAGGCACTGATAATTTTATAAAATGTTAAAGGCTTATCAAGCACTACAGAGACCAGGTAAAAATCAGGCCTAATGCACTGCACAAATGACCCAACTGTGTATCTCTTACAAAGGTTTTGACACATACTAATCAATGTTTTTACTGAGAACACCTTCTAGTTTCTTAGTGGCTTTCCAGATATGCAACATGTACTGGTTATGCAGGGAAGAGTAAATCAATCTGTGAACATAACTAAAGGCATCGGCTGGCTGGCTTATTCAGTAGAGCATGTGACTCTTGACCTTAGGGTCCTGAGTTCGATCCCCCGTTGGGTATAGAGTTTACTTTAAAAAAAAAAAAAAAGCATTCACTCTTGCATTATTTGGGAACATTTAAATTGTTTGAACGGGATCTGTACTGCCAAATACTATAAAAATAATGAATTACCTGAAAACTTCTAGGAAGATAATTTCTAAAATGAATTAATATTACATAGATATGTATAATGATTTTACAAGTTTTACTAAAAAAATAGCTGTAAGCAATTAATTATATAGTTCAAATACACCTCTCATTGTTTTAAAAGTTAGGAAGCCCACAAAAAACACAATTTCTATATTCACCAAGAGCAAAACACACACAAATGTTTAACCCCTAACACTTTCTTTTCTGAATTGCTGGGAGCTGACTCCTTAGGTTCTGAGAATGAGTCAGGAAGTGGGGTGATCAGAATCAGAAAACCCGAGTTCTTCCAACTCTCCACTGCAACACTGAAATGCTTTCACTGACACACAGTACTTGTCTTTATCCATAAAACAGGGATGTGACTTACACCTCCACTATCCATAAGAGCAAGGCATGGGACATGCAATGGTTATGATGCAAATGAGTGTTTCTGCAACCTGTAAAAACCTACCAAGTTATATATACTGTTATGACTGCACTTTTTTTTTTTAATTTTAGAGGAAAAGAACACTAGTTTCTCAAGTATGTCCTTTTAAGCCATTCTGAATCTGAAATGCAATTATAATTACCAATAGTGAGACTGAGACGCTTCCAAATTTAAAAATACACATCATCAATGTAAAGACGATTGACCTTCAGAGAAGAGCTATATACTTATTCTGTCCCAGGTTCTTTTTATTCAAACCATTTAGGAATGGCATTCAGAGTTGATCTTAAAGGCATGCAGAAAAGTCTCAATGTTAGAGTCATACTTTGTGGTTTTTAGAAAAAAGTTAGGTATATATCCAAGTGAATCATCCACCCTATTCTTTTAAACTGCCTTCTGAAGATATATATATATATGTCCAAATGCACGTATTAAGACACGTATATGTATAAAGACACACATACATAAAATCACATTTATCCTTACAGAAAAATAATGTTTAACAACTGAGAGCAAGCAATAGATCCAAATAAGACCACAAGATTCCAAGTAAGGGCAACATCATTAGAGTTAAGTGTACAACTTTCTAATGAAAGTACCTTAAAGAAGCTAACTGCTTGGAGGGGTAAGTTCTGGTACATATATTTAAAACTAAAAAGCCAAATAAAAATCAGCCTGATATGAAATAGTCACACTTCGTAAGTAATCAACAAATAAGATACACAGGACTCTAACGGCACTCCAATGATGCCACACTGCTGTGGTACATGACAGGGAAGATGCTGAGGAAGGTGTTTTCTCAAAGTTTTCTTATTAAAGATTATTTATTTATTTGAGAGAGAGAGAGAGAAGGAGCAGGGGGAGGGGCAGAATCAGACACCCCGCTGCACAGGGAGCCTGATGCGGGGCTCGATTCCAGGACTCCTGGGATCATGACCTGAGCCGAAGGCAGACGCTTAACCGACTGAGCCACCCAGGTGCCCCATTCTTTTAAGTTTTTATACATGAAAAGCCTCTTAACGTTAAAAATATTTCCTACTGGGGCACCTGGTGGGCTCGGTCAGTAAAGCATGTGACTTTTGATCTCAGGGTCATGAGTTCAAACTCAAGGGTTCTACACTGGGTGTAGAACTCACTTAAAAAAAAAAATTCCTATTAAGATGAAGCCATTAGTAGGTAGTGAGAGGGGTTCTTTTTAAAATGTATTTCTTTAATGTATTTTTTTTAAGATTTTTTTTTTAATTTTTCAGTAATCCCTACACCCAATGTGGGGCTCGAACTTACAACCCCAAGATCGAGAGTTGCACCACTCCACCAACTGAGCCAGCCAGGCATCCCTTATATTTTAAAATCATATAATGAATGCCGGTATTTTAAAATTATTAAATACTTACTTGCCTGTCTGAATTGTAACTGATTCTAAATGAGTTAAGTCTAAACTGACAAAATTTTACAATCCCTAGGTACAACGCAATTTAGTTTCCATCCCTAAACTGCTCTAAAGAACACATTCCAAAGTGAAAACAGAATCACTTTTCATCTCCCTTCATCCATTTTATTAAAGATTTTATTTATTTATTTGATAGAGAGAGGGAGAGCACAGAGGGAGAGTGAGAGAAAGAAGCAGACTCCCCGCTGAGCAGAGAGCCTGATGTGGGGCTCAATCCCAGGACCCTGAGATCAGGGCCTGAGCTGAACACAGACACTTAATCAACTGACCCACCCAGGCTCCCCCACCCAACTTTTTTTTTTTAAAGATTTCCCTTCATTCAATTTGACAGTGATTAGTGATACAGGGATTTGGGCAGGGAAGTTCTCCCACACCTAAGTACCATACTCACAGATGTATGTGGCCCACTCACCAGTTATAATCAAACCATGATGCATAACTAGGAATAATAATGTGATTGGTCTGCTCTGTCACGTTATCTTCTCCAGGGTCAAGTGAGCGACTCTGATCACCTTTGCTAGGATCTTCATCTTCCTACAGAAAAGAAGCCAGAGTTTAGAGAAACAGAGAACTACAGGACATAAATAGCCACTTTCAAGCTACTCATATTAGAGCACAAAATAAAGTTACCTGATTCAATTTCAAGGCTCAGAAAAACAAATTTTAATTAAAAACAGCCTTTCACAGTTTTTAAAGTACCTTCATAAGATGTCCAAATGACATTGTAGATTCTTCCCTTTTACAGATGAGGTAATCAACTCAGAGAAGGCCCGAAACTTTTCCCACAATAGCTTGCTTCTTACTTGGCCAGATTTTTCTAATCCTGGAGTCACAAATCTAAATTACTAGTTCTCAAGTTATTTTTTAGAAGGTGACTCAAGAACACTAATGAGGCATAATGGCACGCCTTCCCCTATCCCAAATATTGATCAGTAAGTATCTGCTAGTGACTATATGCACCTTATCTTATTCATTCCTCACAATAACAGCAGGTATCATCACCTCTTTTATGGATGAGAAAATGATGCACAGAGCCAGGAAATTATAAACAGGGTATAACTTCAGAAGACTCAGTATGAGGGCCTACACTCTCAATCACTTTCACTACTGAAAGTCAGCTCTGATTTTTATCAGATTTATGGAAGCTTTACAAACGATTCCACCTAAAGACCTGGACTGGCTAATACTGTAATTTAAAAATCATTGCTTTGGGTCAAAACCCAAGAACATTTCTTATGCTACCAGTAAAGAGTAATAATAACTAGCTTTAAATAATCATATCATGTAAGACAGTTTATATTCAAATGGTTCCAATTAACCCAGAAATGCCCTTTATACATTTTTCTCCCCAAACCAGAACCTGATCAAGCAATCCACATTATAGGATACTCACATCTCTTTAGTTTCCTTTAGTCCCTGCCTCCCTTTGGGGGAGGGGGGGATTTACGACATTCAAATGTTTCAAAATTCCAGACCAAGTGACTTATGCAATATCTTACAATCTCTATTTATCTTACTGATTCTTCATAATTAACTTCTGATCAAATATTTTTATCAAGGATACCACAGGAAGTAAGTTTTTGGACATTCAGATATTTTCCTATTTTCTATAGTTATACCATTTACCTATCAACCTCTCATCTGTGGTATTTTACTGTTTTTATTCTTACGAAATTTTTTTCAATTAAGAACCAAATTTTGAATCATACTCTTTTATACTGGTTCCATAGCTTAATTTCTACCTTTAATTCATCAAATTTATAGTATTTGTAGTGAGGATCTAGTGTTACTGCCTAGAAACTTAAGACAATAATTTTCTTAAGATCAATGAATATAGAAAAAAAATGTAATGTATGAAAGCCCCAAGGAAACTCTGCTTGTTACTTAAATGATGTTGAAACAATTTTGATGACAAAGGTAAGAAATGTTATTTCCCAAATCAGGGGAGCTAGTAAAAAATATGCTCATGGTTAATGAGTTTTTAACAAGTAGGTTTCACAAACTCAATTAGAACACAAAAAATTTCCTTTATGCAGGAAAACCAGGGAAAGATTGGCACTGCAATTAATAAAAGCCAATAGTCCATGATTTAATTATCTGAATGAGGGCACAAACGGGATGACATTATGGGACCAAATGTTAAGAGTAACTACTTCTAACCAGTTTTGATCTCAGTTTTACAACAGACTTGGCCTTGGTTTCAAGATACCCTCTGCCCCTGGCATAAAAAAATATATATACAGGTCAATTGTCTGGCTTTTTATTTTGGTCTCTTTTACTACCACACAATAGTATTTAACTAAATGATGACATCGTCTTACAAATATAACATCTGTTAATGGTTGCTAAGCAGCTCTTTAACTAAAAAGTCTAATTTTAAAGAAAAAATCATAGGGGTGCCTGGCTGACTCAGTCAGTGGACTGTGCGACTCTTGATCTTGCGGTCGTAAGTTTGAGCCCCACGTTGGGTATAGAGCTTACTTAAAAAGAAAATCTTTAGGGCGCCTGGGTGGCTCAGTCAGTTAAGTGCCCGACCCTTGGTTTTAGCTCAGATCAGGATCTCCTGAGTCCTGAGATTAAGCCCCACATCGGACTTTGCACTCAGTGGGGAGTCTGCTTGAAGATTCTCTCCCTCTGCCCCTCCCCTCACTTGCGCATGCACGGTCACTCGAACTAGGTCTCTCTAAAATAAACAAAACTTTAAAAAATAAAATCTTAAAAAAAAAAAGAATCATAAGAACAATTCAGTTAAAGAGCCTTATGTAGATGAGTTTCTTGAAAGTTTTCAGGCAACTCCTATTATAAATACATTCATTCCTTGAATGTATAAAAAACAATAAATGTCAATTTGGGGGATTTCTCTAACTCAATGAAAAAGAACTATCCATTTTCAGCAAAGTAAGGGAGTTATTTCAAGGGGATTGTTATTTCAAGGATTAGGGATTAGCTACACTTAACACACTCAAATATGACAGTCTGAATAAACAATGGGCCATTTACCAAAAAGGAAAGTCAAATCCTGCCTTAAATCTAACATCTTTCAACAACATAATGACTGCTATGTCTCTACCACAGGACTGATGAAACAGGAAGCTGCTGACTGTGAGACCTTCTGAGAATGCTCAAAGGCTGTGGGCTGGAGATGTACGCACAGAAATGGAAGTGAGAAAATCCAGGCAATCGACAGGGGCCCTGCTTACCTGTCCTGTCAGAGGACACCTGGAACACTGCAGTCAGCTCTGACTACTACCTTGCAACCAGAACCAGAAATTACAGCATAAGAGGAACACTACATGAGAAGATAGAAATTTCCTTTCAATAAAGTTTTCAGAGTTAAGAAAAACAAGTTATTTCAGGGTGTGTTAAAAAAAAAATCAGAAGGGCCTCAAAATCGAACATTTCTAAGGACACTTCTAATCAGTGTTCCTACTGCTCCGTACACAGGACCCTCAGACAGCTACTTCTCCACCAGGCCTAACTAAATTGTTACCTTTCCTCCTGTTGTGACTGTTTCTTCATCCTGTTCATCTGTAAAATCAAAATAAAAGATTTATTTAAAAATCAGATAAACGTTCTTCAGATTACTTGAAAACTTCAAGATAATTTTTAAAACTTTGTTACATACAGAGAAAAGGAAAGACCTAAAGCATTACTAAAGCAAATCCACCTCTAGTAATTTAGTAAATTGAAATTGTACACAAAAGCACAAAGGTGAGAACTTCAAAGCATTAATAATTAAAAATTTCCAACAACAAGGAGTTTATAATTAATTACTATCAGTCATGATCTTGCTAATAAAAGGTAAAGGACTTGATTAGGGCTCTTGCCTCCTGAGACTTGATGAAACAAAGTAATGACATTTTGGATCTCAGAGGAAATGAGTGAAGGAAATGAGGAGTAAAGAAAAGACATGAAAATCAATCACTAGAGACAAAGTCCTGGTAAGAATGTTAATATATTCTGAGGACTCCAGGACATAAATGCTGGCCTTGCAAAAGAACAAGAGTAAACCCAAGTATAATTTAAACGTGGCAGCTGATTTCCATAGCGAAAACTAGAAGTGCCAGTGTAGATAATTGTTTATGTATGAATGAAGGCTGTGTGTGCGTTATAATGGGAAAGTTGATTAACTGAGACAGAGACCATATGGTCCATAAAGTCTAAAATATTTACTACCTGGCCCTTTCCAGGTTAAGTATACCAACCTCTACTTCAGAGAATATAAAAGATCAGTAGTACATGAATAGGTAGTTTTCAAACTTTCCACTGGATTTCGTAGAGTGCCTCTACTAACATGCCAGCCACAGTCCAAATGCACACATTAAAGAAAAAGAAAAGTCCCTGTCTTCGTGGAGTTCACATTCCAGTTAGGAGTGGTAGGAGATGGAACAGAAAACACACAAAAGGTATCATATGGTATCAGAGGAAAACAAATCAATATATTTTAGAGAGGGGCTGAATGGGTGGACCCTTCCAAATGAAGAGGGAAGCCTCTCTGAAAAGGTAACATTTTAGCTGAAACACAAGGGAAGGACAAAGCAAGCCTTCCCCGGACAGGAAGCAGCCTGGTCAAAGGGCCGCAGGTGGGGCAGACCCGACGCCTTCACAGATCTCAAAGGCCACTAGGAGCATGAATAAAGGCTGGGAGAAATGAGCACAGCACAAGAGCAGAGTGCAGTGACACAGAGCATGGGCATGAAAGTTAGACAGACCTGGACCTGAGTCTATGCTCTGTCACTTAACAGCTGTATGCTTGGAAACATTACTGAACCCCTCCAGGCTCCATCTCCTCATCAATGACACGGGGCTAACATGGTTTTACAGTGAAATGCAAACGTATGTAGAATGATACCCGGCAGGTACTCACGCAAAACAGAGACGGACACTGCCGCTTGATTTGTAAGTCAGACAAACACCTGCTAGCACGAATATGGGATTCACTGTGCGGTAAATAAATTATGGGCATCCAGCTCTGCACAGTGACTACTTGTATTCCAGGAAGTGATGAACAGATCTAAATAAGGTTGTCAAAATGAACTTTCTGTCCTTTGGATCTTGCTAAAACACACGATAAACAATTTCTCTCTAGATGGTGGGAACACAACCTAATGATCTCTCTCTGGTCAATATATGTACCATTTAAATTTAGTATGACAGATTTCTGACCCTGCGGTAGTCTTGGTACCCAATGGAAATAGACTTCTGATAATACTAAAGTAGGAGGGACAGCTGTCCTGCTTCCTGATTCCTAAACAATAATGATAAATGTTCTCTTCCTCCTTCCAGATGTAGGCAATCACACTCTCGCCTCAACCCCTAGACCTTGACCTTCTGGAGATCTCAAGACAGAAAGGAAGGAAGGACTGGGTATATGCAGCTACGTGACACAGAAGGCAGAATATGGACCAGTGAAAACAGTCAACAGCTCTGTGACCAGAAGTCCCGGTTGATGGATCAGTTACCGCTGGCATGGTTTAGAATATACCTACTGCAGAAAGCCAGATGCTTAAGTGATACATGGAAAGCCTGTTGGTCCCTGGATGAGAGGCCAGGACAACGGTTTCAAATTCCACAGACTCTAGCTCTCCAGCTGTGATGAGCAGCATCTTGAGCCACAAAACCCTTACTATTTCGACCTCAAACCGTTCACAAAGGGAAGACCTCTTACAACCAGCGCTAAAAATTTTAATCCAATTGACACTTCTAACCATTTCTTAAAACTGGCTTCAATTTGACTCCTCTGATGAAGTCTATTATAAAAACACTCCAATACTTACCTCCACTTCTAAAAGGACAATCACCTACTCCCTTAAAACTACAGATTGATTCCTTTTCAGGATATATACTTAAAAAATATAAACTATCGGGGCGCCTGGGTGGCACAGCGGTTAAGCGTCTGCCTTCGGCTCAGGGCGTGATCCTGGCGTTATGGGATCGAGCCCCACATCAGGCTCTTCCGCTATGAGCCTGCTTCTTCCTCTCCCACTCCCCCTGCTTGTGTTCCCTCTCTCGCTGGCTGTCTCTATCTCTGTTGAATAAATAAAATCTTTAAAAAATAAAATAAAATAAAATAAAAAATAAACTATCATTCTGTTTAACAAATTGTCCCAGTGAAGATCATCAAATCTTAACAATCATTTACCCTGCTACAGTACTGAAAAGGCTGCATATAGCTAGTTTTGTTTTCCTGGCCTTTGATTCAATGGTAAGTACCAGTTGTGGAACAGGCATTATAAAAACTTACAGAAAACAGAAATTGTTAATAGTTATTAATATTCTATTAATAATGTTAAAGACAATTAAGAGAGGAATAATATTTTGACAGCATTTCTTTTTCATTTACTATGTTGACCTAACACCATCTTTACATAAAATGTCATCAAGACAGTTTCCTATTTCTACTTTTGACATAATCAAAAATGGAGTCATCCACTGATGTTAAATGACAGGCTTTAACCAGAGAAAGGAGAGTGTAGTGAAATGAAGTAAAAACCCTAACCACCTACTCATAGCTGTCATCAAGAAACTCTGGGAAAGAGGCACTTGGGTGGCTCAGTCAGTTAAGCGGCTGACTCTTGATTTTGGCTCAGGTCATGATCTCACGGGTCCTGGGATGGAGCCCCACGTCAGGCTCTGTGCTCGGTGGGGAGTCTGCTTGAGGATTCTCTCCCCCTCTGCCCCTCCCCCAGCTCACAAGTTCACATATGCGTACGCACGCTCTCTCTCTCTAAAATAAATAACTAAATCTTTAAGGGAAAAAAAAAAAGATCTCTGGGGGGAAAAAAAGAATCTCCGCAATTTGTCTGAAATCCAGAATTCACTTAGTGAGGAGATAGAGAAACTGAAGTCTCATTTTCCACATAAGGAAATCTCAAATACCCCTTCCGGATGTAAAATACCCTAAATTCAAAAATTTAGTATATACGGAAAACACTAGGTTCTCCTTTGATTTTTTTTTTTTAAAGATTTTGTTTATTTGAGAGCGAGCGAGGGAGAGAGCAAGAGTAAGGGGAGAGGGGAGAGGGAGAGGGAGAAGCAGACTCCCAGCTGAGCAGGGAGCCTGACATGGGTGGGGCTCAATCCTAGGATCCCGCGATCATGACCTAAGCCGAAGGCAGAAGCTTAACTGACTGAGCCACCCAGGAGACCCTCCTTTGAATTTCACGGGTGAAGAAAGAAACTGAGATCCATATATAACACTCAAGAACAAAGATGTTTAAAACTACCTCTACTTTTTTAAACTTAAACAAGTGACTACACTCCTCTTGTTTACCCAACAGCACATACAAGGATTATGCCTCACTTGTGAAAATGTACTCTGTAACTTCTACATACTATGAGCAGATGATGTGATTCTCATTTTACACTATTTAGAAAGCTAGAAGAAATACTTTAGAAAATAAAGCATTTAAGAGTCAACAGACGTTTGTTCTAAAGATGCAAAATCAAATCAGTAAGAATGGGAAAAAATGGATCACAGGAAATTAAATTTCCTGATATGGCAGCAAATGAAATGACAGTAGTGCTAAGGGAGCCATGGTCAACGTCTGTGCTGGACCGAAAAGGCAGCAGCAACTGGAAGCAACATCTCTCAGGAAAGAAAGAATTACCAGAGGAACTGAATCTCTGAGAAAGAAAACAACACAGGAGTGTATAGACTGTTTTGGTTTTTACCTAGATCTGCGACAGTTCCTCCTTTAACGGGTGTGTTTTCACTGTCTTTCTTTGGGTTCACTGGAAAGAAAAAAAAAAAATCATGTTTTAGGGGGAGAGTTTTTTTAAAAGAAGAAAACAGTATAAAAGATGATTGAAACCTACGTGAATCTCACTGTAAATCCATCATCATCCAGTGCTCACCTTCATGAAAAACTCCAAGCCCAACACAGAAAGATGAACATTTACTGTAACAGACTGCACTGTGTAATTACTTTCCCAACCACCAGTTTTTCATGACAAAAGGACACAATACAAAAATACACAGAGTAAAACCTGAAAAGAACCTTTCAATCCCTCCCCCCAAAATATTTTTTACTACATTTTCTGTGCATTTGTTGATTCCCATTTTTGTGCCGTTCACGTAGATAAGTTGCGGGAGAACGAGTACCTTTTACATGCCTATGTAGGCTTCAAGACCTAGCTTTTAAATCTTACAGAAATGTTATCCATACTGTGCTTAGCATTCTACTTTTCTCATTCAACAGTGTGCCTATATGACCTTTCCATGTTACGTGTTTTTAGTTAAATTACATCTCTTTCATTTTCAATAAACCCACTGTGTCGATGGGTGGGTCATAAGGTGACTAGTCCTATATTAATGGCAACTTTGTTTATCTGCAATTTTTTACTGCAACGTAATCCACATTCTCTTATATTCACCTATAAGCACGCATATACTTACTTAAAATGAGAGCTCTGAAATTAAAACTGTTACTAGATGTACACATTTTAAAACTGAACAGATTTGGCCAAATTGTGTTAAGTGGCTTCATCAATTTACACTTCCACCAACAGCATTTGAGAGTACCCACTTTCTCAAAGCATCAGTACTTTGGGAATCATCTACTTTCTGAGTTTTGAAAATCAAACGGATGAAAAATGTTCCTTTAATAATTTATATATAGTTAAATGAAGTTGAGCATCTTTTCACACATTTACTGGCCCCGAAGTTTGATAAAATTACCAGTACAAAATACTTTGTCTCTTATTCTATAGAGTGTAAGAATCTTTATACAAATTTAGAGTTCTAATTCTTTGTTAAATGGCTAATAAATATTTCTCCCAAGGCTAATAACACTTGCTTAAAAGTACATTAATATTTGGACGTTTACTTTTACATTTTTTTTTAATTTGGCACTTTATTCCACCCGAAGCTTAAATTCTTATTTATGACACAAAGAACAGTACTAAATGTTTTCCAGAAGTATTTATGGAACAGTTTGGTCTTTTCCCACAAATTGGCACTGCCAAATTCATAATAAATTAAATTGATAAACAAACATGGACCTAGAATGAACCAAACATTCTACTCTACTGATGGATTCAGCCATTCCTGTGTCCAAATCTTACTATATCCATTATTACAGCTTTTACAGCTCAGTTAGTTATGTGTTAGGACTACCATCACCTACATAGCTCTTTTACTTAAATATTTGAGGGGCACCTGTGTGGCTCAGTCAGAAGAGCATGCAACTCTTGATCTCACGGTTGTGAGTTCGAGTCCCAAAATGGTATAGAGATTACTTAAATAAATAAACTTAAAATAAAATAAAATAAAATAAAATATTAGGGGATGCTTGGCTAGCTCAGTCAGTAGAGCATGCGACTCTTGATCTTGGGGTTTTAAGTTCAAGCCCCACACTGGGTATAGAGATTAAAAATAAAATCTTTAAAAAACAAAAACCGAGAGGCGCCCGTGTGGCTTAGTCAGCGAATCATCTGACTTTTATGATCAAGCCACCCAACGGGCTCCACGCTTAGCACCGAGTCTGCTGGAGATTCTCTCTCTCCTTCTCCCTCTGCCTTTCCCCCACACGCTCGCACTCTCTCTCTAAAATAAATAAATAAATAAATCTTTAAAAAGAAAAAAAAAAACCAAACAATTGGAAGATGCATATTGTAATCCCTACAGCAACCACTAAGAAAAAAAAGGTAAAAATCAAAAAGAGAATATGAAAATCGATATAAAAGAAAACAGAATAGTGGTTGCCAGGATATGGGAGGAAGTAGATAACCTACACTAACCCCCAGTAAGTAAGGGGTTTCTTTTCAGGGGGATGGAAATGTTCTAGAATTAAGAGGTGGTGATTGTACAACATGATGAATACACTAAAAAAAAAAAAAACCACTGGAGTGATTAAAATACACTTTAACCGGTGAATTTTATGCTATGTGAAGAATATCTCAATTAGAACTATGCGATATAAAAAAGGAAGTCACAGAAGTTCTAAAATAAACGAAAAGCAGGGGCACCTGGGTGGCTCAGTCGTTTAAGTATCTGCCTTCAGCTCAGGTCATGATCCCGGGGTCCCCAGATCGAGCCCTGCCTCGGGCCCCCTGCTCAGTGGAAAAGCCTGCTTTTGCTTCTCCCTCTCCTTCTGCCCTTCCCCACCTCTGCTCATGCACTCTTACGCTCTCCCTCTCAAGTAAATAAAATCTTCAAAAAGAAAAAAGAAAAAAAGGAAGAAGAAAAGCAAACACAGAAGCCAGAATAGAACAGTAAAAGTAGTGCATTAAAGCGAAAGAAGGGAAGACATAAGAGAAGAACAAATAGGAAAAAAATATCATAATGGCAGACTTAAGCCCAACGACATCAATAATAATTCTGTTACATTTCAGTGGACCACATACTCCCGACTAAAAACAAAAAATGTGTATTGGGGTGGGGGGAGGGAGGCAAAGCTCAACAATATGCTGTTTAAAATCGACATGCTTTACATAATCAAAATGAAATAACAGGATGCAAGAGAGATGTAACTCGGAAATCTAACATGTAAGAACAAAGCTTGTGTAATTTACAAAACTACTAAAGTCAAGTAGCGGAGACTAATTAAAAAAGTGTAGAAATAGGGGCGCCTGGGTGGCACAGCGGTTAAGCGCCTGCCTTTGGCTCAGGGCGTGATCCCGGCGTTCTGGGATCGAGCCCCACATCAGAATCCTCTGCTATGAGCCTGCTTCTTCCTCTCCCACCCCCCCTGCTTGTGTTCCCTCTCTCGCTGGCTGTCTCTATCTCTGTCAAATGAATAAATAAAATCTTTAAAAAAAAATTATAAACAAAAATTGTAGAAATAAAGAAATGGGTGTGCTGTGATGAAGCTTTATTATCATCAGAGAACCTGGCCTTAAAGACAAGCACTACTATGGCATGTAGACACACAAGACATAAGAGTCAGTTCATCAGGAGGACATGATGACCCTAAGTGTATTATGCCCTTAAATAGCAGAGCTTCAAATACATGAAGAAAATACATAAAAGAAAAAAACATTCACAGGAATCAAGGAAAAAAATAGACAAATATACAAATATAGTTAAAACGGTCTAATATTCTTCTCCCAAAAACTGACTTAAATAGGTTAAAATGTACTGCCACCTTCTCACCTGTATATTGATTCTATTGGGATTTAAAAGCCATTTATTTCAAAGCACTGCTCAATTTAGAGAATTTTTTTAAAAATTTTTCTTTCTTTCTTTTCTTTCTTTTTTTTTTTTTTTTTTGAATAGGCTCTATGCCCAATGTGGGGCTTGAACCACAACCCTGAGATCAAGAATCACATGCTCTACCAACTGACCCAGCCAGGCGCCCCATTAGAGAACTTTTTGGTCACAGTGTTTTTCTCAATAAGCAGCAAAAGTACACCAAAAGATTAGGAAAAGAGGTAATTTCATAAACATCTTCACCTTGAAAGTTGGGAACTGGGGGCACAGAGCAAGAAAGGATTCATCCTATGGCATTGCTAAGAGTGATTAGATCGCATCTCACAGTCTAGGCAGAAGAATACAAACCATTTTTTGGAAGCACCACTTCCTCTATGTTGGGTACCGGTGTTGGGTCTTCCATGTCCTTGGTAAGATCTTCTTGCTCATCTTCCTCTTTCTGACTTCTGCGCTTCCCATAAAGACTAGCTTGGCTAAAACATACAATGCATATAAATATAAATATAAATATAAATATAAATATAAATATAAATATGGCTGACTATAGCTACTCAGAGCAGACAATTTCAGAGGCTTTACCCTCATTGTTAGAATCTATGCTCAGAATCGCTTTAAAAGACAAATAAAAATCAAAGAAATTAGGTACATTCCCAAATTACATCTAACCAGCCAGAAGGAAAATACGGGTTACTGGAAGTAAGAAATGGGCCCAGAAATCTTAACATACAAATTGCAGACAGTATCCTAAAGGGGGCTTCAATTATGTAATAAAAGATTATCTGCTAAGTAAATATGGCACATATTTTATCTCACATAAACAATCACTTACATAAGAAATTTTCTCAAAGATATGTACAACCGTATTTTCCTCGCTCTTTGTGTCATCCAAATACCAAAAACTGCAGAGTAAAATCACTTAGGATGGTACTGTGTGAGTGTGTGTGTGTGTGTGTGTGTGTAAAAACTGCCATTGCTCTTTCTTTAGTTTATTTTTGAACTAACACATTTCAGAAGCAGATTAGCGTTCAAACAAGAATGGAAGAACTCCTTATCTTGAGGAATTACGGGGTACACAGGAATTACCATCTACCTCATATAACAGGAAGTGTACCAAGAAAATAAGACTTCATCAAGACTGAAGGTTACCCTAAGCTAAACCTTGGGGGCTCTAACACTTCACCAAAAGTAGGCAATGTTTCAGGATAAGGAGTACAGGCATAAAGGCATAAGAAAAGAGATAACCTGTTCTGGGAAGGAACAGGCAAGAACCCAGAACACAAACCAGTGAGGAGTGGAAAAAGAGCTGACAGAAATACCTAGTGGGCCAGCCTGAGTCCTCACACTGCTGAGAGAGTGAGCAGAGTTCTCTTCTGTGACGGACCACATACTGGCATAGGTTAGAATCAGGTATACAGGTAAAAATATTTTTAAAATTTTTAAATAAAAACTGCATGACAATTTTTCAAAAGCCTGTAGGTGTTAGGGAGACAAAATACTTAAAAAAGGAAGAAAAAATGCAGGGAAAGTCAATAAAACAAGAGTTAGGAAAACAGATGTCAATGTCTTTTCATTAAAGGAAACTTAACACGAAACCTGAAAGACTGCTCATTAGAACACAGATGTAATCAGTTCAAGGACATGAATACATGTATTTTCGGAAACTCAATTTGGTAGGTTTTATACTCAGAGTAGAGGCTCAGTGCCATGACTGTGAGCCTCCAGGATATCACAGCTTGGTTTGGGGACCACGAGTGTCCTGGCGCTGCATCTCAGCCCCTCAGTGGGAAGAAGGGTGCATTGATTTCAGGCCCAGGAACACTTGGAAAAGTTGTATGACTTTCTTCACAGGGATATCAAGAAGCTCTGAATTCTCTGCGCATCAATCGTAAGACTCAGATTAGAGATTTAAGAAATACGGTTACTGGGGCGCCTGGGTGGCTCAGCTGTTAAGCGTCTGCCTTTGGCTCAGGGCATGATCCCAGCGTTCTGGGATCGAGCCCCACATCAGGCTCCCCCACTGGGAGTCTGCTTCTTCCTCTCCCACTCCCCCTGCCTGTGTTCCCTCTCTCACTGGCTGTTTCCCTCTCTGTCAAATAAATAAATAAAATCTTTAAAAAAAAAAAAAAAAGAAAAGAAAAAAGAAATATGGTTACTTACTCTCACTAATCACGGGAAAAAAATCTACTTTTGTGGGTTTTTTATATCATAATACATGTGACTTGACAAAATAACAACATCCTTTTATGACTATGACTGGCTCTTTAGTATTATTTATAAAACTAGGAGTCTTTTTTAACTTCCCTAACAGTTTCTGTACACGGATAACCCTACCCTTCAAGAAATAACATGATTCAAGGCATATTCTGGGCATAAAAATGCTCATTTGGCTATAGGAAAAACTCAATAAAAGGAAGCTAACTGAGAGAAGATGACAAGTAGATCTTTACAGTCCAGTCAACAGCCAGAAATTTAACAAATTTCTGCTCAGGAGCTTTAAAGTCTCACTTGATCCCCACAACAACTTATTCAATAGACACCGGAATCCCCACTCAAGCAAGATTCACTAAAGTACAAATGTGATGCCCTGAACAAGGCACTCTGCTGAACATGTAAGAGACACAGGTTCATTTCCTCTAGGGAGCCATTCTGATCACAAATGGGACAGGTGGTAAAATCAGAGAAAGAGACACTAACTATAGTGAATATAATTTCTTAAATTCCTTACCAGCCACACTGCTCAATATACAATTAGACACAGAAAAAACTGTATTCAGGGTGCCCTGGTATAAATACAACATCAGATGGCCATCTTATAAAGGAGATGAAGAAACAAGAAAGAAAAATAAGGGAAGAGGAAAACAAAGATGAAGAGCCAAATAATTCACCCTCAGACCTTGGTGAAGGTGACAGAACTTACTTGAAAGGATACACTTAACGGGAAGCAGAGTCCAGCTTTGAATCTTGACTCTAAGCAAAAATCTCTGTGTGACCTTGGAAAAGTCACCTCCCTATCCTGAACCTCAATCTCTATTTCTTAAGATAAAGATGCTTATGCTACTTCAAAGATCCCTTTCAGTTTTAAGATTCTGTACATGGTTTCTACTCTCACTAACCTGTGAGCCAAAGCTCCAATCCAGAAGGCAAAGATTCATCCCCTTCCCGTGGCTAGGCCAGAGACAGGAAAAACAGTTTCTCTCATATTTTGATCATGGAATTGGACTGGCTATATTTTAAATACAGATTAGATATCAGTTGAGTTTTCTGTGGAATACAAAGTTAAATGTGGTATGCGTGTGTGTGTCTGTGTGTGATGGAATATTACTCAGCCATAAAAAAAAAAAAAAAGAAGGAAATTCTGCTACTTGGGACAACATGAATAGACCATGAGGCCATTTTGCTAAGTGGAATAACTCAGAGAAAAATAATACCAGATAATCTCTCATATATGTGATCTAAAAAACAAAACAAAACAAAAAACACAAATTCATAGATAGAGGGAACACACTGGTGGATGCCAAAGGTAGGGGGCGGGGGAGAATGGGAAAGCTGGTGAAAGGTATAAACTTACCGTTACGAAATAAACAAACCCTAGGGGTGTAATATACAGCACAGCGCCTGTAGTTAACACAGTATTGTGCATCTGAAAGTCACTAAGAGAGTAGATCTTAAAAGTTCTCATCACAAGAAAAAAAATTATAACTATGTCTGGTGTTGGATGTTAACCAGATTTATTGTGATTATTTCATTATACACATCAATTTAAGAAAAGATTGTACATAAGGTGCCTTAGCATAAAAACAACAGAAGATGGCCATCAGATAACATCTGACAAGATGAGCTACCAGAGCAAAGACATCTACCAAGTCAAAGTAAGACAACCTCCTTTGAGCAAAACTTCCGGTATAAATGTAAAATCTGGAATGCCCTCTGCAGTTTGTTTTAATGCATCTGAATCATGCTGCAGTTCTTACCCTTTCTTTCCACTCTTCTTCCGGGATTCTGTGGGTGTAGGAGGCGGAGGGGAAGGCGAATGTTTCCTCTTTCGAGCATTAGCTGATGCTTTCCTATCTCTTCTCTCTGGACTTCTGACTGGCTAGGAACAAGTAAATGGAAATAAATATCAGCCAGCTTTTCTGACTCCTCAGTTTCTACAAACCTTTGTCCAAAGGTGAGTTTCACAAAGACAATACCAATACCACTAGAGTATCCTCTATCACCACCAGTCAAGACTCTCTGACCTTACGGGCAATGAACCACCAATGGAAATATTAATGGAAATAAGCTACAAAACAGACATGCCCAAATCCTGCACAACAAAAACTGTTCCTGTTCATCTTCTGCTTCCAGATGGGAAAAGCATTTTCAACAACTACTGGAAAATACGAAACATATGCAACGTAATTAATGAAAACTACAAACAATGGCTGAATGACCTTGTGAAAGTGTATCAGGAACTAGCCCTGACACATCAGTAAAAGGAATAGGAGAAAACTTTATGACACAAAAGATGTTAAATAACATTGCAATTTATGATTTAAAAGTCAATCTGACAGAAGTACAAATATCCCTATTTGCAGATGGCATGACCTTATATATAGATGACCTAAGGCATCTACCAAAAACCGATCAGAGCTAATGAGTTCAGCAGTCGCAGGATACACATCAAAATACGAAAGTCAACCTGTAGGTGATAATTATGGATTTAATAAAATAGACAATAAAGAACTAACACCTAAGATGATCCAAAGTATTGTACCTGAGGTGCCAAAAAAAAAAAAAAAAAAGTCAGAGATTAAACATTCACTATCTCTGGTAACCTCATACTCCTTACAACTATTTCCTTTCAGAAGCCCGGTAGCATCAAATTGGAAATCTAAGTCTTCTTACAGGCCTACACAAGAAGTTTTAAAGAAAATCTAAACTGTACACACTGCACAGTAAGTCTAAAGTTAAACTTGTAAAGAGAGATATTAAATGCATTTTTATACAATCACCCTAAAAATAAGTGAATAAATTAATACATAAGCCATCTAAATCTGAAGAGAGATGGCTACGGACAGGCCTCTGTAATAATGTGATGTAGAAGTCAGAATATTCCTAATGACAAAAAAGACTGGCTGGAAATGCATTAAGGGAAAGCAAATATGTAAGCATATGGGGTGGGGAGGCTGAATAAAAAATAAAATTTAAGTCAAATTCCACAGCAAATAAGGACAAATTAAAAATGAAAGGATACGAAAAAAGACCCAGTTTTAAAATATTTTTCTTAAAAATAAAAAATACACATTGTGTGCCAAAGAGTTTTAGTAAGAAAGTTTCAGGGCTGAAAACAGATATGAAAGAATGGTACATTCTAAGTGAACAATTAAAAGTATTTCTGTCTCAGAAATTTTTCAAAGAACTACAATACAAAACAAAAAGCAAAAACCTGATGTGTCCCCAGTGAAAGGGAATGAGAATCTTACCTAAGCAGTCACCAGCCGACACCAACACATCTAAGCCCTCTTTGACTCCCCTCCCTCTGGGTGACACACCTACCTCGCAGGTTGTGGCTTCTTAAGAACCATGGTTAAAACTTTTGGTGGTTGGGCTTCTCGAAGGATTAATGAGTAATAAATGCCTTAAAA
Organism: Ursus maritimus; assembly: GCF_017311325.1. Classification (NCBI taxonomy): domain Eukaryota; kingdom Metazoa; phylum Chordata; class Mammalia; order Carnivora; family Ursidae; genus Ursus; species Ursus maritimus. Next base: position 40,847,148 of record NW_024423786.1, on the reverse strand, counting down.
AAGGGCTGAACTCTACCTTTAAGACCTATACTATGTACTAACTACCGTGTGTACAGTAACAAAGCTATTAAAGAACATTAAGACAAAATTAGTTTTCCCTTGAAAAACCAACAACTAAATTACATTATCCCATAATAATATTTGGTTCACAAAATCGAAATGAGACCTAGAAAACAAAATCAGCTGCACTGCTGCCACACTGCTTACGCCACTTTGAGACTGGCATGCCCCTTCTTTGGGAATGCGAGCTCTTGAGACGGTTGTACGGCCATTTGGTTAACTTTCCTATATACCTGACAAGTGATGCACCTTGGACTGTATGTCAGAGCTTATTCATGAAGATTTGACAACAGCGAGGCCCAGAAAGAAGAAACATCAAGTGGAGAAAAATGGTGCCAAACCAAATACCTCTTCATTCTTTGTTGAAATCCGCTGACGAAAGCTCACGGGCTTCCTGTTCTCATCCACCTCATAATCCTCCTCATTCATCCATTCATTGAAAACATCAGTGTCCAAAATCCATTTTGCATGAACCTAAAATGACATTCAAGCATGTGTATCTATATAAATAGTAAATCATTACAGTTTTTAAAGTATTCGAAATTAAAGAAGTGTATTTAATTACTCTCAACTCAAAGTTGCAACTGCATAAAAGTTTAAAAACGTAATACTATAAGGGCGCCTGGGTGGCTCACTTGGTTGAACTTCAGACTCTTGGTTTTAGCTCAGGTCATGATCTTGGGGTCCTGGAATCGAGCCCTGTGTCAGGCTCCGGAGCTCAGTGCAGTGTCTGCTTGTCCCTTCACCACCACCCCCCAGCCCCCGCTTGCTCTCTCGAGCACACACACGCTTTCTCTCTCTCTAATAAACAAAATCTAAAAAAATAAAAATAAGAAACCCAACCATGAGACTATTAAAGACCTGTGAATGGCCACTTAACCATTTCTAACTTTTATTCCATGTTACAGCATATAGTAAGAAAGCATCACTGGTTTTGCAAAGACTGAGGTTTTAATAACTGACCCTGAAATTTGATAATCATGTCATTTGTCTTTATTTCAGCTTTATCTAGGTATCACTGAAAAATAAAACTGTAAGATATTCGAAGTATATACATCATGATGATTTGATATGTATACACACTGAGATAGGATCCCCTCATCTAATTAATTAGCACATCCATCACCGTACGTACTTTTTTATGTATGAGAACATTTAAGTTCTGTTCTCTTAGCAAATTCCAATTATACAATGCAGTGTCATCAATTCTAGTCACCATGTTTCACATTAGATCTTCAGACAATTCTTCTCCCAACTGCAAGTTGGTGCCCTTTTACCAACTTCTTACTCCGCCTACCCCTCCTCACTGGCAACCATTTCTCTACTGTTTCTAGGGGTTTTTTTCCTTTCTTAAAGATTCCACATACAAGCAGTATCATGCAGGATTTATCTTTCTCCTTTTGGCTTATTTCATTAACTGTGTCATCTTTATCCTGATGAAAACCACTGATAAAAACATTCAACAGCATTAGGCCATTCAAAGCAATAGGCCTAGTCATTGCTCTAGGCATGAAGGATGTCTCTGTTTATGCATTCAACAAAATTCTAAGGAATGATGAAAGAGGACATTTACACAGACCTATCATCAGACCCATCACCTCGCCCTGTCGAGTACACAGGTGCTCTGTGGAGACCTTTCAGGGATAGCCACAGTTGGGGAGTGGAGAAGTGAGAGTCAGATTCAGGATTCTTCCAAGCCCTTTACATGGCAACTTCTCTTGCTTTTTTGTTAGTGTTTTTGCGTAAGAATTTTAAAAATGATGCGTTCTCTGAATGTTGTATAGATACAGATGTAGATATAGATACTGAAACCATAGACCTAGCCTACATATTCCTATTATCCAACAGAATTTTTCAAAGGGAGTACACTGGAATTTGGGACTAGACAATCCTTCCCTGTGTACACAAATATGAAACAATTTCAGCACCAAAATAATTAGGCAGTAAGTTACTGACCCCTGAAAAATTAGAACTCCATAAACCCATACTGATAAGAGATGAATAAAAAAGTAAATGAGGGGAAAGGAAGGACTCTTGCTTATACAACTCTGAAAGCCAACTGGTAAACACAGAGGGAGGGCTGGAATGGAAAATTATCACTGTGCAATCATCAAAGAAAAGATTGGTTCAGGCAAGAATTTCAAGTGGATGCTAAATCTGGGCAACAGATAGAGGATTTTGATGAGAAGGAGGATATCTGTATGGCCTAAAAGAATCTCTTACAGATTGCTTATAAATTGCAAGTGGAAAAAAAAAGGAACTATACAGTGGAGCCAACAGAACACACCGTGGCTGGGTGATCAGCACCACCACCAAGGAGCAGATGGACACGGCATGCCTCCCAATACGATGCCCTAAGGAGGACACATCACGTACGCAATATTCTGACTAGAATGCATAATCTGACTGAACCATGAAAAAAGATCACAAATTCCAAACAAGAAACATTCCTTTCAAATTCAAAAATGTCAGAAGAGCCAAGGAAGCACTGGGTAATGTTTCAGATTAAAGGAAACTAAAGAGACAGGACATCTGAATGCAATAGCTGATAGTCAACAGTAGTCTGTAACAGAAAAAATGCTGCAAAAAACATTATTGGCTCACGTGACAAAACTGGACTCAGACGGCAGATTAACGTACTGGGTCAATGTTAGAAATTTTACCAAAGTTGATAACTGCAAAGTGCTTATGAATGAGAATCCCTTATTCTTAGGAAATACAAACTTATGTTTTAGAGAAAAGGCCATAAGTATATGCATTTTTCTCAAAAGGTTAAGAATAAAAAATGTATATATAAAAATACATGGAGTAGAAGTGATAAATCAAAATGGGGAGTAAAATGTAAACGAGAGGCAAATCTGGATAAAGGGTGTACAGGTATGCTGCCTACTATTTTTATTCTTGTCATTTAAGTTTGAAATTATTTCCAAATAAAAAGGTTTCAAAGAAGTCTAATTTTTGTTAATTCCATTTTCCTCAGATGAAATCTGAAGCTCGAAGGCTAAGCCTTTCAGAAGGTCACGCAATTTGAAATAGGGTGAATCAGGTCTCCCATCTAATATTTTGATGCAATTTAAGTGCTCAGTATACTACATAAAGCAGTCAATAAAAACTGTATAATTACCACTGCTCATGGACAGGACCAGAGCTCCCTGCAGAAATACTGATTCCACGACTCGGATATGGAATTACAAAAAGGGTTTGGAACATCGTTTTGTCCCAGAAATAGAAAGTATACAAAAATGAATCAAATAATACCAAAAAGTCACAGGAGGCAGTTTAAAGGAGTTCCCATTGGCCAAAACGGGGACAATTCATCAGAATGAAGAATGGCGATTGTGTCACTGCTCCACAGTGCACACGGATACTATAGGCACAGGTACAGGGGAAAGGAAAGCCCATTCCCCCTGCAAAATGTCAATTACAACCACAGATGGAATGGATAGAGTGAGGAAACCACCAGTAGTAACTAATTCAGCCTGGCAGGAATTATTAATGGGTGAGCACACTTTGGGATACAAATTTAATGAAGAAAAGGATATTCATATAATCTCAAAGTATTTCGTGTAAGGTATTTTTAATTTCAACGAGAAAAATGGTAATGCCACAATGGGAAAACCAGGCAGACGGTACCTCAACAAACAATCAGCCACAACAGGAAAAACTGAAATACACACCTCCTGATGTGAGGCACTGAAGACTAATTACTCAAAATCACTCATGTAGGTTTGCAGCCAAAAATGCATAGCTTAAATATAATAATGAGGAAATATCCACACAAACTCAAATTCAAAGACATTCTAGGGGCACCTGGGTGGCTCAGTCGGATTACACGTCTGCCTTCGGTTCAGGTTACGATCCCAAGGTCCTGGGATCAAGCCCCACACCGCTCCTTATTCCGCGGGGAGTCTGCTTCTCCCTCTCCCTCTGCTGCTCCCCCTGCTCATGCTCTCTCTCACACAAATAAATAAATAAAATATTTTAAATAAAAATTCCTTTAGGGAAAAAAAGACATTCTAACAGACATAAAAATCTAGCCTATACATTTCAAAAATGCCAGAATCACAGAAGAAAAAGAAAGGCTTAAAGTCCCACATTAGAGTAGACTAAACAGATCTCACAACTAAATGCAGTGTGGGCTCCTGAACTGGATCCTGGATCAGGGAAGAGACTTAGTATAAAACTTACTACATCATTGGGACAATTGGTGCAAAGGGAATACGGGCTCTGTATCAGGTATTAATATTGTTTCAAGGATTAACATCCTGAAATTATTAACGACAGGGGAATCTGGAAGAAGAGCATGAAGTAGCATTTTGTTGTATATTGTTCATGCAACTTTCAGAATTATTTCAACATTTAAAGTCGAAAAATAAGAGTTGATGTATGAATTCTTACCACTGTAATAGAAATGACTAATAAAATAAGTCTGTTTCATCATAAGAGCTGTGTAGGCACGGCTTCCAGCCTTCCTAAATGACACCACCAATGTTTCACTGCACTCCTCCTACTCCTCTCTCAACCACCCCAAACCACAATGGAACTGGACTCTGGGGTCTCCTCAAACTCCACTGCAAACATTTCCACTAAGACCTAGATAATGAGTTCTTCATGGTCATGGACAGCTTAATAGAATGACAAGAAAGGAAGATCCCCACTCTGTATTTTCTTGAAGCACTGTTATGGAAGAAAGCTGAGAAAAACTAAGTTATATAAGAATAAATTTTTTAAAAAAGGATCTCTCACCTTCCATGGCTTTTCTGGAATTGGTGGATCTTCAATTTCCGCATCAACATCATTACTATGGACCCAAGTGTCATAGCTACAAAGGAAATGAAAAAAGGAAAAACAGGTTAGAACCCAAATTCATTCATTAAAAAGATCTTTTATAAAAAGGTAAAACTGTATTTTAGAAATACTCTTAGGATCAAGTAATAGCAATATTTCACACACTTTTGTCTCTGCCACTCTGACAAGAAAATTCTTCTGTATAGAGGTCTATAGTGACCTTTACACTGTTAAGTCCAAAGTTCAAGCCTCAGTGCGCAGAATTTTAATGAGGAGATTACTCTCTCCTCAAAGCATTTCCCTCACTTTGCCTCCAAGACAGCACTATCATCTGCTGTTTCTTCCAGCCACCAGCCTTTCCCCAGCCTGCATGGCCAGTTTCTCCTCTTCTCCCAAACCTCTTCAACACTGGAAGGTCCCAGCTTTGGTTTGTGAATAATCCTCTTCTTGTCTACCCACTCTCTTGATCTCATGCAGCCCTATGGCTTCAAATACATACTCACCTGCCCTCTTTTCTGAATGTTGGACTCATGAATTCAACTGCCAAAGCCACATTCCCCCTTATATGTTCAAGAAGGCTTTAAAACTAACACACTCAAAATTCAACATGCAATGCCATCCTGATCCCAAAAATATACCCTAGCCAATCATCCCCATCTCAGTAAATGCCAACTCCATCTTTCCAATCGTTTTGGCCAAAATCCCTGGAGACATCCCTGACTTCGATCTCAATCACATCCTATAATCCAACCATTAACAACCTCTACAGTTCATTCCATCTTCAAAATATGCCCAGAATCTATCTACTTCTCACCCTTCTACTTCTGCCCAAAGCCCCTGAGTCCATTTTTCACAAAGCAACCAAAGTGATCCTTTTGAAAATCAAATCTGTCCACATTACCACTATTCAAAACCTTCCAACAACGCCTACCTTACTCAAAGAGCCAAAATCCTTACGGTGGATTGCCAAGACCTCATGATCCCGTCCTATGACCGCCACTCTGACCCCGTCTCCTAGTACTCTCCCCTCACTCATGTTTCAGTCGAGCCACATGGGCTCTCATGGTGTTCTTTAAAAATGCCAGGCAGTGGCCACTTAAAGCCCTTTATAGAGGCTCCTCGTTACCCAGATACCATATGGCTCACCCCCCATATCTTCACACCTCTTTGCTCAAGGGTTCTCTCTTTGAATCACTCCCCCTGCTCTTCCACAATTTTGAGGTAAGCATAAGATTATCTACCAAATCGAAACTCTGTCAACGCTACTATACGGGCCAATAAATTATTGTAAAAGCAAGGGATATCTAAATTAAATATAAGTATGGTAACAAGCACTGGCTCCCTGTAGCCACTACTCAGAAGTCAGTTCAAAAAGCATTTGGAACAAACACAGCTCTACACGTCTATTAATGGCACCCTGGCAAGTTTTCTAGGAACACTTAAAACATGAGCTGGAGAAAAAAAAAATCCTGTGCCAAGTTTAATCATACCAGGTAAAGATAACAATGGTGAGTTAGCAACTGATAACCTTACATTCTCTAAAAGTCTTGAGTACAAAATGTCACAGAAGTAGAAGTGAGGGCACAAACTCCAGCAGTCCCCCCTTACCCCAGGTTTCACATTCCACACCTCCAGTTATCCGCAGTCAAACGTGGTTGAAAGCAGATGGTCCTCCTTCTGACCGCAGAAGCCTAATGCAACATCACAGTGCCTGCACCACTCACCTCACTTCATCATCACACAAGCATTTTATCGTCGTCATCACAAGAAGGGTGAGTACAGCACAATAAGGTATTTTAAGAGGAGAGACCACATTCACATAACTTTTCTTACACTATACTGTTCCAAATGTTCTACTTTATTATTATAAGTTATTGCTGTTCATCTCTTACTGTGCCTAATTTAAAAATTAAATTTTATCACAGGTATGTACGTACAGGAAAAAATATAGTATATAGAAGGTTCAGTACTACGCGTGGTTTCAGGCGTACACTGGGGGTCTTTAAAATTTAGAGTCCCTCACAGATGAGGGGGTTGGGGTGACTGCTATATAGTTAGTAAAGAAAGTGAACAAAGCCTTGAGAAGACAAGCCACTATATCTTCTCTGAAACATAAAGAAAAGGTTAGCAAACAGGCTAACATACTTCTACCGTGTTATTATAAAATGTATTTCAAATGTGTACTTACGAAGCTAGTCATTATAAATTTGAGTTTCCACCTAAATGTTTCAAAGGGCAAACTGATTTCCTTTAAGAGTTCCTATAATATTGAAAGGTTTACTTAACAGCGCCAAGGACTACTTGAAGCCTCAAGAATAGAGATGTTTTAAGAAAGCATTCATTTAAATATTATTTAAAAATCTGTTAGTTCATTTAAAGTAATGAATTATGGTTCAAGCTAATTCAGTCTGGTTCTAATTAACTCAACCTGTATGAAAACTGTGCATATACTCTTAAAATTCTGAACATATCTAAAGACTTACCTTCTTTTTAAAAAAACCTTGGTATTATGCTAAGCAAAATACGTCAATCAGAGAAAGACAATTATATGATCTCACTTATATGGGGAATTTAAGAAACAAAACAGAGGATCATAGGGGAAGACAGGATAAAATAAAACAAGATAAAATCAGAGAGGGAGACAAACCATAAGAGACTCTTAATCATAGGAAACAAACTGAGGGTTGTTGGGAGGGAGGGAGGTGGGGGGATGGTGTAACTGGGTGATAGACATTAATGAGGGCACGTAATGTAATGAGCACTGGGTATTATAAAAGACTGATGAATCACTGACCTCTACCTCTGAAACCAATAATACAGTATATGTTAATTAATTGAATTCAAATTTTAAAATATGAAAAAAAAAATCTTTATAGGAGTGCCTGGGTGGCACAGTTGGTTAAGCAACTGACTTGGTGGTTTCAGCTCAGCTCATGATCTCAGGTCATGAGATCGAGCCCGATGTCAGGCTCTGCACTCAAATGTGGAGTTTGCTTGAGATTCTCCTTGTCTGTCGCCCCCCCCCCACTCTTTCTCTCTCTCTCTCTCTCGCTCAAATAAATAAATCTTCAAACAAACAGAAATCTTGGGATGCCTGGGTGGCTCAGGCTTAGGTTAAGTGTCTGCCTTGGGCTCAGGTCATGATCCCTGAGTCCTGGGATCAAGCCCCGTGTCGGGCTCCCTGGTCAGCAGGGACCCTGCTTCTCCCTCTCCCTGCCACTCTGCCTGCTTATGTTCTCTCTCTCCCTGTTAAATAAATAAATAAATAAAATCTTTTAAAAGATAAGTAAATAAATAAATAAGTATCTTTACAAGTAAAATAAAGTTACTCAAATAGATTAACTTAAAAAGAGCATACAAGCAGACATTACGGTTTATCATTAGATGAAGAACACATCTATGCAATAGTCTTATTCCCTCCATAAACTGAAATAGACTCTGATTAACTCTAGATCCTACTACCAATTTAAACGAAATACAGAGAATGGAGAAACATGTTCAAATATACCACAGTGATGTCATTAAAAAAAAAAAAATCCCACATACAGGACAAATACCCTGGTTTCTTAAATGAGACAATGCATGTGGTCAGGTGGGTAGGGAAGACAGAGACAGAACCTAGACACTGAAAAATGGGTTCAGAGATATATCAGTTAATCACAAAATGTGGTTGAATTCTACTTCCAATAAATATCGATCTATAAATTAATCATACGTGTCACTTATATGACAACACTGGATAGATAATATAAAGGAATTCTGTTTTTTAGATTTGACAATATTACACTTACTATTTTTTTTAAAGGAGGCCTTGTTTTTTAGAAATACATATTGAAATATTTATTATTAAAATGTTATGTTTGAGATTTGCTTCCAGTAATATGAGAAGGCTCAAAGTGGACAGAAGTAGAGGTAAAAGAAGACTGTTCTGACATGAAAAACCACAACGGTCAGAATCTTCCCCACAGCGCCACTATAGGTTTAAGAAGATAAAGTTCATGGAAGGTTATCCTTATTTTAAGTGTCCTATGTAGGTATAGTATCAATTTAAAAAGGATCACCATTTTCACTAACATCTAGTTCATATTTATAAAATTCTTTATACTTAGAGAATGAAACACAGTATGAATTATGATTATCTCAAAGTAATAATGACAATAGGGAAATAAATTTCTGCCAAGAAGAAAAACTTAATTTTAGACATAAAATAATTCATTCTTAATTGTATGGCATGAAGATTTTTTGAAGAAACAAATAAAACTAAATACTCATAAAATACTAGGGAGAAAAATTCATTTCTTGAAGGAAACAAAGCTAGATTAGCACTCTAATACCATATTGAAGGGGTGTTTTGGCAAATGCAGCAAACGTATCAGTTTATTAAGATAAATAAAGCCTTGGGACTTTGAATTGAATCCCATAACTTCAATAAGAAAAATCAATAAGACTCAAAAAGTGAGATCAAGCACTGAAGCAAACAAAATTGTCACTATTCAGAAAATGAAACCATATATAAATAACTCTGACTTGCACTGAAAAAAATCTTTATACCAGATCTCAGGACATGTCAACATTACCTGTCTGGGTAAAACCCCCAATGCACTAACACCTGCTTATCTTTTCTCATCACCGGTCTCAACCATTCTTCTGAAAGGGAAAAAGAAAATACTTTAGTCAAGCTAACAAAATAAATGAATAAACTATTATTTAGACTTAATTTCTACTTAGAATTTTTGGTTTGCTCATAAGCACCCCCCCAAAACTTTTTTTCTCATAATTGAATATCATATCTATTATATTAAGGGAAAGTTGTTCAGCCATGTGTTCAGAATTACTATAGTGTAGGCCTATTATCCATTACTCTTGGCAAATCCAATTGTCCACTGCAGTAAAATACTCCCCTCCCACCCACCTGCCTGTTTGTCTCCAATTCCATCCAAATCATGATCACTATATTCTTCACTACCACATTTCCAAAACCTCTCCTCCCTTTCTCTGTGAGTCTTTACAAGTACTATACATTTTTCAAGGTGTAAGTCATGCTTCACGTCCCTGATGAAAGTTTTACCATATACTCTTCTTCCTCTAGATACACTTTCTGTGGTATCCTATGGCACTTCACAGAGTGCTACATCAAGCTTTTACCAATAATACTATTTTTATTATTTTTTAATGGTGTCCTACCTGTTAATTTAGCCCTCCTAACAACAGTGTAAGCAATATGATATTAGATATATTTATTTCAAATTTCCTTACCGAAGATACATGTAAATTTATACAAATTTATAGGATGATCCTTACTGATTTGAATCATAGTTGTATTATATCTATATTTTAGTACTTGTTATGAGGTGTTTCTGTGGTAGTCTAAATTTAGCTTAGCAAATTTGTCTCTAGTGCTCAAATTAATTAAATTAATAAAGTAAGCCCCTTGAAACCCAAGAAATAGCAAAATAGAAAAACTTAAGTGAAATCAGCTAAGTAAGAGTGGCTTTTCATTGCCAATTCTTTTTTTTTTTTTTTAAGATTTTATTTGTCAGACAGAGAGGGAGAGAGAACACATAAGCAGGGGGAGCGGCAAACAGAGGAAGGAGAGGGAAAAGCAGGCTCCCACTGAGCAAGGAGCCCGATGTGGGACTCGATCCCAAGACCCTGGGATCATGACCTGAGCCGATGGCAGACGCTTAACTGACACCACCCAGGTGTCCCTCATTGCCAATTTCAACAAGAAATCATCCCAGCTGCACTGACTAAACATGAAAGCCCACATGCTTATGTTTTGTTTTGTTTTTAAATTTTTATTTGAAGTAGGCTCCACACCCAACGTAAGGCTCGAACTCACCACCCAGAGATCAAGAGTCACATGCTCTACTGACTGAGCCAGCCAGATGCCCCAAGCCTGTGTTCTTTTTCAAGCATCCAACTGCTCACCTTACTATCTTGAGAGAAAGTGAATAGGAAGAAATCAAGCCTGCGTCCTTAACCTGTATTCCAAAATGGCCAAGGAAAAAGTGAAGAGGTGGCCAGTGGGTCTTTTCATAACTCACTATGTAGCAACAAATAGAATACACTGACCCTTAACTAGTAAGAGCTGCCCTTTAGGATACTAAATCTATCTTCAAAGGCTGGGCAGCTTTAGGAGGTAAAGAAAAAAGAATACCCATTCTTTTTACAGCTGATTTTGATACAAAGAGACTGTGGCAATGATTGCCTTTGGAAATTTTCCCAGTAGCAGAAATAACTAAAGGTTAGAGATGTAAATCCACATTCTTCCCAGAGATAATCATACGCTACAGAGAACCGATGAAACAACCACAGCTTTATAAGTAAAAATTAGTCCAAACTGAGCATATATACATAACTCTCACAATTCAACAATAAAGACATAGTCTAACTAAAATACAAGCAAAGGGGGGGTGACACCTGGGGAGCTCAGTTGAGAGTCTGACTCTTGAGTTTTAGCTCATGTCATTATCTGAGAGTCATGGGATCAAGCCCCACGTCAGGCGCCGCACTCAAATGAAGTCTGCTGGAGATTTTCTCTCTCCTTTTCCCTTTGCCGCCCCTCCCACATGTGCGCTCTCTCTCTCTCTCAAATAAATAAATCCTTAAAAAAACAAAAACAAGCAAAGGATCAAATGAAACATTTCTCCAAAGAACATATGGCCCAACAGCATATGAGAAGACACTTGGGATCATTAACAGGGAAATGCAAATCAAAACCACAAAGATACTGCCTGACACCCACCAGGATGGCTAATACAAAAAGACAGCAAATAAAAAGTGTTGATGAGAATGTAGAGAAATTTATATCTCCATACAACACTGATGGGACTGTAAAATGGTATAGCTACCTTGGGAAACACTGTGGTGGTATCAGAAAATGTTTAATACAGAGTTGCCAACATGGCTCAGCAATTCAGTTTCTATGTATAAACACGATGGAATTGGAACCATACATCCACACTATAACCTGTACCTAAATGATCATAATGGCATTATTTATAAGTGTTCATAAACTTACAATTGGCTAAACAAAAGGTAGTATATCCACTAATGGAATGTTATTTGGCCATAAAGGGAATAATGTATAGGAAGTAACATCAGCAAAGTAAGATTACAGGAGGCCCCAGACCTTGTTCTGCTACAGAGACACTGACTTAACACCAATATACCATTTAGAAAGTCTCCATGAGAACTCTAGGAACCAACTAACGCGTTGCAGTACTTCAGGCAAGCTCAAAGTCAAGAACAGCTGCATTGTAACAGTAAAAGAAGCCATTTCTTATCAACCACAATAGCAATTCTCTCAAGCCAGCAGAGCTTAGCAGGATCAGGAGGAAAAGCTCAGCTTGCAGCTTCTCCCTTGGGCTGAAAACAGAAGACTGAATGTGCATCCGATATTCCAAATTATTAGGGGGGCTGTTTGCCTCACCTGACCTAAAGCACTGATGGAACACTTATATTTTCTGTGTGTGGTGGGCAATGAGAACAAACAAAATCTAAGCGACCTGTTGCAGTACCAGAGAACCAGTGATGCCACAGACAGAGGCTGGGTCAACTAGGCGTGATCAGGAGAAAGCACCCAGATCCCAGATTCTCCCCTGGCAGGGAGAAAGACGAGTGGAATGTACAACCTATGTTCTGGCTTTTCTGACGGCTGCCGAAGGGACAGGTTTCTGTCTCAAATGACTCGGTGTTGATGGGGAACCGGCATTCTTTGGAAGCCTGGGCACCATAAAGATCAAAAGAGAGCTAAATGGCTTGTTGCAACAAGACAGAACTTGTGGTAAAGCAGAGAGACACAGAGAAAGCGAGATATTACAAGCTCCCGAACGAGAAACCAGCAAACCTCTTCACACACAAGCGCAGAGAAGGTGCATCCTCTGAAAACCTTTGAGAGATGCCTAGAATCTCAAGCTGAGCTGACTGGTGAAAGTCTTGCCCTGTACAAAGTCAGACCATGAAGACCAGGAGAGGCAGCTGTTACTTCAAAGGAAAAACACAGCAGAAAATAACAAGACACACAAAGAGAAAGTAAAATGGTCTAACCAAAGGAATAAAATTAATCTCAAAAACTGACCCTAGAGAAAAAAAAGATTTATTAATTACCTGACAAATAAAAAATAATCCTTTTTTTGTATATAACCCTGAAATGGAGACCTGAGCTAAGATCAAGAGTTGGACACTTAACCAACTGAGCCACCAAGGTGCCCCAAAATAATCATTTTAAATGAGAACCCAATGGGTCAACAACAACAAAAACAAAAAAATCAAAAGAGAAATTTAAAAAGTCCAAAACAAAAAAGAATCAACATACCAAAATGTGTGGGATGCAGCAAAAGCAATTCTAAGAGGGAAGGTCATAGTGATAAATGCCTACCTCAAGAAACAAGAAAAATCTCAAAAAAACAGCCTAACTTTACACCTCAAGGAACTAGAAAAAGAAGAACAAACGAAGCCCAAAGTTAATAGAATGAAAAAAAATATCAAAAATCAGAGCAGAAATAGGGGCACCTGGGTGGCTCAGTAGGTTAGGCATCTGCCTTCAGCTTGGGTCATGATCCCAGGGTCCTGGGATCGAGCCCCACATCAGGCTCCCTGCTCAGCAGGGAGTCTGCCTCTCCCCCTCCATCTGCCTCTCCCCCAGCTCATGCTCTCTCTCACTCTCAAATAAATAAAGTCTTTAAAAACAAACAAACAAAAAATCAGAGCAAAAATAAATGAAAAAGAGACTAAAAAGACAATAGAAAAGATCAATAAAACCAAGAGCTGGTTATTTGAAAAAAAACAAACAAAACTGGGGTGCCTGGGTGGCTCAGTGGATTGAGTGTCTGCCTTCAGCTCAGGCCATGACCTCAGGGTCCTGGGATTGAGCCCCATGTCGGGCTTCCTGCTCAGTGGGAAGCCTGCTTCTCCCTTTCCCTCTGCTGCTCCCCCTGTTCGTTCTCTCTCTCTCTCTGCCAAATAAAATCTTAAAAAAATAAAAAATTAACAAAATTAACTCATCAAGGAAAAAAGACAAAGAGATCAAATCAATAAAATCAAAAATGAAAGAGATGTTACAACTCATACCACAGAAATAAAAATGATTAAGAAACTACTATGAACAATTAAACACCAACAGACTGTACAACCTAGAAGAAACAGATAAATTCCTAGAAACATACAACCTTCTAAAACTGAATCATGAACAGAGAATCTGAACAGACTGATTACTAGTAAGGGGAGTGAATCAGTAACTTAAAAACCCCTACAAACAGAAGTCCCAGACCAGATGGCTTCACTAGTGAATTCTATCAAACATTCCAAGATTTAACACCAATCCTTTTCAAACTCTTCCAAAAAAATAAGAGGAAGGAACTCTTCCAAACTTATTTTACAAGGCCAGCATTATCCAGATACCAAAACCAGACAAGGGTGCCAGGGGAAAAAAAAAAATTACAGGCCAATATCCTTGATCAACATAGATGCAAAAATCCTCAAGCAAATATTATCAAACCAAATTCAACAATACATTAAAAAGATCAAACATCACTATCAACTGGGATTTATACCAGGGATGCAAGGATGGTTCAACACCAGAAAATCAATCGAAGTGATATATCGCATCAACAAAATGAAGGACAAAAATCATATGATCACCTCAACAGATGTAGAGAAAACCACTTGACAAAGTTCAACATCCACTTATGAATAAAAACTCTTGATAGAGTGGTATAGAGGGAACATACCTCAACATAATAAAGGCCATATATGTCAAGCCCACAGCTAACATCATATGAACTCAATGGTGAAAAGCTGAAAGTTTTTCCTCTAGGATCAGAAACAAGACAAAGATACCCACTTTCACCATTTTTATTCAACACAGTATTGAAGTCCTAGCCACAGCAATTAGGCAAGAAAAGGAAATAAAAGGCATCCAAAATGGAAAAGAAGAAGTGAAACGATCATTATTTGCAGAATTCATGCTACTATATAGAAAATCCTAAACACTGCACCAAAAAACTTTTAGAATAAATGAATTCAGTAAAGTTGCAGAATATGAAACTGATATACGGAAATTAAAATAATGGGTTTTTTAAAAAGATTTTATTCATCTATTTGAGAAAGAGTGAGAGAGAGAGCATGAGCAGAGGGGAGAGGGAGAAGCAGGCTCTGCACTGAGCAAGGAGCCCAACACGGGGCTCAATCCTAGGACCCTGGGATCATGACCCAAACCGAAGTCAGATGCTTAACCCACTGAGGCACCCAGGTGCCCCAAAATAATGGTTTTAAAGAGACTCAATGCACTACAAAAGAACACATTAAACAACTAAACAAAATTAGGAAAATGATGCGTGAATAACAGAATATCAACAAAGTGACAGAAACTATAAAAGAGAATCAAACAAAAATTTAAAAAGTTAAAGAATAGAATATCCGAATTGAAAACTCCACTAGAGGGTTCAACATCAGATTTGACCAATCAGAAGAATCTGAGAACTCAAAGTCTGGACATTTGAAATTCTCAAGTCAGATGAACAAAAAGAATGAAGATAAGAAAACCTATGCGACATATCCACTCATCTAAATAAATGTTTTGAGTAAGATTTATCTTCCTCTTCTAATGAATATCTCGATTTTTAAAAATTCTCATTTATTTTCATCTCTAAGGAAATACATATTCTTTCTGCTAAAACCAGTCATTCAACCCATTTTGTAAATCAATTCTTCTATCCCTTCCAGGTTTCAACTCTATTATGTGTTTCAGTTTACTTTTGCTCTGCCCAGAAATAAACTATAAAGCCAAATCTTGAAAGACAAAAGCCAGGCCACCTGCTGGGTGGCATTCTCAATCTTCTTTTCCCTGTCATACATTCTGAGAAACTGATGATCTTCCACCCACTCTACAACTTATTCTCACTGGCAAGTTACTAAAACTTCACTCTCATAGGTTACCAATTATTTCCTTACTGACCAATCCAAATGGCTTGTCTCAGGCCTCACTTTTATTTCTTTGTAGAAGATTTCCATTGCCAACCTCCTGCATTTTAAAACGCTTTCCTTATTTTCCCATGACTTTTAAGATGTGGACCATCCTTGGCTTGCCATCTGAGTAATTTCTTTTGCTGTCCTGATAAATGTACTTATCTCATCCAATGACACAATTTTGCCTCACTCAGCAAATTTAACTCAGAGCATCCCAAAGGGTCTTGCTCTCTGACCAGTCTCCTTATATCATATACCCCAGCAATCAGCTCCCAGGAAAATTTTCCCAATACAGCCACAGTTGCACATTTCTCTCCACCAGAGTCATCAATATCATCCACCCTCACCCTCATCCACCTAATGAAAACAAAACTCTTCACACTAGAGCTTTGTCCTCTCACCTACCTACTCTTCTCTCCCACCATCCTGAGATATACAGCCAAATTTTGCCATTTCCGTTCCCTCAAAGGTCATAATTTATTATCTCTATGCTTTTGCTTATTGTGCACCCGCTTCTAGAATGCCATACCCCAAACATCTTACCAACTGGCCCATTAAATATCACCTTTTATTTTAAATTTTGACTAATCCTCATTAAAGGTATACTGCATTTTCAAGGGTTTTAGAATAAGGTTTGTAATGTCTTTGTGGCTGGTACTGTTATCATCTACACACTCACCTGAAACAAGTACTTGTAAGGTGCCCAACACAAGGCTTTGCTGAGAGTCAACATTTACCTGACAGTTATTCTAAGGTAAATTGTACAGTGTGCCAAATCATGTCTTATATTTCAAAAATAACCTTCAAAATATTAAAAATTAAATTTAAATGCTATCTCCTAACAACTGCTCTAACTACTAATAATACCAAGCAAGCATCATCAGTATGCACTAAACTAGGTTGTATTAAGCAAAGGAGAAAAATAAGACTAGCACCACTAAGGAATCACTAAGTAGCCAGATATAAAAATTACATTTCAAATAGTTTGTAAAAGGCAACTTTTCTCAAAAAGCTCACATGATAAAAGTTTTGTATCAGCCTTAGAGAAACAGAGCCAGTAACAGAAGCAGTATTCTACCATCACAGCTATCCACCACCCCCACCTAGTGGACACCAGTTGCTATTACTGAACAGGAAAAAGGCTAAGAAACAACCAGTTAAACACTAAAGGCAGGATGAGGCTTCTCACTTTATAAAAGTGTAATAATCACAGAGCTGAGATTTTGACTGTAACAAATAAAATCAAACTTTTAGCTATTAAACTGATGACGAAAAGACTTAAATGTAACAACTAAAACTGTAAAACTCTTAGAAGAGACAGGCTGTAAAACTTCGTGGCTCTGGATGAGGCAACGGCATGCACAAGCAATCAAGCAACCTAACCTACGAATTGTTTTCAACACCTGGAGGACCCGTAGCAAGGTCCCTCCTTCCATTCTGGACGTTATTTCTTCTTTCTTTTTCTCTTGCTTATTTGCAGCAAGATTTGAATAGCCTTATTGATCTTTTCTGAGAACCATTTCTGACACTACTGAGCACCTTGCTCCTGTGTATTTCCCACATGATTAATTTTCGCTCTCAATTATTTCCTTCTTTCCTTAGGTTGAATTTGCTGTTATTTTTCCAATGTCTTGAGAAAGATGTGTGCATCACTGATTTTTCAGCCTTTCTTCTTTCCTAACATACACATTTAAAGATATAAATTTCCCCTCTGGGCATAGCTTCAGCTATGTCCAACAAAATTTAACATTCTTGTACTTTATCATTCATTTCATAATTATCCAGTTCCAAAGATTTTCTACTTCCATTGTAATTTCTTCTTTGACCCATGGATTACTTGGCAATATATTTCTTAATTTTCAAACATACAGGGATTGTCTGGTAATCTTGTTGTTATTGACTTCTAGTATAACTGCACTGATCAGAAAAAATACTCAGCATGGGGTAATTAGTAATTCAAATCTGATAAAATTTAGCTTCTTATACAGAAGTCCTAAAGGGATATGTTATGCTAACCAGAAGACTTGATCACTTATAGGAGACCTATTTCTCAAATTAATCTGGTTAATTTATTAATTCATATTTTCTTTCTCAACAAATCAGTTTCCATAGCTCTATCAAATTCTGGCCACTGACAAAATCAACCTGCAGGATGGAAGAGCTGAAGTTCAGAATCTGAACCATTATAAATCCAGCAAACTAAAATATTGTTCAGGGGCCCCTTCAGACAGCCAGTAAGCCCATCTTCCCCAGTAATGTTCTTTCATTTCGCAATATCTCTTAATTTTCAGAACACAAGCGACACAGCAAACATTAACAAAGTTAATACATAAGGCGCACCTAAACTTAACACGCAGATAATAACCAACAAAGAAAGAAATAAAAGTCCAATGATCAGAAAGTTGGACATCAAAGAATTAGTTTGCTTAGACCAATTCAGCAAAAAAATAGAAAAACATTTAAATAACCAATGCAAGTTATTTAATACTTGAAAGTCTCTTTTTCAAAAAGCTAGTTATATTGTTTAAGTCTCTGATAAAACTTAAAATCTAGTGAAGTAGGAGTTCATAACCAAAAATTAACTTACCATCCTCTTGTGAGGAAGGATATGGATAAATGTGGTGGGAAGCTTTTGACTTCTCATCAGTGAAAGTCCCCTGGAAAGAAATGAACAACATAAGGGTAAAGCGCATGGCAAACAGACTATGCAATGCTAGATGCAAAGTGCCTAAGAATCATAAAGCCACTACCTTCTTTATTATGTTTCAAGACTATAATATTTGTTATTTTTAGTCAAGGAAAAGAATTATTAACAAGAACAAATAGAAACACGTAAATTATCTATTAGACAGTTTCTATTGTTGTATAGAAAAATAATGCAAGTACCTCTTACCTAATTCTCTATGTATCTCTCTAGGAAACCTTGTCAGTAATATGATTATTTCTAATTCTAAAAGTTACTCCAAAGTCATCAGAAATTACCACAGTTATCTAAAGTGAGTCAATGCAGGTTTAATTAAGACCATGAACAATAACTTACAGTTACATACATATAGGATGGACATTTGAATTGGCTCTATCATGTATGTATGCTACTGTTATTTTAAGTCAATGTTAGAATAGTGGATGATATAGGGGCGCCTGGGTGGCACAGCGGTTAAGCGTCTGCCTTCGGCTCAGGGCGTGATCCCGGCGTTATGGGATCGAGCCCCACATCAGGCTCCTCTGCTGGGAGCCTGCTTCTTCCTCTCCCACTCCCCCTGCTTGTGTTCCCTCTCTCGCTGGCTGTCTCTATCTCTGTCGAATAAATAAATAAAATCTTTAAAAAAAAAAAAAAAGAATAGTGGATGATATAAATACTAAGATTAAGGTGTAGCTAGGCCACAGCTAGACTACAGCACACAATCTAGATTATGACTTGGAAGCCCTTTTTTTAAAGATTTTATTTACTTATTTGAGACAGGAAGAGCACGCAATCCCAGGACCCCAAGATCATGACCCAAGCCAAAATCAAGAGTCGGACGCTTAACCAAGTCACCCAGGCACCCCTACTTGGAAGCCATTTAGATATAAAAGTGCTCATTCTAGAGACCATAAGAATGAGGACAAGTCTTTTTTTTTTTTTTTAGAATAAGTCTTAAAATTTTATCTGTGACAATGAGTATTTACTAATTATTACAATCAGAAAAACACGACAATGCTATTTCCAACTGGAGAGAAATCCTAAAATTGAGGGCTATCTAAAGATGAATTAAACTACTATAAAGCAAGGCATTCTCAATCATTACAAGTATTTGGGCACACTTCTGAACAACCACAAAAGATGCTGAAAACGGGATATTAACATGTACTGAGTGTAAGGCAAGTCAGAGGAGCACAGTGTTTGTGATTTTGGCCTCTGGAGTCCAATCAGACAGGCCTGGGTTTGAACTTCAGCTCCACCATTTACTACGTGGGTGATACAAATACCTAAGGTTTTTTTGTGCTTCAGTGTCTTCTGTGAAATAGAGTGGTAAAAATACCTATTTCACAAGAATTGTTACAATTTAGCAATGAGCTAAGGATAGTGACAGGTACACTCTAAGTACTCAAACACTGGAGTTATTAATGCATTTTAAATGTTTGAGCAATGGCCTAATCATCAGTATTCAATAATATCATTAGCTTAATGTCTCTTCCCTACGATTCTATGATACCAGGAAAATCCTTATATCCCTCTAGAGGTTATTCCTAGAACACAATCGCTAAGCCAGACTTTTAAGAAAAATGAAAACTAAACGTTCAGTATCAACTGTAGGAAAATACATTAAGCTTCTTCCAGGATTAACTCGGTAGCAATAAGAGTAGGTAATTTCAGCTTGAAGGTAATCGCCAGCACGTTAATGTGTTCCGTTTCTGCCTTCTAACATTCTACATGTAATTAAACTACACTTCACAGCCACTCCAATAAGCAGTCCAGAAGAGAAAAGAAGACGGTTAAGTGACTGGTTCAAAGTCAAAATGCTGGTGGGACAAGGAAGTGTACTTGAGACTGCCTGATCCGACAGTACAATTATATCATCTTCTTCTTCGGTAGGGACGTTGTGTGTAAGAAAAGGGCTATACTAAATCTCCAAATGTAAACAGTATTAGAAATTCTCACTTTAGGAACCTGGAAGATATTTTACTAATAACTGAAACATAATACAACTGGTAACCTCTCTTGCAGAAGAAAAAAGAAAGATATTTCAGGAGGTTTCTCAACTAATCCTAAGGATTAGTAAAACTCTGTCACTCAAATGATGTTGTTTCAGAAAATTATCTTCTACCCAGGTCTCCTCAGCTAGTTTACTATGATACGGTGTTGCTTACAGTTCAGCCACAGGTAGCCACAAACGTACATGCAGTAAATATCCAGGTCTCGGCCTAAAATGAGGTTAGAGGAGGGAGGGAAAGACATCTGAAGATAGCACTGGCACATGTGAATCAAGAGAATGTAGGCTTATGGGAAAATACAATCTTCCAGTCCACATATATAAACACAATACGTATCACTGGAGTGGCGGGGGTGAGGAAAGACAGGTTTACTTGAAACAATATTTGCTCTCCTCTTACCAACAACTATGTCATCAACTTCTACTTTGTTTGCCTTTGTGATTACAGTGATGCAGACCACATGGTCTCTTTAAATTACATAAGCCCAGAGGCACCTGGGTGGCTCAGTCCGTTAGGCGTCCAACTCTCTATTTCAGCTCAGGTCATGATCTTAGGGTCTTACCGGGCTCCGTACTCAGCAGGGAGTCTGCCTGAGATTCTCTCTTCCTCTCCCTCTGCCCCTGCCCCCTATACTCACTCATCCACTTGTTCTCTCTCTCTCTCTCTCAAATAAATAAATCTAGGGGCGCCTGGGTGGCTCAGTCCGTTAAGCATCTGCCTTCATCTCAGACCCCTTGCTTGGCAGGGAGCCTGCTTGTCTCTCTCCCTCTCCCTCTGCCCCTCCCCTGTACTCGTGCTTGTGCTTTCTCTCTCTCTCTCCTCTCTTTCAAATAAATAAGTAAATTCATTTTTTGAAAAATTTTTAATAAAATTAAATATAATCTTTAAAAAATAAATAAACTGCATAAGCATATTTCATAAGACTACAATCACTCCATACTAGTGACTATTAAATGCTAATTTTGGATACATATATGCATCAAATCATCATATTGTACAACTTAAACTTACACGATGTTAGGTGTCAATTATATCTCAACAATGCTAAGAGGGAAAATGCTTTAGGATAAGAACTGGAGGTGAATGGAGAGAAAAAACTTGGTACTGTAAGAACCCAAAGAGAAAGAATTTTCATTTAATGCAGATATATACAGAAACTAAAAAATAATATGATTGAGATTTGTAAGATGCTTACTACACAATTTTCTAAAGTGATCATGTCTATTACCTGATGTCGTTTGATAATATCTTTCAATTTGTTAGCCAACTTCAGATCAATGTCTGGAATGAGGTAGATGTTGGGTCTGGTCAGACAATTGCTCTGAGGAGAAAAAAAACAAACAGATTTTGAAATTCTCTTGGTTTTGAAATGATGTCACATTATTAATGAATTACCCTAATGGCCAAAGTTGACATTCAAAGCCATAGTGCTTAAAATGGGAAGACGTTTTTTAGTACAGACTGTAGAAGTCTCATCTCAATATAAAACCTAGGTGTTCAGCAGGCCACTTAATGCCATCCCCAGATCCCTTCTCTGCAGCTAAGTACACCTTGGACAAAATATGTTCAGAATCACAACCTAAAGAAATTCACCGTATTTTTCATTAAGGTACCACACTGACATATTGATACTCCTATAGCCAATCATACCTGAACTGACCTTAATAGTCCAAATCTAATGTAGTGTTTCAACCTACACCTTGTATTGAGGGGTGGATCCCAGGGGAATGCCCATTTTGGCTCATATGTAAGTTACTTATAGCTCTTTTTCCCATTTCTAAACTTACAAATAGCAATTATTAAAACATGCATATTAACGCCTCAAATCATCACCAAAAATCAGTGAACCAATAAAAGAAAGTTCTTTCTCTAGCTAACAGTTCATGAGACAAGTTTCAGGCATCAAGTTAATGATAATACCTAGCTGAATCTCTCTCAGCTACCTCCCCCCAGGAAGGCTAATTCAGTAATCAATGAAAATACTAGGAAAGAAAAGAAGAAAACTAAGTGTTCTCTCTTCCAGGTTATATCTAGTTGGGGAAATAAGATCTATAATTATGGTACAACCATGAAACAAATCCAAAAAAAAAAAAAAAAGACTATATAAATGAGTGACCAGTAGATTGAGAGCGTTTATATTAAATATGAAAGGGATTCAAATAACGGATTAGGTGAAATAAAGAAAGAAAATATCAGGGCATCTGGGTGGCTCAGTCGGTTAAGCATCCGACTCAATTCTGGCTCAGGTCATGATCTCACGGTCGTGAGGTTGAGCCCTTT